>NC_138044.1:40518057-41118057 GCF_964106645.2 Podarcis pityusensis
TCTAATTCCAGTGAGCAAGAGACCACAGCAATGAGTCATTGGCAATTTAACTAAATATGATCAGCCCGCCAGTGGGATGCTTTGGAAAACGCGACCTGTGCTTCGTTACACAACCATTCCATAGGAAGGGGGCAGGGAATTAAGACCGGGCTACTAAGCTTATGCAACATACTGTTCTCCTGACCTACTTTCACTTCGGACGGAATCGACAAGACTTTGGTGAGGATGCAAAGGTGAGGGTTTGCCTGATGGACAAGACACAGCCAGGGTTCATTGCTCTTTCCGTTCCTGGGCTAGATGCTAGTTAGGGGGTGTTGCTAATCGTGTGCGTGGTCCAGGGACTTACGTGATCTCCTGTCATTTCCTCTACTTTTAAAAAAGCTTTTTTTAAAAAAAACACGACGACGACAACAACAACAACGACAACAACAACTTTGTTTATAGGGCAGCTCAGCATGCTGCAAAGCACCGTGCAGCTTACAGATCGATATTTGTAGCTGTACATATAAATCAGCATATGTACATTTTAGTCACGCCGAACCTTTTAAAGACCTTGCAGGCTACACCCCTCGGAGGGGGGTGGGTACTTAGATCCCCTTCTACAGTGGTACCTCGGGTTAAGTACTTAATTCGTTCCGGAGGTTCGTTCTTAACCTGAAACTGTTCTTAACCTGAAGCACCAGTTTAGCTAATGGCGCCTCCTGCTGCCGCCACGCTGCCATCGCGCGATTTCTGTTCTCATCCTGAAGCAAAGTTCTTAACCTGAAGCACTATTTCTGGGTTAGCGGAGTCTGTAACCTGAAGCGTATGTAACCCGAGGTACCACTGTATTTCGTGGCCGGCAGTATAAGCTGACCAAGATATTCAGGTTGAAACCCATCACATTAATTGATACCGTCAGCATCCCAGTGGAAACACACCTGTCGTTCTTTTAACACACTTTGGCTTTATACAAAGATGAGAGGCCGCCAGAAGCATAGTGGTGATAAGACTACCTTGAAGGTCTGAATCAGTGTTACTAAGCTGTAATTTATCATGTTTGTATTTACCTTCTATTCCATCCTGCCAACAGGCAAGAAGAGCTTTCTTACATGGCAGGTGTAGATGTGGGGTACATTGGTTGTATGAATGCGCACTCTCACCAGGTACCACACTATGCACAAGCAGTTACACTGATCTGCCCTGGATAACATACACGGCAAACAGAGCCCTTGTTTAGGCACTCACAATAGTGACCCAACACTAATACTAAATCTGTCAAAACAAGCTGCGATTGGAGTACAATAAACTCAGATTCATAACAATCGGTGCACATCTTCTGTATAAGGTTGCTGGCTTCTTCTTTTTCACTGATCTGCTGCTATACCTTTACACCCATCCACCCACACCCCAGCAGCAGCTCTACATATTGCCAAGAGCTGTACCAGTTGAATTTCTGCCTGTCAGGATACGAGACAGGGCCGGAGAGCAGGGCCAGTTTAACAAATAACAGCAGCTGGCCACCTCACCTCTGTGTCCCTCAGAAAAGTTTAAGAAGTTGCAAGGAGAACGGGAAACTTCAAAGGAGTGACAAGGAGCTGGTTCACACGTGCGTATTTATTTATAGGAAACGGAAACTTCCTGTGGTAGCTTGCACATGTGCACGAGTCACCAGATAGATAAAAACACGGAGAAAAGTTTCAACCCCACCCCGCCACCCCGCCAAGAATACCACTTTCCCCCATCAAAGCGAGGAAACTCACACGCTCATTTGCGAGTCAGCAAGAAAGGAAGGGAATAACGCGTTCTACGCTCACGCGTGAGCAGGCTAGCAGAAATACAACCCCACAGGTCCCTGGTTAAGCGAGAGGAAGAGAGAGAAAAGAAAAGAAAAGAAAAGAAAAGGTGGCGCTGAGTAATCCACTGCCCACCTCACCTACGGAGCGCATCGCAAGGTAATTTACCTAATCGGATTGCTTCGTTGTACTTCTGAAGGGCAGCCTGAAGATTCTTCTCCTTATATAAGAGATTCCCTTCACACCGGAGCTGCGACGCCTTCACTCTTTCAGGAAAGCATTTGGCCAACAGGTTGCTGAGGACGACATTTATCCGGAGCCGGGGCAGAGCGCCCTTGCCCTGTGGGCAGATGTTGCATCCTGCCGCCTGGCCCTTTTCCTTCTCCAGGCACTTTTTGCAAAAAGTGTGGCCGCAGAGCAACGAGACAGGCTCGTAGAGGAAACCTTGGCATTTGTGGCAGCCGAAGACCTCCCATTCACGTACCGGCGCCGAGCTGCTTTTCAATCGGATGCTGCGCGCCATGCAATCCACCAGCTCGCCCATTTGCTCCGCGCGCAGCAGCCGACTGTTGCCCGACGCCAGCTGACAGAGCCGAAGGACTTCGGGGAGCTGCCCGCTCTGCGCCAGCCACCGTTCTGCCCTCTGGAGCATCCCCTGCCACTCGGGCGGGCGCATCGTGGTCTCTGGCTGCCGCGAGGACGCAGGGAGGGCGACGGAAGCCGAGGAAGAAGAGCGCTCTGAATCGCGCGCCTGGAGAGCCTCGGCAGCCACGCTTAGAGCTGGTAGCTTTTGCTCCTCCTGCCGCTGCGGGGAGCCCATGACTAGGCGGGCTGCTTGAGCGGAGGCGGTGGGTGGCTTCTGCTCGGGAGGGCGGGCACGCTGCTCAAGTGGCGCCGCGGAGCACGACAAGCTGGAGGAGGCAGAGGCAGCGTCTACACCGCGCTGTTGCTGCTGCCCGTCTGTTTCTGTGGAAGCGCCAGCCCCTCCATTCTGCCGGCTTCCCTCCCCAGACACGCCCCTCATGAAAGTACCTCATCTATGCAAAATACTTATGTAAAAATCAAGAGGCCAATGTGATTGTCTGCCTCGCTTTCCTTCTCTCCACCCCTCCCTCCTCCCACTGCAGCCGCTCATTGGGCAGCGGCGTGCGGGATGGTTACAAAACCCAGGCAGTTTTATAATGTGTTGTTGCTGCGAGCGAGTTGCAGGACGAGGGAAGCGCTTGGAGTTTGGGTTCACCTCCTCGTTTCAGTTAGCTCGCCGAAGCAACCCCACAACACGGGTGGGTAAACAGGGGCAGGATTCAGCCTGCCGTTCGTTTCTAACAAGAGCTCCCCAAGATCCCATCCACGGAAGCCCCATACGAAAGAAATGCACTGTGTCCACACGTTGCACTGTACACGGTGAGGTGTCTCTGCGTGTGTTCAAATGTTTGTGCACATGCTTTGGGGCTTTCCAAAGGGACCTGGTTGGGCACCATGAGAACAGGATGCTGGACTAGATGGGCCATTCGCCTGATCCAGCAGGCTCGTCTTATTTGGATTAGCAGAACTGCAAACCTATGCATCCAGTTTAGTTTACCTAGGAGTAAGCTGCTGCATCAAACTCTCTCAGGTGGTCCTTCTGTCCTTGCATGCTTTCATTCCCGAAACTGACAACATTCCCTTCCCTTACAGAAGCAGGTCTGCAAACATTCCAGTAGCTTCATCCCCTGAGCGCACCAGCTTAGCCAGTTGATAGGCAGCTAGGCTTCCCCACTGCAAGTGCATCACATTACAGTGAACTGCTCAACTTACCCTTAAGTGTGCTTCGGTGTGTTTACAGTATACACATTGACTTTGCATCGCAGCTGACCCATTTAATGTAATTTTGACTGCAGAGCTACAGTTTGGTGAATTATGCCTTAAATAGCTGGGAGAGGCACATTTAAAGTGACTAAGGTTTAGATTTCAAAACAAACAGCAAAAATGTGTCATTGCTGCAAGAATATCTTCATTCAGAGATCAAGTGGCCAATTGCCTCTCACAGTGGGAATCACTCTTACGATGAAGGGTATTGAAAATAGCAACAGGTGGCCATCAAAGCAAGAGCCAGGAAGAAAAACTGATAATGCAATTATGAAAAGATGAGTGAAAAAGGGGGTCAGACTTTCTCAGTTTGTAAATAAGCTCTCAGAATAAAAAATGGGGACATGAACAACTTTTACACATCTCCCTATAATAGACTTGTTAAGTGTTTGTGGCTCAGCACGGCTCACAGCTCAACTAGGCTTGCCGAAAGGGAGGGCTCAGATGATGATAAAATGGAGGCAGGATGTGGTGGTACTTGGGGAAGAGGGCCAGCTCAGTGCCAGAGGTTGCAAATTCAATCCTCAGCATTCCCAGGAAGTGTCATGGACTAGCTGGATGCAGATGAGTGGTGCGAAGAACTAGCTGGGGAATTCCTAAGGGAAGAAGGTTCAGAACCCGGGGATTGGTGGTGGGACAACAATGAGTGGTCAGAGGGAGAAGAGGGAGCAGCCTGGGAAGAGGAAGTATTGGAAGCTGAAGAGGTAACAGGGCTTAGTGGCCTGGAGAAGTCTGTGGCAGAGAAAAGCTCAGAAGGCAAAAGCTGAAGCGGAGTAGGAAGGAGGCCAAGAGGCAGAGAGGAGTCTGGATGGTGAAGAGCCTCTCCTGCTGCAACTCCCCTACCTTCTGGTCTCCAAAAACCATTGAAGGTATGAAGAGGAAGGAGCAAAGACAGGCACCGCAACTGAGTCTCAGATTGCCTGGGGAAGACCCAGCGGAGGAGGAGACTTAAGCAATGATGGGAGAATTGCAGAGTTGGGAGGGGACTCCAAGGGTTCCCTGGTCCAATCCCCTGCAATGCAGCAACCTCAACTAGATCACACATGACAGATGGCCACTCAACATCTGCTTAAGAACCTCCAAGAAAGGGGAGTCCACTACCTCCTGTGGGAATCTGTTCCACTATTGAACAGCTGCTTTGCTCAGCAGCTATTATATAATAGGCAGTTGCTTAACTGCTCACAATGAAAAAAATAGTAGCTGGAGATGAAAGCGGAGGGGCTTCATAAATTAAATGAGTGCTGAATATTTAAGGTATCAGACAAGTCTGGCTCTTGGCTGTCTGATGACTGGGGTTGTCTGATGACTGATGGCTGTCTGGCAAAGATGACTGGGGTTAGCAATGGGTGAACCTGTTGGTTTTGGTTTCTCAGTTCATTTTTCCACTCTTGAGTTCAATTCTCCACATTAGTTTGCTGACACCCTTTCTCCTTGTCCAGGGGAGGGTCAGATTGCTCTTGCCAGCTGTCTCAACTGACCACTTGCTTTTGCAATTAGGCTAGCAGCCTTAGGGGTGCACGTTTCCCACTCCTGTTTTAAAGTGTCATGTAGGCATTGATGACAAAAGGAAGTACTGCAGAATTTGTCCCCCCAAGAAGGAGTGGTGGGAAGCAGCTTAGACTGGTTGTTGCAACGATTAGAAAAATTCATGGACGATAAAGCTTTCAGTGGTTACTAGCCGCAAGGGCCGTGTTCTACCTCCATTGTCGGAGGCAATACATCTCTGAATATATTGCCTCCGACGATGTATCCAGAGCACTGTTGTTCTCAGATTCCGCTTGGAGGCTTCCCAGAGGCATTTAGCTTGCTTCTGTGAAAAGAAGATGCTGGACTAGATGGGGCCTGATCCAGCAGGCTCTTCTTTCCCCTCTGAATGTATATATTGCTCAGTTGAACAGAAGAAGTTTGGATAACTGGGTCCATAGCTCCATCGGTAAAGCAAGAAACACTTAATCTAAGGATCATGGATTTGAGCCCCACATTGGGCAAAATATTCCTGCATTGCAGGTTGTTGGAGTGGATGATACTTGTGGCCCCTTCCAACTCTATGCCAAGGATCCTGTGCAACAGCAACACTACGGTCTGGCCAACAGTCCCCCCCCCCCCCCCCAGTTCCCCACAATAATTAATAAAGGCCTTGACCCTTAAGAAAGAAGGGCATTTTCGCTGGCCAGGTTTAATTCAAATCCATCAAACCTCCTTTGGGGAAGGTTCTCAGGCAGGGTGGAAGGAGAAAGAACTTGCCCATGTGAAGACCACCTGGTGGAAACCCTTACACATATGGTTTTCAATTGTAAACTATATGCTGATCTCCGCCAGCAATTTCTAAATCAACTCTGTATCCCCAAATGGAAACCAGAGTCAGAGGTCATACATTTACTATTACTGGGGGGAATGATCAGGAGCTCACCAAGTTAGTGGCTAAATATCTCTATTTGGTTTTTTTGTCATCGAAATAAACTGCAGACGTCTGATCTCCCTGGAGATGTGACGATAGACTACTCTGCCTCCTTTCTTTTAGCAAATGTTTTGCACCACTGGGGAAGTGGTAATTCTGTATTGATTTGTTTTGGATGTTGTATGTGATGCCAATAAAGGTTTTACGATACGATACGATATGATATGATAAAGGCCTTGAGTGGAGTTACACAGTTTAGGGATACTTCCCTGCTTCTTCTTCAACAAACTTCAAGTCTCTTTTACTTTCATTGTATACAACACAATGCCAGCTGCAATTCTTCTTTAAGCAAACAAGCAAGCACACATGCACACACGCACGCACGCAAGCAAGCAAACAAACAAACTGAATTTCATTCCTGACAAATTTCCCTGTTTTTCAGCTAAAGGTCATCTGAAAGGCTACAACACCTTTCCCCACCTGTTTTGCTATGCTCCCTGTAGAGCAGGCTATGAGCAGATCTCTCACAAACCCTTAGAAATAATTAGTGAGATGAATCAGCACTCTTTCAGAAAGGGCTTTTTCACATCTATAGGGACAGCTATTTTTAAAACGTTTCAATGAATCACGCAAAAGGGCTTATCCAACGAGGATAATGCTATCTTTATGTGTAAAACTTAAAGGAAAAATAACAACAATCTAACAGTTGCTTCTATTACACAGGCGAAAAAATATTTACAGCCACATTATCAGAAGGGTGACGTTGCAATACATGTGATTACAAAACAGAAGCAACTTCTTTTTGATGGTGTTTCTTGTGTGGTTCTCCTAATGTCTTCAAGCCCCAATAACTTAATCAGAAAGGGTTCAGTCCTGAATTTTCAGAACACTCCTTTTCTCCAGGTCATTCATCTCCTTCAGGATCAGAGCAACATTGTACCTTAATTCTTGGAATTTTCCAGCTGGCACCTGGAATATAAAAATACTCAGAAAGGTCAGGGTACAACATCTCCTTCTGAGAATATATAATAGGCTTGTAGGAGGCCCCTGAATCCTGAACCTATTTAGAGGACAAGTCACTAGAGGAGAAATCCGACAGATCACCTGAACATTATGTCCCCCAAATTGAAACGATCTAATTAATTGCATTTTTGCAGATCTTAACTAGCCCACAAAAATTTCCTGCCCAACATGACTACAAAGGGAGACCGTGACTTTCCTTTCCTAGCCACTTTGAGCCTCCTTCAATTCCGTACCCATGCATCTGGGAGTAAGCGCTTCAGAACTCAGTGGATTTACTCCCAAGTATTCATTTACAAATTGCAAAGCTTTCTTACCTGCCCTTCACTGTAAGGTCCGAGGGCAAGTTATGACAATATGCAATTACAGAAAATGAAATTATAAGAACAAGTCATCAGCATTACAATGATAAAACACATAAATCCATTCCAAACGCAACAGAACAGTATAAATTCAGCAAAAGGGGCGGGTCCCACAAAACACACTACTTTAATCGTCAAAGGCCAGGGGCAAAAAGGTGAGACGTCAGCATCTGTCAAAAGCTGCATAATGACGGTGCCAGATAGGAAGGCAGTTGTACAATTTAGAGGTTGCCACAGAGAATGCCTTTTCCCAGGCTGTCATTCCCTGCAATTCTGAGTGTGAGGGATCTACCAAGAGAGTTCTCTCCTCTGCAGATAATAATAACGTTCAACCAGTACGCATGTACAGGATTGTGCCATTAAATCTGTCATCAAAACTTTTTATCAACAGCAGATTTAATTGTTAGATTTATTAGCAGCAGCCTTGCACTTGTTACTCAGGAACTCAAAGATACCAAAATATCGGGGCAGTTTTGAAGTCAGCGATTAAAATCAGTTTTGAAACATTTAGCTTGCCATCTTGATTGAAAATGGCATCCAGATATATCCAAACCTAGGTGAAAACCTGCTCCTCAGGAATAATCACCCAAAATGTGCTAATGATATCTTAAAAGGTGTCCGAATGCACAACTTTCCAAAATACTTTTTAAAAAACAAACAAACCCAAATGCATTGAAAAACATGGGGAAAAAACTTCTTTCATGTTGCTTTGATGGAACGACCTCCTGAAAACACCCAGAACAAAACAAACAAGCTGGTTGCATAACTTTGTATAAAGAAAAGCCGCAGTTTCAGCAACTTCTGTGTTTTCCCCACCTCCTGGAGAGTACAGGATCCGACCTGGCCACTTAGCACACGAGTGTGCTGACTTAGAAAAATGTGATAGCTCAGGATGAATTTCTCTTTCAGCCTACCAACAGCATTAAGGATTTTCCTCATCTAGTTGCCAAATCCCTTCATTAGATTCATGAACTAATGAGAGATAATCTGTGGAAATGACTGCTTATCTCCCTGCTACCAAACATACAGCTCAGTAGGTAGAGCACGTGACTTTTAATGTAAGGGCTGTGGGTTTGAGCCTCACATTGGGCAGGAGTCCTGCATTGCAGAGGGTTGGACTAGAAGACCCTCAGGGTCCCTTCCAACTCTACAATTCTATGATTCTATACCAGGGTCTCCCAAGCTTGCATCTCCAGCTGTTTTAGGACAACAGTCCCCACCATCCCTGACCACTGGTCCAGCTAGCTAAGGATGGTGGGAGTGGTAGTCCAAAAAACAGCTGGAGACCCAGGTTTGAGACACACAGTTCGATACCAATTCACCTCTCACATCACACACTTCATACTCCAGATTAAGCTTTGTAGGATCTACATCAGTGCTGGGAAACCTGTGGCCCTCCAGATGTTGCTAGACTTCAACTCCCATTATCTCTGAATGCTGGGGGGAGGGTGTGTGCTGCTGATAGGGGCTGGATTCCAACAACATCTGGAAGGCCACAGGCTATCCAGCCCTGACCTACATTATGGATTTTCAAATCAAATTTAGGCAAAAAGGAGAACTTGCTCTCTGGAGAATTATTTCTTGTCCGCACCACAACAACTGCATTTCACATTAATTTCTGCAGAGCTACAATACTGCCCACTCAGTTCCATGTTGCCCCCGCCTTCCAAGAAGGAATGGGGGAGAACTTAAGAGCCCTAATGGACCAGGCTAAAAGCCCACCCAGTTCAGCATCCAGCTCTCACAATGGCCACCAGAAGCCTGGGAGTCCATCAGCAGGACATGGGGGCAACCCAACGTTCTCTGCTTGCAATTTCTAGCAACTGGTATACATGGGCTTGCTAAAACTTGTTGCTTAAACACGAAGGCAGGCTTGCAGGAACCACTCTGAGAAAGAGGTGTGAACCACTAGAAGGGACCCCCTTTCAAGAAGGCACTGTTTGTGTGGGCAAGCACCTCTCCATGGCCACTGTACTTTACAACCCTGCAATTCTCTGCAAAAGCAGAGTGGCAGCTCTAGAAAGGTTTGAAGGCCAAAGCTTAGTGTGAATTTACAAGGCTGTGCACCATAGCTCACTGGGCAGAGCATCTGCTTTGCATTTAGAAGGCTTCAGGTTCCATCCCTGACATCTCCAGGTAAGGCTAGGAGACAACTCTGGAGAGCTGTTGTCAGCCAGGATGCACGGCCAGATGTACCAGTGGTCTGACTTGGTATAAGCGAGCTTCCTACACTCCTAACTATATCTTGCATTTCAAATGTTCATTAGTTACCGTATTTTTCGCTCTATAGGACACACCGGACCCTAGGAGGGAGAGAACAGGGAAAAAAAAATTCTCCCCCTCTCTGCTCAGCGCCCCTTCAGCGAAGTGGCAGGAGAAATGGAGCCCCTTCCATTTCTCCTCCTGCTTCACTGAAGGGGCGCTGTGCAGAGAGGGAAAACTGTGCAGCGCCTTTCCAGCGAAGCGAAGCCTGGAGAACAAGAGGGATTGGTGTGCACCGACCCCTTTCGCTCTCCAGGCTTCAGGCGGCTATCCGCAAGCCTCTGGAGTGCAGCAGGAGTTCTCGCTGCACTCCGAAGACCTGCGGATAGCTGCCTGAAGCCCCCGGAGCGCAGCGGGAGTTCCCGCTGCGCTCCGGGGGCTTCAGGCGGCTTCAGCGAAAGCAACGCGAAGCCTCTGGAGTGCGGCGGGAGCACTCCCACTGCGCTTCGGAGGCTTCATGTTGCTATCGCTGAAGCCAAGGAGCCTGCATTCGCTCCATAGGATGCACACACATTTCCCCTTAATTTTTGGAGCAAAAAATACGGTATTTGCATATTTAGATGGCTGAGCTGATTAAAGTCTGTTCAGCAGCAGCAGACAATGCTAGGGAAAGCCAGTGTGGCTCCCCTCGCGATGCTGTTGAACTCCCCTAAAACCCCAGCCAACATGGCCAACAGGAACTGCTCTTGGCATCAGTCTGTCTCAAGAGGCAATGGAGTGAGCCTCCTCTCTGGGACGCAAGCCTGGGCAGTGTGTATGGAGGTCCTGGGCTACCCAGACAACAAGACTCTCCTATCAGCCTTCTTGGTGTGGCCCAAAGGAAATCTGAGCAATACATTTGGCACCACCTTGGCTGCAGCAGTTGCCGGAAGGAGGAGTACAAGGCACCATCCAACCGTCTTAGGGACTCTACTCTGGATTTGTGTTGGGTTTACTCCTGAGCCTTTTCTTCTTCCAAAGATGTCCCACAAAGCAGCAGGGATGTATTTTCCCTTGGGGTTTACTCCCGAAGCCTTTCTCACGAATGAGTATAGCAGAGGTTTAGGACCAGAGTTTTCCTTCTCCTAGATGAGCTACCTTCCCAGGCTGACAAACCCCATCTGCCCCTCACCTCTTTCAACAGCTTATTCAAAAACCACCATCTTGACCATTGGACCCACTACTGGTCTCTTCATCCAATCTGTTAGAGCCTGTCTTCACATGCAGGGGAATTCCCTAATTCACCAAAGGTATCAGACCCTTTGGCTACCCTCACTTAGTTTAGCCAGCTAGTTGAAGCAGTTTTCTGAGTTGTGACTGCTGTCACATGCTGACAGTTTCTAGGAGCCACAGGTGAGAGCTGAGTGCAGGGTAGGGACCAAAGGTGGACAAGCTATCACAGAAGGAGCATGATGTGCCAGGGGTGCTACCTTTCCCCTAATACCCCATACACTCCTCAGAAATGGTTGACCAACAAATATGGAGAACCCACACTGACACTTTGTGCTGAATTTCTTCTGAGATGATGAGCTGTGGCTTTTGGAGAAGAATGTTTTTATTAAACAATGCCTGACACACTACAAATCAATTATTTCCTATTATATAGGAATATAATTCTGGTACATTCTGCATTTCCTTTTTGGATGAAATGACCAGGAGATGGTTGCAACAACAAATACACTTTGATTGATTGATTGATTGATTGATTGATTGACTGACTGACTGATGGATGTTCATAAGTGGCAGGCTTAAGTGTAGTTTCAAGGGAATCTTAAAGATTTTAATTTATTTTTAAAATGCAATTAAATGTAAGCTGGATAAACTATTATGGTGAATGCATAAGAAGTGAACTCCTATGAAGATCTGCTCAGAAGGAAGTACCTTAAGCTCAATGGGACTTACTCCCAGGTAAGTATGTATAGGATTGCAACCTAAATGTATGGGAAACAGTAAACACACGAAGCTGCCTTATATGAAGTCAAACCAGTGGTCTATCTAGTTCAGTATTGTCTACACTGACTGGCAGAAGCTCTCCAAGGTTTCAGGTGGATGGCATTCCCAGCCCTAGCTAGAACTGGACCTGAGACAACTGGCATGCTCTGTCACTGAGCCAGAGCCCATTCAGTTGGATTTATCAGACTTGTTTGCTTTTCATGTTTCTCTCTGAATCCAGAAGAGCAAGAGATGTATATTTCCATTTTTTCACCCATCAAGCTCAGCCCTTGTTGGGGTCTCCTTCTTGGAATTTTCACTAAAGCACACAACCCTTATGCCTCGGCGCTGTTGTTTTAACCTCTTAAACCACAGCACTCACTCAGTGAACATTGGAAATAGAGATAATGCAATGCACTCTGAGAGCTTTAATTTGTTTTGCAGCCCAGGTCACCCTGTACCTGATTCTTAAGAGCAGTCTTTCAGAGAACTCCATACAAATCCATGAATATAAAATGCTTCCAAAGGCTTTCTAAAATTCCTAGTAAACAGCTATTCACTGTCGTACGAAGAATGTAAAGCGAGCCCACTCTTATTTAGCAATGGCAGTACTTACTTCAAAGCGATGAGCTGACCCGTCAGAGAGCTTTAGTTGCATTAAAATGGATGGCTGCAAAGCCCGAGCCAATGAGCTGAAATCAATCACATTATTACCATTAGAGTTGCTAGGGGAACAAGGAAGACTTGGACATGAGTCCTTTACATGTAGTGCAAAACAACAACAACAACAACAACAAAACCCCACAGGCAGTATCTGCTACATTCCAGGGGAATGTGTGCCTTTAAGCTGGACAGGAAACCAGATCCAATTGATGGCCACCACAGCTGGACTCTACATGTAAGCAAATGTGGGTATATGGGTAAAAAGTACAATGCAAATTTTCTTAAGATATAACCACTATATGAAAAACACAGGTGTCAAGGCTGTCTTAAGCATATGCGGCACTGGGGTGCAAAGATCCGCCAGGCGCCCCCCCCCATCCCCGTGCAACAAACGAGCCCGAGGCGTTGGCAACTGAGCGAAGCCAGGCGCCTCGTGGTGTGAGCAGCATGCACTGGGCGGGCCTCTCCACGGCCCTACACCAATCCCAGGCACGCAGGAGGGAGGAGCCAGCCGGCCACCTCAGTGCCTCGCTGGCTCGCTCGCCCCCGAACTCATGGTACAGAGCTGCCCACAGCAGAAGAGCCTGCAGCGGTGCTCCAACGGGTGGCCTCTTCCCCAGACTCCAACTCTTGGGCCCCAGACTCTTGGTCTGGAGCCCCTGAGAGCCTGGCTCCCGGGTGCCCCGCACCCTTGGCACCTATGGTTAATACGGCCCTGACAGGTGTTCTTCCAACCATGCGCTCTTGGAGGAAACTGATTTTATATAACCATTTCAATGAAGGTCTAGGCCCATTTTGGCACAGAAGCTGCTTTTTTCATAGGCCTTTGGCTAATTAAACACTCTACAGCCTTTTAAACCGTGTGCGTGCGTGCGCATGTGTTATTGTTTTGTTTATTGTTAGGCTATGTATTTTTGCGTTTTTATACTGCAAACCGCCTTGTGATACTCTGAGGAAGAGCAGCATATAAGATTTAATAAATAAATAAAATAATTGACGAGCTCTCCACAGTTTAAAGCATGAAACAAGATGCATTCCTGGAGACTATGGTTACGTGCTTAAATAATCATTATTGCTGGTATCGTTTTATTGTTTCTTGTGACTTCATCATTCATATACTTCCCCCCCCACCCCCCAATGAAAGAAAAACTGCTGGGGCTGCCCTATCAAAGGCTCAAACAGCTGGACTACTAACACAGTATATTACCTACTTTGACAGGCAACTGCTCTCTTAAGATCTCAGGAGCAAGCCTTTTCTTCTTCCTATCAGAGAAGTTTTTCACTGGAGATGCAAAGGACTGATCTAAGGTCCTTCCAACAAGCCAAAAAAGGTTTCATAACATTATAATCTATCCCATAGTATGATGTCAGCTGCTTTCAACCTGGTATTATGCCCCCCTCTAAATTCCTTAATTCCCCTAATGCTGGTCCCAGCTAAGTCCCACTCAGAGCAGAACCACTGAAATTAATGTGCATAACTAATTTTGCCCCATTAATTTCAATGGGCCCAGGTTTCGTTGAATGCAACCTACTGCTCTCTCTCTCTCTCTCTCTCTCTCCTAGCAGTGGGATTCATTTCTGAAAGTGTTATGAGCATTAGCATTCCTCAGTAAGGATGCACTCTCAGCAAACTAGCACGCAGGAAGTCAACAGGGTGGCAGGGGAGAGCAGTTTTCCACTACAGTGGTACCTCGGGTTAAGTACTTAATTCGTTCCGGAGGTCCGTTCTTAACCTGAAACTGTTCTTAACCTGAAGAACCACTTTAGCTATTGGGGCCTCCTGCTGCCGCCGCGCCGCCGGAGCATGATTTCTGTTCTCATCCTGAAGCAAAGTTCTTAACCTGAGGTACTATTTCTGGGTTAGCGGAGTCTGTAACCTGAAGAGTACTGTATGTAACCTGAAGCATATGTAACCTGAGGTACCACTGCGTTTCTCATTTGCAGAAAATTTTTCCATTCCCGAAAATACACTGTTTCATAAAGCTAATTAGAAACAGGATGATTGCATCATGATATCACTCCAACTGGGCAGTTTCAAAAACAGTAATTCACTCTCTGCTACCCTGCAAAACAGGTGAAGGCCACCATCCCCTTACCTAATTAATACATGACCCTGGAAGCAACCTTGAGTCATTATTGTTTGTTCAAGGTTTTCTAGCTGGATGAGAACATCCCTGCCTTAGGTGTTCCTGCTGCTTTGTTTTTAAATTAATCCTTAGTTGTTTTTATGGCTATGCTTGGAAACCACCTTGAGCTTGATATGAAAGACAATCTGTAAAATAAATTAATGAATTTGTATTTGCAAAAGGGGGCGGCAGGGGAGTTGAAAGGTGTTAAAACTGAAGGAGTTTAAATTTGATTTGATTTGAAACCAAAAGCACACATAATTCAAACATGGAAAATTAGATCTAAATAGAGTTAGGGCATGTGGGGAAACGTTCTGATTGAAAGTTATCAAAACAACAGAGTCGGTGGAAGAAGATTGGAAGAAATTTAAAGACTACTTACAGAAATATTGTAAAATTAATGAATGTTAGAATGATGACGGATTGAAGTTAAGCGGTTTCTAGCAGTAATGGTTAAAAGAATGGAAAAATTGGTTTTTAATAGGTAAAAATTTAATGTTATAATATATTAAGATTAAAGATCAGGATTAAGAAGGAGGGAAAGAAATTGCTGGACTAACAAACTGAATTGGAATACAAAAGAGGGAGGTATGAGGAGGTCCGGGAAACAAGTAAACGTAAAAGAAGTGATGAAAAGATGGAATTGTTTTTAACTGTTTTTTCTTTTCTTTTTGTATTTTGTATTGTGTATTTTTCTTTTTATTGTTAATTTTTTTCTTTTTTTTATTATTAATGCGGTCATTTTCTTGTGAAACTTTAATAAATATTATTTTAAAAAAAAAAGAAAGTTATCAAAACAACAACGGCAACCTCACATCGGCTGAGAAAGAAACCCATCTCTCTGAAAACAGGACAAGGACGTTATGGCAACCAAACTGAGGGAAGGGCCTTTCTGGAGCCAGCCTTGTTGAACACCCCCCAGAAGTAGAAAATGAATCACTGTGTGTGCCATTCTGCCAGCCAGTTGGCCTCTACCAAAATTAGAAAAGAAACCAGCAGATGCCAAGAGCTCTATAGCCAAGAATGAACTCTCCCCGTGCCTGTAGGTGAGGCTGTTGCCTGAGGATAAACAGGAAGTTTCTGGGCGAGCTGGCAAGGGATGGAAACCAAGAAGGAAGAAAACCCAAAAATGGAACCCACGTTCTCCAAGGAAGGACTGTTTACACCTCCCAAAACAACTAAGGTGAAGAATATTTAGCTATGTGTTCTCCAGTCTTTCGCTGGTGCGCGATATATAATAAAATCCACTGTTATGATAGTACTGTTGACTCCAAATAAATAGAGGGATCCAGCTCCCTCAACAGCTCCTGTCAGGTCAGGTTTCTCTACCTAAAACATGTTCAGCAGATTACCGTGTTTTTCGCCCTATAGGACGCACTTTTCCCCCTCCAAAAATGAAGGGGAAATGTGTGTGCGTCCTATGGGGCGAATGAAGGCTTTCGCTGAAGCCTGGAGAGCGAGAGGGTCGGTGCGCACCGACCCCTCTCGCTCTCCAGGCTTCAGGAAGCTATCCACAAGCCGTGGGAGAGCTGCATGAAATCGCGCAGCTCTCCCACGGCATGTGGAGAGCTGCCTGCACCCTGAAGCCTGGGGGCATGCTGAGCTCAGCGTCCCCCAGGCTTCGTGCTTCGTGCAGCTCTCCCACGGCTTGTGGAGAGCTGCCTGTTCTGGGGGCTGGGGTCGGGGGAAGCTCGGGCTTCCCCTGCCCCAGCCCCGCGCCTGGGGGGGGGGGGAATTTAAAAAAAATTCTTTATTTCCCCCCCCAAAACTAGGTGCGTCCTATGGGCCGGTGCACCCTATGGGCTGAAAAACACTGACTACCCGGCAACTACATAGAGCCTTTGTTGAACCAAGGTTCCAACAGATGCCTTCAGCATACTTAGAAGGGAGACACCCAGGAATTCCCAATATGGAACACAAATGCATTTATGGATGCAATCAGGTCGAGGGTATCATGCAATACCTGCTGATTTGCCCCTTATAAACCGTATTTTTCGCTCTATAAGACACACATTTTCCCCTCCAAAAATTAAGGGGAAATGTGTGTGTGTCCTATGGAGCAAATGCAGGCTCCTTGGCTTCAGCGATAGCAACGCGAAGCCTCCGAAGCGCAGTGGGAGCGCTCCCGCCGCACTCCAGAGGCTTTGAGTTGCTTTCGCTGAAGCCTGGGAGAGCGAGAGGGGTCGGTGCGCACCAACCTTCTCGGTCTCCAGGCTTCAAAGATAGCTTCATGAAGACTCTGGAGCGCAGCGGGAGCTCCCGCTGCGCTCCGGAGGCTTCGGGTTCCTTTCGCTGAAGCGTAGGTGCCCCTTCAGCTAAGGCGCAGCACCCCTTCAGCAAAGCGGGAAGAGAAATGGACGGGGCTCCGTTTCTCCTGCCGCTTCGCTGAAGGGGCGCTACGCAGAGAGGGGGAGAATTGTTTTTTCTTGTTCTCCCCCTCTAAAACAAGGTGCTGCCTATGGTCGGGTGCGTCCTATAGAGCGAAAAAAAAACGGTACAATGTACGGACAACTTTTTTTTATCTCCTCTTCTCAGGCTGATCCCCCTCAGGAAGTGACAGTCAAATGCCTAGGCTTAGCTGATAAAAGATCTAAAAATTACACACCTGGTAGCCAAATTTGCTCTGTTCCAGTTATGTTAATGCTTCCTAATTTTAAATATTTATGCTGTAAACTTTTTATGCTGCAAACTTTTATAGGTTATGTCGTGTGATTTCAGAGTCTTGCTCCTGCCTTTGTAAAGGCCTTTAGCTATACACAATAAATGGATTGATTGATTGATTGACTGACTGACTGACTTTCAGCAGACCAGCTCCCTACTTCCCTGTCTGCTACAGCCTGGAAAACTACCAACTATGAGAATGGCAGACTGTCAATTGGCAACAAGAACACAATCAGGGTCCCTCTGGGTTTACATCTGTCCTGGTGGTTAGGTTTTTCCTAAATGTGCTTGAGAAGGTGCTTATTTTTTAAGAATGGGGACGTCTCTGCTGCATGAATCCAAAGGCCTGTCCAGTCCAGCATTCTGTTCTCACAAAGGCCACCCTGAGGCCTATGGGAAGCCTGCAAGAAGGACACTCTCTTTCTCATGACCCCCAGCTACTGGAGGTAACACATAACCTTCATGCTCGTGTTTTCCTAACCAGGTGGGACCTGGCTGCTTTTGCCATCTGCCCAAACTGGGCCAGCCTCCACAGACACCCACTGAAAATTCAGGCATGGGCTTCATATATCCTGTACCTGGTAGAAATGGCCACATCTACCCTCCACTTGAAGTCTTCAATTCTAGGCAGCTTACTAGCTTGCTTCTGAATGGCCTCTTCAAGAGCAGGTTGCCTGTTGGTGAGAAAAAAAGAAACGGCACTCAAGAAAGCAGGAGCAAGACTCTTCAGAGCAGTGGTGCAATGGAACCTTTGTACCTCAAGGGCCACATTCCCTTCTGGACAATTTTCCAGGGGGCCACACCCACCAGTGGGCAGCATCAGAGGCAAAAGCAGCTTGAGAGGCAAAAACAAATTTTACCTTTGTATACCAAGCTAACTTTCTGCACACACTCACTTAGCTCTCTGCCCCCTTCATTCAGGCAAGCAAGCAAGAGAAATAGCCAAAGTTTAAGGGCAAATTCCAGCCAGGCAAAAACACTCAAGGAGGGTGTGCAGCAAGACACTGGTGTGGCATAGGGAGGGAGTGTGGCATAAGGCGGGTGTGTGGCCTGGAGAGAATCCCGAGGGCCAGACAGAGAGGTTGGGAGGGCCACATTTGGCCCCAGGGCCGAATTTCACCAACATTGCTCCAGAGGCAATGAACTGGGAAAACTGGAGTATGACTTCAGTGAATAATCTAAAGAGTAAGGTATACTGCCATGACTAAGGAACATGGGCCAGTATCAGTGTCTGGGATATTAAGGGGATCCTCTTGGTACGTCCACCACCCACAAGAGAGGGCATTCTCTGTGGTAACCCCCTAATTCCCCCTCCTTAATTAGGGGGAACCAATAAACTTTCTGATAAATGGCTTGTTCAGAAATATATTAAATGAAAGAATAAGACCTTGTGGAGAGAAATATAGGTTAGGGAATGATGCAAATCTCAAGAAAGGGAAAGGGAAAAACTGAAAATCTGCAAACTTACCTGTTTCCAAAGACTACAGTGGCGAAGTCCACAATGAAATCTTCTGGAATCCTTAAAATAAAAGAGCAAATTGAGGCAAACGGCACACGAACCCCATTATGAAGTATGTCCTTCTCCCAATTATTAAAGGAAGAAAAGATAGTAGCTTACTGGATGTGGAATTGCATTTTAGGAAGTCCCCCATAAGGAAAGCCAGCGCAACAACCTTGTGGTCAAACTATACAGAATCAAGTTTTTAAAGAGAGATTTTGGTTACTGATATGTATTTCAGCCTAAGGGTCTTGGACAGCTGATTTTGTTATCACAAATGCTTCTCCGATGTTTTAATCCTCTAATGTTCAATTTCTGTTTTGAATTCTGTATATTGTATTTTGTAAGTTGGTTTGGGCCCCAGGTGGTGAAAAGTGGGGTATAGATTTTTTTAAAAAGATGAGTAAATGGAACAGGGAAGTTTCCCTAGCTGAGTGAAAACCTCACCCAGAACTTCAGGGTAGGAGAGGAGGCGAGAGGTGAAGGGGTTGGGGAGCCAACAGTTCACCAACGTAGCTGGTGATGGAGGCAGGAAGAAGAGTCTGTGGCTCAGTCTCCACTATACGTTTAAAGTGGTATCACACCAATTTAAACAGCCATAGTTTCCCCCAACGCGGGTGGCGCTGTGGGTTAAACCACAGAGCCTAGGACTTGCCAATCAGAAGGTCGGCGGTTCGAATCCCCGCGACGGGGTGAGCTCCCGTTGCTCGGTCCCTGCTCCTGCCAACCTAGCAGTTCGAAAGCACGTCAAAGTGCAAGTAGATAAATAGGTACTGCTCCGGCGGGAAGGTAAACAGCATTTCTGTGCGCTGCTCTGGTTCTCCAGAAGCGTCTTAGTCATGCTGGTGACATCACCCAGAAGCTGTACGCCGGCTCCCTCGGCCAGTAAAGCGAGATGAGCGCCACAACCCCAGAGTTGGTTACGACTGGACCTAATGGTCAGGGGTCCCTTTACCCTTTACCTTAGTTTACCCCAAAGAATCCTGGGAACTGGCATTTAGGAAACCCCTATCCTGCACAAAGAGCTACAACTTCCAGAGTGGTTTAACAATCAATCCCTCTTGCCAAGGAACAAGTAGCCCTAGGCAAGTTAAGGGGTGGGTGTGTCTCTGAACAACATTCAGCACCCTTAACAAACTACAGTATCCAGGATTCTTTGGGGGAAAGCCATGGTTGTTTAAAGTGGTATGACACAGCATTAATGCAACAGTGCTGATGCATTTTTAAACCCCAGCCAAATCTTTGCCAGCAGGTCTCTCTCATTTTCTCTCTCTTGCTATGTCCAATGACAGGATGTTTCAAATGCAGCCTCTGCAGCACTTTAGTGCTTATGCAAAACCTTTGCTCTACACCACCCGGCAGAGATTTTGACTAAGTCCACGTAACAAATGGCATATTTTGCTTGCTAATTAGAACAAGCGATCACACCCAGACAATACAGGCGGATTCTGCTTGTTATATCACCGTCCTTTGAAAACAGAAGGAAATGTTTTAAAAGTAGGACAGGGCGTCTCATTCAGAAATACCAACTGTCTTGCTATTAACAACAACAATAAAAAGTTTGTGTGTGTGTGTGTGAGGGAAGGTATTAGTGGGTAATTACATGCATGCGAGAAAGATATAATTTAGGAGAACTGATAGAGGCCCATCTCTTCTATATAACATGCACTCAGCAACACATAAAAAAAAAAGGACATGTTATACAACATCAGGGTGATTCTCCTGGCTTCCAGTGAGCTCATTAGTAAACTATTACATGCAAAATTCCATCTGAGTGGGATGACAGGGCAATGCTTCTCTCCTAAGCACCAATAATCTCTTTTGTGATAGTTGGGGGTGGGGAGAAGAAGCTGCCAGCCATATTTCATCAGCTGATTTGTAATATTAACAGGCTAATGAATTAGCCTGCCTGAAAACTGAGATGAAGCAGAGACCAAGCCCACTTCTACACTATACAGCCAAAGCGTTACGATACCATTTTAACCGGGCATGGCTTCACCCAAAGCATCGTGGGAACTGTAGTAGTTCGTTAAGGATGCTGCTAGGATGCCCCTATTTCCCTCGCACAGCTAAACTTCAGAGACTTCCCTGGGATAAGGGATTATTAAAGCACTCTGGGAATTGTGGCTATGTGAGGGGAATGTGTGTATGTGTGTGTGTGTGTGGGAGGGGTGTTTCCTGACCCTCTGTGCCCTTAGAGCAAACTACAGTTACCAGGATGCTTGTTTAAAATGATACCATAGTGATTTAAGTTTACATAGTAAATGGGGCCCCACGCTTAAAGTTTTATTTATTTATTGTATTTTATATACTGCCTTTAGGGACGTGGGTGGTGTCGTGGGTTAAACCACAGAGCCTAGGACTTGCTGATCAGAAGGTCGGCGGTCCAAATCCCTGCGACGGAGTGAGCTCCCGTTGCTCGGTCCCTGCTCCTGCCCACCTAGCAGTTCGAAAGCACGTCAAAGTGCAAGTAGATAAATAGGTACCGCTCCGGCGGGAAGGTAAATGGCATTTCCATGTGCTGCTCTGGTTCACCAGAAGCAGCTTAGTCATGCTGGCCACATGACCCAGAAGCTGTCTGCGGACAAACACCGGCTCCATCGGCCTATAGAGCGGCCCTGTGAGGTGGGTTAGGTGAAGAGATGCTAAGTGGCCGAAGGTCACCCAGGGAGCTTCATGGCTGAGTGGGGATTCAAACCCTGCACCCCCAGGTCCTACTCTTGACCACTGCGCTTTGTGTTTCAGCTGGTTGGAGTAAGCCTAGCAGCCTACAACTGAAACCTGAAATCTGTCAAGTTCTTCGACTCCAGAACCACTTTCTGTGTGTGCTGCTCTCTCCCTCTTACTCTGTGTGTACTGTGGCCTAACAAAATGTCTTCCTTAGCTCCCGCTAACACTGAGTGATCAACTGTTTGTGTAATTTTAAGAAAACCTGCCCCATTTCCAAGACCTCACTATTCTCTCTTTGCAGAGGGCAGTGGAGCATAAAAGCCTTATGCTCCCTCCATGTGCTCTGGAATGTAGGTGCTGCCTGTTGACATCACACACACTTGACTAGCCCCGCTCAAGATATCCATGTGTTGAGAATGGGCACCCGTAGTTTAGGTTCCCATGAGCTGACTCCAAAATGCTTTGAAACCCATGCCTCAAGGATGCTGGAGGCGGGGCCAACAGGGCATCCCCCAACCACTGCTCCCATCAACATGTGGAGCCTCGCTTCATCCAAGTAACACATGAAGGGGCTCTATGGCAGGGGTGAGGAGCTTGAAGCCTGCGGGTATAATGTGGCCCTCCAAGCCTCTCCATCTGCCCCCCGGGAGTCTTTCCAGGTCACTGTCCCTGAGCTGTGCCACTCTCAGGTATGCATTCCAAGCTGGAAAGTATTTCTCAACCATGATAATGCTTCTTGCTTTCCTGGTGGGAGAGAGGGAGGTGGAAGTATTTGTGTGTGCCACATGGAGAAAGAGAGAGCAGAAATTCAGTCTACCGTACAAAAGGTACGAGTCACACCTGTTGCTCCCAACTACTTTTGCATCTGGTATCACCCACCACGGGGATGCAGTCCTCCTCCCCCCAGAAGTCTAGTTCTTCTTGGGCTGGGGAAAAAAGTTTCCCACCCCTTGCTTTTCAGAAACCACTTATGCATCAGGTTTGACACAAGCAACTGGCAGATTGACCAAAAAACAGGCATACCTGAGCTCCTGTAGGTCTTCTTTAAAAACCTGCAAAACGAAAAGACAAGGAGAGTTCAAGGAGAGTTTCTGCAAGAACAAGGGTGGGTGCCCCTCAGACGTCTGGGAAACTGGAAAGGGATCCAGAAGACAGTGAAACCGCTCCCCCCCCCGGCAACTGATGCATCTAAACCTCAGGGTGAGAGTATGCCAAGTCTGGGTGACCCAAGATAGGCAGCTTTCATGAGTGGCTGACACCACACACCCGACCAGTTGAAACCGTTCCCGGGGTGTGGCCTCTGTTGCATGCTGACAGCGTCTAGGAGCCAGAGGTCAGAGCTGAGTGCAGGGTGGGGAGCAAGGGTGGACAAACTGCCCAGAAAAAGGAGTACGTGTCCCCTGCCAGAGCTAGCTCAGTACTGTCTACACTGACGGGCAGCAGCTCTCTAGGATTTTAGGCAGAATAATTCCCCTGCCCTAACCTGGGAAATGGGACACGGTGTGTGTGTGTGTGTGTGTGTGTGTGTGTGTGCTGTGAGTTAAACCACAGAGCCTAGGACTTGCCGATCAGAAGGTCGGCGGTTTGATTCCCCACGACGGAGTGAGCTCCCGTTGCTGGGTCCCTGCTCCTGCCCACCTAGCAGTTCGAAAGCATGTCAAAGTGCAAGTAGATAAATAGGTACCACTCCAGCGGGAAGGTAAACGGCGTTTCCGTGCGCTGCTCTGGTTCGCCAGAAGCGGCTTAGTCATGCTGGCCACATGACCCGGAAGCTGTACGCCGGCTCCCTCGGCCAATAAAGCGAGATGAGCGCCGCAACCCCAGAGTCGGCCATGACTGGGCCTAATGGGAAATAGCAGTACAGTCATACCTCTGGTTACGTCCACTTCATGTTCTTTCAGGATACGTCCCGCTGCGACCCGGAAGTACCGGAAACGGTTACTTCTGGGTTTCACTGCTCGCACATGCGCAGACACGCAAAATGGCACGTGCAGAAGTGGCGAATCGTGACCCGCACAGACGCGGGCTGCGTTCTGCTCATGTTGCGAACGGGGCTCTGGAATGGATCCTGTTCGCAACCAGGGGTACCACTGTAATTGAACCTCAGACCTCCTACACGCGAAGCAATTGCTTTACGACTGAGCTAAAACATCTGGAGGGTCACAGGTTCCCCATCCCTTTTTTGGAGCTACCATCTTGCTCATCTCACAGTTTAGCACATACATAGTTTTTATTGAGGAATGTGTATGCCTTCTACTCACTTCTTGCTTCAGAGACGATGTGGGCAGCCTCAAGGCCTCTCGCAGGAGAGTATACATTCCAGAGATGAGGACAGCAAGCTGTTCATCTGATAGTTTTGCATTCTCGGCAATCACTTTTACCAGTTCTTTGCAGTCTTTTCCTTCTAAGGCGCTGACAGTGACTGTTTGGCAAAATAACGATAAAGGTTAAGTTATCAACTTTGGCAGAGTCCCGCAAGTACAAGCAAATAATTTCACCATGATCAAAAGCCCCTGGGAAAAGACTAGCGACTTTGTTTTTGTTTTTTTTGTAAATAATTTTTATTTAAGTTTTGAACAACAAAGGAAGAAAAGAAAAACATACACAATACACATCTCAAAAAAAGAAGAAAAAAAGACAACAAGAACACGCAGAAAAGAACACAATTCAACAATAAAAAACAAAAAACATAACAATTAAAAACAATATCTCTTTTCCATTTCCGTTTTTTTAGTTTACTTATTTTCTGGACTTCCTCATACCTCCCTCTTTTGTATTCCAATCCAAATTGTTTGTCCAGCTATTTCTTTTCAACTTTTTTAATCCCAATCTTTAACTTTAATATAATATTGTAATATATATCTTCAATTTCTTTAAACCCGATCTTTAATCTTAATATAATATAACATTAAAATTTTCCCTCTTAGTTGTCAGATTTCCATTTCTTTAAACATTTTTAATCCTAATCTTAATCTTATTCTATCATTAACTTTAACCTGTACAGCTGGAAACCGCTTATTTTCAGTCCAACATCACTCTAACATTCTTTAATTTTACAATGTTTCTGAAGATAGTCTTTGAATTTCTTCCAATCTTCCTCCACCGACTCTTCTCCCTGGTCCCGGATTCTACCAGTCATTTCCGCCAGTTCCATACAGTCCATAAGTTTCATCTGCCATTCCTCCAGTGTGGGAAGTTCTTGTGTCTTCCAATATTTTGTGATGAGTATTCTTGCTGCTGTTGTTGCATACATAAAGAAAGTTCTATCCTTTTTTAACACCATTTGGCCGACTATGCCCAGGAGAAAGGCCTTTGGTTTCTTAGGGAAGGTATATTTGAATACCTTTTTTAATTCATTATATATCATTTCCCAGAAAACCTTAATCTTTGGGCACGTCCACCAAAGGTGAAAAAATATACCTTCAGTTTCTTTACATTTCCAACATTTGTTATCGGGCAGGTGATAAATTTTTGCAAGCTTGACTGGGGTTATGTACCACCTGTACATCATTTTCATAATATTCTCTCTTAAGGCATTACATGCTGTAAATTTCATACCCGTGGTCCACAACTGTTCCCAGTCAGCAAACATAATGTTATGTCCAATGTCCTGTGCCCATTTAATCATAGCCGATTTTACCGTTTCATCCTGAGTATTCCATTTCAGCAGCAAGTTATACATTCTTGACAAATTCTTAGTTTTGGGTTCTAACAGTTCTGTTTCTAATTTTGATCTTTCCACCTGGAAGCCAATTTTCCTGTCCAATTTAAATGCCTCCATTATCTGATAATAATGAAGCCAGTCTCGCACTTTGTTTTTTAGTTTTTCAAAACTCTGCAATTTCAGTCTATCTCCATCTAAGACTAGCGACTTTGCAACAGCAGCAGCATCTAGGGATCTGACACCATCTAGTCGTGCTTTAAAGGGGGAGGTTTGTGCACAAAACAGGGGAGGGAAATTTAAATGGGAAAGAACAGCATACAAACTTCAGAAGAGCCCTTTTGAATCTGGCCAATGGCCAATCTAGTCCAGCATCCTGTTCTCACAGTGGCCATCACCAGATGCCTGCCAACTGGACCTGAGCAGAACACCACTCTCCCACTTGTCACTCTCAGCAAACTGACATTCAGAGGCAAACTACCTTGAACAGTGGAGGCAGAACATAACCATGTGGTTTAGCTGTAAATAACTTTCGGAAGAGTCTCATTCAGTGTTTTTTTTCTTTAAAAAATGTTTAGGGATACAGTGGTACCTCGGGTTAAGAACTTAATTCATTCTGGAGGTCTGTCCTTAACCTGAAACTGTTCTTAACCTGAAGCACCACTTTAGCTAATGGGGCCTCCCGCTGCCACCACGCTGCTGCAGCGTGATTTCTGTTCTCATCCTGAAGCAAAGTTCTTAACCCAAGGTACTATTTCTGTGCTAGCGGAGTCTGTAACCTGAAGTGTATGTAACCTGAAGCGTATGTAACCCAAGGTACAACTGTACTCTAATTTTGACTCAAGAAAATCACCATTTTATAGTCATACCTTGGGTTACAGACGCTTCAGGTTATGTTTTTTCAGGTTGCAGACCGCCAAAACCTGGAAGTATCGGAATGGGTTACTTCGGGGTTTCAGCGGTCGTGCATGCGCAGAAGCTCTAAATCACGCTTTGTGCATGCGCAGACATGCTGAATCGCAACCTGTGCATGCACAGATGCGCCGCTGCGGGTTGCGAACGTGCATCCTGCACGGATCATGTTCGCAACCCAAGCGTCCACTGTATAGTTCAAATCGGGGAAAATAAATACAGCAAATGGACAAAAGTAAAAAGATTCACAAAATGTTTAGGGGCATGTGTACCCCTGTGTCTCCCCAGGAAAAAAAAGCACTGGTCCCATTTATTCCCACTACTGTGGATAACTGCTCCCTCTAACAGCAAATGCAGCTGCTGAGTGTCAACAGGATTAAAACCCAAACCTGGAAACTGAGAAACAAGAGAGGTATCCGTATACTAAGCGAAACACCAAGGTTTGCAAAGTACAAAAGAAAAAGGGTGAAAAATCCTAAACACACTTCAGTGAGGGGGCAACCATTTTACACCCCCAAACCCCACCCCAAAAAATTCAGCCTAATGAGGAATGAGCATACTTTATGACCACAGAATGTTAGGGGTGTACAGGGGCAGGGAATGGAATCAGTGTTCGAAATTAGCCAGGCGCCAGGCACCTTTTGTACCTGACTTTTGACCACTTGCGACCAAGTGAAGATTCCGGGGCGCCAGTATGGCACCTGACAGCTCCACCACCTAGAGGTGCATGCCTGGGAATCATTGGATCTGGACTGTTTTCACACACTAATACTCGATACTGCAGAATTCTATGTTATATTTTATTTACACCAGTGGTTTCAACCAGTGTGCTGTGAACCCCTTGAAGGATGGTCATGGGTGACGCAAGCAACACTGGCCTCTGTCCCTCTTTCCCATCCTCCCTCCTCTGATGCCCTTTTGCATCTCTGCCCCCCCCCCCCCGTAGCTTGCACAGCTGTTTGTTCCAGCAGCCCTGGCTACAAGCTCCCAAGGTGAATGGTGCCTCCGGGGCTGGCCAGGGGGTGCTGGTTGCCAGGAGATGAGCAAGCAAGCAAGTGGATAAGAGAGCCCAGCCAGCTACTCCTCCAGCCCTTGCTGTTGGGAATGGACAGACAAGTGGGAGACCAGGCAGGCAGGCACTGCATTGGCTTTTCTTGTGCTTGCTGTGTGCAAGGCCTGCCTGGGAGCTGAGTGCCTGGTGCTGAAGGGGAGACAGTCTGTCTTGGCAGTGCCTGCTGCTGCCACTGCTGCCTCCCGAGGTAAGGTGCTGGCCTCATGTTCACCTTTGCCCACTCTCCATTAGGCCACTAAGGCTGGGGGCATCCTCTGCCAGGCCCCTGTGGGCAGTGTGAGGAGGCACCTTTCTTTGGGGCTGGGTGGGGGGTAGCTCAAGAACCAGGGGCAACAGCAGCGGCTACCTACCCAGAGGACTCCCAAGGAGAGGGGAGGGGAGGCTGGGGTAACTCTACAAGGGAGGGTGAGAGGCTGCCAGCTCTGCAGGCAAGGGGTGACATAACTAGGCTCCTGAGCCCCACAGGTGTAAGGCAGGAAGAATGCAGTTGGTCAAGGGAGCCACGGATTCAAAAGGGTTGAAAACCTCTGCTTTACACAATCAGAATGAATTTCTGCAGCCAAAATGCTTTTTCTGTGCAGCCTGGGCAGTATACAATATGCAGTATACAATAAAAAGAAAAACAACAACCCAATAGCCCCCCCCCCCCAACAAAAACAGCAACACATTTTAAAAGGGCATACTATGTAAATTGATCAACCAAAGGCCTGGTTAAAAAGGAACACTTTTGCCGGGCGCCTAAAGGTGTATAATGAAGGTGCCAGGTGAACTTCCGTGGGGAGAGCATTCCACAGACGGGGAGCCACTGCAGAGAAGGCCCCTTACCGTGTTGCCACCCTCTGGACTTCATGTGGAGGAGGCACACAAAGGAGGGTCTCAGAAGACGATATCAGGGTGTGGGTATAGGATTGAGTCTTGCGGAACCCCACAATGAAGGTCCACAAGGCTGAAAAGCATTCCCCAAGTAATTAATTCTTCTGTGGTGAACATTTGAGCAAGCACTCCCCCTTATGGTAAAAAACGGAACTAGAATTGCAACAATAATTTTAAGACTACTATTTTTAAGCACGTCAAAGTGCAAGTAGATACCACTCCGGCGGGAAGATAAACAGCGTTTCCGTCCGCTGCTCTGGTTCGCCAGAAGCAGTTTAGTCATGCTGGCCACATGACCCAGAAACTGTACGCCGGCTTCCTCGGCCAATAAAGCAAGATGAGCGCCGCAACCCCAGAGTCGCCCTTCACCTTTTTTATTTTTCGCACTATTTTGTGGCATTTACACAGGCCTAGTAAAGGGACTGTCCTAATACGGATTTTAGAATTCTTCTAAAGTGTGAACATAGTAACTTTTATTCTTGGTGTGACAAAATAAACGTGTGGCTATAGCTCTGTCTTTCACTATGTGAAGTACGGATATAGCCAGGATTTTTTGGGGGGGGGGGGCAGCCAAAGTTCATGAATTTTTTTTAGGATGTCAATGTTGTTGAGCTTGGAGATCGCAGAGAAAAATACCTGTGAAGAGGACATTACAGATGGCATTATTATATAGTTTCATTATCTTTTATATTTATATATTTAATTGCACCTTTTCCCCTGAGGGAACTCAAGCATAGAAAAAGCTATCATTAAAAAGCAATGAAATATTAATAGAATAAAAACTATATACATATGTAAAATCTGTTTTGTATTTTGATCCTGCAACACCCTGGCCACCAAATTCTGCACCAGTTGAAGTTTCCAAACCGTCCTCAGAGACAGAACAGTCTCGGGTGAAGAAAGGACCTCCATAACGAATTAAATTCTTAACCCAAGGTACCACTGTAATTACCAGTAATTCTTCCATGGTGAACATTTGTGGAATCACTCCCCCTTATGGTAAAAAATGGAACTAGAATTGCAACAATAATTTTAAGACTCAACTATTTTTAAGCACATCAATGTACAGTGGTACCTCGAGTTACAGACGCTTCAGGTTACAGACACTTCAGGTTACAGACTCTGCTAACCCAGAAATAGTACCTCGGGTTAAGAACTTTGCTTCAGGAAATCGCATTCCGGAGCCCCTTTTGCAAGCGGAGCAGAATGCAACCCACATCTGTGCGTCTTTGGGTCGCGATTCACCGCTTCTGTGCATGCGCATGATGTCATTTTGATCATCTGCGCATGCACGAATGGCAAAACCCGGAAGTAACCTGTTCCGGTACTTCCGTGTCAGCTCAGGACGCAACCTAAAAAGATTTAACCCGAAGTGTCTTTAACCTGAGGTATGACTGTAATTAATTCTTCCATGGTGAACATTTGTGCAAGCACTCCCCCTTATGGTAAAAAATGGAACTAGAATTGCAACAATAATTTTAAGACTTTACTATTTTTAAGCACATCGAAGTACTAGTAGATAAATAAGTACCGCTCCGGCGAGAAGGTAAACGGCGTTTCCGTGCACTGCTCTGGTTCGCCAGAAGCGGCTTAGTTATGCTGGCCACATGACACGGAAAAACTGTCTGCGGTCAAACATCAGCTCCCTTGGCCAGTAAAGCGAGATGAGCGCCACAACCCCAGAGACGTCTGCAACTGCACTTAACTGTCAGGGGTCCTTTACATTTTTTATTTTTCACACTATTTCATGGCATTTACACAGGCCGAGTAAAGGGACTGTCCGAATACGGATTTTAGAATTCTTCTGAAAGTGTTAACCTTTATTCTTAGTGTGACAAAATAAACATGTGGCTATAGCTCTGTCTTTCACTTTCCTGGGTATAGCCAGGATTTTTTTTGGGTGGGGGCAGCCAAAGTTCCTGAATTTTTTTTAGGATGTCTATGTTGTTGAACTTGGAGATCACAGGGAAAAATTACAGGGGGCATTATTATATAGTTTAATTATCTTTTATATTTATATAAATTGCACCTTTTCCCCGATGGAACTCAAGCACAGAAAAAGCTATCATTAAAAAGCAATGAAATATTAATAGAATTAAAACTATATACATATGTAAAATCTGTTTTGTATTTTGGTCCTGGGACAACCTGGCCACCAAATTTTGCACCAGTTGAAGTTTCCAAGCCGTCTTCAGAGGCAGCCTCACCTCTGACACATTGCAGTAATCTAACCGAGAGGTTACCAGAGCATAGACAACAGTAGTTAAGCTATCCCTGTCCAGACAGGGGCGTAGCTGGGCCACCAGCCCAAGCTGATGGAAGGCGCTCTGGGCCACTGAGGCCACCTGAGCCTTGAGCGACAGCAAAGGATCCAGGAGGCCCCCCAAGCTGTGAATCTGCTTCTTCAGGGGAAGTGTAACCCCATCAAGAGCAGGCGACCTCCCACCCATCAAGTCTAGGGAACCACCCACTAAAAGTGCCCCAGTCTTATCAGGATTGAGCTTCAGTTTGTTGGCTCTCATCCAGTCCATTACTGAGGCAAGACACTGGTCCAGCACTTCCACTGTCTCACCTGCAGATGTAAAGGAGAACTAGAGCTGAGTGTCATCAGCATACTGCTGACAACGTACTCCAAACCTCCGGATAACTCTACCCAGTGATTTCATGTAGAGGTTAAGCAACATGGGGGACAGGACTGAGCCCTGCGGAACCCCACATTGAAGGTTCCATGGGGCTGAAAAGCATTCCCCAAGTAATTAATTTTTCCGTGGAGAACATTTGTGCAAGCACTCCCTCTTATGGTAAAAAATGGAACTAGAATTGCAACAATAATTTTAAGACCCAACTATTTTTAAGCACATCAAAGTACAGTGGTACCTCGGATTACAGGCGCTTCAGGTTACAGACACTTCTGATTACAGACTCCGCTAACCCAGAAATAGTACCTCAGGTTAAGAACTTTGCTTCAGGATGAGAACAGAAATCGCGTGGTGGTGGCGGGCGGCACCGGGAGGACCCATTAGCTAAAGTGGTGCCTCAGGTTAAGAACACTTTCAGGTTAAGAATGGACCTCCAGAACGGATTGCATTCTTAACCTCAGATACCACTGTACTAGCAGATAAATAAATACCACTCCGGAAGGAAGGTAAACGGTGTTCCCGTGCGCTGCTCTGGTTTTAGCCAGAAGCGGCTTAGTCATGCTGGCCACATGACCCAGAAATACTGTCTGTGGACAAACGCCGGCTTCCTCGGCCCATAGAGCGAGATGAGCGCTGCAACCCCAGAGTCGTTCGCGACTGGACTTAACTGTCAGGGGTCCTATACCTTTTTTATTTTTCACACTATTTCATGGCATTTACAGAGGCCGAGTAAAGGGACTGTCCAAATACAGATTTTAGAATTCTTCAATAGTGTTAACCTATATTCTTGGTGTGACAAAATAAATGTGTGGCTATTAGCTCTGTCTTTCACTTTCCTGGGTATAGCCAGGATTTTTTTTGGGGGGGGGAGCCAAGTTGCTGAATTTTTCTTAGGATATCAAAGTTGTTGAGCTTGGAGAAAATACCTGTGAAGAGGACATTAAAAGGTAAAGGTAAAGGTACCCCTGCCCGTACGGGCCAGTCTTGACAGACTGTAGGGTTGTGCGCCCATCTCACTCAAGAGGCCGGGGGCCAGCGCTGTCCGGAGACACTTCCGGGTCACGTGGCCAGCGTGACAAGCTGCACCTGGCGAGCCAGCGCAGCACATGGAAACGCCATTTACCTTCCCGCTAGTAAGCGGTCCCTATTTATCTACTTGCACCCAAGGGTGCTTTCGAACTGCTAGGTTGGCAGGCGCTGGGGCCGAGCAATGGGAGCGCACCCCGCCGCAGGGATTCGAACCGACGACCTTTCAATCGGCAAGCCCTAGGCGCTGAGGCTTTTACCCACAGCGCCACCCGCGTCCCCTGAAGAGGACATTACACTTGGCTTTATTATATAGTTTCATTATCTTTTATATTTATATATTTAATTGCACCTTTTCCCCTGAGGGAACTCAAGCACAGAAAAAGCTATCATTAAGAAGCAATGAAATATTTATAGAATTAAAACGATATACATATGTAAAATCTGTTTGTATTTTGGTCCTGGAACAACCTGGCCACCAAATTCTGCACCAATTGAAGTTTCCAAACCGTATTCAGAGGCAGCTTCACCTCTGACACATCGCAGTAATCTAACCGAGAGGTTACCAGAGCATAGACAACAATAGTTAGGCTATCCCTGTCCAGATAGGGGCGTAGCTGGGCCACCAGCCCAAGCTGATGGAAGGCGCTCTGGGCCACTGAGGCCACAAGTGCCTCGAGCGACAGCAAAGGATCCAGGAGGCCCCCCAAGCTGTGAACCTGCTCCTTCAGGGGAAGTGTAACCCCATCATGAGCAGGCGATCTCCCACCCATCTGGTCTAGGGAACCACCCACTAACTGTGCCTCAGTCTTATTGGGATTGAGCTTCAGTTTGTTGGCTCTCATCCAGTCCATTACTGAGGCAAGACACTGGTCCAGCACTTCCACTGTCTCACCTGCAGATGTAAAGAAGAAATAGAGCTGAGTGACATCAGCATACTGCTGACAACGTACTCCAAACCTCCAGATAACCCCACCCAGTGGTTTCATGTAGATGTTAGAGAACTTGGGGGATAGGATTGAGCCCTGCGGAACCCCACATTGAAGGTTCCACAGGGCTGAAAAGTATTCCCCAAGTACAGTGGTACCTCTGGTTACAGACACTTCAGGTTACAGACTCTGCTAACCCAGAAACAGTACCTCGGGTTAAGAACTTTGCTTCAGGATGAGAACAGAAATTGTGCAGCGGCGGTGCAGCAGCAGCGGGAGGCCCCATTAGCTAAAGTGGTACCTCAGGTTAAGAACAGTCTCGGGTTAAGAACGGACCTCCATAACAAATTAAATTCTTGACCCGAGGTACCACTGTAATTACCTGTAATTCTTCCGTGGGGAACATTTGTGCAAGCACTCCTCCTTAAGGTAAAAAATGGAACTAGAATTGCAACAATAATTTTAAGACGATTTTTAAGCACATCAAAATACAGTGGTACCTCGGATTACAGATGCTTAAGGTTACAGACACTTCTGATTACAGACTCCGCTAACCCAGAAATAGTACCTCGGGTTAAGAACTTTGCTTCAGAATGAGAACAGAAATCGCGTTCCGGAGCCCCTTTTGCAACCGGAGCAGACGGCAACCCACATCTGTGCGTCTCTGGGTCGCGATTCACCGCTTCTGTGCCTGTGTGTGATGTCATTCTGAGCATCTACACATGCGTGAATGGCAAAACCGGGAAGTAACCCGTTCCGGTACTTCCGTGTTACCGCGGGACGCAACCTGAAAAGATTTAACTGAAGAGCATTTAACCCGAGGTATGACTGTAATTAATTCTTCCACGGTAAACATTTGTGCAAGGACTCCCCCTTATGGTAAAAAATGGAACTAGAATTACAACAATAATTTTAAGACTCAACTATTTTTAAGCACATCGAAGTACTAGTAGATAAATAAGTATATGTGGACTGTCCCTGGATCAACTGACTTTTCTTCCTTAAATTCTCAAAGCTCTTAACTTGGCTTAAGACTGTCCTATTATCTAGCCAGATGTTTAACTGAGAATCAGTCACAGTCATTCCACTGAATATGAGAGGCACCTGTGTTTACGCTCATTATTCCAGGACTTCTAACAAGTTCCCACGCAACCCACAAGCCAATCCTAAAGAGACTATATCACACCACCACTGGAAAAAAACAACTTCAAATCAGGAACCAGCATAGTAACCAGGCAAGAAAGGATCTGCCAATTATGGTTCTCGCAGTTTCTCATTTTTCCAATCTTAAATGCAGTTCTCCACATTTTGCAGGAATTTGAATTAAAACAAAACTCATGAAAATGCATCAGTACTTTAGTGTGAAGTTTCCCTAATAAACACATTTTTACATGCAGTGTTGACTTAGGTACACATGTTGGCAAGTAACTTCCCCAAATGTAATGCAGTTTTGTATGTTATTTTTACCAATATATCCATTTTGATGCACACTTCTTCAATTGAAAGAAGTGCAACTCACTATTTTAATTACAAAGCAGATTTCATTTCATTTCATTTCATTTATTTATTTATTGAATGAATTTATATACCGCCCTATACCTGGGGGTCTCAGGGCAGTTCAAGGAATAAAATCAAGATATAAAACCGCAAAATATATAATAAAAAGAAAAACAACAACTCCATAGTGCCCCCCCCACAAAAACCCATTTTAAAAGGGCACAGTATGTAAATCAGATCAACCAAAGGACTAGTTTAAAAGGAACGTTTTTGCCTGGCGCTTAAAGGTGTATAATGAAGGCGCCAGGCAAATTTCCCTGGGGAGAGCATTCCATGGACAGGGAGCCACTGCAGAGAAGGCCCTGTTCTCATGTTGCCACCCTCCGGACCTCTCAAGGAGGAGGCACACGAAGGAGGACCTCAGAAGATGATCTCAGGGTCCGGGTAGGTTCAGATGGAAAGAGGCGGTCCTGAGCCATTTAAGGCTTTATAGGTCAAAACCAGCACTTTGAACTGGGCCCAGAAACTAAATGGTAGCCAGTGTAGTCGGACCAGGATCGGTGTAATATGCTCAAACTGTCTTGCTCTGATGAGCAACCTGACAGCTGAATTCTGCACCAGCTGAAATTTCCAAACTGTCCTCAGAGGCAGCTCCACGTATAACACATTGCAGTAATCTAACCTTGAGGTTATCACAGCATAGACAACAGTAGTTAGGCTGTCCCTGTCCAGATAGGGGCGTAGCTGGGCCACCAGCCAAAGCTGATGGAAGGCGCTCTGGGCCACTGAGGCCACAAGTGCCTCTAGCGACAGCAAAGGATCCAGGAGTGCCCCCAAGCTGTGAACCTGCTCCTTCAGGGGAAGTGTAACCCCATCAAGAGCAGGCGACCTCCCACCCATCAAGTCTAGGGAACCACCCACTAACAGTGTCCCAGTCTAATCTGGATTGAGCTTCAGTTTGTTGGCTCTCATCCAGTCCATTACTGAGGCAAGACACTGGTCCAGCACTTCCACTGTCTCACCTGCAGATGTAAAGGAGAACTAGAGCGGAGTGTCATCAGCATACTGCTGACAACGTACTCCAAGCCTCCAGATAACCCCACCCAGTGGTTTCACGTAGATGTTAAACAACATGGGGGATAGGATGGAGCCCTGCGGAACCCCACATTGAAGGTTCCACAGGGCTGAAAAGCATTCCTCAGGTAATTAATTTTTCCATGGTGAACATTTGTGCAAGCACTCCCCCTTATGGTACAAAATGGAACTAGAATTGCAACAATAATTTTAAGACTCAACTACAGTGGTACCTCAGGTTACAAACGCTTCAGGTTAAAGACTCCTCTAACCCAGAAATAGTGCTTCAGGTTAAGAACTTTGCTTCAGGATGAGAACAGAAATCGGGCTCCGGCGGCGCGGCAGCAGCAGGAGGCCCCATTAGCTAAAGTGGTTCTTCAGGTTAAGAACAGTTTCAGGTTAAGAATAAACCTCCAAAACGAATTTTGTTCTTAACCTCAGGTACCACTGTACTAGCAGATAAATGTGCTGCTCTGGTTTCGCCAGAAGCGGCTTAGTCATGCTGGCCACATGACCCGGAAAAATGTCTGGACATAGAGTGAGATGAGCGCCACAACCCCAGAGACGTCTGCAACTGCACTTAACTGTCAGGGGTCCTTTACCTTTTTTATTTTTCACACTATTTCATGGCATTTACACAGGCCTAGTAAAGGGACTGTCTGAATACGGATTTTAGAATTCTTCTAAAGTGTTAACCTTTATTCTTGGTGTGACAAAATAAACGTGTGGCTATAGCTCTGTCTTTCACTTTCCTGGGTATAGCCAGGATTTTTTTGGGGGGGGGGGCAGCCAAAGTTGCTGAATTTTTTTTAGGATATCAAAGTTGTTGAGCTTGGAGATCACAGGGAAAAATATCTATGAAGAGGTCATTACAGGGGGCATTATTATATAGTTTTATTATCTTTTATATTTATTTATAAAATTGCACCTTTTCCCCTGACAGAATTCAAGAACAGAAAAAGCTATCATTGAAAAGCAATGAAATATTAATAGAATTAAAACTATATACATATGTAAAATCTGTCTTGTATTTTGGTCCTGGAACAACCTGGCCACCAAATTCTGCACCAGTTGAAGTTTCCAAACCATCTTCAGAGGCAACTTCACCTCTAACACATTGCAGTAATCTAACTCTGAGGTTACCAGAGCATAGACAACCGCATCAAGAGCAGGCGATCTCCCACCCATCTGGTCTAGGGAACCACCCACTAACAGTGTCCCAGTCTAATCTGGATTGAGCTTCAGTTTGTTGGGTCTCATCCAGTCCATTACTGAGGCAAGACCCTGGTCCAGCACTTCCACTGTCTCACCTGCAGATGTAAAGGAGAAATAGCATACTGCTGACAACGTACTCCAATCCTCTGGATAACCCCACCCAGTGGTTTCATGTAGAGGTTAAACAACATGGGGGATAGGATTGAGCCCTGCAGAACCCCACATTGAAGGTTCCACAGGGCTGAAAAGCATTCCCCAAGTAACACCCTCTGGGAACAACCATCCAAGTAGGACTGGAACCACCGCAAAGCGGTGCCACCCACCCCCAGTTCAGAGTCACTCAAGAAGGATACCATGGTTGGTGGTATTGAAAGCTGCTGAGAGGTCAAGAGCAATTAACAGGGACATGTTTCCCTTGTCTCTCTCTCTCCACAAAGGTCATCATACAGGGTAACCAAAGCAGTTTCTGTGGCAAAAACAGGCCAAACCCTGTTCCAGGAAATCAATTTCTTCCAAAAGTGCCTGGATCTGGTGTGCGACCACTTGCTCCGGATCCTTGCCCAGGAAAGGGGGCTAAGCAACTGGCGGGCAGATTGCAACAAACGGAAACATGCAAGTAAAATTATACCACCCAGTTTATAAGAAGCGCAATAAACGGTTTTATTTATAAATAACAATATTTCCTGTGGCCATCACATTAACTAGTCAGTTTCACATCGCAACGTTGGACGCAATCCGCAAGAAACTTAAGCAGTTAAGATAGAAGCACAAAAGCAGTAACAGCAAGATGTCCTGCTGTCAAGAGCAACTGACGGGAGCGTGAGGAAAGGGCCACGCAGAGCCTACGACCAAGCTCACTTCAGGATCGCTGGAAGGAGGTTAAGCTAACCAGCGCCTAAGCAGGATAAGCTCTCAAAGGCAAGAACTCGTTCCCTGCGGGCACTGATTCCCACCCCTCTACCTGTCCTGCCGGCAAAGCGTTTGTTTACCTTTGAGGAGTTTGCGAAAGGTTTCCTTGTCCAGCTCCCGAACGCTCCTGGCCATCGCTTCCACCTCTGCGGGTATCCGAGCCCCCAGAAAGCTGACCCTGCTGAGGTTAGTCTCGAGTCCCGAGTGCTGGTAATGGGGTAACAGGGCCTTCGCAATCGCAGCCATGGCAGCAGGAGCCCCCTCCGCAAGGCTTTGCAAAAACGAAAAAAAAAAAAAATGCAGGCCCGGCTGTCAAGTCACGTGACTCTCCTCTTCCCGGGGAACGTTCTATTTCATTCGAGCGCCCCCTAATGGCCCAAAGTCCGAAATGAAGGATGGGAGAAAGCTTGTTTTCTCCAGTTCTGGAGCGCAGAATTCGAACCAATGGCAAGGCAGGAGATTCCGACGAAACATCAGGAATAACTTTCTGTCAGTGAGAGCTGTTTGACGGTGCAACAGACTCCCACGAGAGGAGGTGGCCTCTGCTTCCTTGTAGGTTGGATGGCCATCTGTCCTGGATGCTTTAGTTGAGATCCCTGCATTGCGCGGGGTTAGGCTACAGGACCTTTGGTGTCCCTTCCGACTTTATGATTCTGTGATTCTACGAATTTGTCTGTCTTCGGGAGGTAAAGGGTAAAAGCTCGCGCCCCGACAAAGAGCGTCCGTCTGCATACTTGTAAATCCATCGTTTGATAACTGCAACGGTAATAGCGTCCTGTGAGGCATGAATAGGACACTCCGCATATAATGCGCAGATATTACAGGCTTACCCAACCTGGTGCCCTCCAGATATTTTAAATTTGTTTGCATCAATTTGTTTAAAATGCTGCCAATTAATCACAGCCAGTTTTTGTCATTTTCTTTTAAAAAAAACCCCAAAAACCTAAGCATTGCTAAAAATAAAGTACCAATTCTTACATTATGGTGTGAGATAACGGTTACGTAATATTCAGGTGGAAAGGGTGCTTCTAGTGTGGTCCATTCAGCTAGCTGCTTGTTAGAGGAATCAAGAAATGTGTGAACCCGGACCCGTCTATGTATGTAAACAGTTATCAACATTAGCTCAAATTGAACAGTCACCATTCTAGGCACACGTAACAGTACTTTGCATCTGCACCTATGAATTGAATAAAGTTAGGACGACAAATGAGAATAGTAATCATCATTCATAATTATGTGATTTGGCTATAATGGCTAGGTTTGCAAATTATGTCCAGTCACAGCAACATACTTTTATAATGAATTGCTCTGCGCCATTAACTTTTATAGACAAGAAGTCAAGGAGGAAGAGGTAAAATCAGTTATGGTCCATTGGGCCCGGGACATTGGACATATATATATATATATATATATATATATATATATATATATGAATGAAAGGCTTTGGAGAGAAAACATAATGAAAATGCTGTACCGATGGTATCTGACCCCAGCCAAACTGGCCAAGATGTAGAAGAAAAGCTCTGACGTTTGCTGGAGATGCAAAAAAGCGGTTGCAAATGTGATGGGACTGTGTGAAGATAAGATCATTTTGGGACATAATATCCAATGAACTCAAAAGGATCTTTAAATTTTCTTTAAAAAAAACACCCTGAAGCCTTTTTGTTAGGCATTATGTCCATTGATATACAACCCTCCGCCCCAGAACCCTCCTTATGTACGCAACCACAGCGGCGAGGATTTTAATAGCAAAAAATTGGAAATGTGATGTAATCCCCGCAATAGCTGATTGGCAAACAAAGAAGATAGAATATTCAGAACTTGCAAGGATGACTGGGAGAATAAGGGGAAACTCTAACCAGAAATTTAGTAAAGATTGGATAATGTTCAAAGAATATCTTTAAAAGTACTGTAATAACACAAATCTCCTGACAGATTCGGATTGAATCTTGAAGTTCAAGGAAATTATAGAGTAAAATTCCCCCCACCCCGATAATTAACTGAGAAGAATAATAAATATGAAGTGCGTATACACTAGTAAGGTATAAAAAGCACAATGAGGTGAATCGGAAGTTAAAGGGTATGTAATGTCAGATGCGGTGTTCTATGTAAATTGTTTTGTAATAAGGAATCTTCTTAAAACAAACAAACAAAAACTTTTATAGATACAAACCACACTCATCTAATAATGTTATACGCCTGTACTTATTTATTTTTAACTTGCTGATAAAGCCTGCAGTCCAGATCCACTTAACTGCAAACAAGTTCATTTGAAAGATAGAGGTCTTACTTCTGAACAGGCATATATAGTGAAAGATAAATGTATATTTGTATGCACAGGTGAGCCGTAGCAGGAATTTACGCCAGCAACACAGGCTGTGTACACGTTATCGCTTACTGTGGCTCCAGTGCGCTCCCGCTGCTGTTGTTTAAAGTCTAATGCACACGGCATTAGCCACAATCCATAAGTATACTGTAGTTTATTTCAAAATACTCCTCTTTGATACGCTTTCCCTCAAACCAGCTTCCATCAGTTTTTAAGCTGCGATGTGTACCTTTGAGACCGGCTTTGCCAAACGCGATGGAAAAAGTTTCGTTGAATGGGAGTTTGATGCAGGAAAACGAATCCAGTAATGTACACGGGGTGAAGACATCCCCGCTCCCTCTTTGGTGTGCCCACTGGGGTTGCCTCCGGATGCAGGGTTGCCCTGTATTTAAATGTGAAATACGTGAAATATTTGAAATATTTAAATACGTCCTGTATTGATAGTTTTGTCCTGCATTTCAGGTCCCCTCTATGTCTCTCTTCGACAAGTTAGGGGCGCTCCCGAAACGCGTGTGTTTGAAAGGATGTGGGAAAGGACATGTCTTTAAGCTCTGGGTAGCCAGGGACAGGCAGATGTACAAATTCAGGTGTAAGTGTGCGCCCAGGTGTGCAGCGAGTTCCAGAAGGGCTGTCCTGCTGGGCTGCAAATAGGTCGTAACGGATTTCTTCAGCACCGGATGAAAATGCAAACGAAAATCGCCCCCGCTTCGCCCCGTATCATGCCAGAACAAAGGTTGCACCCCTAGTACAGCTTTGTTTAAAAACAAAACAAAAACCCCATATGAAAAGCAGTGTGTGGAGGGGAGGAAATCACCTTGCAACATTTTAAGTCGCTAACGAGCGTGTAGCTGTATTCATTCACTTATTTGTATATAGAATTATGTTCCTCTTTGTAGTAGCCTGGGCAATGGGGGAAATGTAAATCCTCCTCGGTTTATTTATTTATTATTCTCAACCTGTTTGCTCACAATCTAGACGACCCCAGATTCAGTTCCTGGGAATCTGCGGGTAGAACTGGGCGAGGCACTGCCATCCCCCTCCCCTCCCCACCCCACCCGCCCTTCAAAAATGGCGCCGAACGCCAAGGAAAGTGGTGAGGCGGGAGGCGCGCAAAGCAGGGGAGGCTGCTCTCGAGTAGACTCTGAGAAAGTTCTTCCTTCACCCTCTTCACGCCGCGCCTCTTGCAAAGTTTCTTGTTGTGTCTGGAGGCCGGTTGAATCAGGCACGACCCCTTTCTATTAGTAACCAATTTACCCGGGACTAGCCTGGTTCCCCCCGCACCCCGGTGCACTGTATACTGATGCTAAGCCGCCTGGACACCCGCTCCCTCAAGGCTTGCAATTTGCCTTTAACCTGTAATCGGGATGTATGGCATTTCTACATAACCTTGAAAATGCTTAAGAGTTTACAAAGCGACAAGTGGGGAAGGAAACTTAATTGCAATTTATCGGAAATGGACAGTAAAGGAATGCAAAATCTAACACGCAGTGTTTCTTGCACTTAAATGATAGTTGCAAGGACCTGCATCTGCTTAAAGTACATTGGAATGCAGGTTGCTAACCCTTCCATTCCCGGGGAACGTTCTATTACAAAAACTATTACAAAAACAGGTTGCCCATTTTGGGTCCAAAATGGGCAACCTATTGTCTCATTAGTTTTTTTAATTAAAATACGTAGTTAATTAAAATACATAGCATTCTAGTTTACTAAGCAGATAATTGTAAAGAAGTGCATTAGTCATAGTTAGGTGAACCAATTTTTTTTTTATTTTTTCCCCATCAATGCAGTTGCACCCAGTGCAAAATAGTAATAGATATGCAAGATATGCAACAACCCCAAACTCCAGAGTCAAACCCCAAAGTCATTAACTCTGCAGACAATAAACTTTCCCTTTCTTCTGTAGGTGAGCACTAATTGTGCTAACAATGCAGTAAGCCAAACATTCAAAGCTCATAGAATTTGTCAGCAGGAATTATAGTAATGTCACTGCATATGTCCTCTTGCTTCATGTCAATAGCTCGCATATTTGCAAGCTCCAACAAACAGTAGAATGTTCCTCCTACTTCCTTGCAGCCCATATTATATGTTAGTTCAAAAAAGCTGATGGTTTTATTGCCAGTTGTGGCAACTTTCTGCTGAAGAACACGGAGCAATTGCTGAGGGGTCTTGTTCCATTCGCGTTCCTCTTCTCCTTCATCCTCGGTTGATTGAATTTCCTCCATTTCACTTAAGAGCTGTGGCTCAGGAGTTGTCCGCAACGGCACCAAAGTCTTCATCCTCGCTTCTACAGCAGCAACTGCTTCCTGCACATTGTACGGAGGTGAGGCTTTGGAAGGGGCTTCCTGGTAGCTACAGGAGGGCTGCTCCTCATCTGGCACTTCTCGATTTGTCTTTCTCACTTTCTTTTTCGGTTCGGAGGATGGAAGCATTTCGGTACTCTTGAAACCCTTTGTCACACTCGGCTCCCCTCCTGCCCTCTTTTTGGTAGCTGCTGCTGCTGCCTCCGCCTCTGGAGCCACAGTTGGTTCTGCTGCCGCCGCAGTTGCCTCTGGAGCCACAGTTGGTTTATCCGCAGGTGACGGAGGGAGGTCCACCATGGCCACTTCACTTTCCAAAGGAGCAGCTCCTTCAGCATCCAACATGCTTCCTTCGTCGTCAAAAAGCCCTGCAAAGGGGATCAAGCCATGGTCGCCCTCTCCGAAAATGTCACTCAAGTCGTCGTCACAGTCCATGAGGGAACTTTCATCTCTCGGGTTGACGATAAAGCAGTCTATGATGCTGTCGTCTCTCATTAACTCGTTGAGAGTTCCCATATCAACACCAAATATATTTCCCTCATACACAGGGATGTTCTCCGTGTTCTCTTCCATCGTAACGCTGCTTTGGTGCCAGCAACGGCACCTCAAATTTGGAGATTTCTGTCCCAAGGCTACCCAGCGCGTTATGAGCCTCTTCAACAAAGCACGTAGCCTTTTTATTGCAAACCTGAGTAGCACCCAGCAACAGCTGTGCTGAAGCCTCCAAACCAGGAGAGATAATTTGTTTCACACGCCTCTCCTGTTTGCAATCGCCTGCAGCTAGCCAGACCGAGGCTAGTGCCCTCTTATTTTTTACAACAAATTGAGCATCCCTGGCTCTAAATTTGCAGCCGTCTGGTCCTTCAAATACTCTCGCGGAAACCATGCTCCCCACAATTTCGCTCTATTTTTTAAAACTCTAGTTTCAACGCCCACTTGAGCTCGCTGCACCCCTTGCTATTGCCCGCCTCCACGGCAGGGGGCGCTGCAGGGAGAGAGAGAGAGGGGGGGGGAGACGGGCTTTCTTCTTTCTCCCCCCTCCTCCCTCCTAGGCAGGCGCGCGGCTCAGCATACAGACTTGCCTGTCAGGGAGGAAGCTGGCGATAGAGGCTTCCGGTCCGATCGGCCGCTGGATCTCTGACAGGAGGCTCGGTTTGGAAGCCGGCAGTGATCGCGGAGGGGAATCGCTTTCTTTCCCGTTATGGCGGCTCGGCTGAGCCTTCCCGTCGCGGGGCCCGCGGGCGCCTGAGGGACGCGTAAGCCCCGCCGCCTCCGCCATGGCCGGCGAGGAGCCGCAGAAGTTCCTGGCCCCCGACGAGCCCAGCGCCCTCCTCTTCTCCGCGCCGCCCCGCGCGCACGGCGCTGGCGGCGGCCTCGGCTTGTGCGATGAGGGGTCCGCCTGCCTGGACGTCAGCGACTTCGGCTGCCACCTCTCCTCCTGCCACCGCACGGACCCTCTGCGCCGCCTCCACGCCCACAGGCGAGAACGGGTGGAGTGGGGGGCGAAGGGTGTGGGGGGAGTGTGTCTCAGGTGGTCTTGTGGGCCCCCGATGGAGCGGCGCCCCATCCCCCGCCTACCTCGCAGGGTTGTTGTGGAGGCTGGGAAGAAAGGGAACGGGAGAGCCGTGGGAGTTCAAAGGGTCGTCGACATGGGTGTGAGGTGCTGCGGATCGTCCTCGCCCCGAATAGTTTCTCCCTCCCCCCCCCCCCTTACCAGCTTTAAAAGCCTCTTAACTGCGTGGGAAGCTGTGGGGGAAAGTTAGACGTTTCCTTGTGGGAAGCCCGAATGCCTATTGTAACACCTTCCCTATCTGGAAGAATGAATCGAGGGGGTTATCTTTTCATATCTTCTTCTGCTTCAACATCTAAAGGGCCTCCATAATAATAATAATAATAAAATTCTTTTGTAGTGTTTAATAATGCAACATTTTTAGTAGAAGCCCCTATTTTTGTTTTTATTGATTTCCCATTGGGAAGAGTGCAGGTAAGAGAATTCTCTCCACCAGGTATTTGAATCCTGCACCCCAAAAGTCTCAGAGCAACACTAATGGCGAGAGGCAGTGTGTGTGTGGGTGGGGGGGGAATTGGTACCAGTCGCATACGCATTGTGCATTGAAAAGCACATGGTGTTTGGGTACAAGGAGGCTAAGAAGACTGCTGGGGGTGAGGGGACTGTATGGACTTTTAAAAAACGTTCTCTTAATAAAACTAAGAAGAGATGGGACTAAATACTAACATATTGGCTTCAATACACTGATGTGGTTGAGGCTGAGTAGAAGCTAGGTAGGTTTGCCACTTCTTTTTTTAATAACCTGCTTGGCATGCAGAAAATTAATAGGCAGAGCCGTTCCCATTGCTGATATATCTGTACCAGGGAAGGTGTCACTTGTTCAGTTTTTTTATTTGCAGTACTGCTGTTCAGGGCAGAGGAGCAGGGTCAGAAGAGAAGGTGGCAACCCTTTCAGTGGGTAGAGATGGCAGCTTCTTTTCTAGCAGAGCTCCTGTGCTCTTAACATATTCCCACGGAAGCCTTTTACACTGTTAATATTTGCACACTAAGCAAGTTTCTGTGCCATTAATATGTTTCCTGAAAAGCAGAAATTCAAGAAGTTCATTTCTTTTTTTGTAGCAGAGTGAAGCCTGCCCTGTCTTGTATCTGCCTGTCATGTATAGGTGAAACTTGAAAAATTAGAATATCATGGAAAAGTTCATTTATTTCAGTAATTCAACTTAAAAGGTGAAACTAATATAGGAGATAGACTCATGACATGCAAAGTGAGATATGTCAAGCCTTTATTTGTTATAATTGTGATGATCATGGCATACAGCTGATGAAAACCCCAAATTAACTACCTCAGAAAATTAGACTATTAAATGAAATCAGCAAAACAAGGATTGCAAATAGAGCAATATTGGACTTCTGAGAAGCAAAAGCATGCATATATACTGAGTACTTGGTTTGGGCCCCTTTTGCATCCATTACTGCCTCAATGCGGCGTGGCAATAACAGATTGCCCATGGGATTACTGAACCAGGTTTTGGTACTTTTGGCAGTGTGGGCAGGTGCCAAAGTCCTGCTGGAAAATAAAGTTAGCATCCCCATAAAGCTCATCTGCAGAAGAAAGCATGAAGTGCTCCAAAATCTCCTGCCAAAAGTACCAAAACCTGGTTCAATGCCCATGGGATTACTGTGCTTGATTGGCCAGCAAACTCGCCTGACCTGAACCCTATAGAGAATCTATGGGGCATTGCCAAGAGAAAGATGAGACATGAGACCGAGCAATGCTGAAGAGCTGAAGGCTGTTATTGAAGCATCCTGGTCTTCCATAACACCTCAGCAGTGCCACAGGCTGATAGCATCCTTGCCACGCTGCATTGAGGCAGTAATGGATGCAAAAGTCATTTAATAGTCTAATTTTCTGAGATTGTTAATTTGGGGTTTTCATCAGCTGTATGCCATGATCATCACAATTATAACAAATAAAGGCTTGACATATCTCACTTTGCATGTCATGAGTCTATCTCCTATATTAGTTTCACCTTTTAAATTGAATTGCTGAAATAAATGAACTTTTCCATGAGATTCTAATTTTTTGAGTTCCACCTGTAGGTACAGAACCCCTGATAGAGAAAATAAACAATGGTAAACTTCAGAAGGGTTCATGGTGGTCATAGAAATCAGTGGGACATTATTCCTGCTTTTTTGCCTGTTGGATCCCTGAAGCAGTTTGAAATACACAAATTGCAAGATAAATACTTATAACAATAAAGCATTATACAATACTCGGGAATTTGCTTGGAGGGGGGGTTGTTCTTGATTTTTTTTTTTTTTGGTATCTTTATTTTAGGTCTGATTATGATTTATGTGGAAATTTTTCAATTTGGTCATGTAATTTTGATGTTTTATTGTTTACGACTACTTTTCTTTGTAGTTGAGCATCCCCCCCCCCCCCATTTTGCAAGCCGCCATGAGCATGGTTTGAATTATGGAAAGGCTGCATACATATAAAATGGTGTATGAATGTAAACAATTTCAGTTTACAGTTATTAACACATCTGGATGCAGCAGCATATTGAAACCTAAAGTTTTGTCTGTGAAGTTCATTTGAAAAAGAGGTGCATTTACTTCTTTTCTGAAGCCTGGAAAGATGCTAAGCTTGTGGACTTCTGATGGGATAATGGAGTTTATAGATGGGGTACCATTGCTTAAGAAATATTAACTAGAGGTCTAACTTAGGGCTTATTTTGTCATTCTTCGAGGCCATTGTCTGGCTCACTGTGAGCTGAACATGAACAATCCCTAATCTGCCATGTACTCTTTGTTGCCCCATAACTGGTGCATATTTTGAATGGCTGCTTTGAAGCTTGATGCAAGACATGGGGGGACAGATATCTGTCAAAAGCTGTTCATCCTGGTGCTTACGTTAGTTGGCTTTTAATTCCAAGTAAGCTAGCAACATTGAATGTTACTGAAATACTAAGGTCAAATGTGACTGCCATTCTGTTTTGCAGGTGGAACTTGACTTCATGTGGCACGAGTGTAGCCAGCTCTGAATGCAGCGAAGAACTGTTTTCGTCTGTCTCTGTTGGTGACCAGGATGACTGCTTCTCACTTTTGGATGATCAGGACCTGACATCTTTTGATTTGTTCCCGGAGGGTAGTGTCTGCAGCGATGTCTCTTCTTCCATTAGTACATATTGGGACTGGTCAGACAGTGAATTTGAATGGCAGGTAAAAATGCTTTTATAGGCTGTCCCATGCATTAATAAACTGCCGTGGTCTGTATAACAACATTGAAAGCACTGTGTTTCCAGCTAGACAGTAGCCATAAGTCAATGCTACTTTTCCTAACACAGTTGGCTCCCATGTAGGTGTGTTTAGGATTGAAGCCTTAATTTTCCGTATCTAGTTCTAGTGTTTTAGTTTGTTGCTGAATGTTGGACTGCATTGCTTCATTCTGAAATTGATCGGATATATGTATTTTTTTGTCTATAAGTTGCCTGGCAGTGACATTGCAAGTGGAAGTGATGTGCTTTCTGACATCATACCCAGTATATCAAGCTCCCCCTGCATGCTCCCAAAAAAGAAAAACAAGCACAGGAATCTTGATGAGCTTCCATGGAGTGCAATGACTAACGATGAACAGGTAAAACCTTTTTGCATTTGGAGACTGCATGCTTGTAAACAAATTTTTAAGGGCTAAATTATTCATAGCAGATAAAACTCTGGTTTGCAACAGTAAGTGCTAATTCTCTTAATTATATGGAGGAGGTCAATTTCTCAAGTTTTATTTTTCTCTGGTGTTATTCAAGGTATCTTGAATTGTGAAAGAGCTGACATTTATATCCTGCCTCCATCTAATAAAAATGTTTTAAAAGCCCCCCAAAGGCCATCCATAATAGACTAAATAGAGGATAAAGCATAACTAGCAGATAGCAACTGGTAGGAAAGGATTGGGAAGGATAGACAGTAAGGCTTGGCTTGTTGTCTAATGAGAGCAGAGATGATACTACCCAGATTTCTCTGAGGAGGGCAATCCAAAGGCAGGAGGCTTCAGCCAAGAAATCCCTGTCCTCCTCTCACAACACGTCTCTCTTTGAATGTGGAATTCTCAGTGAGCATCATTGGTAACTAACTACCTGTTCCAATGTTTTCTTAGGTGGAATATATTGAATATCTGAGTCGTAAAGTAAGCATGGAGATGGGGCTTCGAGAGCAGCTTGACATCATTAAAATTATTGATCCCACAGCTCAGATTTCTCCTACAGACAATGAGTTTATTATCGAACTAAATTGCCTCACTGATGAAAAGCTGAAACAGGTATGTGAAACCGAGCTTGAGATTCTTTTTAAACCAACTGTTTGTCTTACTCTGGTATGCATGATCTTGCTGCATACTTCTATAAACAGTAACAATTAGTTGTTAATTTAAGGGCAACTGAAAGACTTAATGCATTTTATTTTGGAATGAGCTGCCATAAGGTAGAGACCTCTTTGTTGGGCCCCTCAAGAGTAAGAATACATACTTCTACAATTGTGTCAGGGTTGTTCCATCCCTTTCGTTCTCCATCAGATTTTTTTTGTTACTCATATGTGTTTACTTGAAAACATTTCCACCACACCTTACTTAATAAAGAGATACTTATTGAAGGTAGTGGCCTGCGGATATCATCGTCTATCAGCATACTCTCTGGAGATGGGGATCCTTGAATATCCTGGTCCCAGGCTACTTAGGGCTTTAAAGTATATTGAAAAGGAGGGAAAGTCATTGGTGTTGATGGGTGAGCATCTACTCTTGGGTTTTCCTTTCTTTCTGCAGCAGAGTTCCTTTTACAGAAAAGTTCTCCTGCATCTTTTACTTCTTTACAGCAGCAGCATTTTAGCTCTTAGTGAAATTCCCATTACAGGAATAAACACCATTTGGTTCTGTTTCTCAGAGCCTTTATTGTTTACAAAACTTTACACTGGTCATTTAATAAAGAAAACAAACAAAGCAACAAAATATTTTTCTCTTTTAGCTATCCGGCCAGAGACCTAATGCTCACTCCTTCACATGCTCGTTTACACTGACCCAGACTTAGTTGAACACCTTTTGCTGGGGAAATTTTCTGTTGCCTAGCAACCTGTTCAAGACTATTTTCAAAAGTTTCTTCTAGAATATTTCAGCAGTTGGACCTGGTAAAACACCTGTGTGTCTAGTAGGGTTCCCCCTGCAGTTGCTTTTAAAACCAACTGAAGTTTCTGAACAATCTTCATATAGCATCATGTGGACCATACAGCACTAATTCAGGCCCCATCTGCAGTAGATATTCAAAGCAGTATCATACCACTTTAAACAGTCATGACTTTTCCCCAAAGAATCCTGGGAACTCTGGGGTGTTGTTTTTTAATGGTGCCGAGAATTATTTGGGGATTCCTGTTCCCCTCATAGAGCTGCAATTCCCAGACTTTCTTGGGGAGAGAGATTGATTGCTTAACCACCTAGGAATTTTAGTTCTGTGATGGGAACAGTAGTTTTCCTAATAATTCTCAGCATCGTTAACTAACCACAGTGCTCAGGATTTTTTTGGCCATAAGCCATGATTAAATTGGTATAATAGTGCTTTGGATCGAAACAAAATAAAATAAAAAATCCTTTCAGTAGCACCATAGAGACCAACTAAGTTTGTTATTGTTATGAGCTTTCGTGTGCATGCACACTTCAGCCCATACCAATAATAAACTTAGTTGGTCTCTAAGGTGCTACTGGAAGGAATTTTTTTTATTTTGTTTCGACTACGGCAGACCAACACAGCTACCTACCTGTAACTAGTGCTTTGGATGTTATTGTGTGGATGTGGCCTCAGTCTTTTGAAGGCCAGGTGTATCCAAGCGCTTGCCACTTCGACTCTTCGCCTTGACTTCTTTCTTTGTGTGTTTAGGTCAGAAATTATATCAAGGAGCATGGCCCCCGGCAGCGGTCTGCAAGGGAGAACTGGAAGCGAAGCAGCTACAGTTGTGGCAGTGCCAGTGGAGTGAGCGGTGCCAGCGCCAGCAGCAGCAGCGCCAGCATGGTCAGCTCAGCGAGCAGTAGCGGTTCCAGCATTGGCAACTCTGGTTCAAACTCCAGCGCTAACATGAGCCGGGCTCACAGCGACAGCAACTTATCTGCAAGTGCTGCAGAGCGAATCAGGGATTCAAAAGTAAAGCTTCAGATTCAGATGGACATTAAAAAAACCTTATTAGTATACTTTGAATCATTACAGTTAAAATGTAAATGCATTTACATGTTGCAAAAGCTCGATGAATGTTATTTTTTGAGGATTCTGGAGAAAAGGGTAGCCCACCTTTCCTGTAGGTAACTTGCAGCTTAATGAGCTCTAACGCTCTTTTTATTTTGCCATCAGATTTGAAAGTATGGAATAAGAGCTAAAACAGCTTAAACAAACAAGTTCAGTATTTGTTAGCATTGTGGACAATTGAACTTTGAAAGATTAGCACTTTCAGTATAGCACCATCAATTTCAATTACTCATATTATTTCTTCAGGAAAGCCATAGGATACTCCTGACCCCAAGGGGAAACTAGCTGTTAACTTTCGATTGTAGTCAAAGAAAATGTCATTAAGATTTCTCTTTTTTGTTTTCTTTTTTAATTTTTATATCTATATAATCAAAGGTGAAGGAAAGCAGCCATTCCCAAGTTGAATCACGTTTTGAACCAAAGAAAGCAATGAATATGGTCTTATGTTGTTGTTAAATTTATAGCTCCAAAAAAGAAATTGTTGGTTTTTTGGATTTATATACCACCCTTCCTCCTCAAGATGCCCAGGGCAGGAAACAGATATGCAACTTAAAAAAAGAAAACAAAGCAAAAACATTCTAAAACAGTTTAAAACATTAGGAAACCAGTTACAGTTACATTATTCCATCCCATCATTACAGGATTGCCAGAAACAAATATTCTTCAGCCACCAAATGTTTGGGCAAACAGGAATGTTTTCAAATTCCTCCTGAAAATTAATAACGGTAGAGACAAATGTGCCTCACTAGGGAGGCATTCCAAAGCCAGGGAGCCACCACTGAAAAGGTCCTGTCACCCACCTTGCTATAAATCTGCTTTCATGCAGATTTCTGTAAAGAGTCCTTTCTCATTGAACTTTGTGTAGGGAGGACAGAGTTGGCATATCTCTGTGGGTGGAGCCTTCCAGCATCATCAGATTATTGCCATATGTAACTGGATATTACGAGGCATGTAGAAGAGGGTTCCTTTCTTCCTCTTCCATCCCAGTATCCCAGTAAAAGATGTTTACCTGAAAATATTGGATTAGTTTTTGGCTGTATACACAACATCTGTTTAAAGCACGTCTCCCCACCCTAGTTGGAACTGTGGTTTAGAGCTGTGATGCTCAGTATCCTTAACAAACTACAGTTCCCAGAATTCTTGGGGGAGGGGTGCTTTAAATGTATTGTGTGTACGAAGTCCTAGTTAAATATGTGTCTTGTTTTACAGTGGTGTGTACAGTTTTGTGTAGAGACTGGGATTGACTTTGGCCATTTCCTTTATTTTGACAGAAACGTTCTAAACAGCGCAAGCTTCAGCAAAAGGCTCTGCGCAAGAGACAACTGAAAGAGCAGCGGCAGGCTCGAAAGGAGAGACTGAGTGGTTTGTTCCTTAATGAAGAGGTTCTTTCTTTAAAAGTCACTGAGGACGATCATGAAAGAGATGTGGATGTCTTGATGTGACAGGGGTGATTTTTTTATTTTATTTTAAATCAGTGTTCTTTCTAAGCCTTAAGCCTATTATATTGTTTACATAAATTTTTACCAAAATTTGGATTGGAGCTGGGGCTAGTTAGCCTGTGTCCCTCATCTATAGTTTAAAAGCAAAAAAAGGCATGTGATAAGAGATTAAGAGGATACTTAAAAAAAGAAAGAAAAAGAAACTAAGGCTAATTTATTTTGCTTTCAAATATCTGTGAGTACTTTACTGAAAAGTTTGCATTTCATTTGTAATTCCGCCTTAACCAGATAGATATAATAGTTGTTCTTTGGGTAAGAACATTTCCCCCTCTACCTGCTTTTTGGCCTGAATGGCTTAATGTTATTTTCTTTAAAAAACAAAACAAAAAACTGCAACTCCATTAATAGTTACTGGGTGACATGTTCTCCTAGTGGATGTGGCAGGATTGCCCTTCCTTCTCCTCCCCCCGTGCCCTCCCCATCTGCTCTGAAGGATCCCTCAGTTTTTGCAGAGCAGATTTTGGGAATGTTGGGGAGGGCTACAAGGGCAAGTCCTGTTTGCACAAGCAAGACACTACAGTTTGACGTCGCACATTTTTGTTCCTACTGCAATCATATCAAGGCTTTAAGGCTACACAAAATCATTTTTAGATTTATTGAAATAATTATTATTTACTTTTTATTTTGCCCTATGCCCATAGAACTCAGGGCAGTTCACAACATAAAATTACAATAAAAAAAGAATACATAATAAAAACAGAAACAAAGAAACCCCAATAATCCTCCCATGGCTTCATTTATTGCAGGGACTGGGGAACCTTTTAAGCCAAATGCACCCCATGACTAACGTATACGTGGCCCACAAGGGACTATTGAACCTGCGTTTCTGCTTGCCAGGGAATTCAAAACCAGGCAGGCAGAAAGTGCTTGCAAGTGCCTGTCAGGCCATGAAATATGGCTACATATAGCTGGGTGGGTCATTCATGGTGTGAAGGCCTGATGTGGTGTTACAAAGCAATAGGACAATCTGGTGAAGGAAACTTCTAGAAACAAATTCACATTTCCTCCCTCTAGATGCATATGTGTATATGTTCCAAATCACTGTAGTGTCATGTGCCTTAAAATTTATTTGAGACCTTTTCTTTAAAGTGAAGGTTTTGAGGAGAACATTGCAAAATTGAAATTAAGCAGATAACATTTTCCTGGTGTTTCAAAAAGATAATAATGTTTATTTCTCAAAGCCCTGTTCAGCTTTTTTGGGGAAAAAGGCAGCGGTTGAGAGATTTCCATCCTGACCTTATGCTTTTGCATAAAACCACATATTTCTTTATTCAGTTTCATGGTTAAAGTGATCTCATTTGGTTAATATTTATGAGTGGCTTCATGACATTATTTGCTATAACAGAGTTAAGTAAGTGCATTTAAAAGACCCATTGCACATCTTCATTACTACTAATAAGATCTGTTTTACATCTTGTTCTTGCATCTGCATTGGTTTCATTTTCCGATAGAAATGTTTTGACTGAAATAAAGCAGTGACATTTGTGTCAGGCAGGATATAGGATGCTATACCCTGGTTCTGTTCAAAATGCTCGCTGAAGTTGGCGATCTCAACATTTAAGATGATCTTGTGGTTCGCAATACGTTTTTGTTTTGTTTTTTCTGTATGTTGGTCAAAGAAAACCATAGAGAATTTCTCACACAAATATTACATCAGATTGTATATATGACTTAAAAACCCCTTAAGGCTGGTGTACAGCACTTGTAGAAAATCTTATAGGACATTAGCCAAATTTCTTACTAATGCTGAAATAAAAGGACCTGTTAGTGCTCATATTTTCCCCACCCCCTTGGCACACCTGCCTTCTAAATATTAGCATGCTGTTGACTTTCTTCCTTTTTGCAAACAGGTTTTCCCAGTAGATCAGATTCTCATCACTTATCTGGAAACCTTAACTTGTGGGTGACTAGCCTGTGGCCCTCCATATGCTGTTGGGCTGCAACTCCGCTGATCCCTCAGGCTGATGGGAGGTGAAGTCCAACCACATCTGGTGGATGCACAGTTTAGCCACTTCAACATGTTCCATCTTGGATCAGTAGTATTATACTCCCTGTGTCTTGCAGATTATTTTGGATTATTATTTGTCATGTTGGCCAAAATCAGTGTAGCAGGGGGGCAATTAACATTATAACCTGAGCTGTTATCAGATCATGTGCATCATACTGGATCAGAATGCATTGGGTGTGTGTGTGATGGTTTGTGACCGGGGTGGGGTGGGGGGAGATTAGAGAGATGCAGGGAGCATCAAATATGTTCAGAAACATGGTTGAGAGTTGCTTTGTAAGGGCCAATGGCATTGGCATTCTGAGCATTTGTGCTTCATAACCAAAGCAAAGAAGATGTTTACCTTTGGCAATATACTTCAGATGGTCTTAAATACAAATAGATATATTAAATCTGGACTATTTTCCAGGTTCTCTGCAAAAGTGTATTGTATGCTGAAATGCACATGTACATACAACTGTTTGCTGTACATTCTGTATCTGCTCACTATGATGTTTGTGGAAAACTCTGTTCTTTCTTTATTTTTTGATGTTGTGAAGGTTTTTCCCAATAGGGTACTGTTTTACTTTTCTCCCCTTTAAGCCCTTAATTGTACTTTAAATTAGTGGATATGATAGTTTGGAATAATATTAAAAAGAAACATAATAATGCAACTATATGTGTTTGGTGCCATACTTGGGTTGCTCCTACAGATAAATGGATTATGTGTACTATACGGTCATTGCATATGGTGCTTTGCAGAGTGAGTCAGGAAACACAGATAGATCCCTGTTCTCAAGAAGCTTACAACCTGATTCCTATCAAGTCAGACCACTGATTTACCAGGTTCAGTATCATCATGGACTGGTAGCAGCTTTACAGTGTTTCTGCAGCGCTCTTCCTATTGTCTTTAATTGCAACACCTTTTCCCAGGGACAGGGACTGGTGGAAATGACAGAATTGGTGTGTCAGCATGGGCCCTCCGCAGCCTCGACATCTACCCAACAGCACCAACTACTTAATGCTGCCAGAAGGAAATTTTAAAAATGTGCTGTACAGTGGTACCTCGGGTTACATACGCTTCAGGTTACAGACTCTGCTAACCCAGAAATAGTACCTCGGGTTAAGAACTTTGTTTCAGGATGAGAACAGAAATCATGCGCCGGCGGCAGCGGGAGGCCCCATTAGCTAAAGTGCTGCTTCAGGTTAAGAACAGTTTCAGGTTAAGAACGGACCTCCAGAACGAAGTAAGTACTTAACCTGAGGTACCACTGTACTGTTTTCCTCTTAATTTGCTAGCAAGCACCTTTAGTTTCCACTAGAGGGCATGCTGCAACCACACAAATAGTAAGCCCTTGGTTTAAAAAGCAAAAGTTATTGCTATGTATCAAGTAGGTGCATAGTGGGACGCAGGTGGCGCTGTGGGTAAAACCTCAGTGCCTAGGACTTGCCGATCGTATGGTCGGCGGTTCGAATCCCCGCGGCGGGGTGAGCTCCCGTCGTTCGGTCCCAGCTCCTGCCCACCTAGCAGTTCGAAAGCACAATTAAGTGCAAGTAGATAAATAGGTACCGCTTTATAGCGGGAAGGTAAACGGCGTTTCCGTGTGCTGCGCTGGTGCTGGCTCGCCAGGTGCAGCTTTGTCACGCTGGCCACGTGACCCAGAAGTGTCTTCGGACGGCGCCGGCTCACGGCCTCTAGAGCGAGATGAGCACGCAACCCTAGAGTCAGACATGACTGGCCCGTATGGGCAGGGGTACCTTTACCTTTACCTATCAAGTAGGTGCAGATAAAAAATTTCTGGAATGCAAAACCAATCAGAGCAGAATTTTAGACACATAAAAAGGTGTTTGCCTGTTTGCTTTCTCCATGAGAATGTCGAAGGTAAAGTAAATCAGTTTACATTAACAAATGGTAAAATGTATATGTGATGGCTTTTGCATGTGTGCCCCCCCCCCCCGACATACTTGTGTGGACCATCCTTTAGATATCAAATGGTATGTGTATTAGCATAAGGATCCTTGGAAGATGATACTGGGCAGCTTCTGTAAGTAAAGGTTAAACGGTGTTTTTAAATATGTTCTAGCAAAATGAGATCATGCTCTACTGGTGGCATCTAATTAACATGCCAAATGTGAAGTCTGAAAGACAACTAGATCTGGAGGCCATTTAGGTCAGCACTCTGCCAGATAGTGTCCAGTAGCTCCTGTCTTAAGACCAGTTCCCAAACTCACCACACCTGCTGGACCACTTACAAATTGGTTACTGATTTTATTATTATCATTATCATTGCCTATTGTAGCAATTGTAATGCACTGTGCTCAGTGGCTCATGGTTTTTAATTGTATTTTTATTGAGTATTACTTTTTTATTGTATTGTAATTTGAACGCCACAGAATAAAAATTGTAATACGGAGCAATACGTCTTATACAATGTATAAGATAAAAAGAGGCAATACATATACAATTAAGAATCAATATGGATGTTTAATGTGGACATGTTGTGGATCACCTGAATGAAGCTTTTGGGCCACAGATCACAGTTTAGGAACCCCTTTCTAAAGATAGAGCACCATCTTAGTTTCCTGATACTTTCCAAAATACAGGTACGATAGCCTAAAAGAGGCACAGTGAAACCTTAGAGAAGGGGGCAAGGGAAGACTATGTCATCATTTCAATTACACATGTTTAGGCTGAGTTGCAATAAGAGCCAAGGATTAGGCACTAGGTTAGCATCTCCCAAATTATTGACCCCCCTTGGGGTTGATGGGACACTGCAGGAGTTGAATAAGGACATGAAGCAGTTACTCTGTCACTGAGATGCAGCCGTTCAAAGGAAACCTATTTTAAACGACGAGGGAGAATGATCAGTGGATATAGGAAGCTGTCACAAACCAGCCTGTCTCAGTACTGTCTATTCTGGGGCTGCTTTTAAGCACATAGCTTCCTGCAGAGAATCCTGGAAATCGTAGTTTGCACTGAACACAGCTATAATTCCCAGCATCCACAACAAACTACAGTTCCCAGAATTCTTTGGGGGTGAGCCATGTGCTTTAACTGTGTATGCAGCCTGGGAGAGCCTGGGAGTAGCTTTCCAGGGTTTCGGGCAGAGCTCTTTCCTGCCACTTGCTGCCTCATTGGAGATGCCAGGGATTGAATCCGAGACCTATTTTCCATTCAAAGCATGTGCACGAATACTAGCCCTCTCAGTTGGACATACCCATGTTTAGGTGTGTATGTCCACCCACCTTAATGGCTTAAAAGAATCGGTACCAGTTGCATCTTGGGAAGAGAGAGAATTATGTAGCCAGGGTGCCACTGTCACCAAGAAGACCCATTGCCACATGGTGAATTTCAGCTACCCACAGTAGAGCTGCAAGGGCCTACCCCCAAGATCTCATGGACAGATCTTTAAGGGAGAAGACACACTCCTTTAGGTATCCAAACCTTGTGTTGTTTAAGGACTTTATAAGCCAACGTAAGAACCCTGAATTTGGCTCAGTAGTGGATTGGCAGTCAGCATGCTCCTTTCAAAACGGATGTTCTGTGTAATTCTTAGGACAAATCCACTTCCTTCTTTCCAAACCAGTAGATCTGGGGAAAAGGGGAAGAAGAAGGAAAAAAAAAAAAAGTTGAAAGGAACCAGCTGCGTTTCGTCCAGCTGCAAAACAGTCGATCATAATGCCCTAGAACAAATCCACTCACTGACCGATAAAACTATTTGCAGACTGATAAAATGAGTAATTTATGGTGCTGAATACCTTGTTGGTGAATGTATTAAAATTCTGAAATATATCTGTCTGCCTGGAAATTACAGTTAATGCAATTCCATATAATGCTTGAATTCATTTATATATTTGCACAGCATGCTACCAGATAAAAAGTGCCAAAATGTGTATAAGGAGGTCATCACTTGAGCTTAATTGCACACAAATTTCCGGCAGACTCTGATGTTTAAGACCAACAACAACAGCCCGAGAGCGAGAATTAATGCATTAGCCCATAAATGGAGAGCTTATACTTGCATGACAAGGGCCACATCGTCTCTAAAGGAGCTTAGTAACATTGATTTGTGATTAATCATTTTACTTAATGACTCATCTGTGATCACAGTGCAAGGAAAATGCCATGTTTGCTTAGTTGCATTAAGTCCATTTATCTTACGTTCATCCAGCCAATGTTGGGCTGTGAATATGCTTCGGCTATACAGTTGTGAGAAGATGGATGTTGGGGTGTTTGTTAATGTGGATATTGGACACCCTACCTCTTCTTTCCAATGTGCCTTCCATTGTCCAACTGTAATCACATGGTACAGACCAATGTAACGCTGCTGGTCTCTTCTCTATAGAGAACTGAATGGGAATGGGTTATAAGCTTGTATCTGTTTAATGCCAGCCCTACCATTCGGCAGAGAGAAGCAAGCAATTCTTTCTGCAGATGCTGGGGGACAGTGGTGGTGGGTAATCCCTCTGGCTGTTCCTCCTGAGTTTTTTTTAGTCATCCCCTTCTGTTGCAGGGCAGTTCACTCCTAAACTAGCTTGCTGCTTCAGGGGCAGAAAAGGATGCTATCCCACCACTTGTGTTGATGTAAGATTGAAATGCCCATCCAAATGGTTTTTGTACATGGAAGGGGGAGGAGGCACCACCTTGTCCTTCACCTTAGGAAGCAAAATGTCTTGGGCTGGCCCCATGTGCATCCCTTTTCTTCATCATGGTTTAGTATGAATGCGTGTACCAATCCAACCATGGTTAAGATCAACCAGAGAAGGGGCAGGGCATGCATGCTAGAGAAGAAGGAGGGAGAAGTCTGCAGGCCTCTCTTGAGGAGCACTTAATTGTTACTAAGAGTGAGTTCTTCCGTCTGCTGTTAAGTATGCACATTCCTCAGAGATTCTGTAGCAGCTTCCTACAGAGCTTGGCATAGAACTGGACTCGGTTTGCATCTCTGTTGAATGATTTCATGCACAGAAATTTATCCTTTTATGATCTAATACTGTGGTTCCCAATTAGGGATCCAGGGACCGCTGGGGGTCCGTGGAATGCACCCTGGGGGTCCGCGGCACCATCCCCTGCTGTGGGACTCACTTATCTTGTTAATTGCACAGTGAAAGCCTTCCATGGACCACCCCAGCCTCTGCTTGTGACCAATGCCTGCTTGCTTGCATATGCAGTTATTTTTACATACAGAAGTGTGTTGGCTGTCAAGGATGAAAATACTGAAGCGATTCTTTGAGTTACGTGACGAAGTATGACTTTTTCTGAAAATTTCCACGTGATCAGTTGAACAACTTTTTGTGGTTGTGTATGGTAGCCTACTTAGCAGATGTTTTCACATACTTGAAGACTCTCAACACAAGCCTTCAAGGTAGTGATGTGAATATTTTCTATGCTGAAAATAAGATTGAGGCAGTGATTAAAAAAATAAGGTTATGGGCAAGCTGAGTAGAAGGTGGAAGCCTCATTAACATCCCAACACTGGAGACCACTGACAAAGAATTGATACCAGAAGATTACCGTATTTTTCGCTCTATAACACGCACCCGACCATAACATGCACGTAGTTTTTAGAGGCGTAAAACAAGAAAAAAAATATTCTAAACGAAACAGTGGATGTATGATTTTTGTGGTTCATGCTGTGGCCACAGACATGTGATCTGACAGTGAGTTTGGAGTAGCCCAATGCAAAAATCCTGAGGATCCATGTGGATCCATGCTTTGTAACCACATTTTAAGTGGGGAGGGAAGGAAAAGCACTCAAGGGACAAGGAGCACGCGTGGGGTGGGTGGAGAAGGATGCTGCTAATAATGAAGAAGAGGGGTATAAGGGGAGAAGGAGCACGTGTGGGGTGGGTGGAGAAGGATGCTGCTAATAATGCAGAAGAGGGGTTTAAGGGGAGAAGAAGCACATGTGGGGTGGGTGGAGAAGGATGCTGCTAATAATGAAGAAGAGGGGCATAAGGGGAGAAGGCTCCTCTCCCACTTTGCTCCTTTAAAGCAAGCAGGCTCTGCTTTTCTTCCTCCTCCCCGCTCCTCCCCGGCTTAGCGAGCTGAAAAACTTTGCTGCTATGTAGCGAGCTGAGTGGGGAGGAGAGAGGGACAGAGAGCCTGCTTGCTTTAAAGGAACAAACCGGACAGGAGCCGCTTACACTCGTGTAAGCGGCTCCACTCCTCTCCCGCTTTGCTCCTTTAAAGAAGCAGGCTCTCTGTCCCTCTCTCCTCCCCGCTCAGCGGCTCTTCTCCCGGCTCTTCTCCCGCTTTGCTGTTTCAAAGCGAGCCACGGAGGAAGGAAGGAAGGAAGGGGAACCATGGATCCTCTGCTCACGACTGCAGCAGATCCCCCCCCCCCGCCACCCGTAGGCATTCCCTCCATAACACGCACAGACATTTCCCCTTACTTTCTAGGAGGAAAAAAGTGAGTGTTATGGTGCAAAAAATACGGTACTTCCCTGCACCAAATCCTGAAAACTCATGGATAAGGAATCCTTTTCAATGTGGTGATGTACAACTAACAGCTCTGTCTGCGAAAGAGCAATAGGCACTTGTTGACGTAACTTGTGACAGTTCATTGAAATCATTTTTCAAAGAATGTGGACTGGACCAATTCTGGGTGAAGGTTTTCGCTGATTATAAGAAGTTAGGTGAGAAAGCTTTGAAATGTCTAGTTCCCTTTTGTTCCACATATATTTGTGAACAAACATTTCAACAGTTTGTTATATGAAGAACAAGCACAGAAATCGGCTTGATGTTGTTGTTGTTGTTGTTGTTTAAATGATATTTATTAAGGTTTCAATAAAAGATTAAACAGAAAAACATAAACGAAAAATACACAATTCAAAAATGCACAATACATAATCCAAAAAAGGAAGGGAAAAAAAGAACAAAAAAAAAAATAATACAAGAAAAAGAGAACAGTTAAAAACAATATCACCTTTTCGTTTCCATCTTTAAATTTACTTATTTTCTGGACCTCCTCTCCTCATACCTCCCTCTTTTGTATTCCAGTTCAAATTGTTTGTCCAGCAATTTCTTTCCCTCTTTTTTAATCCCAATCTTTAATCTTAATATAATATAACATTAAAATTTGCCTCTTAAAAGCCAAATTTCCATTTCCTTAAACTTCTTTAATCCTAATCCTTAATCTTAGTCTATCTATAACTTTAAATCCTGTACAGCCGGAAACCACTTATTTTCAATCCAACATCACTCTAACATTCTTTAATTTTACAGTGTTTCTGTAGATAATCTTTGAATTTCTTCCAATCTTCCTCCACCGACTCTTCTCCCTGGTCACGGATTCTACCAGTCATTTCCGCCAGTTCCATATAGTCCATCAGTTTCATCTGCCATTCCTCCAGTGTGGGAAGTTCTTGTGTCTTCCAATACTTTGCAATGAGTATTCTTGCTGCTGTTGTTGCATACATAAAGAAAGTTCTATCCTTTTTTATCACCATTTGGCCGACCATGCCCAGGAGAAAGGCCTCTGGTTTCTTGGGGAAGGTATATTTGAATACCTTTTTTAATTCATTATATATCATTTCCCAGAAAGCCTTAATCTTTGGGCACGTCCACCAAAGGTGAAAAAAATGTACCTTCAGTTTCTTTACATTTCCAACATTTATTATCGGGCAAATGATAGATTTTTGCAAGCTTGACTGGGGTTATGTACCACCTGTATATCATTTTCATAATATTCTCTCTTAAGGCATTACATGCCGTAAATTTCATACCTGTGGTCCACAACTGTTCCCAGTCAGCGAACATAATGTTATGTCCAACGTCTTGTGCCCATTTAATCATAGCCGATTTTACCGTTTCATCCTGAGTGTTCCATTTCAGCAGCAAGTTATACATTCTTGACAAATTCTTAGTTTTGGGTTCTAACAGTTCAGTTTCTAATTTTGATTTTTCCACCTGGAAGCCAATTTTCTTGTCCAATTTAAATGCCTCCATTATCTGAAAATAATGAAGCCAGTCTCGCACTTTGTTTTTTAGTTTTTCAAAGCTCTGCAGTTTCAGTCTATCTCCATCTTGTTCCAGAATTTCCCAATATTTCGGCCATTTGACCTCCATATTGAGCTTTTTCAAGGCTTTCGCTTCCATTGGTGACAGCCACCTTGGGGTTTTGTTTTCTAACAAATCCTTATATCTTATCCAAACATTAAACAGCGCTTTCCTGACAATGTGGTTTTTAAATGCTTTATGTGCTTTGACCTTATCATACCATAGATATGCATGCCATCCAAATACATTGTTAAAACCTTCTAGGTCCAAAATGTCAGTGTTTTCAAGAAGTAGCCATTCTTTCAACCAGCGAAAAGCTGCTGATTCATAGTAAAGTTTGAGGTCTGGCAGGGCAAATCCACCTCTTTCCTTTGCATCCGTTAGTATTTTAAATTTTATTCTGGGCTTCTTGCCCTGCCAGACAAATCTAGAAATATCTTTCTGCCACTTCTTGAAACAATCCATTTTGTCCACAATTTGCAAAGTTTGAAACAGAAACAACATTCTAGGCAATACATTCATTTTTATCGCAGCAATACGGCCCAGCAGTGAAAGCTTCAAATTTGACCAAATTTCTAAATCTTTTTTCACTTCAGCCCAACATTTTTCATAGTTGTCTTTAAATAAATTCCCATTTTTTGCTGTCATGTTAATCCCCAGGTATTTAACTTTCTTAACCACTGTTAAACCTGTCTCATTCTGAAACCTCTCTCTTTCAATCGGTGTTAAATTTTTCTCTAAAACCTTAGTTTTTAACTTGTTCAGTTTAAATCCTGCCACTTGACCAAATTCTTGAATCAGTTCTAAAACCCTTTTGGTACTAGATTCTGGCTCCTGTAACGTCAATACTAAGTCATCTGCAAATGCTCTCAGTTTGTACTGTTTAGTTCCGACCTGTATACCTTTAACCAACCGGTCCCTTCTAATCATATTCAGCAAAACCTCCAGGACCGAAATAAAAAGAAGTGGGGAAATTGGGCAACCTTGTCATGTCCCTTTTTCAATTTTAAGTTCTTCCGTCACAACATTATTTACAATTAATTTAGCCTTTTGTTCTGAATAAATTGCACTTATACCATTCTCAAAACCTTGGCCTACCCCGATACCCTGTAGATTCTTCTTCATAAAGTTCCAAGAAATGTTGTCAAAGGCTTTTTCCGCGTCCACAAATATCAAAACTGCTTTAGTGTTTATGTTCACTTCTAGTTTTTCCAGAATATCAATTATATTCCTCAAATTGTCAGACAGATGTCTTCCTGGGAGAAAGCCCGCTTGATCTTTGTGAATCTCTTCCATCAACACTTTTTTAAATCTCTTGGCCAAAATGTCTGCAAAAATTTTGTAATCCACATTAAGTAATGATATAGGGCGGTAGTTCTTAAGCTGTGTCTTTTCAGTCTCTGTTTTCGGTACAAGTGTAATATATGCTTCTTTCCACGACTCTGGTGCTCTTTTCCCCTCCATTATTTCGTTGCAGACCTCTTTCAAAGGTTGAATTAACCATTCTTTCAAAGATCTGTAGTATCTAGAAATCAAGCCATCTGGTCCTGGAGATTTACCCAATTGCATATTTTGAATGGCACCTTCTATTTCCTGTTCAGTTATTTTATAATTCAAAATTAGTTTATTTTCTTGAGATATTTTTGTAATCCATTTGTTTTCAAAAATTGATCTAAGTCTGTTTCTTTCAATGGCCCTTGGGTATATAATCGTTTAAAATACCTCTGGAAACAATTTCTAATCTCTGCAGGGTTCTGTATATTTCTTCCTTCCACTTCTAAGTTCGTGATTGTGTTTAGTTTTTGTCTCTTTTTCATTTGCCATGCCAACAATTTACCACATTTATTGGCCGACTCAAATGTCTTTTGTCTCATTTGTTTAATTTTCCATTCTATTTCCTGATTCATCATTTTCATATATTGTACTTGATGTAACTTTAACTCTCTCAGAATCTCTTGAGATTTTGGGTTTGCTCTCAGTCTTTTTTCACTTTCCTTTATTTTATCCATTATCTTGTCCTTCTTCTCATTTTGAATTCTTTTCTTTACTGCGCCCTGTTGTATTAAGAACCCTCTCATAACCGCTTTACTTGCGTCCCAGATTACTCTTTTCTCCACGTTAGTGCTCAAATTTATCTCAAAATAGTCTCTCAAGATTTTTTGGGCCTTCTTAAGTACTTCTTCATCTCTAAATAAGGTGTCATTCATCTTCCATCTGAAGGAGCCAGTTGGTGTTAGTCTCATTTCCATCTTAACAGCATTGTGATCGGAACAAGTTTTCGGGCAGATTTCCACCTTTCTTGTCTTTGGTGCCATTCCTCTAGTTATCCAAATTTGGTCAATTCTTGTCCATGTCATTTTGGCTTCAGAAAAGAAAGTTCCCTCTTTGGCCATGGGGTTTCTTATTCTCCAAATGTCAACTAAGTCCAAGTTGTCTGTCATGTCAAAAAAAGTTTTCGGTAGTCTACCATCCTTAGTGACTACCTGTCTTTGTGCCTTGTCCATATATGTAGATACCACTCCATTCATATCTCCCATCAAAATCATGTTGTAATCCATATGGTCCATCAGGGTCTCATGCAACTTCTTAAAAAATTCAGATTTCCCATCATTTGGTGCGTAGATTCCTACTATCAAAAATTTTTCTCCTTGTGTTTGAATTTCAATTGCCACAAATCTTCCTTGGTCATCTATAAAAACAAATTTCGGTGATAATCTGTCCTTTGCATAAATCACAACCCCTCCTTTTTTAACCTTGTCCGATGAAATAAACTCCTGACCAAGTCTTTTATTTATCAACAATTTCCTGTGTAATCTTGTTATATGTGTTTCTTGTAAACAAATTAAGTCCAATCGTTCCTTTTTTAATAGATGAAATACTGATTTCCTTTTCTGAGGGGAATTCAAACCACGACAGTTCCAGGTTAATAGTTGCAGGGCCATGATGTTATTATTTTGGTTCTCCTCCAACGGCACCTAGTGCCTGTTCCTCTTCCGTCGGGGGTATCACTTTTTTCAGACGGTCTCTTAGTTCCAGAGATAGTCCTGGTATTTCTAAAGCTTCTCTTGCAGATGTTCTTAACTCTCCTGTGGCTTTCTTTTGTAGGTCTTCTCCGTGGTCTCTCCAAAATTTGTCTTTGTCGTCTTCCGATCTTATTTTCCTCTTCTTTCCTTTGTAACTAAAAGATAGGCCTTGAGGAAATTCCCACCTGAAATTAATCCTATTACTTTTCAGCAAAGTAACCAGGTCTTTATAGTTAGATCTGAGATCCAGAAGGTGTTTCGGAATGTCCTTAAATATCTCCACTCTTGTCTGATGTATTTCCAGTGTCTTCTGGAAATGCAAACCCAGGATCTTATCCCTCTCTTCTTTTGTTCGAAGAGTGATCAAACAGTCTCTCACCTTCTTTTCTCCTCTTTTTCCCAGTCTGAAGGCGTTCACTATTTTAAAGCTGTCCTTTACCAATTCTGGATTCCAAAAGTCTAAAAATTCCTGCGTAAGAAATTCAGCTAAATTGTCCTTCTCCACTTCCGGTACCGATCTGACCCTTAAATTCACTTGTTTTTCTTTCAACTCAATCATAGACAGGGTTAACTTATGATCTTCCAATTGTTTATGTAACGGTGGTATTTTCTCTTGAACCTCTTTAACCTCATTAACAGACGCTGTAGCAATTTCTTTAGCCTCCTCGGCAATCTGACGTGTTGAGGCCGATTCCTCTAATAATTTCTGAATAGTCTCTGTATTAGTATTTACTTTCTGGCCCAAATTATTTAAACTTGCTGTATTTTGATTAATACTTGTTGTATTTTGATTAATACTTGTTGTGTTTTGATCAATCTTGTCTGATGCCTCTGCTACTTGTTTACTTATTCTATCCAAAGATTCATTAATTTTAGCCAAAACTTGAGCAAAGGTGTCATCACTTGCCATACCTTTAGTTTTGGATTGTGCTGATGGGGCTACTATTGGAACCCCAGAGGGACCAGAGGTCGAAGCTCTTCTTTGCAGTTCACCGTCTGTTCGCAATACTCTGCCTGACCTTGTTGCTTGTAACGACTCTAATTTCTCTTTTCCATCTGCCATACCCCTTTAGATAAAACTCAAGGTCAGTCACGCAGTTAAGTTCAAAATTGTTTTGAAGTGGAAAATTCCAAAAGGGCCGTGTGGGAAAATCCTCAGGCCAGCTGCAATTGCAATTGTAATCAGTTGTAACAATTCCAAGTTCCACTAGGGGGACACTGTAACAGTCATAAAGTTCTTAAATACTTTACTTCTTCTTTAAGTCCCCCCAGTTTGTCAGGAAGATAACAATCTATCTTAAACAGTTACTTTAAGACCAGGAGATATCTATCCACAATATTGTATCCAAATTGTATTTCCAGTGCAGGACTAGCTGTCAAAATATATTTAAAGACAGTACCTTTTCTCCAACTTTAAATTGTCTCTGGGAATCCGTTCCCAAGGGATTGAGCGATGGTTTTTATCTTCTTTTTCTCACCTCTTCTTGAAGAAATAACATTCCAAGTTTCCCCCCCTTTTCCCTCAAGTTAAGGGGGGAAAAGTCCTGGTTAGATGATTGGATTAAAGTCCGTTTATGCGTCTTTTTCTAAGCTTCCGCTTTCAAGTTCAATGCTTTGTTTTATCTACAACGGAGAGAGGCAGACTTCCTTTTTATACCTCTCCGCTTTCGGCCGAATTCCCTTTAAATTTGTACAGTTCCAATTGCATAAAATCCTACTCACGGATCGTTGATTTTCAAAGCCAAATTTCCAAGAAAGAAAGGCAGCGCTCTCCGGTCACAGCTCGCGGCTTCACTCCACGGAAGAAGCAGACAGCCCACAGCACAGCGCTCCTTCCCCCGCTCCGATTCTGTACCCGTTGCCGGGCTCTTTCACGGGTTGGGGGGGGCGCCAAACGTGCCCACTGGGTTCCAAGTTCACAGGCTTCCCCCGCCTGTGATTTCAAGGGTCCCCCGCTACGCCGAAGCGGGATCCGACCCTGTTTTCCGTAGAGCGATTTCCTCCGATCTGAGGAAATCCGCCATTAACCGATGGCGCCACCTCCGGAAGTTGAAATCGGCTTGATGTTGAACCAGATTTGGGGTGGTGGTGGTTGGGGAAACCAGGAAAGTTTCCCATAAATTACCTCTCCTCGAGATTTCTCAGAGTCCAAAGCTAAAAGTCAGGAAAGTTATGGTCCCAAGTGGTGGTGGTGAAACCAGGACAGTTTTCAAGCTTGCCCTAAGATAGCTTCCTGAGCTGCCTGAAGTGGGCACCAGCATGCACCAGCCTTTTGGCTTGGAATTCCCTGAGCATGAAAAGATGTACATTGGGGTGGGGATAAAGTTTTTCCCTTTTTCTTTTTTGTTACCTGTGTGTGGGAAACCATACCAGGTGAAATGACAGTGCTTCTGTGCCCATTGGCCTTGGGGATGAGGAGAGGCAAGGGGTCGTGTTTTACTGAGACCACCACCACAACTGCTGCTTCCACATTGAGGGGTTGGGCTGGCCTCAGGCAGCTTCTTTTGGGGGATGAAGAGGGGCTGCAGGAGGGAGCACTTGGCGGGAATGACGATGGCTGCCACTTCAACCTTGGTGCCAGGTATGTTGAACCAGATTTTAGAATAAAAGTAGGAAATATTGAACCGGATGTGGAAGGGGATTGTTCAGGACAAAAAGAGAAATGATTTCTCCCATCACATTTAGGTTTAATGTGTTTTTAACGTTTTGTTGGGAGCCACCCAGAATGGCTGGGGCAACCCAGCCAGATGGTGGCAGATAGAGATAGAGATAGAGATAGAGAGATATATATATAGAGATATACAGATATAGATATATAGATATAGATAGGGCTTTTTTCAACCAGAACTTGCTGGCACTGAGTTCCGGCACCTCTTAGGTATGTTCTGGCACCTTTTTTGCTTGGGGCTGTGTGCTGGCGGTTGTGGCAATCACACAGGGTCCCTGGATGTTTAACGGTCTATTGATCGCTGTGCCACCACTGTGCTCGCTTCCCCGCTGCCACCAACCCGTTACTCTCGGGTAAAACACTGAGTCCAGACAGTTGTTAAAATTGAACCAAATAAACAAGTTTGTTTTATAAACATTAACAAGTTTATAGTTTCTCAGATAATATTCCTGTCAGTTTCTTAACTTTAGTTTCTTTACTGGCCTATACCTTCCTAATACCTTCTGACTGATTATATCAACTGTTTGACTGACTCCTCTTAACAAATCCTCTCCCTCTCTCACATCGGACTAGCCCAACCCACAGACTTCTCTTCTCCGTCTCTTCTAACTCCAGACTGTCTTCTCAACCACCCTAACACTAACTCTCCCAAAAACCCTCTGTGCTTAAACCTTATACACAGTTAACTCTGCCCCCTTGGGTTCCCATTGGTTAGTCATTTTACAATAAGTTAACCCTTTCCTTATGAACCCAGTATGATGTCACACATCTAGGAGGGCAAACGCCACAGCGGTCAGTTCCCAAATGCCATAAATATTCCCAAATGCCATGTATAAACAACTCAGAAACACCAAAACAGTGAAGGGCCTTCACTTTGCCCCAGTGCCAGGCCCTCCCCTCAAGCTATCCAGGAACGCTATTTTAGGAAGGTACCATACAAGGAGAGGAAGTGCCCCCGTGGCTCAGGGCAACTAGAAACTACTGAACATGTCTTCTTCCACGGCCGGTATTATAAAGACATACAAGTCAGGTTCATCCTGTCAATAGTACACAATTCCCTGGACGGACAGAGCAACTCTATACCTCCTTGGTCCTTCAAGATGCAAACCCAGACATAATATACTCAGCCAGGTTTTGCTTTGCTGTGATGGTTAGGTTCACGCACTAGACCTAAACACAAGGCTCAGTCGCAAGACCCGTTCCCTCTCTTGCACCCTCCCTTCTATAATTGCTTTTGCATCTGCTTGCTCTTAACCCTCTAGCTGATTTTAAGTCTCTCTCACGCATTCCCCCTTCTTTGAGTCACCCCATTCACCCGTTTTATCTGTTCTGTTTCCTAAATTACTGGGTGTTTCTATTTTAACTTATGCTGGTCTGTGACCGTAATAAAGATGATGATGATGATGATGATGATGAAGCTCAACAACTTTGGCTGCTCCCCCTACAAAGAGCTCAACAACTATGGGTGGGTACTCCCATAAAAAAAAGCTCAGCAAGTTGCACCACCTCTTTTTCTAGAAAAAAGAGAGCCCTGGATCTAGATCTGTTATTAAGGTTTAGTAGCTGCTTGACATGTCATAATTTGTTTGCTTGTACTATACGTTAATAAAATTCAATTTATTTCTGTTCCCCCAACTAAATCTTCGTCATTTTTGCGCAGTAATATCAGAAATTTCATGGTTTGTTTTTTTAGTACAGTGGTACCTCTGTTTTCGAATGTATCGGAAGTCTAATGTTTCAGTTTTTGAACGCCAGAAACCTGGAAGTAAATGCTTCAGTTTTCGAACGTTTCAGAAGTCAAGCGGTCTTCCGGAACTGGTTACATTTGAAAACCAAGGTACCACTGTATACCTAAAATCCTTTGCTTATTAGGGGCAACCCCACATTCCCCCCTCCCCAAATTGCTTTGCGCAGTTCACTACCATAGACTTATTAACATTAGCAAAAGTAGAGGGGTCCATGGCTTGGCTTTTGAAAAATCGGGGTTTCCTCAGTAATTAGCCGATTGGGAACCACTGAAATTCATTTGGGCAGGACTGCATCTGAATAAGATGGAAATATTGGTTGGAAAGTGTGCAAGAACAGAGATAGCTAGGACTAAGTGGCAGAGCATCTGTTTTGCATGCAGAAGGTCCCAGGTTCAATCCCTGTCATCTCCAGGTAATGTGGGGGAAACCTTTGCCTGAAATGTTGGGAAGCCACTGTTAGTGTGTATACTATGCTGAACTAAATGGACCCAGCAATCTGGCTCGATATAAGGTGGCTTCCTACGTTCTGCTTCCTGTGTTCCTGTTGAGAGAACCCATTCCCGAGACTGCAAGTTGTTGCTTTCATAAAGAAAAGGGCAAAGAGTTTATTGCACTCTGCTTTCCAGATGGCAGGACAAGCTTGTTGAAGCAAAGGTCCAGGTCTGAGTCTGGTCAGTGATGTCTCAATGTGTGACTGACCGCCTAGGAAACTCATGTATGCTGCCTTGGGTTCTGTGAGAACTTGGGGCCATCCGATGAAGCCCAATGTTGGAAGATCGTGACATTCCAAAAAAAGTGCTTCTTCACAGAAGGAAATAGTTATATTCCACTTTTCAGTAGAGTTTCAAGCGTGGGTGACGCAGTTACAACTACAGAGGTAGCTTGGTTCTCGAACGACTTGGCTCCTGAACAAGTCGGCTCCTGAATGCCACAAACCCAGAAGTGAGTGTTCTGGTTTGCAAATGTTTTTTGGAAGCCAAACGTCCGATGGGGCTACCGCAGCTTCCAATTGAGTGCAGGAAGCTCCTGCAGGCAATCGGAAGCTGTGCCTTGGTTTTTGAATGGTTTTGGGAGTCGAACAGACTCCCGGAATGGATCAAGTTCGAGAACCAAGGTACCACTGTACACAAAATAAAATAAACTGGCAACTAAGTCATTCCCATTGAAACAAATGGATTTAAGTTCTGTACATCCTTTGTTCTCAATGGGTCTTTTTATTTAGTTATGAGATTTCTTACATACCCTTCACCATAAGGCTCCAGGGCTGGTTAAAACAACTTAAAGAAAACTCTGTATGGCAAACACTGGATATCTCCCTATAAATATGTAATTTTCTCCCTTAAAAAAGGCAAAAATCCTTAGTGGCAGTGTATAAAAAAGATCAAATGGAGTATAAAAAGATTTTTGCCAGATGCTGAAATGACACTGGGCATGGAACTCTTTATCATAGAATCATAGAACTGTAGAGTTGGAAGGTACCCTGGGGATCATCTAGTCCAACCCCCTGCAATGCAGGAATATGCAGCTGGTCCATACAGGGATTGAACCTGCAACCTTGGTGTTATCAGCACCATGGTCTAACCAACTGAGCTAAGTGTCCTTAAAGAGAACACTTCACAATCATGGCACGGCCAATGCTCCCAGGTGTCTTGGATGGTGGAGAAATCTATGGAAGGGCCTTTACTGACTGATCTTTCGGATGTCCTTGTCACAAACTGTGCTTTGATTTAAAAAACGAACAAAACCAGTATATTCTACTGAGCCTGGAAACAGACGTGGACCTGGGGCAGTTGACAAAGTGTTAACTGATTCTAAGCGTCTCAACAGGAATCAAACAGCTGTATTCTAAATCAACTGCTGTTTCCAAACCAGCCTTGGCCAACCTGGTGCTATCCAGATGTTTTGGGCTACTACTCCAATCTGGCAGGGACTCATGCTAGTTGCAGTCCAAAAAACTGGGGAGCAGGCGGTTGTTGAAGACTGGTCCAAACAATATTCAAAGGCAGCCCCATGCACAACTTATTACAGCAGTCTAATAATCACTGGGCAACAATTTTTTACTTTTTGAATGTTGTCTAGATTTCTACAACTGCTTTAGGGTATTTTTGCACTGCTGAATCAGGAAATGGCATCCGTTTCTCTCCATCAGGTCAGGTTTTTGTGCTATGTTGATTTGAAAAAAATCAGATCTTGTGACAAAACTGATTACATTTTTGTGGCATTATCAGCTGATTTTTGTCAACACATATCATCCTAAATATGTTTTTAAGAGAAAATAATGTTTTTCCAACAACATATATTGATTACCTGATAGAAACATTGATTACTGTAAACTGAATGGTGGGCATTTATAAAGGTAAGTACACGTAAATTTCATGTTGCTTCACCATTTTTCAAACTTCAGGGCTTGAACTTCCGTTTCTTGGAACTCCTGGAATGCTCAGCGGCAGGGAGGTCTCTCTTCAGAGTCCAACAGTAGTCAGCCATCATGACTGCATCCCAGCGACCCTGATACCTGGTCTCCATCTCTTTCATGTCCTGATGGAATCTCTCCCCCTGCTCGTCACTCATTGAACCCAGGTTCTCAGGAAACCGGTCCATATGTGAAAATAGGTAGTGCATCTTGATGCTCATGTTGCAGCCCAGGTTTCTGAAAGCAGTCAGCATGTTGTTGACAAGTTCTGCGTAGTTTCTGGCCTTATTGTTGCCAAGAAAGTTCTTCACTACCAGAACAAATGCCTTCCACGCTTCCAGTTCCACTTCGTTCATTGAGTTTCTGAACTCTGGATCTCTGATGAGCTGACGGATCTGAGGACCATCAAAGATCCCAGCTTTCAACTTCTCCATGGTCAATCCTGGAAAAGCCTGGCACAAGTAAGTGAAGCAGTCACCATCCTTGTCCAGAGCCTTGGTGAACTGCTTGATTAAGCCGAGCTTGATGTGCAGCGGTGGGAAGAGTATTCTGTCTCTGTCCACCAGAGGGTCGTTGATGACGTTCCTTTCTTTGCAAGGCACCAGTTCCTCCCACACAGGCCAGTCCTTCTTCGTGTAATGCTGAGCACGGTCCCTACTATCCCACATGCACAGAAAACATGGGTACTTGGTGAAGCCAGACTGTTGTCCCAACAAAAAGTTCACCATCTTCAGGTCAACACAAATAAACCACTTATGCTGATCATAACCAATTTTCTCCAGCACATACTTCACTGCTTCATAGTTCTCCTTCAGTGTACTCGAGTGAGCCAGGGGTATAGAGGCAAACTGGTTGCCGTTGTGTAGCAGAACACATTTCAGTGATCGCTTGCTGCTGTCAATGAACAGTCTCCAATCTTTGGGTTCATACTGTGGCACTCCAAGCTTGAGCAGAAGCTGTGCAATATCTGCACAGTACACCAAGTCCTTCTCTTCCGAGAAAAAACGGAGGTACTCTTGATGCCTGTTGCGGAAGAAGCTGATGCGAGCACTGTCAGAGAGGAGATTTTTTCCCTTCAATCTGGATGCCAATCTGGTCGCGAACTAGATCATTCAACTCCTTTTGGGAAAATGGATGTGGAGCATCATCTTCAAGAACCTCTTCTTCTTCTTCAACACTGGAGGCATCTTCATCACTAATGTTAGGAAGTTCTCCGAAGATAGGCACTGGAATTTCATCACAATGAGCTACAGGACGACGTGCTGATTGAAGATTAGGATACTTGAGGCTGCTCCTGTACTTTCTGTTGATCCCAGTCACATCAACAGTGCTGAAGTAGCAGTCAGTGACATGGTTTGTTGGCTCCCTCCAAACCATGGGAATTTCAAAGTTCAGACTCCTTTTGCCATTGGTCCACCCACATAGAGTCTCGGTGCATGCCTTGCACACCATGTGTGGCGCCCAAGCTTTATCCTGGTCACCAAGTTTAATACCAAAATAAGCATGGTAAGCAACATTATGCTTTGCCGCACCAATTTATGGAAGATTTCGAGGTTTTATGACTTCAAACTGACCCTTTTCGACATCCAGAACTATCGGGCCTGAATACTTCTTGTCATTAAAATAATCATTTCCAATCAAAACAATTATTCAACATGGCATTTTACCCCCATCAACTTCTCCTAAAATGCTCCACACAAGCATACATGTGAACAAAAACGTAAAAAAATGACATGTGGCCATAGCTCAAAAACTTGACCTGATTGAGCAAAACCAATGTGATTTTTGGATTCAGCGCATCAGATTCATCCTAAATCAACTGAAAAAATGCAGACAACAAATTTGTTGTTGACCAGTGTAATGCATGCATGCTTTCAATACACATTCCTCATCCAACTTGTCCCTTTGCTCTAGATTAGAATGTCTTTAATTGAGCAACAGCTCCCGTTTTAAGCCATTAACAATTATACTTAAAAAAAAAAAGTTTGGTATTCTGCTTTCTGGCTATTTTGGCTTTGGCACATACTTTAAAAAAACAAAACAAAACAATGAACAGTTCGGTTCTCCATGTCCGTCTGAAGCTTTTTCTTGGGAACAAAATTCTAAATATTTTGTTTTTCCTTCCTGAGTGGATGCTGATCCAAGGAATTTTGAGCAACGGTAATCTCTTAACAATTCAAACCAATAACATGAGACTTCACAGTTGCTTACAGCAACGTATGTAGCGAACATGATTGCAGCAATTTAGAAGACAATGTAGTAATCTGAAATTCCTTGAGTTGTTAGATACTAATGCTTTTTTTGCCATAGCATCAGTTTGGCTTCTAGCTAGGAGGTGAAGGACAAAGAGACTTGCCGTTTTTATTTGCTTTCCCCTAAATGGAAGGTTTTCAGGGGGTGGGAAATGACAATCTGTAATTTTAACTTTGTTTAAGTTAGTAAAATCTGTCTTGTAAATGTCTAGTTACCAATACATATCTTCAAGGGGTTTCTTTGAAGATTAAGCATTACTGTTTATATTTCACCTTATATCACAAGCATCAGCTTAGCGTGGAACATTGTTCTTCTGAGATAAGGAATGTTATGAAAAAGAAACAGTGGTCAGGAGTGCCCTGCGATATTTTGCTCTCTGTGGTGAGAATTCCCATCCCACATACTGAATCATCCCTAACTAGCAGTTGAACCTTATTTGAACGCACAGCACCCACTACTGAATATGAAACAGGGATATTAGATACTTCTGTTGTAAATAGAAGGAGAAATTACCAAAATTTGCATGCTTGTTTGAGTTCAGGAACGGAAATCATGCAAGCAGATATGAATAGTATTTGTTATCACTGCCTCCCCCCAGTCTGCAACTGTTATGCAAATAATTACATTGTTTTTTGAATTGTTTTTGACATTTCCTTTCCATTGAAATGCATCAAGTAATTAATTATGATTGATTATGATAATTAAAGCATAGTGAGATAAATAGGATAGGTTTCAGCCTAAACTGAACTGTAGCATAATGGAAACAGAGATTGCAATGGACACAGCATGGGATGGAAATGGATGCCTCACATCCCTAATTTGAAGGCAGCAGGCTAGCTTAGTAGGTGTAGAGCAGGATAGCTTAGGGTATTCAGGTGGGATGGTGAAGGCCTGCAGACACTCATTGCAGAATCTGGTTCAAGGTAACCTTAATATACTGGAAAACTGGGCCCAAACTAACAAAATGAATTTCAATAGTAGTACAGGTGAAAAGGATCTGTGGGTCTTAGTAGACCACAAGCTTAACATGAGTCAACAGTGTAATGCAGCAGCAAAAAAGGTGATGCTATTCTAGGCTACGGAGAAGCATAGTGTTCCGATCAAGAGAAGTAATAGTTCTGCTCTGTTGCTTTGATCATACCCCACCTGGAGTCCTGTGTCCTATGGGACCTGCATTTATTGTCAAAATACTGTACAAAATACAGGAACTTCCACCTAATATATGCCAGGCATATATATGCCTGGCATAGTTCCAACTCTGCTTACATGTGATGAAGAGAATGCTTGCAGTGAAGGGGCACTTAAATAACCTTTCCTGCCTGTTTATCTCCTGTCCTCCAAAAGCCCTCTTCCAGTCCTATCTGTTTTGCTCAGCCAAGCTCCTTTCAACCTGGAGAGCAGTAAGATTCATTTGTGAACAGAAACAGCAATCTAAGTAATTCCAGATACTCTCCCAACCACAGAGCCGCCCCTAAAAAGGTAAAGGTAAAGGACCCCTGACAGTTATGTCCAGTCTCAGATGACTCTGAGGTTGCGGCACTCATCTTGTTCTATAGGGCAAGGGAGTCGGCGTTTGTCCGCAGACAGTTTTTCCAGGTCATGTGGCCAGCATGACTAAGCCACTTCTGGTGAAACCAGAGCAGCGCACGGAAATGCCGTTTACCTTCCCACCGCAGCGGTACCTATTTATCTACTTGCACTGGCATACTTTCAAACTGCTAGGTTGGCAGGAGCTGGGACAGAGCAACGGGAGCTGACCCCGTTGTGGGGATTCAAACTGCTGACCTTCTAATTGGCAAGCCCTAGGCTCAGTGGTTTAGACCACAGTGCCACCCACGTCCCTTAGAGCCGCCCCTACCATTAGTCAAGGTAAGGCATCTGCCTAAATTGGCAGATTTTCCTTGGCTGTTCCTCCTAAGCCCTCCTTGCTGTACCCCTCTGTTGGGTGGATAGAGTTGTATATGCTACATGACATTTCCTGCCCGCTGAAAAAAACTTCTCTTACTAGTTCCATGGATCTCGGAAGTCTGCTCCATAGTGACTCAGAGCAGGGCTTTTAGTGTGGTGGCTCCTGTTTTGTGGAAGAGCATTTCCATCAAGTTACAACTATCTCTGTTTTCTGGAAACAATAGAATACATTTTTTTGTTCCAAAAACCAAACAACAACAACTACCAGACTTTTAGAAGACATCTGAAGGCAGGCCTGTTTAGGGAAGCTTTTAATGTTTGATGTATTACAGTATTTTAATATTTTTTTTGGGAAGCTGCCCAGAGTGGCTGGGGAAGCCCAGCCAGATGGGCAGGGTAATAATAATAATAATAATAATAATAATAATTATTATTATTATTATTATTATTATTATTATTAATAATAATAATAATAATTATGTTGTATTTTCCCAATATGTTGTTATTGGTATACTTCAGTGATAGCTGCTGCATTTATAACTGTTTCTAGAATCCTACTTCCATCATTCTTGCCTATTGGGCAAGCTTTTATATATGGTGGTTGAAAGTGGTAATTAGGCTAAAGATGTTCCTAGCACTGGGGTGAAATCTGAATCCTGGTTGCAGAGTGCTACATAAAAGCTAAGTTGCAGAAACTGTCTTCAAATTACTGCTGTTTTTTATCCTCATTAATTTGCTTTGTCAGAATAAAATGGACTTGACAGCACGATTGTCTGACAAGAGCTGAAAAGCAGCATTTGCTGTAAGTAATTTAAATTGAACTCTATTACCATTTACGGATTTATTCTGTTTAGAATCAATAAGGGGATGGGGGGGAAGAATCACTAGCTTTAAAGCTAATGCCAATCATTTTTGGTTCAGTAGCTCTTTACATCCTATTTGCCCGCCCCCTCCACCTAAATTTAGTAATTTGTCATCTGGGGAGAGAGACAAGACTGAAGTTCCATCTAGCAGATTCTGATGGAAGTCTCTGTATATTTTCAATTAAAAACGATGAATCGACAGGGCCACTGTGTGACTTGACCTGCAATCTGCCCAAGGGGACTTTAAGGCCATGATCCGTGAACAGCACAGCAGCTCCCCATGTTACACGGGAACCCACTTTCTGAAATGTGTAGAACTCTTGAAAGCAATTTGGAAGTTGGCAGGAGGGTCAAAGAGGACAAGTCGAAGATACCACTGGGTCTGCCTAAGCCTCCAGGTTGTGTGCCTCATGTATCTCTTTTTTTGATCCCGCCACCTATGAAGGCACTGGACCGGTGATCAAAGTAACTTGGAAAGAAAGGCGTCCTGAGCAGACTGGGGACTCAGCTACATTAGTAAAGAGACAGTGATTTGAACGTGCTATAAACATCCAACACCAGATGGTGCCAGAGAGCAGAAAATTTTAAAACATGATTTTCCATAGAGATTTCCCCCCTTTTTGTTATAAACAGGGTTGCTGTATATCCGGAATTTCTCGGACGTAGCCGGGGTTTGGCCGTCTGAAACAGTGTCCAGTTGGTAACTGCTGAAATGTCTGGGAAAATCTGGATGTATGGCAGCTCATGTCAGAAGTGTAGAAATTGGCAGTAATTGTCATTAAGAATAGCTCAAAACTTAAAAAAGGAAAAGAATTTGCAAAAAAAAGTTCAAAAACTTTGGCAAAAAAAGTTTTGTTTCCAGATTTTCATTTTTTTATATTTCAACCCTAGTTATAAGGAGCTAGTTTCTGACTTATTTATAGTGATTCCCCCCCCCCCCCGTCTAGATCCACCCTGGGCAACAGAGGTGGGAAAGGGAAAGATGGAAACAGACAAGTAGGTGTTTAGAACTTCTTATGTTCTTATGAAAGATGCTGTTATTAGGCAGTGGGGTGGTGATGCAAATATTGGAATTATTCCCAATAACAGTTAAATCTATGCTTAGCTTCTGTACTGGGTATCCAAAAGGATTCTGATGGAAATTGTATGCTGTGGTTATAAGCAGATACTTAAATGCTAAACCAGTGGGCTTCTTACTGACCACAGCACGATTAGCAATAGCTCAATAATGGAATACCCCTGAAGATATGGGAAAATAATATCTGGGATACAGCAATGTCTGAGTGTCCCACCAGACACAGGAGGGGAATTGAAGGCATAACAAAGAGAGACACCATCCAAGGAATGTGGACCGCTTCCTTTAACCATGTTAATGGCCAAAACCAAGACCTTGTTATACCAGCCGCTCAGTCTTCTCACTGGAGAGGTTACGTTAACTGATAGGTTTGAACACTGAATGTGTGAGCTTGTGTCTAAAGTCAATGGAGAGAACAAACACCATTTAGATGTACTGCTGGATAAGTGTTTAATGGTTCTTGCATTTGTATTTGCTTAAAAAACAGTAAATATTTGTGGGTTTTTATTTTTAAAAAAACGTTTGGTGAGAGCTATTCAAAAAAGGAAAAGGGAAAGGGGAAAAAGGGGAAAAAGAAAGCCTGGCAGGGAGATAGGACAGAGCAAATAAATTAATCCCTAGGGCCAGCTATGAGGAATCTTTGGCCTTCTCGAAGTTGCTGGATTGCAACTCTTAGACTCATAGAAATGTACAGTTGGGAGGGACCAGGGCTTTTTTTCAGCTTCCAGAACTCAGTTCTGGCACCTCTCACCATTCCCTTTCTAAGAGAATGAGGGAGGTGCTCATGGTGAGTTCCAGCAATGCTTTTTCTAGCAAAAATAGCACTGAGTCCAACTCCCTGCAATGAAGGTATCTTGTGCCCAACATGGGGCTCCAACCCACAACCTTGAGATAAAGAGTCTCATGCTCTGTCGACCCATCATCCCTGGTCATTGGCCATTCTTGCTAGTGCTGATCAGAGTTTTAGTCCAGCAACTTCTGTAGGACCTAAGGTATTATTCAGAGTCATCATGGGTAGCGCAGAGCCATCATAGTAGCCATTGGTTGCCTTTCCCACTATGGAGTTAGAGAATCCCCTCTTCTAAACCATCTAAGCGGGTGGCGCTGTGGGTTAAACCACAGAGCCTAGGACTTGCCGATCAGAAGGTCGGTGGTTCAAATCCCCGCGCCGGGGTGAGCTCCCGTTGCTCGGTCCCTACTCCTGCCAACCTAGCAGTTCGAAAGCACGTCAAAGTGCAAGTAGATAAATAGGTACCACTCTGGCGGGAAGGTAAACAGCATTTCCGTGTGCTGCTCTGGTTCGTCAGAAGCAGTTGAGTCATGCTGGCCACATGACCTGGAAGCTGTACGCCAGCTCCCTCAGCCAATAAAGCGAGATGAGCGCCGCAACCCCAGAGTCAGCCACGACTGGACCTAATGGTCAGGGGTCCCTTTGTGGTTGTTGTTTAGTCATTTAGTCGTGTCCGACTCTTCGTGACCCCATGGACCAGATCACGCCAGGCACTTCTGTCTTCCACTGCCTCCTGCAGTTTGGTCAAACTCATGCTGGTAGCTTCGAGAACACTATCCAACCATCTCGTCCTCTGTCATCCCCTTCTCCTTGTGCCCTCAATTTTCCTAACATCAGGGTCTTTTCCAGGGAGTCTTCTCTGGGGTAGCCAAAGTATTGGAGCCTCAGCTTCACGATCTGTCCTTCCAGTGAGCACTCAGGGCTGATTTCCTTAAGAATGGAGAGGTTTGATCTTCTTGCAGTCCATGGGACTCTCAAGCTTGTGGTGATGGCCACATTCTGTGGCAGTTAGTTTAATGGTTTAATTAAACTGTTCCTCAGGGGGCACTTGAGGCCCAGTTCAGATGTAATGAGAAAGCAAGGGGTCCTACTGCATGAACAGGCCACTTCTAATTCATAAGAAATTATGAAGCCTGATGCATGAGGCCAATGGCATCCTGTTCTCAGTGGCCAACCAGAAGCCTATGATAAATCCACATGCAGGACCTGAATGCAACAGCTCTCTCACCACCAGAGATCCCCAGAAACTGGCATTCAGAAGTACAACAAACCCACCAGGGAAAGTAGCCATTGATCATGTTATCCTCTGTGATTCTGTCTAAACCTCTTTTAAAGCAATGCAAGCAGCTGGCCATCTGCTTCTTATAGGATTCTCCCCATACCTGCCTATTGGATTGGGGCAGCCTTGCCACAACAACCATCCATTATACTCCTAAATCCATAGTAGGCCTAACTGGGTTGGTTCCACCTTTGTACATCAATCATCCATTATAAGCATGAATCCAGGGCAGGCCTTTCTGCCTATTGCCTCAAGTAGCTGGTTTTGGTTGTCATGAAAGGGCAGCAAAATTGAATGGTTATTGCAGTTTTACTGCCAGGGAGAGATGGAAGCACTTGTGAGCTGTCTGGTCCTGAGTGCTACTCACTCCGACGTGAGTAAGGGCAGTTATGGGGTGCCATTTGCTGCTCCACCTCAGGCAGCAAAATGTCTAGGGCTGGGAATGTATAATTTGTTTAGTTTTCCATGAAACAAGCTGGGTCCTCCTTTTTAACTCCCAGCTGTCTTCTGTCTAAATGCCACAAGCACAGCATGCATTTAAAGTGCTTGTATGCTTCTTGAAAACAGTCATAGCTTCCACCAAAGAATCCTGGGAAATGTCATTTGTTGAGGGTGCTGAGAGTCTGCAGACGGCCCTTCACAGAGCTACATTTCCCAGCACCTTTAACAAACTACAGTTCCTGGGATTCATTGGGTGAAACTATGACTGTTGAAGTGGTCTAAGAGTCCTTTAAACATATGGTGCAGAGAGGTGGCCTAAAATTTCCTTCGCTAGTTACTGCATTTTTCGCTCTATAAGACGCACCCGGCCATAAGACGCACCCACTTTTTAGAGGAGGAAAACAAGAAACAAGAAAGCAACGCAAAGCCTCTTGAGCGAAGAGGCAGGAGCGCTCCCGCTGCACTCAAGAGGCTTTGCGTGGCTATCCCTGAAGCCAGGAAAGCAAGAGGGATTGGTGTGCACCGATCCCTCTTGCTCTCCTGGCTTCACCGATAGCTGTGCATCCTGCATTCGCTCCATAAGACGCACACACATTTCCCCTTACTTTTTAGGAGAGGGAAAGTGCGTCTTACAGAGCGAAAAATACGGTAACTTTTCCAAGCAAGTCCTTTAAAACACACACCAAAAAACACACCCAGCACGTGGATTAAACTTTCCTTCTATTTCAAATGGGCTCTAAGAGTGAATATAATATTTTTTTCCCTTGTGTGTGCTGTGAACAACTATAAAAAAAACACATCAAAGGTTTGAATAACGGGTAGCTGTATATTTTGTAATGCATGCCTATTGAATTTCCATTTTGTTACTCTATTTAAAGGGGGGTATTATCATGCCCCATTTCCTGCCAGCCACTTCTATTTGTCTGCACGGCAGGGAGGCAGGACACTTTTAGGTCCAAAAGAAATTATCTCTCAGTAAATTACTCCTAACTCCATTACGGAATACTAAATGCTGTTCCTCCTGTTTGCTGTACCTGAGCAGCGCAAAGAGATAACATTGCAATTTATTTATTTGGTTTGTCATCTCTGCCTAGGTGACACGATGGGCCCATTTGAGCAGGCGAAGGTGATAAACTAACAGCTGCATTAGATCTGCAATGGAGAGTAAAGTTTACTTTGATTATGTAGTAAGTGTCAAGATGTACAGTGGTCCATGTCACTTTGACGGCTCTCCTAACGTATAATGGCTTGCCTTTTTCACAGTTGATTGGACACTAATTTTTGTCTAATAAGAGGGCTATCAATCGAAAGTGACTTCAAAAGTAGCCAGAGTTCTTTATCCTCCCCAAAGGGAAACCATTCGTGAAATTATTTTAAAATTTGTTTAGATTGCTGCTTGTATTTATTTACCCCCTCACCCTTAAAGCCTCTGGTTTGTTCAAAACAGCCTTTGTGTTTTCCAGTGATCTCCACTGGATTTGCAGCACTGTGTGAGGCCTTCCTATGTCAAAATAGCTTTCTGAAGGCTGTCTCTATCGATATATCAGGGGCTGTGGAACCTTAGGCCTGTGGGGGGCACTTTCTATCTGGCCTTTGGATTCTCTTCAGGCACATGATCACTGGTCACTCTCCTCAAATGCTTTCCTCTGCCTGGAATTTGTCTCTGAATCGTGACAATGCCTCTGGCTTGCGTAGATGAAGAAGCTTCTGACTTCTGCTTGTCTGGAATGTAGCCTACAAATGTACAAAGGTAATATTTGTTGCTTTGTCAGTTGTTGCTTCTTTATAACAATCCTGTGAGGAAGGTTAGGCTGAGAGGTTGCACTTGGCTCAAGGCGACAGATGTAGATTAGTATATGACATCTATGTTTGCGGCAAGATCAAACGTGGGAGAAACTTCCCCACATCCCTATTTTCATCAGAGAAATGTTGGAGGGTATGCAACTGGAACAATACGATCTTTCAGGTATATTGGGCCCAAGCTTTATCAGGCTTTAGATACCACAACCAGCCCTTTGAACTTGGCTGAAAATGACTTCCTACAGACACCTCCTCTAAATGAGTACAGTGGTACCTCGAGTTAAGAACTTAATCCTTTCCGGAGGTCTGTTCTTAACTTGAAACTGTTCTTAACCTGAGATACCACTTTAGCTAATGGGGCCTCCCGCTGCCGCCGCGCCACTGGAGCTCAATTTCTGTTCTCATCCTGAAGCAAAGTTCTTAAACCGAGGTAATATTTCTGGGTTAGCGGAGTCTGTAACCTGAAGTGTCTGTAACCTGAAGTGTCTGTACCACTGTACAGGTTTTTTTTACCAAGGTACCACTGTAATTAGGTTTTTTTTAAAAGTAATTTTACATATTTACCCAACTTGTCTGCTTATAGAGTGCTCAAAGTAGTTAGCAATACAGAGCGCAACACAGTTAAAAACAAATGAGCATTAAAACAAAAACACCAATTTATGAGAAACACAATCAAAAGGAAGCAGCTCAATAATAAAATAGTTTTAGGAACATACATAACTGAATCTGACCGTTGATCCAACTAGCTCAGTATTGTCTGCATTGACTGCACTGGCTCTCCTGGGCTTCAGGCAGGAGACTTTCTGAACCTGACATGGATAGCTCAATTAGCACTGGCGTAGCTAAGGAGTGCGCGGAGGGCGCACTGCTCCAGGTGGCACCTGTTTTTAGGGGGGCAGCACCACAGCCATGACTTGCTACCTCCTCTGGCTCAGACATTGCTTTCTTGCCAGTGCACCAAGAAGCCACCAAGCTCTTCCTCCAGCGTGCATAATCTGGGCCATGCAATAAACCTCCAACTACAACCTTAGTGAGCCTCCTCTCCCCGCCCCACTCTACAGGGGAAAAAAAAGATGAATGAGAGAGAGAGAGAGAGAGAGAGAGAGAGAGAGAGAGTTGTACTTGGATGGGGAAAACAAGTACCTACCCCACTAGTTCCTCCAAGCTCCGCCTGTCATTTATTGATGCACTTTGGATTGGCCCAGCGGGACTATCTGAGGTTGCCTTGCAAAAAGCTTGTTAGCTTGGAGGAAAAGTCTTGAGCTTGATCGGGAGAGGGAGGGATGGGGGTGTACCTGGGGGTTTCGCTTCCAGGATGAATCTATCTAGCACTCCCAAGCAAAAAACAAAAAAACAAAATCAAAATGCAGAGTTAGGAGGAGGAAGATGAAAGAGGCTTGTTTGATGGTCCTTTGTCAATAACACATTCTGCTTCCTAGCAAAGCCAGGGACTTTAGACCGAAAGCTGGGAAGGAGAGGAGCAGGAAAGGGGTGGGCAGGTGTGTCGTGCTTTTGCTCTGTATCGATCCAGAGCAGGCCTCAACGTATAGTTTGCAGAGTAAAAAGCTTAAACATGTTGCAGGGTTCCCAAAAAATAACTCTGAGGCAATCAGCTTAATTCAGCAGAGCTTTTTACTACTGATTGCAAATGAGCAAAACAGTCACAAATCCATACATCTTCAGGATTGGCACAGTCTTTAAGAATCCAGTGGCAGCAGACTTAACTTAAACTTACAACAGGACTAAAATCTTAGCACTTAAACATACTACAGTCGTACCTTGGTTCTCGAACGCCTTGGTACTCATACATTTTTGCTCCCAAATGCCAAAAATCCAGAAGTAAGTGTTCTGGTTTTTGAACATTTTTTGGAAGCCAAACGTCCGAAACGGCTTCCGCTTGAGTGCAGGAAGCTCCTGCAGCCAGTCAGAAGCTGTGCCTTGGTTTTCGAATAGTTTCAGGAGTTGAACGGACTTCCGGAACAGATTATGTTCGAGAACCAAGGTATGACTTTATGTACAAAACACCACACCAGAAGGAAAGAGAGACTGAGAATGAAACCCAGGCTCCTTCTGACCTTTTATTACAGGACACAATGACCTTGACAGAAAGAGGTAACAGAACCAGTTTGAACCAGCTGTTCATCTTTTCTGAAGGAATAACTCAAACATCAGGAACCTTCTGCTTGTTTCCAGGCAGAATAGGAACTTACTAATCAGCTTGAAACTTCCAGCTTGCACCAGCTTGGCATCAGCCAGAGAAGCTTCCAGAACTCTCTTGAATTAATTAGAATTGGTTTACTTTCTGTACCAAATAATGCAAACCTGACAAGGTGAGCAAGGTGAGCAGCCTCTTTAATAATGCAGATGCAGGTGAATTGGGAGTTGGCAGGGATGTAGCATCTTTCCCAGTGCTTCCCTTGAAATGTGGGCTAAGGAGCAGGACTTGGAAGGTTGTGTCCTTCCATAGCACGTGCACAAATTGGGGATAAATTTTCTGCATAGTTTAAATCTTTTCCAGGAACTCTGTTCCTCTAAGGAGACTGCTGTACTTAGTGAATCATATGAAAGAAATGATGAGCATGTTTTTGTGTATGTGACATAGACATAATATACAGGCTTTCACAGGAAGACTAGCAATTATACCCAAATACTTACTGAAGTTATTTAGTCTTTTGCAACAAATATTCTTGATACTGGCGCTTTGGTTGGTAAACAAGTGTTGTCATCCAGATGTGAGGACTGGCGATGGACACCTCTCTCTGCTATTCTCGTGTCAAAACTGTCATATTCACTCTGAAACATATATGTCCCATGTTTTGTGATGGTTGTGTGCTTTGGGTGTCCATGTGCACATGGGAGATGAGCAAACTGGAGGCATATATGATTTTGTCCGTCCCCTGTTTAAGTACTGTTTAAGCTTTTGCTTTTCAAAAAGAAATCAGTGAGACATGGTGGGGTAGACCTAGAAAGGAGGTTTCATTTGGTCACAGCGAACACCCAATGCAAGCGTATTAAATCGCCACACCAGCACAATATGTGCGTGTCAAGATGTGCAGTAGGGAAGCAGGGGTGCGTTTTGAAAAAGTATGACCAGGCCAAGCTGGGATAGATCAGTTGGAATTAAAGTTTTAAGCATAGTGTTTTATTTCCCTATACAATGGTACCTCGGATTACAGACACTTCAGGTTACATACGCTTCAGGTTACAGACCTGGTTACTAATCCAGAAATAGTACCTCGGGTTAAGAACTTTGCTTCAGGATGAGAACAGAAATTGCGTGGCGGCGGCGGCAGCAGGAGGCCCCATTAGCTAAAGTGGTACCTCAGGTTAAGAACAGTTTCAGGTTAAGTACGGACCTCTGGAATGAATTAAGTTCTTAACCCGAGGTACCACTGTACATTGTGTTGTTTTTGTAGTATTTGTCTGTGGTTGAAGCAAGAGGAAAAAGGTCCGTCGACTTCCAAAATGTTCAGAAACCAAAGCGCGGCTTCTGATTGGCTTCAGGAACTTCCTGCAGCCTATCAGAAGCTGTGGAAGCCGCCCTTGGATGTTCAGCTTCCGAAAATTGTTTGAAAACTGGAACACTCACTTCTGGGTTTTGATCGTTTGGGAGCCGAAATGTATGAGTTCCAAGGCATTCAGCAACCAAGGTACTACTGTACAAGTAAAGTGAAGAAGAGCAGGAGTCTGAGGGGAAAGGGAACAGAGTTCCTTCCCACCCCTTGGAAAGCAGGGGAAAAGAAGGGCAGTTGGAGCAGAGGGGAGGTCCGCGGCCAACTGGTGAGCTTCCTGGATGAAGGACAGCGAGACAGGCAGCAAAGTCTTTTTTTTTTTTTTTTTAGTAATTTTTATTAACAGGCCAATCAAATCACATTATTTCCAAATCACATTAGTTCCAAATTATACAGCCAGATTTTTAAATTTTTATTGGGGGCACCCATACTTCAAGCTCCGAAAGGGGTCCAAACATCACTCATGTTGCTGCTTTAATTAAACAGTTCTATCCAGTTCTGTCCAGATAGTCTCTTTGTTACTTTCCTCATCTTCTTGTTGTTATCATATATTTCTTTCTTTACGATCTCTGATAATCTTCATAAGCGGGTTGAAAACAAACATCCTCTGTGTGGGTTTTGCACTCTCCAAAAATCATATCACATAAAGGACAGAAGCCATTTCCACACCTCTGTAAAGAATTTTCCCTCAGTCTGTCTGTTGATTTCTCCAGGCTTGCCAAACATCTCAGAGGGCTCTGCCAGGTCAAGATCACATTCCGATAACCATACATTCACATTCCAATGACCCTGGTCCTCCTCCCCCTCATCTTCCTTAGGCAAGTCTGTCTTAGCGAGACGCCATTTGAAACTGCGTCATAAAACTTTCCTCCGTTCCTCGATGTTTCTATCAGTCCTCTCTTTGATCAGTAATTCCTTCCACACAGTTCTTAAAATCCTGCTTGTGATTAATAAAATGCAACGATTCTTCTCTCTGGAGGGGAGGGTTATTAATACTCACATAAGGCAAAAAAAGAAAAGTCCCCCCCTTTCCGTTTCACTCCACATACCAGTCTTTTAATGATGATTCATCACTTGATTTATTTGTCCAGCCCGTCGCTCCGCTCACAGAGATCCATTAATCAGCAGTCTTTACTCCCGATCTTCACTTGATGTATGTCCATTAGCTTCTTTCCAATTATATATTTCCAATTATATCTTTCGAGCTAATGCGAACCAGTGTGCGATTAGAGACAGCGTCAGAGGAGACCGGCCTCACTCGATGGCTTCGTGCCAAGTGCCCACACCCCCTTCTTTCAAGTCCGGGGGTGAATTATGGACACAGCTAGCAAGGCAGTCCCCCCCATCTCCTTGGGGGGGTAAAGGAGGCTGCATACTCCCCATATCAGCCTCTTAATTACCTCGTGTGGGTCGGAGAGATGTTATTGTCGGCCATCTTCCAATGCGCCCCCTGGTGGGCCCCGAGACGGGCAGCAAAGTCAGTGACCGCCCTGAGCGGTGAAAGCCATAGGTACACCACTGGTTGGAGAGTAGTGCTGATAACACCAAGGTGGCAGGTTCGATGCCCGTGTGGGACAGCTGCATATTCCTGTATTGCAGGGGGTTGGACTAGATGATCCCCATAGTCCCTTCCAACTCTGTGATTCTGTGAAATGTTGGCAATTGAACCTGATATCTTTTGTGCGCAAATCAGCTGCTTAGTTACTGCTCTTCCCTGAGCCTAGAAGCAGAATAAAAGCCTACCAGTATTAAAATGTTTTCAACCTCAGTATAAAAAATTGCCGAAAGGGGAAGAGGGACTGACAAATTTTATCTGGGATGATATTTTAGAGTAATGGAGCAGCCACTTAAAAGGTCCTGGCTCTCATATTAACTTGCCTAGCAACTTGGGATGACAGCACTGAGACCAAGGCATCTGAGGGAGACACAGGTGTAAATGAAGACATTCTTCTATAATGCTACAGCATAGCAAGTGTAGGACAAAGGGGTAGGGAAGAAATTTGATTCAGTTTGCATTTAAATTGAAATATATCAAATTCATTCGCTACAAAACAATATGAGAACAGACATCCTTCGAAACTTGCACATCTGAATTTTACGATGCAGTTCTCGAACCAAATATTATTTACGAAAGCAATATATTGGGGAGGGGGATTTGCATAAAATATGAACCTGTCAGTGAACATATCATACAAAAAATGCACTATATTAGGAGAAATTGTTGGCAAAAATATGTACATTAGTCAAAACTGCATATAAAAAGGAAACAATCATACTAAAATGCTGGAGAATATCCATGAGTTGTTTGTTTTTTTTTAAATTGCAGATTACTGCAGAAATGTGGAGAAGTGAATTTCAGATAGAAAAGATTAGAAACTGAGAGAACTGAAACTGACAGGTCTTTTCATCCCTAGTAGGTCATTCAAGATGGACCCAGGCAGTCATCATCATCATATCGTCATCATATCATTATCACCATCTTACTTTCCTCTCCACAAATCTTCTTTCTGGGAAGACAATGTCAAAATGGTGGTAATATTTTTTATAAAAATGCATTGTTTTAAAAACGCATCCCATCATAACATCTTTGTTTGTTTACATTTTTATTTAATTCTTAGAATGTAACAACAAAAGTTAACAATAAATAAACAAAACGAAAAACCATGTCAATTTGGAGCCAACGATAGCTTCAAGCCCCTTCACATTCTCCTTTGGGGTAGACAGTTTTGGTAATGTTCTTTTTATAAAAATGTGGTGTCATTTTAAAAATATGTTCCAACAAAGCAAATGAGTATTTGGGGCATTGGCTCTGTTTGCATGTCTCTCCATCCATGGCTTAGGACAAACACACAATTTCCTGATGGGAGTTTATTTATTTATTGCATTTATACCCCACCAATGGGACATGGGTGGCACTGTGGGTTAAACCACAGAGCCTAGGGCTTGCCAATCAGAAGGTCAGTGGTTCGAATCCCCGCGACGGGGTGAGCTCCCGTTGCTCGGTCCCTGCTCCTGCCAACCTAGCAGTTCGAAAGCACCTCAAAGTGCAAGTAGATAAATAGGTACCACTCCAGCGGGAAGGTAAACGGCGTTTCTGTGCGCTTCTCTGGTTCGCCAGAAGCAGCTTAGTCATGCTGGCCACATGACCCAGAAGCCGTACGCCGGCTCCCTCAGCCAATAAAGCGAGATGAGCACCGCAACCCCAGAGTTGGCCACGACTGGACCTAATGGTCAGGGGTCCCTTTACCTTTACACCCCACCAATGGGGACTAAATGCAACTCACTCACCCTGGATGAGCCCCTGGAGTGTTTCTACCTTGCCTAACAACAGAAGTTCTTGAGGCAGCATGTAATACGTATTAAATACAATAAAGCAACACACTATTGTGGAAGGGCAGAGCATCTGCTTTGCATGTAGAAGGTCCCAGGTTCAATTCCTAGTATGTCCTAGTAAAGCTCAGGATGTCCTGCACTTGAAATCCCAGAGAGCTGCTGCCAGTCAGTGTCATCAGTACTAAGCTAGATGAATAAGTGGTCTGACTTGGTATAAGGAAGCTTCTTATGTTTCCAAGGGGAAGCAAGCTGCATAACAGCTTTCTGCAAAGCCACACTCACACCATGGATTTAAATGATGCCACTTTAAATGTGACTTTCCCAAAAGAAGTCTGGGAGTTGTACTTTGTTCTGGGTGCCGTTAAAGGTAAAGGTAAAGGGACTCCTGACCATTAGGTCCAGTCGTGGCCGACTCTGGGGTTGCGGCGCTCATCTCGCTTTATTGGCCGAGGGAGCCGGTGTACAGCTTCCGGGTCATGTGGCCAGCATGACTAAGCCGCTTCTGGCGAACCAGAGCAGCGGCACGGAAACTTCCCGCCGGAGCGGTACCTATTTATCTACTTGCACTTTGAGGTGCTTTCGAACTGCTAGGTTGGCAGGAGCAGGGACTGAGCAACGGGAGCTCACCCCGTCGCGGGGATTTGAACCGCCGATCTTCTGATCGGCAAGCCCAAGAGGCTCAGTGGTTTAACCCACAGTGTCACCCGCATCCTGATCTGGGTGCTGTTAGGAGGCCCCTATTCCCCCCCACCAGGGAGGTATAGTTCCCAGAGGGGATTGGTTGTTAAAGAGTGTTGCCACCTGAGGGAATAGACAAGATGTTCCCTCCCAAGTTCACATACAGAAGTCAGTTTGATGGGCAACCTGAAACCTTGCAGACAGCCACCTGTCTGCAAAGGTGGCTGTGCCTCAGAAACATAGGGTCATAGGTAGCTGCAGAGTCAGATCATTGGTCCATCTAGCTCAGCATTGTCTACACTGATTGGCAGAACCTGTCAAGGATATCAGACAGGGATCTCTATCCGCCCTACCTGGAGAGGATGGTGTTCAAACAGGGAACCTTCTGCAGATAAAGCACAAATTCTGTCCTGGAGCTATGGCCCACCCAGTATCAATGCAAATTGATTGATGCACAGGGCACAAACCCCTTGCTTCTTCAGTTTCAGGTAAGGGGCAGAAAAGGTAAGGCAGATTTTTCTTTGACCACTTATTTGCTGCTTGGCTTTGGGTACAGCTTTCCACCTGGAGTCTTGCGCTTCCACAGCCCCACTCCTCATGCCTTCGTTTTCTTGAAAATAAGGCTAGAATAATGCCATCCTTTCTTGACTTCTGCCACAAACATTAATCCTGTGATTTTGATCAGCACCAAATAGGACCACAGATAAGGCACTGTCTGGATTGGCTTCTGTGAAACTAGAAAACTGAAATTATTCGGTTTAATTGTGTGTGAAAGTCAACTTTTGTCAAAAGTCTCTCGCGGCAACTGGATGCTTACAAAAATGCAATATATTACTTTTCTTTAGAAGATTACCTAAATACATTTTACCAACAAGCCTTTTTTAAAACTAGATGAAACTGTAATTCAAGCTGTCTCACAGTCTTCTGCTTTAGTTCACAATAATGTCACTAGCTGCTCATTCCAAACACTGTTAAGTTGTGTGTGTGTTTTGTCTCCCCAACCCCAACCCTTATTTTTATCGGCTATATCAAGTACTTTTGTCCTCATTTTCTAAAGATCATGACTGTAAAGACAACTTTTTTTTTTAAAAAAATGGATTTTTCTTCCTTACATTCAGTGTATGTTTCTAATGCCAGTATTTTGATGCTTGGTTCATTGCTGAGCAGACTTGTGATTTTGACCTCACCACTTTTCATTATATCAATTTTTTTTGCTCACATCTTTACATGAAAGTAAGGATTGAATAAGCAGGATTTTCTTTGGTGAGATGGATGTGTCAAAAGTTGGTTGGAAAGGGGGGTAAAATTGTTGTCAGAAAAGCTCAATTTTTCATTGAAGTTTATTTAGCTTCACTTTTTTTAAAACAGCAGCAACAACCAGGGCCATCTTTACCCGGGGGTGCAAGGGGTGTGGGGCACCCAGGTGCTGAATTCTGCGGGCGCCAGTCGCCAGTCGCCTGCCGCTGAAGCCACCTAAGCTCTTAACTATCTACCTGTTACGAAATAATAAATAATTTTCAAAGCCAGCTGCTGCTGCCTCCTCTACCCTGGCCGCTTTCTCCTCCCCGGAGTCCCACCCTGCATGGAGAGGCGTTGCTCTCTCGCCCACCGTCGGCGTGGCTGCTGTGTCCCTCTTCTTCTCCTTCCTCCTCCTGGGGAGCTTTTAAAAGTGCCTGGATGTGAAGCTGCATGCCTTTGTGGAGCTCAGTGTGGCGTTTGTATGGAGCCCCCAGTCGTCTCACGGACTATTGACCTGTACACCACTAATCCGCTGCCACCAACCAGGTCCTCCCTGGTAAAATCACTTCAGTCTCAATCAGCTTCTCACTTAATAAAAAAGAGTGTATTTTATTTCAGACTCAAACAAAACTTTTACAGCATTCCAAACATTGTTGCTCTTTACTTTCTTAGTCTTATTTTTCTCTCTCTATCTCTTCTACCTCCCCACACTCAAGAACCCACTGACCTAACTGTCTCTCTATTACCAACTGCCTTTCCCAACCAGCCAACCCACTAAATCCAACCAACTACCCACCAACAACTCCCAACGAACTCCTCCCCGAACTCCTCCCAGAACTGGTTTTATAGTCCCACTGACTCCACCCCCCTGGGTCCTGACTGGGCAACCTGTTCTCACCTCCAGCACTCTCTCTTATGTTAACGTCACACTCGGGTGCCCAGTTCTTGAGGGGCAACAGCAGTGAGACTTGGAAGAGCAGGCCGCCACTGCCGCTGTTATGTAGTGTAGTTTCACCCTGGGCCAACAGGGGGATACTGTATATAGTTTTCACTCAGGTCTGTAGATAGTTTTCACTCAGGTCCGCGCCAGTTATTTTAGGCGGGAACTCTGGGCTGTTGTGGTTACAATGTTGACAGCCGGCTGCCTATAAATACAGGCCGGCTGAGCTGTTCGCAGTCAGTTCTATTCCAGCTTACCATAATAAAGAGCTACTTGAAAAAATCGCTGTGCCGGCTGCTATGTCAACCCACGACTTAACACTGGCGACGAGGATGGGATGGATGGACATCAGAGCACAGCCAGATGCGGCCAGCCTCTGAACTAAGCTGAATCACTGAGCTGAATCACAGAGCGAAATCACTGAGCGAAATCACTGGGCAGAACCAATTCAGAGCTGACTGTTCTGGCTAGAGCACTGTGTTCCATCCATCGCCCTTCACGCCGGCATCGGAATCATGGCTTCACTTGTGCCTCTACCGCCGTTTGTGCCAGCCTCTGAATCATGGGACTCCTACCTCGCTCGGTTCGACTGCTACCTCCAAGCCAACGAGCTGACAGCAGTATCAAAGGATCGGAAGCGGGGCCTATTCCTCAGCCTCTGTGGGCCTGAGGTGTTTGAGACGGCCCGAGCGTTGGTTGCGCCTGAAGCAGTCCAGGCAACACCATGGGACACGATCCAAGAGAAGCTCCGCAACCACTACGCACCAAAGCCGTCCAAGATTGCTGCCCGCCATGCGTTCTACCACCGGAACCAGGTAGAGGGGGAGTCAATCAACAACTACACCACCGCCCTGCGACAGGCTGCAATGCACTGTGAGTTCCGAGACTTAGACGGATGGATGCCCTGATGGATCGAATCGTCTGCGGGGTCCGGGACATCCATCTGCAACGGCGCCTCCTAGCCAAGCCAGACCTCACGCTACAGAAAGCCATTGAGGAAGCTGTGGCCTCAGAAGCTGCTGAACGCTCCGCCCAGGAGATCCGCAAGTCCAGCAGCCCGCGTCTTGCTAGGGAGCCAGTTCCGGTGCATCATGAAGAGGACAGCAGTGAGGAGGCATCCTCCAGTGAAGACGATGACGTGCACCAGACAAAGCGGGAGCGCAGGAAGTTCCAACAGAAGTCCAAGGGCCAACCGGAATGTGCTGGCTGTGGAGGCAACCATTCCCGTGCCAAGTGTCGATTCAGAGACGCCATCTGTAGGAAGTGTTCCAGAAGGGGCCACATCGCTAAGGTCTGCCGATCGGCTCCGTCTGACACCCCCCCTTCATCGACTCGCAAGTCCAAGTCTTCACTCCAGTCTGCCAAGGAAAGTTGTTTCGCTCTCACCAACTGCCGCTGCCCGTCTGGAACCACGATTGGCCAAACCGACTTGCCTACGCGACGCAAGCTGAACGTCACGGTGCTCATTGAAGGAGCTCCATGTGACATGGAGATCGACACCGGGTCTGCCCTGTCCATCGTGTCATGGAGCACCATCAAAAGACTGGTACCCAGAGTGTCCAAAAGGCAACTTGACTCTCACCGCGTACACCTGAGAGACTACCAGGGAAACGACATTCCCGTGGTAGGCGTTGGCCGGTTCCGGATCGCCTTCAAGGATTTTTCGGGCCTGCTCCGGTTGGTGGTGGTCGAAGGTCAGCGGCCAAGCCTCCTAGGGCTAGACTGGTTTGATGCCCTCGGCCTGGAAGTCACCGGCATCAACTGCATCTCTAACGCAGAGACTGAGGGTCTGGTCAAAGACTTTGCCGAGGTTTTTGACGGCACCTTGGGCCAATATACAGGTACGCCCATCTCCTTTAGCCTTGATCCACAAGTCGCCCCCATCAAGCTAAAGCCACGCCGGGTTCCCTTTGCTCTCAAGGCTAAGGTGGACGAACAACTGGACAAACTGATCGCCCAAGGAGTTTTGGAGCCGGTTGACCACGCAAAGTGGGAAACCCCCATCGTCACGCCTGTCAAGCCAGATGGGTCGGTGAGAATCTGCGCTGACTACAAGTGCACGATCAACAAGGCACTTCAGCAGCACGCTTATCCGGTTCCTGTTGTCCAACACCTGCTGCATTCCCTGGGTGAGGGTAAGGTCTTCGCTAAGCTGGACCTTGCCCAAGCCTATCAACAACTGCCAGTCGATGATGCCACTGCTGAAGCCCAGACGATCGTCACCCACCGGGGGGCATTCCGTTGCCGCCGGTTGCAGTTCGGGGTGAGTGTGGCTCCTGGCATCTTCCAAAGCCTTATGGAGCGTCTCCTGCAAGGGCTTCCGGGCGTGGTACCATATTTTGATGACGTCTTGGTGTCTGCAGACTCACACCAGCAGCTGTTCGAGCGCCTCCGTGCCGTGCTGACCAGGTTCCAGGAGGCCGGGCTCAAGGTAAAGAGGGAGAAGTGCCAGATCGCCGTTCCACAGGTAGAGTTCCTGGGCTATCTTATCGATGCCTCCGGTCTTCATCCAACCACATCCAAGATCCGCGCTATCCAGCAGGCCCCCACCCCAAAGAACAAAACGGAGTTGCAGGCATTCCTGGGGCTGCTGAACTTTTATAACATGTTCCTGCCCCACAAAGCCACAGTGGCTGAGCCTCTTCACCGACTCCTTAGCACTAAGACGCCTTGGGCCTGGGGTCATCGGGAGACGGCGGCCTTCAACGCGGTCAAGGCTCTCCTTTCTTCAGACAGTGTGCTGGTACAGTACAGTGAATCCAGGTCGCTGGTCCTTGCCTGCGACGCCTCACCTTTTGGCATCGGTGCTGTCCTTAGTCACCGTTTTCCAGATGGAAGAGAAGCACCGCTCGCCTACTTTTCCAGGACTCTATCTCCGACGGAACGGAATTACAGCCAGCTCGACAAGGAGGCGTTGGCACTTGTGGCTGGAGTGAAGAGGTTCCATGAATACCTCTATGGCAGGACTTTTGACCTCATCACTGACCACAAGCCACTCCTGGGCCTCCTCGCCGGTGATCGTCCAACTCCACCGGTCCTCTCACCACGCATGCTGCGCTGGACTGTTTTCCTGGCTGCCTACCACTACCGGCTCATCCATCGCCCGGGGAAATCGATGGGCCATGCCGACGCCCTCAGCCGTTGCCCTCTTCCAGCATTTGTGGAAGACCCGGCTCCAGCTTCATCGCTCCTTCTGATTGAGGATCTTCCGGCAGCGCCTGTATCGGCTGCCACTGTGGCCTCCGCATCTGCCCAGGATCGCACCATCAGCCGGGTGCTCAACTGGGTGTGGAGGGGATGGCCACAAGGGCCTTTTGCATCGGAGTTCCAGCCCTTCGCAACCAGACAACAGGAACTCTCAGCTCATCGCGGCTGTCTGCTGTGGGGAGACCGCGTCGTGATTCCCCAGGGACTCCGTCAGCGCGTCCTGGAGGCTCTGCACGTTGGCCACCCGGGAATTGTCAAAATGAAGGCGTTGGCTCGGTGTTACGTCTGGTGGCCTAATATGGACGATGCCATCACTGCCTGGGTGTCCGCCTGTCAAGCGTGCCAGGAGTCGAGGCCTGCACCACCGGCAGCTAAGGGACACACCTGGGAGACGCCAAAGACACCCTGGTCGAGGGTGCACATCGATCTGGCTGGCCCCTTTCACGGCCGGACCTTTATGGTAGTGGTGGACGCCTATTCCAAATGGCTGGAGGTCGCCCTGATGCCCTCCACCACTACCGAAGCTGTCATCCGGGTGCTGCGAGGCCTGTTTGCAACGCATGGGTGTCCTGATGTCCTTGTCTCTGACAACGGACCGCAGTTCACGTCAGGCACGTTTGAGCGGTATCTTTTGGGACTGGGCATCCGCCATGCCCTAACGGCACCCTTTCATCCATCCAGCAACGGGCAAGCGGAAAGAATGGTGCGCTCGACAAAAGAGGCACTGGCGCGCCTGGACCGGGGAGACTGGCATGAGCGGGTCGCCGAATACTTGTTCGTGCAACACATCACCCCTCATGCGGCCACAGGGAGGAGTCCTGCTGAACTGCTTATGGGTCGCCGCTCGACCGGCACAGTTATTTTAGGCGGGAACTCTGGGCTGTTGTGGTTACAATGTTGACAGCCGGCTGCCTATAAATACAGGCCGGCTGAGCTGTTCGCAGTCAGTTCTATTCCAGCTTACCATAATAAAGAGCTACTTGAAAAAATCGCTGTGCCGGCTGCTATGTCAACCCACGACTTAACAGCCGCCATGGCCTCACCTGCAACTGTGAAGTCTATCTTGGGTGTAGACGTGGACAGCACTAAATCTGGGGGTGCTGGGCGGATCTTTGCACCCCGGTGGCACATATGCTAAAGACGGCCCTGACAACAACACTATTTTTTATTCCAGGGATTCCCAAACTGTGGTATGCAGACCAGCAGCGATCCTCAAGCACCATTCGTGTGGTATGCGTGTCTGTGCATTTCTTCATCATCATCATCATCATCAATAATATTTATATACCCCTTTATATGCAAAATTCCATAGCACTTAAAACACAGTAAGTTAATGGAAAAATAAAAACATACAATATATGCAACATTTAAAACCAAAAATACAAATAAATACATCAGTAAAAACAGAGAAGCCATAAAAAACAATCAATTAAATATAAATAAACAATAGAGTGGTGTGATGAATTTTATGAGCCAGGGAATGCCTGCTGAAATGGATGGGTCTTTTAGGAGGTTTTTAAAGCTTGCTGCTGTTTCTTCCTCATGAGCAGCATGTGAAAGGGCATTCCAGAGACTGCCCGGAACTCTGACCATGGGCCATGTTGACTGGGGCAGACCAAATGCAGGTGGAATGCCACTGGTTCCCCATCCCTGGTATAAAGATAAACTCTGGACCAGGATTTGTGACTGAAGACTGGAGATGGCTCATCCATTGCATTAAATATCCGTACTGGTTTTAGCTGTGTGCAATTATTTGGAATTCAAATTGCAATTCAAAAAAGCATGGTATGCAATAAATTAGGGAACATTGTTGGTAGGTGCCCATCTGTCACAAGTGCTTTAGTTGAGATTCCTGCGTTGCACGGGGTTAGACTAGATGACCCTTGGAGTCCCTTCAAACTCCACAATTCTTTGAAGACAATCTTTTTTTCAAGAGTTATCAGGGGATAGTCCTCTTTTTATTTGAAGGGGTGTACAGTCCATACCTCAGGTTACAGACACTTCGGGCTGCGCGATTTCGGGTTGTGCACCGCGCTGAACCCGGAAGTACTGCAATGGGTTACTTCCCGGTTTCGGCACTTGCGCATGTGCAGAAGCGCAGAATCACGACCTGCACATGCACAGGCGCGGTGCTGCGGGTTGCCAACGCTGCGGATTGCGAACGTGCTTCCCATACGGATCACGTTCACAACCCGAGCGTCCACTGTATACTTAAATATGTGAATCACTGGGGGCGTGGGGGCGAAGAGCAGGACCTTGAAGTGACCCATCAGCTGTTTGCATCTTGACAGGCACACTGTTTCCTCTATTTTGAGCAGATGTACCGTATACCTATTTAAATTCTATACATTGGATTGTATCCAACTCTTATTCATATTTGGAGTAGACCCATTCAGTTTAATGAACATCCCCAACTCAGGCCTATTAATTTGAATGGGTCTGTGGTGAGCATGGCTAACACTGGACACAACCCCATTATTTCTATTTTTCATAAATATCAGGATACAGTCATACCTCGGGTTGCGAACGCTGCAGGGTGCGCGTTTTCGGGTTATGGACCATGCCAAACCTGGAAGTACCGGAATGGGTTACTTCCAGGTTTCGGCACTCCCGCATGCACAGAAGTGCTAAACCATGCTTTGCGCATGCGCAGAAGCACCGAATCGCGTCATGCTCGTGCACAGACGCGGTGCTGCAGGTTGCGAATGCTGCGGGTTGCGAATATGCCTCCCGCACGGATCATGTTTGCAACCCGAGGTATGACTGTATTGGATTTCTATGAAAATCTCTGTCCTCTTTCTGGGTATACACCTGCGCCTCTCTCTCTCTTTTGCAATGTGCAAATAGCCTGCCAGTCGAAATGCTAGGCTGAGCCCTTTTCCCTGGCATGCCTTCTATCTCTTTGGGGTGGAGCATGCATACAACAGTATCCCTTCCTGCTCACCTGTAGCCAGAAATGATGCAGTGCAGGAAAAGTTGCACCTCTTGATTCTGTGGGTTGGAGAAAGCCAATGGCAGGAGCAATGGAGGTCTGCTTGCTGCTGTTGCATGGTGTAAGTCAATTCTTTTTCTTGGAGGTGGCATACCTTCTATGGAACTCTCTTCTAAGGGACATATGCTAAGCCCCCCCCCCACCTATCAAAAAGTAGTATAGACTGTCCTTTTCTACTAGGCTTTAGAGAGAGAGTGGCTAAACAAGATTGACCTCTTCTAAATTGGTCTGCGGCCTTTGTTTTTAAACTGCATTTTCCAGGGTAATCTAATCATGCTTTAATTGATGTTCAGCCCAGAGACTTTTAAATGCTAAAATTAATGAATAAATCGATTTGATTCCATATATTTAGGGGGAAAGGAAACTCAGAAATTACAAGAAAGCCCGCTAATCAAACAGTTTTCATTGGTAACATTTTTTTTAAAGGATTAGGAGAAAATTAAAACCAGTAATACCTAAGAATTCTGTAAAAGTTGCCTGCAAATCGTTATACTTGGGGGATACAAACTTAGCAACATATTCAGGGCTTGTCCACACGTTGCTTGTCCTGCATTTAGGAAGCACAAGTCGAAGCAGTTTTCTATGTGACCTGGCACTTTCCCTGGGAAAACCTGCTCTTTACTGCTGAACTGGAGCCAATGTGAATCCACTGAAAACCCAATTTGTGTTTGTTCCGGTTCAGTGGTAAGCAGGTTTCATGGACTGCTGGCTATAGAAACATGGTGGGAGGCACCAGCTGGGGAACCCCGAAGGAATGAAGGCTGGGGATTGGGGGGTGGGATGACAATGAATAGTCAGAAGGAGAAGAGGGAGAGGACTGGGAGGAGGAGGAGGTGTCAGAAGCTAAAGAGGCAACAGGGTTTAGGGAGCAGGGTGAGTCCAGAATCAGAACCGGAGGCAGAAGCAGGAGAGGAGGGAAGCCCAGAGGCAGAGATGAGACAAGCTGGTGAAGAAGCCAGGATGTATCCCCTTCTTGCTGCAACAAGCTCTGCTCCCCCTTGATCTTCAAGGACCAGAAGAGGTATGAGGAAGGGACAGGTGTGTTGGCGTAGTTTCTGATTGCTTGAGAAGGACCCAGGGGAGGAGGAGATTTGAGCAGCTGTGGGGAGACTCTTTTGCCTACTCAACTGCCTCATAGGGGCAAGACCTACCAGTACAAGTTGCTGTGCTCACTAGGCTTGGCCACCTGAGCAGACCTTGTTTAATCTAAAAAAGAGTTTAACTTATTCTGTGTGATTTATTGCTGGCTGGCTCCCTGACAGCGGGTTTTCCTGGGGGAAAGTAGCGAGACAAATGTAACTGTGGATGAGCTATAAAGTCTTGTGCACCCCAAACCAGAAAAGCTATACCACTGTAAAGATATGTTGAAGTGTTCTACATTTATTTGAGATGCTGGAGTTGCAGCCAATGGTACCCCTACTCAGAGTAGACCCACTGAAGTTAATAGGCATGACTAACTACGGTCCATCAATGTCATTGGGTCTCCTCTGTGCAGGACTTAGGACTATACAGCTACAAATAAAACATTTTAAATGTCTTGTAAAGTGCAATATAGGTGACACTAGATGGCGACAGGGAGCTATGCCAAATTCAATGTATTTTTCAAAACATTTTTTAAGCATTTACGCAGCATTTTTAAAAAAATGTGTGTAGAATTCCACTTTAGTTGAGCAAAGCCTTTTGTTTCTCAATTGTAGAGTTCTGATGATGCCCTATTAAATAACTAAAAGAATGTTAGCCCTCCTACTGAAATGTAGGAGACATAAATGTAAAAATGAAATAAAAGTTGCTTTGCAATCCAAATCCAGCTAGTGGACTAGCAATTGGCAATCCTTTCAACAGGTTGGACTAGGACACATACAGTGGTACCTCGGGTTACAGATGCTTCAGGTTATAGACGCTTCAGGTTACAGACTCTGCTAACCCAGAAATAGTACCTCGGGTTAAAAACTTTGCTTAAGGATCAGAACAGAAATTGCGTGGAAGGCTCCATTAGCTAAAATGGTACCTCAGGTTAAGAACAGTTTCAGGTTAAGAATGGACCTCTGGATCGAATTAAGTTCTTAACCCGAGGTAACACTGTAAATTAAAGGCCCATATATCCTTTGGGCGGGGGGGGGGGGGTTGAATGCGAAAGAAAGGGAAACCACACCCACCCAAAATTCATTTGCAAGTGATTTGGAAGTGGTAAGTGACCACTTTGCAAGGTGGTCACTTACATGTAACAGCAACCCGCATTGAAAGGATTCCTCGTGCATTCCTTATCAAAACAATTATGGCAACTTTAAGCGAATTAAGTAATTTTGTATGCCGTTGTGGCTCAGTCTGCCCCTGCCCCTATTCAGTGTCCTCCTTCAGCACTTTGGTCCCACGGATTGTTAAAGGCAGGTGCATCCCTGCAGCTCACAAAACGAAGACAAAAAGCCCTTGGTGGAAAGTCTTTTATCTCCATCTGTATCTGAATCTTAAGAGTCCCTTTTCCAATTACTGCACTAATTGTTTAAGAGATTGCTAGAATAAAAAAAGAAGAAGTTTGAATTGCTAATCTGTTTTTTAAAGGGACTTAACGGGCTCAGAACCTGAGCTACATACTTCTTAAATTAATTTTCTTCATGAATACTTCCTTTCTCAGTGCAGATTTGTGTGTTTGAACACCCTACTGTGCTACTGCTTTTGTCTCCTCTTCAAACACCTGGCTTATTATTCACACATTCTCTCCTTCTCCCTCTTCCATCTCTCTTTCTCTCCCTTCCACCTCTCTTTGCCAGGCACCTCCCTCTCTCCTTACATGCAATGATTTCATAATTTACCTTTTGGAAATAATATGTGTTCAGGGATATGGGGGTGATTGGTTTCTGGGACAGGATCAAGCACGTGCATTCTGCAGTCGCCCATTTCTCCAGCTGAACCTAAAGGGTTGCTGTGCAAGCGCAGTCACAAACCATAATGTCATACCAGTGTTTCACATGGTTAGGAATGGAGTAGGGATGAGTGGGAAATCCAGTTCCATTCACATTAAAACCAAATCTATAAAATCTGCACTTTTTGGAGTAATGTGAGAATGGAAACACAACCATTTGAAATTTGCACTTATGCAAATTTTGCAATGCAGTTCTGCAACAAATTTTTGCAAAAAAAGAAGAAGAATCATATATTATTGGAACGTGTACATTAAAATGAATATATAAGTGCATAATATTAGGATAAAATGCCTGCAGAATGTATATATTAGTCGAGACTGCATACAAGAAATTGGCACTAAAATGTAGAATAATTTTCATAGAATCATAGAACTGAAGAAGGACTCCAAGTGTCATCTAGTTCCGCCCTCTGCAATGCAAGATGATGATGATGATTTGCTGGGGGTACTCAAGGGTATGCAATACCGGCATTTCTTTCCCCCCAAATGTTTCCCCAAAAGTGTGGCATTTACTGTAACAACTTCATGGTGAGTACATCCCCCCCTTAAAAAAACTCTTCTTCTTCTTCTTCTTCTTCTTCCTCCTCCTCCTCCTCCTCCTCCTCCTCCTCTCCCTCCTCCTCTGTAAATTGCTGCAGAAATTTTGAGAATTTAAGAGTGGAATTTAAACTGAATTTAAGACTAGAAAAATGAGAAACTTAGAGAACGGAAATGGACAGATTCATCAATCCCTTTATATAGTTAAGAGTGCCAAACATTTAGGCCCAGAACAGGTGCGGTCCCAGGTGCAGAGCAGGTGTTTGCCTGTGGATCCATCAGTTTTAATTCTCTCACTTTCTAATTTCTCCTGTCTTAAATTCATCTATCCATATTTCTGCAGCAATTTGTGAAGTCATGAAAAGTCTTCAGCACTTTAGTGTGAATTTCTCCCAATTAAGCACATTTTAATATGCAGTTTTTACTATTGTACGCCTTGTTTCAAGCAACATCCCCAAATATAATACCTTTTTGTATGTTATTTTCACAAGGCTGTTCATTCTTATGCACACTAACCCTTAATGTATATGCATTTCTCTGAACATTGGCTGAAGAACTGAACTGTAAAGTTTAGATTAGTGCAACTTTTGAAGGATGGCTATGTTATGGTTCTCATATCATTTCATAAAGTGCAAATCTGATAAATTCAGCTTTAAATGCAAACAGAATCTGATTTCTCCTCCATGCCTAACCCTCTGCTATTTGGATTGGGGTGTGTGTGTGTGTGTGTGTGTGTGTGTGTGTGTGTTTGCACTCTGGTGCGTGTGAGACTGTGGGGTGACTGTGACTGGGAAGGATTGCAACATGGCAATGGGCTCTTTGAACCAGAACCAGAAAAGCTTAGTCATCCCATCAGTATGACCTTTTGTCACAGTCTCCGGGTTAAACCAGAGAGCCTAGGATTTGCCGATCAGAAGGTCGGCGGTTCGAATCCCCGCGACAGGGTGAGCTCCCGTTGCTCAGTCCCTGCTCCTGCCAACATAGCAGTTCAAATGCATGTCAAAGTGCAAGTAGATAAATAGGTACCACTCCAGCGGGAAGATAAATGGCGTTTCCATGTGCTGCTCTGGTTCACCAGAAGCGGCTTAGTCATGCTGGCCACATGACCCGGAAGCTGTACGCCGGCTCCCTCGGCCAATAAAGCGAGATGAGTGCCGCAACCCCAGAGTCAGCCACGAGTGGACCTAAAGGTCAGGGGTCCCTTTACCTTTACCTAAATCACTGGTAGCTGACATGATACTCTCCAGATGTTGCTGGACTACAACTCCCATCAGGCCAGCCAGCACTGGCAGTGGTCAGGGGTGATAGGAGCTGCAGTTGAACTACATCAAAATGTCAGCATAAATGTCTTCAGCACATGGTGGAAGCGACTCAGTGACGATGCTGGACAAATCTGTGTGTGGAGGGAATTTCTGTCAGAAATGACCTTCATTCCCCACAATTCTGAGGATGGTGGGACTATCAAGAGTGACCCACCTGCTGATCTTAACACTTGAGAGGTACGCTATGGCCCTGTACCTGACCCATCTGCCAACTTGGGTTACTCATTGTGGGCACTTTGGTTTTTATTAATTTAAATCAAACAGAAGTCATTTGAGGATTTGTATAGCACAGGGCTGGGAAACTCCTGACCTTTCTGATGTTGCTGAACTACAACTCCCATTATCCCTATTGACTGTGTTGGTGGCCCACTGGGAACTGTAGTCCAGCAACAGTCGGAAGGCACCATTCACAGGAAGGCTGGCATAGCACTTTTTGAAGCCTGCAGTTCTCAGTAAAGTTCATGGGGTTCAAATTCTATTGAGTTCCTTGGCATTAATGAATACACAGGTCTGGGATTCAGCTATGGCTGTTTGTTTATTCATTATATCTTATATCTTAGCTTTCATCCAGTGTGACATGCATTATTTTCCTCCCCCCATCTTATCCTCACAAGCCTGTGAAGTAGGTGAGGCTGAAAAATAGCACCTGGCCCATCTAGTGAGTGTCGTCCGTCCCCCCCCCCCCGTTGTAGCTTCTTTAAGAATGTAGTTATGGACCTGAGGCTTACAGGGCAAACCTTTTTCCTTTGGCTTTCATCTTTGGACACTAAGAAAATTGAAAGCCTTCTGCATAAGGCATCAGCCATCCTGTCAGACTTTCCACCCCACCATTGGTATTTTCCCACTGGCCAAGGGGTAAGCTTGATGGAGCATGTGATGGTTAGACCTTGGGTGTGAAGCTTTTCCTTTGCCCTGCTTATTCTTTTTGGGCTGGGTAAATGACTCTGAGCTCATAGCAGCCTAAAACCCAAGAGGATAGGTTGACTAGGGCTGATTTTCTCTGAGATGTGTCACAGGGTACCCCAACCATGTAAACTGTGTCTTCAACAAGTTAAAAGTGATAACAGGATGTTCTGGGCAATTGTATCATCTTCCCTTCTATGGCTTTGATGATCAATTCCAAAGCATTAGTAGTGAAAAAGTTTTCCTCTTAAAAGGCATTGGGAACAGAGAACAAAGCCTTGAAAAGCAAAGTTGAAAATCTGCAATGGGGTAAAACAGAGCAGTATGTGCCTTGGTTTTGTTAAGAAAGGTCTTCAAATCAGTTGCAGCTACGTCGGTGCCTGCTAGAGGATTTCACCCCAAACTGCTGCTTTCTAGGGGGCTTGCCTTATCTGACACTCAAAACGCTTCTCCTCCATTACCCAGTTATCCTTACCACACCCCTATAAAGCATGCCCCTATTGCAGATGGGGAGCTAAGCCCAAGAAGGAATGGCTTTTATGGTGTGTTCGTGGCATTTGTGGCCGTGTTTATGAAAGACAACCTTACTCGGCTACAAGTGATTGCTAAAGAGAATGTGGGATCTGACCTTCCAGAATCATAGTGCACACTTGCAACCAATCCTATTAATGAATAGTCTTAAATCTTGGAAGTTCTCTGTCAAGGTGTGGAGTGCAAGGATTTGGCAGTTAGCATTGGATAATAAGTTAACTCAAGAATGCAGATGGACCAGAGGTGAAACCTGAAAATACATTTTTTTCTGGAAGTTTGGTTTTGGTTTATTTCCCATGCCAGAATGAGGGGAAGACACGTTAGCTGCCACTGGGTCATCTTTCTTTCTGGACTGAATCCACAAAGTCACCTAGGTCCTTGGACAAACTCATGTAGCTAATTAATTTTTTCTCTCCTCCTGGCTCAGTGCTTCCTTTGGTATCTGAGATGGTAACCTGAGATGGTTCGAGCTATGTTGTATTTTGCTACTGTTCTGTTTTTTGTTTCTATTACAGTGGTACCTCAGGTTACATATGCTTCAGGTTACAGACTCTGCTAACCCAGAAATAGTGCGGCGGCGGCAGGAGGCCCCATTAGCTAAAGTGGTGCTTCAGGTTAAGAACAGTTTCAGGTTAAGTACGGACCTCCGGAACGAATTAAGTACTTAACCTGAGGTACCACTGTATAACTAAAAAAAAAGTTCAGCAGAAATCTATTTGAAAAACAACAGAGTGGGGAAGGAAACCCACAGTGCAACCCTGTGAATGAAGTGATTGCTAATTGTATACCTTGTATACCTAATTGTATACACAGCTACTGCCTTATTTACTAGTACAGGGGTAGCCTTTGGAAAAAGGATGCCTTTTGGAAACCATTGAATTACAGCTCCCACCATTCCTGACCATTTGCCCTGCTGGCTGGGGCCAATGTGATTCTAACAACATCTAAAGGGCAGCAAGCAGGCATAGAATTGCATCCCTTAGCCCCTGTGCATTTCCCAGTCCAGTGACCTCCAGTGGTTGTTGGTCTTCATCAACTCCAACCAGCATGGCCAACTTTAAGAGATGATGGGAGCCTAATACCTAGCCTAATACCTAGAGGGCAGAGAAGGCTCCCCTGTGCTATGGGTGCATGCATGCATGATTCCCTATGAACTCTGAAACAAAGGACCCACAGTTAAAAAATAAATAAATCCAAACTACATCCATTCTGCTTTTAGGATTTTATTATAATTGTTCATTGTATGTAACAAGTCAATGTTATATCTAAGGATTTATTTATTTTAATGCCCCAGCTGCGACAATAGATGCAACGTATTAAGTTATCATAACATATCAGCATTCTGATTTGCTACAAGCAGGAAAATGCATTTTGACAGCAAATATCATCTATCATGAGGTGTGCCCTGCAGCTGGATCCCTTTAGGCTCAGAACAGAGTGCAAGTTCGCCAAATGAAGGCGGTTAACGAAGATCCTCATTGGCACTAGCAAAAGTGGGCCCAGGGATTTTTTGGGCGTGTTCTTCTGCTTTAAGTCTCAGATCTGCAATGCTTGAATCTCTCCTTTCAGCTGGGGTGGGCTCAGCAACGGCTGTTGCAACAGACTCCGCTGGGGGTTCAGGTGTGTTCATTGAAGCCAAAGCAGTTGTCCGAAAGGGGGTTAACCCACCAAACCCACCGAAATAGCTATAGTCATTGGGGAAGAAAGAGAAGGTCAATATCAATTACTTTAAGGGACAACATGTTGCCACAAAGGAGAACAGAAGGGCACCAGACAAGAGGTAGATTTGCTCCAAATCTCTTTTCTTTTAAGAGTGTTCCGTCCTGCTTTGCCTATAGTCTGGGGTGGCTTATTATGAGCAAATAATCTGATATATATGTCAAACTCCAAAATCTGCAATACCTTTGTCATGATCAACCAAAGTGTCGTGAAATAATGAGTAAGCTTTAGAGTCTTTCATAACTCCTTGTCAAGCAAGATGTTACACATATTGAGCAGACAAGGAACAATAATAACTGCCCCCCACCCAAAGTACTAAACTCTTGTGGCTGTTAGGCTCATTTTCCAGGTGGAGGTTGCAGGCCAAGTTAAGTCCATGGTGCTACAGATGATGGGGATGATGATTTAATAAAAAGTTTATTTTAAAAGCTAGCATAAACAGTGGTGGTGTCATAAAAATAGGGGTTCATTGAAGAAACAAGGAACCTTTTCGTGTGTGGTTTGGGAGAAGTTTGTCTCACATGTTAGGAGTTTTGGAAGAGGAATAACAGTGTATTTTGCTCCCAAGCTCCAACTTTACATATGCTTATATCTGAATTAAATCCTATTGATTTTGATGGAGTTAACTTTTCAGGTAGCAAGCTTTGAACTACAGCCTTATTTTAAATTCCAGTTTGTGACCCAGTTATAACTTGTATGACGTAAGTGTATTTTCTTCGAATAACCACATGGACCATAGTTGAGTGAGGGGAGTTACAGGTCTGGGTGTGCTGCTGAGGAACATAAAGCCCATTAAAACAGATCAGTTGCATGAATGGTGCCTCATCTTGCTGGGCACTGATATGTTGGCAATTGCGTGAATGGCTTTTGAAAAAGTAAAATGTAGGCAAGAGAGGGCCTGGTCTGGGTTGGGATCCTGGTGTGGGTGCTAAGGAAATTTAACCCATTGCTGTCTGCTGTGACCCTAATCTGGACTGGGCTTCCTGAGCTACACTATTTGCAAAAAACAAAAAAACCCTTCAATTTGCTCCTTTTTTTTTTTTTTTTGCACAAATATCAGGGATAGAGGGGTGACTTCAACAGGGTAAGGAAGAGTTAAAGCCCAATATTCCCCATGCTATTTTCCCAGTCTGGATTTCCCCTATCCTTGACGTTTATGTCTAGCATTTGCAGCTACTGCCACTGTCTCTTCACTCCATCTCTCCCGTTTGGCTCCAGTTTGCAGAGCCACCTAGTGGGAAAAGAGGCATGATGAACGGAATGAAAACTGCTCCTTCCCCTTGCTCCTGCCTGACATGGATCAGTGGCTACGAGGGGACAGAAACAGCAGCAAATAGCCAGTGTGGAGGAACAGCAGGATGTGGGGTGGGGGGCTCTTTGAGCTGGTAGTAGCTCCTTGGCTGGGATGTGAGTCTTGGCTGCTGCCCAGTGATGTTGATCCTTGGTGCCAGCCTGCCTTATTACTTCCTTGGGTACCAAGCCCACTTTTGTGTGCTCCGTGTCACTTGACTCCTTCCTGAAAAGAGCTTCTAATATTCTCCCATGGTGGGAACATACACACCTCCACGTATTTATTTGATGGGGAAGCCCATTTCAATCTGATGGGGATTACTTCTGAGATATAGGATTACACTGTTAATCTTATGTCTTTTATTTGGGGAAAAACTACTTTAAATACTGTTAGAATCTTTTATTGATGCTGTGAGGATTATAGAATCTTTGCAGAAGCAGCTCAAAAAACGCACTGCCATTGTCCAAGGATGTCTGCTGTAAAAGGACCATCCAAAACAGTATTTTTTTATGTTGTTGTTAATCTATAACGATTAGTGTTACAGTATATATATTGTTGGCGTTATATATTAGTGCCATGCTCGGTCCCTGCTTCCCTCATGTTTGTCCTGACAGGAGTTCAGATCTGCTACCAATTTGTGATTGTAGATACTTGTACATCCTGTTTCGGCCACTGTACCACTGACAAATGAAACGAGTCAAAGGATACTACTCTAAGCTGTCTGGCATGATTGGCAAGTAAATAAATAAAATGACCTGATGAGTTAGGCTCTTGATCTAAAGAACTTCAAAAAAATAAATAAATAAAAGTCCAGGAAGCCAAATGGGGCTCTTTTTTCAAAAGCAATGCTTTTCTCCACCTGCTTTTGAAACAGGGTGATTTGGAGGCAACCTTCAAGCTGTTCAAAGGTGCATGGGGCCATATTCCAGTGGACTAATAAAAGTACCTTCACAGGTTTACAGTGCTACCCTTTGGAGCTCAGCATAGGACAGGGCACCCAATTTTGAAGAACTTTGTTGCCTGAGATGGCAACTGGAGCCCATGAAAGCTTATGCCACAATAAATTTATTAGGTCTTTACGATGCCACAACACTTTTTTTACTTATACTTCTGGTTCGTATTTTGACTTATGGCATTATCTTGCTGGGTTTTTAATGTTTAACATTAGTTGTAAGTAACTGAACTTTCTTTCTCTTTCTTTCTTTTTACTGAACTGATAACAATTCTCTTAAGATACTGTTAAGAGAAACTGTTATTTCTAATGATGTACTTCTTATGGACATAGAAAGCTGCCTTAGACAGAATAGGACCATTGGTCCATCAAGCACAGTATTGCCTGCACTGAATGTCTGCATTTCTCCAATGTTTCAGACAGGGAATCTTTACCTACCTGGGGATTGCAAGGATTGAACCTGTGACCTTCTGCATGCATAACAGCCTGATCCTCTAAAGCAGAGGTTTTCAGCCTTTTTGTGTCCACGGCTCCCTTGACCAACTACATTCTTTCTGCCTCACACCTGTGGGGCTCAGGAGCCTTGCCTGCAGAGCTGGCAGCCTCCCACCCTCCCTTGTAGAGTTCCCCCAGCCTTCTCTCCCCTCTCCTTGGGAGTCCTCCAGGCAACTGCTGCCACCACCCCTGCCCCAAAGAGAGGTGCCTCCTCACACTGCCCCACAGTGTCCTGGGAAGAAAATGACCCCAGCCTTAGTGGCTCAACAGAGACTGGCCAAAGATGACTGAGGCCAGCACCTTACCTTGGGAGGCAGCAGTGGGCACTGCTGAGCCTGCATGGCAGACTGGTTCCCCTTCAGCACCAGGCACTCAGCTCCCAGGTAGGCCTTGCACACAGCAAGCGCAAGAAAGGCCAGCGCAGTGCCTGCCTGCCTGGTCTCCCACTTGTCTGTCCATTCCCAACAGCAAGGGCTGGAGGACTAGCTGGCTGGGCTCCCTGCTTGCTTGCTTACTCATCTCCTGTCAACCAGCACCCCCTGGCCAGCCTCAGAGGCATCATTCACCTGGGGAGCTTACAGCTGGTGCTGCTGCAACAAACAGCTGTGCAAGCCTTTGGGAGGCAGAGACATGAGAGGGCATCAGAGGATGGAGAGATGGAAAGAGGGACAGAGGCCAGTGTTGCCTGCAGTACCCATGACTATCATTCAAGGCACCCCAGGGTGCCACAGCACACTGGGTAAAAACCACTGCTGCAAGGAGTTTAAGACCAGTAAGGTTGCTTAGTCCTTATAGACAGGGTATGGGCCTAGGACACAAATTTACATATGCTAATCTATACATATAGATGCAAATCTAGACTGACTTTGAAAAGTATAAAAAATAATTATTGTCTTATCTAGTTGATATTAACAATTTTTTAAAAAAAAACAAGGGTAGAAGTGGGAGAACGAGGGCTCTATGCAAAAGGCTCCTTTGCAGCGCCTCTGTTTAAGACACAGCGAAGCCCACTGAAATCAGGATACTTAAAAGCATGCCTCACTCTGTGTAGGATCCGGCAGTCAGATGTGCATTCTCCCATTTTAATCTCAATATGCAACCTTCAAATTGATTGGATTCTTACCTTCCAAACTGGGGGCTCATGACTGGATTCTGGAATACGGATGCCCAGGTGAGGCCAAAGGGAGTGAAGCCTGGTGGGCAGAAAGGTGGGGCCAAAGCTGGCATAACCATGGGTGGGAGTGGCACTGATCTCCTCCATATGGAGTCGAGGATAGGTGTTTCACCGAATGGCATATCCAAGTACACACCCAAGGGATGTGTCACGGCCAGGTTCGGATTTCTCCTTAAAATGTGAGATTTCTCTCGTTTTCTCCACTTTGCTCTTCGATTCTGAAACCAAACCTTCAGAGAGAGAGAGAGAGAGAGAGAGAGAGAGAGAGAGAGAGATTTACAGTGCATTAGCAATGGTTACCACTTCTATTTACACTTCCATTATTGTCCCATCATTATTATTGACTCAGTGCAATCCTTGAGATATCTGTTAAGAGTTAACTCTCATTTGAGTCCAGTGGGACTTGTTGCCAGGCAAGTGTGTACAGGATTGCAGCCTAAAGCCCAGAAATATTATAATGGACCAATGGTTTTCTACCTGTCACCAAGGGCTGTGACCCACTTTATATTTCCTGTTTTTGCCATTTCATGTATATCTGTCAAGGACAGAGATGGGGAACCTGTGGCCCTCCAGATGTTGCTGGACTCCAACTTCCATCAGCCCCAGCTAGCAAATGGTTAGGGATGATAGGAACTGGAGTCCAAGAACATTTGGAGGTTTCTCGTCCTTGCTCTAGAGCAATCCCCCTTCTTCTTACCTTCTGTTCCCCGAAGACTGCAATAATGCCAGCAATGAAAGCCATGTTAGGGCTGTGTACATGCCATACATTTGAATCACATTCAGACCACACAGCTTCCCCCCACCCCAAAGAATCCAAGGAACTGCCTATGAATGCTGTTAATGCAAATGCACCACTCTTTGGGAATCAATAACAAAACCAGAGCCTATGACCCTAGGAGCAAAGAAACATGTACACATGGAAAAGATGTGAAGGTCAGAACTGAGACAAAGCACAGTTGAATGGCTTGGGGATTGTTATTATTTCTTTAGTCTCACTGATGAATATTGTTGCACCTGGTTTTTTTTACAGGGAGCTGTAACTAGAGGAAAGAGGGCAATCCAGTCAGATGGGTGGGGTATTATTCTTATTCTTATTAATATCCCCTAAAGCCATGCTATGTAAAGCACTGGCAGTAAAGGAGAACCTTCAGTAGACAGGGAATCATAATCATAATGATAATAGCAGGTTTCCCATATTCCCCAAAGTGAAAATCCTGACAGAGTTGTTGAGTATTTTTTTTGGGTGGGGAGGGGGACATCTTTTTTGGGAAACCCCCCCCCCCGTTTGGGGGCTTTTCTTTGATTTTTAAAATATTCTTTTTAAAAAAGTGCTCAACTTGTCATACAACCTGGGCATTTTTCAGCAATTGCTGGACTAAATAATAATAATAATACTAATAATAATTCTCCCTGATAGGGACTCAAGGAGTCTTACACAGAAATATGAGAACCCCTAAAAACACAGAAATAAGAGAAAGTTCAATTTAAAGTGATCAAGATTTGGCTTCAGTTGGGTTTGGGTTTTAACCCAAAAAGGTCAGTTTTGAAGTGTAAACTATCAAAGTGTTTATTAAACCTGCGAATTGTAGCTCTGTGAGGGGAATTGAGATGTTCTCACAATTCTCAGCACACCTTTGACAAACTACAGCTCCCAGGATTCTTTGGGGGAAGCCATGACTGATTAAAGGGGTAGTATACCACACTAAGAGATTTTACTTTCTTGGGCTCCATGATCACTGCAGATGGTGACAGCAGTCACAAAATTAAAAGACGCCTGCTTCTTGGGAGAAAAGCAATGACAAACCTAGACAGCATCTTAAAAAGCAGAGACATCACCTTGCCGACAAAGGTCCGTATAGTAAAAGCTATGGTTTTCCCAGTTGTGGTGTATGGAAGTGAGAGCTGGACCATAAAGAAGGCTGATTGCCAAATTATGATGCTTTTGAATTATGGTGCTGGAGGAGATTCTTGAGAGTCCCATGGACTGCAAGAAGATCAAACCTATCCATTCTTAAGGAAATCAGCCCTGAGTGCTCACTGGAAGGACAGATCCTGAAGCTGAGGCTCCAATACTTTGGCCACCTCATGAGAAGAGAAGACTCCCTGGAAAAGACCCTGATGTTGAGAAAGATGGAGGGCACAAGGAGAAGAGGACGAGATGGTTGGACAGTGTTCTCGAAGCTACCAGCATGAGTTTGACCAAACTGCAGGAGGCAGTGGAAGACAGGAGTGCCTGGCGTGCTCTGGACCATGGGGTCACGAAGAGTCGGACACGACTAAACGACTAAACAACAACAACAACAAATACCACATTAAGCAGGGGTCAGCAAACTTTTTCAGCAGGGGGCTGGTCCACTGTCCCTCAGACCTTGTGAGGGGCTGGACTATATTTTTTTTTGGGGGGGGGGATGAACAAATTCCTATGCCCCCAAAATAACCCAGAGATGCATTTTAAATAAAAGCACACATTCTGCTCATGTAAAAACACCAGGCAATTGGGCCGGATCCAGCCTCCAGGCCTTAGTTTGCCTACCCTTGGCTTTAAGTGAACAGTGAAGATGGGGTCTTAGTTGAACTAACAACAGCTTTTCTGTAATGGAGTCGCTGATGTGTCAGCAAAGGAGACAAGAGGTAGGGGGAATGGGGGGCTGAGCATGAGCCAATGCTGTGATGAGGGATTGAGGTAAGCAGTGCTATTTCTCTAGAAAAAGAGGTGCCAGAACTTGCCATGAACATCCCCACTTTGTTCTCTTACGATACGATACAATAATCTTTATTGTCATTGTCCCATACAGAACAACGAAAGTGGGGGGTGGGGGGGAAATCTACATAAGACATTCAAAACCAACAAGCCTGCTATCCCAGCTTTCCCAACCTGGTTAGCCCCCTAAAAACTCTGATACCCCATTTTAAAAATACAATATATTCCCATAGAGACTCCTTACACTGTGTTTGTAATGGCAATGGCGCGCAGTTCCGGCAAGTTCCGGCTGGGGGGCGGGGGCGGAAAAAGCCCTGGAGATAAGGCTGGTTTGTACCTGTGAGACATTTCTACAGTTCCCACCCCCTTTCCATTCTGAAGACAAGCGAAAGAGTAGTAACATCCAGATTTGGCATAGTGATTGATTCACTTTTCTATTTCTCACATTCAGAGTCAGACTTTGATTTACCTAGCACTATAAAATATGCATACATAATAAGGTAAAAGGGAAAAGGTAAAGGACCCCTGGACGGTTAAGTCCAGTCAAAGGCGACTATGGGGTTGTGGTGCTCATCTTGCTTTCAGGCTGAGGGAGCCGGTGTTTGTCTATAGACAGCTTTCTGGGTCATGTGGCCAGCAGGACTAAGCCGCTTCTGGCACAACGGGACACTGTGACGAGTGCCAGAGCACACGGAAACATAATAATAATAATAAATTTATTATTTGTATCCTGCCCACCTGACTGTGTTGCCCCAGCGACTCTGGGCAGCTTACCTGAAGTAGCTGTATCTTACCTGAACTCTGGATTCCTTAAGGTCCAGACTCTTTGCAAGTGCCTCCCTGCCAATGGAGAAAAAAATGCATTTTGAACATGATTATTGCAGTATTCCGTATACAGTGCTACCAGTGGGCCTGCTTTATAAGAGGGCAATGTCTCAGCCCCAAGGAGCTTACAATCTATAGTATAATTCAACACAGGGGAAGAACCAAGGGAAGGGATACAGGTGGAGGAAGGCATTTAAAGCACATCAGATCCCCCTCAAGAATCATCAGAAGCATAGTTTGCTAAGGGTGCTGGGAACTGCAGCTCTGTGGGAGTTAAACTACAGTTCCCAGGATTCTTTTGGAGAAGTCACATGCTTTAAATGTGTGGTGTGTTCATAAATACAAGATCTGCTAAAGCAGAGGCTGGAGTTCCATCACAACTGGAACTGGATGGTGGGGGGCAAGGTCCATTGCCCTGTGGTAGACGCTCTGCAGATGGTGTCTGGTTTGATCCCTCACTAAGGAAAGTAAAGATCCTTGCCTAAAACCACTACCAGTCAGAGATGACAAAACTGAGCAAGATAGACCAATGGGCTCACATAATAATAATAATAATAATAATAATAATAATAATAGCAGCAACAACAATAATCATTTTATTGATACACTGCCCATTGGGCTGGGTTGCTGCAGCCACTCTGGGCGGCTTCCAACACATATAAAAAATAATAAAATGTCAAACATCCAAAGATTCCCAACACAGGACTGCCTTCTAGTGTCCTCTAAAAGTTGTACAGTTCTTTATCTGGTGGGAGGGCATTTCACAGTGTGCCACTACCGAGAAGGCCATCTGCCTTGTTCCCTGTAACTCCGCTTCTTGGAAAGAAGGAACTGCCAGAAGGCCATCACTGTCTGAGCTGAATGATGTGGGTGGAGATTACCCTTCAGGTATACTGAGCCAAGGCCGTTTATGGCTTTAAAGGTCAGCAACAACACTTTGAATTGTGCTCGGAAACATACACTGAAGCTCTGTGAAGGTCCTTTAGGACTGGTGTTATATGGTTTTGGCGGCCACTCCCAGTCACCAGGCTAGCTGCCGCTTTCGGGATTACCGTATTTTTTTGCTCTATAAGACGCACCTTTTCCCCTCCAAAAATTAAGGGGAAATGTGTGTGTGTGTCTTATGGAGTGAATGCAGGCTCCATGGCTTCAGCGATAGCAACGTGAAGCGGCCGAAGTGCAGAGGGAGCACTCCCTCTGTGCTCCGGAGGCTTCGCGTTGCTTTCGCTGAAGCCAGGAGAGTGAGAGGGGTCGGTGCGCACCGATCCCTCTTGCTCTCCAGGCTTTGCTTTGCTGGAGAGGCGCTGCACAGCTTTCCCTCTTTGTGCAGTGCCCCTTCAGGGAAGCGGGAGGAGAAATGGAAGGGGCTCAGTTTCTTCTGCTGCTTTGCTGAAGGGGCGCTGTGCAGAGAGGGAGAGAATTTTTTTCTTCTTGTTCTCTCCCTCTAAAACTAGGTGCATCCTATAGAGCGAAAAATGCGGAGAGCAGGCGTGGGCGGGGCTGGTGTGCGTCCTGGTGGTGTGGCATGCTGCCTGTGGTGGCGTGGCACCCAGCACAGGTGGGAGGGCAGCCATGATGGCACCCCATCAGGATCGATCTGCGGGCGGGCGGGTGGTGCACTCCCCCCGCACTCCTCTTCCTCCGCCAGTGGCCCCATGTAAGGTGTGTTGCAGTAGTCCAAGTGGGAGATTACCAGAGCATGCACCACTCACCCCCCAATATCACTTTCTGGACATAGCCTAGGAGGAAGGAGCAGAACCACTGCATAACAGTACCCCCAGCTCCCAACTCCTCTAGGTGATCCAGAAGGATACCATGGTCAGTGGTATCAAAAGCTGCTGAGAAATCCAGCAGAACCAGGAAACAGCTTCTACCAGGCTACGTGTCTCCAGGAGAACATCTACTGCAACCTGAAGCAGCCTGGGCAGGGAAACATGCACTCAGAAAACTGGGTCTGGTGCAAGCTAATGACTTCCTAAAACCACTGCTGTGTATAAGAGAAACCTGAGGATCTCTGTGTAATTTTTTGGGCGGGCTGACTCCCTCTTTGAAAATATTGGGGGTCCATGGTCCATCCCTCCCTCCACCTCCAGATGGCACCTCTAGTTATGCTTTATATAATTGTTTGTTTTATTGCTTGTTTTAGTTACGGATTTTTAAGGCCAGTGTCAGCATCTGTGTGTCTGGATAGGCTCACCTAAACATAAATGTTTTAAGAAGGTGCTCAAAGAAAAAGCATACAGCAAAGGCAGCTGGTTGCCTGACATCAATAGACAGGGAGTTCCAAAGTGTAGGTGCTACCACACTAAAAGACCAATTTGTTACAGGTGTGGAATGAGTGACATGCACCAACTATAATGGTTGGCTGGCTTGCACCTGATAAGCAATTGCTGAACAAGGTACACTGTGAGGTGGAGTGGAGAGCAACAGAGAGGCATTAGCAAGATGAGCTGGGGAATGAGTGATGCAATAAACAGCCTTGACATATAAAACATAGGGAACTGTCCTGTACTGTTTATCCACCTTGCCTACTATTTTTGGCTCTAACCAGTTCTAACAGGCATCCCCATCACATCTCTAAACCCTTTTACAGTGGTACCTCAGGTTAAGAACTTAATAATAATAAAAAGAAAGGACGTCCAGAATGAATTTTTATTATTGATACAGAAAGAAAAAAGAAAAAACACAAATACCAAATTTGCACACAGGAATAACCATAGACACATTATTTTCTTAACAAACAATAAAACATAAATTGGTCTTAACACTAAAGACCCAACCTCCCGTCTATTCCGTATTTTGATTTCATATTACTTAAGGCCAATACACACTTTTATCATAATTAAACTTTCCCTTGAAATATCTAACTGGCATCCCCATCATATCTCTAAATCCTTTTACAGTGGTACCTCAGGTTAAGAACTTAATTCATTCTGGAGGTCCGTTCTTAACCTGAAACTGTTCTTAACCTGAAGCACCACTTTAGCTAATGGGGCCTTCCGCTGCCGCCACGACACCACCACACGATTTTTGTTCTCATCCTGAAGCAAAGTTCTTAACCCGAGGTACTATTTCTGGGTTAGTGGAGTCTGTAACCTGAAGTGTCTTTAACCTGAAGTGTCTGTAACCAGAGGTACCACAGTAACTGGAAATGCCAGGAATTGAACCTGGAACCTTTGCATTTTCACAACAATTTCTTTTTGTACAGTTTTTTTTAATTTTAAAAATTGGATCTTCTCAGTAGGTGCCTGTATAGATACAGTGGTACCTTGGGTTACTTACGCTTCAGGTTACAGACTCCACTAACCCAGAAATAGTACCTCGGGTTAAGAACTTTGCTTCAGGATGAGAACAGAAATCGTGCAGTGGCGGCACAGTGGCAGCAGGAGGCCCCATTAGCTAAAGTGGTGCTTCAGGTTAAGAACGGACCTCCGGAACGAATTAAGTACTTAACCCGAGGTACCACTGTATAGGCATTATTATTATTATTATTATTATTTTGTTTGCATGCCCTCTCGACTCTTCACCCTGTGCAAGGGAACCACCCATTCCGCCCTAAATCCGGCGCTGCCCCAGCGTCTCCGAGTAGGAGATGGGAACGTTCCGTCTGAAACCCTGGCGAGAGGCTGTTAGCGCCGACAATATAGACCGCAAAGCCAGACTTAGAGCAGACCCGCAACATACTTTTGAAGCACGTGGCTCTCCTCCCCCAATCTTGGGCACTTTCGTTTAAGGATGAAACTACAGTCCCAACGCGGTATTTAGACGGATAGTGCAGATGGGGACACACCTGTCCTTCCCGCTACCGAAGGCGCACCTAGCCTACCTGGTGCCCACGTCGGGGTAGTGGGACGTGCGGAAGGCGCGCTCCAGTTCATCCAGCTGGGAGTCGCTGAAGGTTGTCCGGTAGCGGCGCTTCCTCGGTGGCGCGGGCCCAGGAGCCTCGACGGCGTTGCGGGCTGCGTTCTGCGCCGGGATGTTTGGAGCGCCTCTCCCTCTAGCTTCCTCTCTTCCCTTCCCCTGGTCCGCGCCGCTCCCCGCCGGGAGTTCTGGGGCCATTTTTTCCGCCATCGGATGGGCCTGGGGTGGGTTCGGCGGCTCGACGGGGTCTCCGGCTTGCAGGAGGGGAAAAGGAGAACTTTTGTGAGTGGAGGGGTAGAGGCGAGGGAAGAATCGCGTCCGTGCCTGCCCTTGGAGAGTCACTACGGAGAGTGAAACGGGCGTCAGGATCGCGTCCTGAAAAAGCGCACGCCGCAACCCCCCCCTCCCGCCGCAGCTCCGTTTACTTGGAAGTAAAGCCTCGGGGAGTTCCGCGGGATAGAAGAAAGGCTAGTTAACCCCCCACGGCAAATAAGCAAGTAAAGTAAAATTTAGGCTTGGAACTAAAAGTGATGTCTGCCAGTCAGGGCAGGATATAGGACAGTTTTTGATGTGTTTAAAGTCTGCGCAAACCCCGACAACACCGAATAAAGTAAGGCTGAAGCCTTACTTGCGCTTACGTAAGGTATGGGGGACGCGAGGGTAAAGTTCTGTTTTGATGGAGTAACTTGGCTGCAAAGATGTTTAGGATTTGCGTTTAGGGCTGCGGCGATAACGGCTCAGGTTAACAGGTGCAGGTGGAGATGAGCGAATAGGTTTGCCCCCCCCCCCCGATCAGAATTCTAGCAACTTTCCCACACTGGAGTTCTCTGCCTGCAACGCTGGACAGAAAACCACACCCCCCCCCGACTCAGTCCCCCTGGGCCCAATGGCATTCCTGGGGTCTCCCTAAAACCCCTCTTCTCCATCTTGATGGACGGGGCAAGTTGGAAGAAGGGCGCCCCCGTCACTGATCACCCCGGTACCGTATCCTTTTCCTCCTCCCGCGCCGCTCACCGTGGTGTCCCTCGTCGGGGCTGCGGCTGCCTAGGATGCTGTCGATGAAGTAAGAGGTGAGCGAGTGTCGGGCGGGGGCAGCGGAGGAGCAGGCGCTCTCCATAGTTACTAGCCGCCCATCGCACGACGCCGAGTTTTATTGGAGCGGACAACGCCCGTATTATATTTCATGGGCGGGCGCGGCAATGTCCCTGGGCAGGTACTTGGCCTCTGGGGGGTGGGGTGGGGCGGGGTGGGGGTGCGAGGCGGCCCCTGGGAAGAAGAACGCGAATAGCAACCGCTTCCGGATAATGTAGCATCCCGCCCGAGGTGTAGTCTACCAGCCAGATGAGTTGAGTTGCTTTTTATCCCAAGGGTGGCTTGACAGATTCGAAAGTTCTGTCGGAGAAACTATTACAGTAAAGGGTGCCTACTTTCCAGGCGGTCCGATTCTAGAATCTCGACCATCTTTCTCTGAAGACGATGGATGGGGTGCACCTGAGCAGGGATAAAAACAGGGAGTTTCCGACCCCTCTATCCCTATTCTCCCTGAATTTGGCAGATGTCCTATCTTTTTCTTAAGGGGTTAAAAAGTATCTTGATATGGCTACGGTTACAGAAGACGCTGCTTTACGGAGAGTCAAGGCGGCTCGGTGTTGCCCCACAGAAGGGCATCAGCTGTGTGGGATTTTGGACAAGGTTCTCTCCCAGCCCCACCTGGGACTTTCTGCGTATAGATGACCACCTGTACTGCATTTCATGCAATGTACAATTAAGCCAAAACGCACCCATTTTGTTGACTTTTATTTGTTATTTTGTTCTACTCCTCTCTACCGAAATAATAATCTCGTACTGTAACGCAATCAACAGCATAAAAATGGTGTTCCAAATCATTCATTCATATATTATATATATATATATATATATATATATAGTTTAATATTGCTATTTTGTATAATATTATTTCATATTTAAAACTTTCTACATTACTGCTTCAGGTTTTCATTTTGTAAACTGCTTTGAGAAGGTTTTTTCTTTTTCTTTTTTTTATAACCCCCCCCCAAGATGGTATTTAAACAATACTTTAAATAAATAAATGAGCACCCTGCAATTTCTGAAGTTCATTACCAGACTTTGCAAAATTGCAAGACAGCAAGGATGCTAGTACTTTAATTAAAATTAAATCTAATGAAATGGATATAAGTGTGAAATATTTTTCATTCTTTATGATGGTTTCTTACAGCCTTTACCCTCTTACCTTTCACTCTGTTGCAAGGGTGCTAACTTGAATAAAAATTTTTTTGGGGGGGGGCAGGTAACCCCACCCTGCATAACTAATCACAAGACACAGCGCACACACACCATTTGAATGACAATGCCCCTAAACTTTGGGGGACCATGGCCCCTTCAATTATTTTATGGGGGGAGGGCAAAGGGACCTCAGCCCCTAGGAGTTGGCTCCTATGCTCTGTTGAATATACTCCCACCCTCTACGCCCACACACATCTGCATTCCTGGGCTTGATGCTAGAGAAAGCACTTCCTATTGCTCAAATTCTGCCCCAGTTTCAACATGAAAAGCTGATGGAGGCAATCCTATGCACAGCTACACAGGTGGTGTGTCAACCCATTTGATTTCAGTGGGGTTTTTGTTGTTGTTGTTGTTTAGTCGTTTAGTCATGTCCAACACTTCATGACCCCATGGACCAGAGCACGCCAGGCACTCCTGTCTTCCACTGCCTCCCGCAGTTTGGTCAAACTCATGCTGGTAGCTTCGAGAACACTATCCAACCATCTCGTCCTCTGTCGTCCCCTTCTCCATCTTTCCCAACATCAGCGTCTTTTCCAGGGAGTCTTCTCTTCTCATGAGGTGGCCAAAGTACTGGAGCCTCAGCTTCAGGATCTGTCCTTCCAGTGAGCACTCAGGGCTGATTTCCTTCAGAATGGAGAGGTTTGATCTTCTTGCAGTCCATGGGACTCTCAAGAGTCTCCTTCAGCACCATAATTCAGGCTACACTCCTAGTAGTGCAGGCAGAAGCCCAGGACCCCACTCCAAAATGAGTAGAAGGGTCCCTATACACAGCAAGGCGGGTGAACCACATTTTTGGCAAGTGTATCCAGAAACATGTTTCCTGCGCTGCATGATACCTGCATTTCAGGGGTTTCCAGCTTTACAATTCTACGATTCTATCATCCTTTTCAGAAGTAGCACTAACTTTGTGGCACCTTCTGGAAGAAATGTGGAAAGTCCTTTTACTGGATTCCTTTCAGGTCTTCCAGAATTCTTTGGCTAATGTTCTCTGGTTATTTTTCAGCTGTCTTTGGATCCTGACTTTACAGTGGTGCCTTGGGTTAAGAACTTAATTTGTTCCAGAGGTCAGTTCTTAACCTGAAACTGTTCTTAACCTGAGGTACCACTTTAGCTAATGGGGCCTCCTGCTGCCGCCAGAGCATGTTTTCTGTTCTCCTCCTGAAGCAAAGTTCTTAACCTGAGGTACTATTTCTGGGTTAGCGGAGTCTGTAACCTGAAGCATATGTAACCTGAAGCGTATGTAACCTGAGGTACCACTGTAATGTAATTTAGTATATGAGTTATTCTACTGTTGTATGTAGTTTCCAGCCAGCCATTACCTTTTGCAGCTTTTATATTTTAATTTTTTATTGGTGTTTTATTAGTGAATTTGGTTTGATACTTTTATCAGATTTGTGTGTGTGTGTGTGTAAAACTTTGGGTCTACCTTTGAGGGAGAAAGGGAGGATAAATATTCAGAATTTATATCCCCCCCTTCCATTTTTCATTAAGGCATCAAGGTGTTAGACGTGTACTCAATTTTTCAAAGTGCCAAAGTTCAGGAAAAAGACAAGAGGAGACAGTGAACCAGCTGCCCAGGAAGTAAGTCCATCTACCACACCTGCTTTACCACAAATGTATGTCCAGGTGGCTGAAGAAAGTACCTGATGAAGAAGCCAAACCGAGGAAATATGAACCTGGGAAGTTCACCTTTAAATACAAACTGAATCCGGATTCTCTCCAAGCCCTGAAAGAGTAGCACTAATGAAGATTAGGTTTACAAGCCTGATCCAGAGCTTTGGATTTCCCTGAAGCACATTTCTAAAGAAAGAAAATTCTAGAGAAAGTGATTTCCTGCAGTTAATCAGGCAGTGGCATTTTCCACCTGCCTTGCCCCACCCTCCAGTCCTAGCAGCTTTCCCCAGACTATGATTTTGAGAACAGCAGATTTTTTTGGTTTTTTTTAAACAAAGTTGTGAGTCCTTATTTCTCAATTTGATCCTTTTACATAGCGTTCCATGTTTTGTGGTGTTTTATGCATCATGACTTGCTGTTATTTTTTATTGATTTTAGTTTGTTGTTTAGTCATTTAGTCGTGTCCAACTCTTCGTGACCCCATGGACCAGAGCATGCCAGGCACTTCTGTCTTCCACTGCCTCCTGCAGTTTGGTCAGACTCATATTGGTAGCTTTGAGAACACTGTCCAACCATCTTGTCCTCTGTCGTCCCCTTCTCCTTGTGCCCTCCATCTTTCCCAACATCAGGGTCTTTTCCAGGGAGTCTTCTCTTCTCATGAAGTGGCCAAAGTATTGGAGTCTTAGCTTCAGGATCTGTCCTTCCATAGTAGTTCTTTATTTTAACTGAAAAGTGTAAACTGTTTAATTATATTTTGCTGATACTTTATTTTACTGTTTACTATTATATTCTAATGGATTATTGAATATTGCTTTATTTGATATAAGTCATTCATTTTAAAGTTATTGTAACTTTTTGGTATTGGTACTAACTGTTATTATGTGTGTGATCTCTGCTTTCTGTTTTGTTGTTTCTTCAGCTTGTAAACCACCTTGTGTGTAGTAATATATAAAGGCGGTATAAAAATTAAAAGTGAAATGAAAAGAGTAACTATCCATAAAACAACTAAAAAGAGCAGATAAGCCTTAACTAGTTTCCTGAAGCTTTCAAAGGTCAATAGTTTCCCATGTGAGATGTTCAGAGAAGACTAGAAAAGAGTTGCCAGAAATATAAACAAACACATTTAATATGTGCACATTTATTAGGAGTCATACTGCCAATGAGGACTTAGTTTCAGGTTAAGGAGTTCATGTTTTCAGCCTGATTCTAAAAATGTTCACTCTGAAGTGATATTCTAGGGCCAGTTCCTCAGAGGCAGTAGAGCTGCAGTTAAGAGTCTTTTCAGAAATCCTTGTTAGTACTCATTCATATTGATTTGTGCACTCTGTGGTATTGGAGTGGTTATACACTATCCCACTTTCAATAGCATTTACCCCTGCATAGGTTTTGGCTTTTGGCTTTTGCTGCTTCATTTCCAATCAGTGTGTGTCCTGCAACTTCCTGCTGAGATCTTTGCAAATTTTTATATCACAAATGTTCCCATTTATTTCCCCCTTCCCACTTTTATTGCGCTATAATGCAAGGGGGCCTCTCCAAATGGTAATATAGTGGTACCTCGGGTTACATACGCTTCAGGTTACATACGCTTCAGGTTACAGACTCCGCTAACCCAGAAATAGTACCTCGGATTAAGAACTTTGCTTCAGAATGAGAACAGATATCGTGCTGTGGCGGCACGGTGGCAGCAGGAGGCCCCATTAGCTAAAGTGGTGCTTCAGGTTGAGAACAGTTTCAGGTTAAGAACGGACCTCTGGAACGAATTAAGTACTTAACCCGAGGTACCACTGTAATGCAATTACATGGGAGGAAGCATCGTAGGACAACTTATAAAGCAGATCTCCTTCCTTTTGTCTATTATGCTTCTACCCCTCTGCTTCACTGGATGACCAGGGGATTCCAGTATTATGAAAGAAGAATGGAATTATCCCTCTATCCCCTTCACATCATTCACTATTTTATATACCTTTATTTTATATACCCCACTCACCCATCTTTTTTCCTAAACTAAGAAGTTCCAACCTTTCCTTTCCTTTAATTTTTTTATTATTACTATGTTGTAACCTTTCCTCATAGGTGAGTTGTTCCCGCAAGTTGATGATTTGGGTTGTTCTTTTCAGAAACATTCCCTACAGTATCCTTTTTTAAGGTACGGTAATCACAACAGACACGGGTGGCGCTGTGGTCTAAACCACTGAGCCTCTTAGAATTGCTGATCAGAAGGTCGGAGGTTCGAATCCCCGCGATGGGGTGAGCTCCTGTTGCTTGGCCCCTTCTCCTGCCAACCTAGCAGTTCGAAAGCACGCCAAAAAGTGCAAGAAGATAAATAGGTACCACTCCGGCGGGAAGATAAACCGTGTTTCCATGCGCTGCTCTGGTTTCGGTGTTCCTTTGCACCAGAAGCGGCTTAGTCATGCTGGCCACATGACCCGGAAAAACTGTCTGAGGATAAACGCCGGCTCCCTCGGCGCATAGAGCAAGATGAGCGCCGCAACCCCAGAGTCGTCTGCGACTGGACTTAACTGTCAGGGGTCCTTTACCTTTTACCTTTTTAATCACAACAGAATGATTTGGAATGTGATTGCACCATAGATGTGTATAACAGTATTATAATACTGTTTGCGTTTTTATTTTCAACCTCTTTCCTAATTATCCCTAACATGGAATTTGCCTTTTTGACAGGTACCACACACTGAGTTGACACTTTCTTTGAGCTAGCCACTGTGACTCCAAACTCTGCTTTCTGGACAGTTGTGGTAAGTTCAGACCCCATAATTATATCAGTTTAAGTGTACCGGTTGTTGAAATAAATAAAAATAATGTTAGGGGAATCCAGCCAGAGCTTAGACCAGTTCTAGGGTGGACTTTACCGAAGAATCAAGAGTCGATGTTACACTCCAGACAAGGAAGATGCGAACAAATTAACTTTTATTTTATTTTTATTCCAGCAATGTAACAAGAGGCATAAAACAGGACTCAACAAGTTATATAACTCCTTCCCAACTACCACGTTCGCAACCCGCAGCGTCTGCGCACGCGCAGGTTGCAATTCAGCGCTTCTGCGCATGCACAAAGCACGATTTAGCGCTTCTGTGCATGCGCCAAAACCCGGAAGTAACCCGTTCTGGTTTCGGTGGTCCATAACCCGGAAAAATGCAACCTGAAGCATCTGTAACCCAAGGTATAACTGTATTTAACACACAAAGAAACTCAAAAAACCAAGTCATAGTGTTTAGTGCCCTCTGGAAATTTCAAGAGGTTACATGCTTTTAGCCATGGGTAGGCAAACTAAGGCCATGGGTAGGCAAACAACAAGAAGTCCTATTGACCTCAATGGGATTTACTTCTGAGTAAAAATGCTTAGGATTGCAGTGTGTAGGAATGCAGCCTTTACCCAGTTACCTGGGAGTAAGCTGCATTGAGTTAAATGGGACTTACTTCTGAGTAGACATGCAGAGGCTTGCAGTGTAAGGCTCATAAAATTGTTGGAAGTTGGAAGGGAACACAGAGGTAATCTAGTTCAACTCCCTACAATGCAGGAATCTTTTTGCCTAACATGGGCAAAATACATATATACATAGCACAGCATGCTTTCCTTTTCAGCATAAATAATTATCCATGGAATTTGTGTTTTCATTGAGGGTGAATTGCTGCAGGATTAGTCATAGAATCATCAAACAGTAGAACTGGAAGGGACTCCAAGGATTGCCATATTTCAAAAAGTGAAAATCCGGACACAAAAGTTGAGGAAACTTTTTGGCAAAGTTTAGCCCCTTTTTTTTTTTGGCTGGGGGGCAAAAAAAAATAAAAAAAATTGAGCTATTTTTAAGGAAATTCACCAAAAACACTTCCAACATGGGTTACCATACACCTGGATTTCCCCAGACATTTTTACCAATTTTCAGAAATTCTGCCCAGACGCTATTTCCAACAGACGAATCCCAGGTATGTCTGGGAAAACACACACAGTCCTGGGGCCTAGTTATGGCTGTGTGGGTGCAGCTTTCAAGAAAACAGCTCTTAACATGTTCAGATTGCACTTGGGGGATCTGTACTAGTTGCAGACTGAGGCTGCAATTGGCCCCATAGCAGCAGAAGGGATGGGGGACCTTTACAACCTGGGCTAAGAAGTAGCAAGTCCTCCTGCAAATCAGATGTCAGCCACGTGGTTTTTCTACCCATAGACCAGTGTTTTCCAACATGGGGACAATATTCCAAGAGGACCACAGGCGAAAATTGCATAAATGGGGGACCATGGCATGGGACCGGGGGACCACAGAAGAAAGTGAAAAGTGAAGAAAATAGAGAAGAGACTGAGAAAAAACAAAACAAAAAAGAGAAGCAAATTAAATAGAAAACAGAGACCTAGAGGGAACAGAGAAGTGACCGTGCTTCCCAGTGGATGCATCGCCGTGTGCACTCTGCAGCAATGTTGCTTCTGTTTCCTTCTCCCACTGCGTGCACCAAGCCATCTGCATCTCATTTGTCATGGACAAGGTATGTGGCTGCAGCAGTGTTAGTGTGTGGGGGGGTGCTGTTCTGTTTACAAACAAAAAAAATTAAATAGCTACCTTTCGGTAGGACAGGGATGCCACAGGATGGAATCAAGGTGGGAAGGGGGCCACAGTTGGAAAAAAAAAGGTTGAGAAACACTGCCACAGACACATGGGAGGGACCTTTTTCATACCCTCCCAACATTTCTCCAATGAAAATAGGGACATCCTAAGGAAAAGCTGGAAATCGGAAACTGAAGGCGGCTTCTCTAAATCAGGGATGTCCCTGGAAAATTGGGACACTTGGAGGCTCTGCACTGACCTCCAGGGATGCGTGCATTTATCAGACCAAAACCAACCCGGGCTCGCCTGGCCGCTTAAACATCTTGAAGGTCCCAGGCCACAGAGAGGTTAGGCTGGCCTCAACCAGAGCCAGGGCTTTTTCGGCTGTGGCCCCAATCTGGTGGAACGCTCTGCCACAAGAGACTAGAGCCCTGCGAGACTTGACATCTTTCCGCAGGTCCTGCAAGACGGAGCTGTTCCACCAGGCCTTTGGTCAGGGCGCAGCCTGACTCCCTCCTTTGGCAATCTCCACAGATCTTTAGCTTAATGGTTGCCATTAATTTGATTTGAACTGATTTTATAATGAAATGATTTTAGAATGTTTTATCGTTTTACTGTGGTTAGTCGCTCTGAGCCCGGCTTCAGCTGGGGAGGGCGGGATATAAATAAATTTTTTATTATTATTATTATTATTATTATTATTATTATTATTATTATTTGCCATAGCTATACTTGGGATTAGGGTTGACTGAGTGGTGCAGAAACCTGGCTGGCCAGAGAAAAGGATATTGATAGAAATGTCTCCATGAACCTCTGCAAGTTCACAGAAGCACAAAATGACCGTGAGAAATGAAAGAATGTGTAACTTTAAGGTGCAGATGCTTTTCTTATCTTTTTAAGAAAATTGCTTGACACGGTGGACCAGCATTAAGTCCGGTTAAATCTGGTGGGATGTTCACTTCTCGGACTGAGGTCTTCTCCAACCGGATGACCGTGCTGGGAGTTAGAATCTAAAATATTTGGAGGGCACCAGGTCTGGGAATGCTGGCTAGTTAGCCAGTATTTTTATCTCACTTATTTGTCCACTAAAAATGCTTCAAGGGCAGAGAAGTATTATTCGACAGATGCTTCTCTTCAAAACAATTCTCTCTCAGATTTCCAGTGGTGTTTAGTCAGAATAGTTGGGGGGGGGGAGAGACAATTCATCCCTCCCTTGTTTGTGTTTGGAAAATATTTTATATGTGTTATAAAGTGTGGGGAACATTTGGCCTTCCAGATGCTGCTGCTGAACTACAACTCCCATCTTCTCTGGCCACTGGCTATTCTCGCTGGGACTGAAGGGAGCTGTAGTTTATAGCAACATATGAAGGACACATCTGGTTTATTTTGTACAGTACTAGCCCAGTCTTGCCGAGAGCTTCAGCGTGTCTCTAATTCAAAGCATTGGGCCTAGTGACCTGATTTTAGGGTGCTGTTGAGTCTAGTTAAGGGGTCAGAAAACCTTTTTCAGCTGGGGTCTGGTCCACTGTCCCTCAGACCTTGTTGGGGGCTGGACAATATTTTTTGGGGGGCAATGATGCAAGAGCACCATGAGCCCCGGTGGCTGCTTACCTGTGTCTTGCGAGCATCAGGGGCTGGCGGCGGTGGAGGGATGATGAGCAGAGCGCGAAAGGACTCCAGAGAGGGGCTGCTTAAAATGGTGGCCACTCGAGCGCTGCTGCTGCTGGCAGCAACAAAGCCCCAGCCCCCTTCCTCCTCTAGGCAGGGCAGGAGAAGCCAGAGGAGGGAGGGGGGAGGTGCCGCCATTGCCCCCGCCATGGGAGGGAGAGGGAGGGAGAAGGAAAGAATGTGCGCACTGGTGATCCATGCAGCAATTCCCAGACCATCCGCGGGCTGGATCCAGAAGGCATTGGGCCTGATCCGGCCCACGGCCCTTAGTTGCCTACCCATGGTCTAGTTGTTTATATGGCTGTGGAAGTGGTATTTTTGCGTGTTTTGAGTAGGAGCGATTGTCAATGTTGTCATGAGATTGTCATGCTGTTTATGAGAACAGAAACTGCCGGGAAAATGAACCCACACTCCCTCTTGTGGAAAACATGGATAGTGGAGCATGATTTGGGAACATAGGATACAAAATCAAAACATTGGTCTGTTTAGCTCACTGGTGTCTATGCTCACTGGCAATGCTCTCCAGAGTTTCAGAACTGGATGTCCCCATCTTACGTGGAGTTGCTGAACGTCAGACCTACTGTATGAAAGCCATGTTCTTTAGCACAAAACTATGGTCCTTCCCTTAACTTAAATAAGTGACATGGCCAGGCTGGTAATACAGAAGTTGGGACGCTCTGGCTCTCCTGTTGTTGTTAGTTGACCCATTGCAGAGCTGCAGTGACCACCATCCTCCACAAACTACAGTTCCAGGATTTTCTCTGTGTGTAGAAACTCATGTGTTTTAAAAGTGTGGGTGAACACAACCGTGCTCTTGCGCCTTTTCTAGTAGCTTGTTGTGCAGATACTTCCAAATAAAGCTTTTCACAGTTTGGAGATGGGATTGTACAGGAGGCAGCAAAGGACGAACCTTTATGTTTGCATGTAAATGCCCTGGCACTTTAGTGCTTATTTCTCCTAACATACTCATTTTTGAAAAGCAGTTTCCCATAATATAGTGTACTTTTGTATGTTCCTTTTACTAATCTAGCATATTTATGCACTCTACCCCTCCATATATGGACTTGGACTTGGCTGGAAACTGCATTGCAAAACTCAGGGAAGTATTAATTTTGAGGGCTATCTTGTGTTTTGGAAAGAGAAGCACGACCTCCGCCTGTACACAGCTTTAATGTGTTATCTGAGAAATTTTGTGGAAGTAACTCTAAGATAATCATTGTCCTTCAATTCCAGCCAGAAGCATCCTTTTAGGTCAACATGCACCACACCAGCTGCAATCACACTAGCTGCCCTCACAAGAATGGTCACGGTGAAATAATTAAAACTGCATCATTAAAACACATCAGCTTTTTTGCAGCTAATCAAAATAAAATAAGCTAAAACAAATCATGGAGCATTTTAGCCTTCTCCCTATCTGTGTTTCAGGCTGTTTATTATTATTTTTTCCTCCTTTGTCCCCCCCCCCCCAATTTTTTTTATTGCTTTTCACATTTATCACATAAAAAAGAAACAAAACAAGAAAAGGAAAAACATTACAATACACAAAAACAAAGAAAAACACATAAAAAAGAATTTTTACTTCCAAATCCTAATTTCATTGCATTGATAACTGACTTCCTCAAATCCCCTCTAACTGAATTACATTATATCACCTGTTTAGCAGTTCTCCAAATTCATATTTCTAATAATATTAACTTCTTTCATTTTCTAACTTCTTCTCCTTTATTAATATTCTCATCCTTAATATTTATTAGCAACATATTTTTATTCTACCTCTAAGCCTAATTATTACTTCCAAGAAATTTCTCTTTATCTTATGTTACAATATTTAGCCAAATATTCTTTAAAATTCTTCCAATCCTCTTGTGTCTCCTCTTCTTTCTGGTCGCGGATTCTTCCAGTCAGGTCGGCCAGCTCCAAAAAGTCCATCATCTTCATCTGCCGTTCTTCTATTGTTGGTATCTCTTGCGATTTCCAATTTTTAGCTAATAAAAGTCTTGCCGCTGTAGTGGCATACAAAAACAGTCTAACATCTTTTTTTTGGCAATTCCAATCCTATTATTCCCAGTAGAAAGGCTTCTGGTTTTTTAATAAATGTATTTTTCAACATTTTTTTCAACTCACTATATATCATTCCCCAGAAGTCTTTCACCTTAGGACACGTCCACCACATATGATAGAAAGTACCTTCTTTTTGTTTGCATTTCCAACATAAATTATCATTTGTAGTTTCAGGCTGTTTATTGCTTTGAAAAGTGTGACTTACAGAGTGTTACCTTTAAATGCAAACTGAATTGAATTCCCATTCCCATTTGTTTAATTATTGTAGTGAAAAGCAGCTTTAGGCAATGGGGTGTGTGTGCTGAGTCTCATATATTTTATTTTCTCATATGACTATCACTCTGCTTTATATTTTTAAAGGCGGGGGGGGGGGGGAATCTCAAAGTGGTTTACAACTTAACTTAAAGCATCAAATAGAATATTACAAAATGAAGGTCAAATGCACAGTTAAGGGACCATAATTAACAGAAAAACAAATGGTAGTGAACATAGGCTAGGAAACTGTTGGATATTCTGGGAGCAGGGTGGGGGGTAGACTGATCTTCCTTGTTTGGCTCTGCTGGACCAAGGCTGTGGGGTCTTTGAGAACTAGTAACCCTGTTTGTGGGCACATAACAAATTATGCAAGCTTGAACTTAGCTGCTTTATGCTGAACAATGCATTCCAACAAGTGGAAGATTTCATCCTATCTATTCCATTCTTCATTTCCTGTCCCCCTGCTTGCCCCAGGTTTTCATTTTGTTCCACTACAGTCAGCATTCCATGGTCACTGAGCATGCTTAGTTCTCATTGGGCTGTTTTGGGGGTCCCCCCATATGGTTCCCCCCCTAATTTGTTTTGGTACTTCTGAAAACTTTGGGGTTATTTCAAGCATGCTGATACCTCCATATTGTGCATAGGTCCTGCTGTTTTGGTTACACAGGCTACTCACAGCTCTTGTCGGCAGTAGAGGGGAAAATTCCAAGTTGAAATACGACATGGCTCCCAACTCCCATAAGCTGTTGGTTGTGCAGTACTGTTGAGCATTAGCCATTCTTGAAGTCTGCAGTGTTGAATTGGGAAAATCTGAAAGCATCTGGGTTTGTGATCTGCCTTTCTTTAAAAAGTCCAATCCAGTAGGATCTGGAATATTTCATCTGGAACATTAGAACACGACCTTGAAAGAAAAGTGAAATGTATGTATACCTCACTTTTCTCTCTGTGCAGCAACCAAGGCAGCATGAACTAAAGCAGATACAACAAAGTGCAATAAATATAGATATGAAAAAGTATTATATAAGCAACCCTATTAAAAAAAAGCACTGAAAACACTTAAAGCCATTTAAAAGTGTGTGCATGCGCACACACACACACACACACACACACACACAGAAGTACAACACTCACCCTCACAAGACCCTGCTGCAACAGAGTGGCCAAAGGTCTCTTGGGATACAAAAAGTACCTGCTAGTGAAACAAAAGCAGAAGGGGAACAGAAAGCAGACACTCCTGTGGATGGGATGGGAGTTTCACAGTCTGGGAGCAGCCACCGAGAAGGCCCTTGTCAAACGTGTCTGTGGTGGGTGCTAGGAAAAGGCCTCCTCAGAATAGGTCCTTCAGATATATATATATATTGTGTGTTACACTAGGCTTGCTGTTTACAAGCTGTTATAAATTAGCTGGCTCCCCAGAATGATCTTCCAAAAGAAGAATATTGTAGATCATAGTTTTCAGCGAAGGAATGTTTTGATTTGTATGTTAAACCCCTCCCATGCTCTTGTTGTCTGCTGACTTGTGGCTTGTTGTCACTTCATCATGCTGATAGATCTGTTAAATGAGATACGAAGCAATTTAGTGAGTGGTCATTCCAAACACACAGCCTATGCAGCTTCTTTCAGTAGCGTTATGTGTCAAATGTCCAAGTGCCTGCAGATTATTAGCATCCATTTTAGTTTTTGTTGCCTCTAACCATAATAAGCTGTCAAACACGCTTCTTCCTGGACCGTCCGCGGGCTGGATTGAGAAGGCGTTTGGGCCACATCCGGCCCACCGGCCTTAGGTTGTCTACCCCTGAGTTAAGGCAATTGAGCTACTGAAATTTCCCCTCCCACAAAACAATGCACAATATTAGCCTTATGGATTGACAAATCAGCCCTGGGTTAGAAATGTCCAGGGTGTTTGTGTGGAAGGTCCAAGCTGACAAGCATCTGAGCAGTCAAATGTTGCAATTACTCTGAATTGGGAAGAAGAGGTGCAAAATCTTCTTTTTAATGAGAGCCTAAAAGTGTGTCCAGAAACATCTCTTTGGAGATTAATTAGATTTTTTTTGGGTTGGTGGGTTACTTGGTGTCTGTCTTCTCTATAACTCTGCATGTATTCTGATCTGCAATGCAGTCTTAACCATATCTATTTAAAAGTTCTGTTGACCAATGTAGGGCTTGTTTCCAGGTAAATGGGGTTAAAACGGCAATCATGTTTTTTAGCTAGGAGCAGTGCTTTCCCCTCCCGGGGGTATTCAAGGGTACGCAGTACTGACACTTCTTTTTGTTGTTGTTAAAAAGTGTGACACTTACTGTAACAACCTATTTTTCTAGAAATAGAAAAATAATCTGGACTAAATATTAACGTAACCAGTTCAATTTATGTGGCATCCTCCAAAGAACATAGGGATGTCCCATTCCATAATGATAATTTTACTATTCATACTATTTTACTATTTATGGCTTTGAGTACAGTGGTACCTTGGCTCTCAAACTTAATCCGTTCTGGAAGTCCGTTCCAAAACCAAAGCGTTCCAAAACCAAGGTGCGCTTTCCCATAGAAAGTAATGCAAAATGGATTAATTCGATCCAGACTTTTAAAAACAACCCCTAAAACAGCAATTTAACATGAATTTTACTATCTAACAAGACCATTGATTCATAAAATGAAAGCAATAAACAATGTACTACAGTCATGATCAATCAATCAATCAATCAATCAGTAGCTGAACTGGGTTCCACACAGTCACAAAAACAAAAACAAAAACAAAAAGAGCCACAAAAACAAAACCGCAAAATAAATAGCAAAAACAGACAGACCTCAGCGTAACACTCAAAATGGAAACGTGGCACTCAAATCGGAAGCGTAACACTCAAAATGGAGCACATTTGGCTTCCGAAAAACATTCACAAACTGGAACACTTACTTCCATGTTTGCAGTGTTTGGGTCCCAAGTTGCTGGAGTACCAAGGCGTTTGAGAACCAAGGCACCACTGTACTGGCAATCTGGCCCTTTTAAAACATCCCCAACAGGTTAGAGAGTTTGCATGTCACACTTTATCTTTTACAATAATGTGTGTTCACTTTCTCCTCTTTAACTTCTTTGTGGTCTAAAGAGGTCCCATTGGAGAGTTGAGACAGAAGGGAAGATATTTAATCGTATTTCAGAAGCCTGCAGCCTTTCATCTGGGAAAAAAGTGTCAAAGAAAAGTAAATACATTTCCTTCTAATTAATGCATGTGTTACTTTAGACCGTTCCCCCCCCAGGTTAACTCCTTCCTCAAAAAGTTGAGACAAGATTCCTCTCCCCCTGACCAAGTTCTCTCAGCACGGAGAACCATGTTGCTGTCTCTCCCTTTCATCTCTAATCATCTTGTAAATTTCAGGTTAAGTACGGACCTCCGGAACAAATTAGGTACTTAACCCGAGGTACCACTGTATATAAAAACATACTAAAACATTAAGCATTTAAGAAACCTTCCCTATACAGTGGTACCTTGGGTTAAGAACTTAATTTGTTCTGGAGGTCCGTTCTTAACCTGAAACTGTTCTTAACCTGAGGTACCACTTTAGCTAATGGGACCTCCCGCTGCCGCTGCGCCACTGCTGCATGATTTCTGTTCTCATCCTGAAGCAAAGTTCTTAACCCGAGGTACTATTTCTAGGCTAGCGGAGTCTGTAACCTGAAGCGTATCTAACCCGTAGTACCACTGTACAGGATTGCAGCTCCGACAGCTCAGGGGTTGGATAACTCCATACCCTCCAACATTTCTCTATTGAAAATAGGGACATCCTAAGGAAAAATGGGACATTCTGGGATCAAATCAGAAACTGGGATGGCTTCTCTAAATAGGAGATGTCCCTGGAAAATAGGAACATTTGGAGGGTCTGGAGATATGCTTATTTCAAGTTCCTTCAGACTGAGAACCACATTCCCTCATGGGCTATCAGCTGGTGGGGCAACCCTTCTCTTTTATTGGAAAGAAACAATCAGCCTGGGTTTGGATAAAAAAATCCTTCCAGTAGCACCTTTAAGACCAACTAAGTTAGTTCTTGGTATGAGCTTTCGTGTGCAAGCACACTTCTTCAGATACACTGAAACAGAAGTTGCCAGATCCTTCTATATAGTGAGAAGGTGGGGAGGGGTATTACTCAGAAGGGTGGTGGGAATGGGAGATTGGCAGATAGCTGAGATGAGCCTGCTGACGACTCTTAACGACTGTAATAGGTCTTACAGGAAAAGGCAAGGGGTGAGAAGGTGAGAAATGGCTTAGTCATGTATAATGGGATAAGAATCCAATGTCTTTGTTCAAACCAGGTCTCTCCATGGTTTTAAGTTTGGTAATGAGTTGCAATTCAGCAGCTTCTCTTTCCAGTCTATTTCTGAAATTCCTTTGTAGTAAAACAGCTACTTTGAGATCTTGTATATGGGTTTGGATGTAAGGCTATACTGAACCATGTATTATTTCCTGCAGCAGCAGGGATGAGGAGGAAAAACAAATGTAGATTTTTACCTTTGAACAATAGGCAAGTCTGTCTCTACACACACACTGCTCTCTGTCCAGGCAGGCCAAAAAAGGTGTGTCCAAGGACACATTCCAGCATCAAAAATACTTAGGGAGGGCAGCAAAGGGGGGGGGGGCTATTGAGGAGAGACCCCAAGGGTGAGGTGGATAGGTTTGGAGAACTGTGTACTCCCAGGCCTGAGATTGCACAATGATGTGAAAACAAGGCTTCTGTTTCTCTTCCGACCCATATTAATAGAACTGGATTGCTTGATAAATTGCAAATTTAGTTTCCCACTGCAGATGTTTACGAGGGTTGGAGACATAACAATAATATTTTAGGAGAATTTGAAAGTGGTTCTCTTCACAGGAATCACTGCTAAGCGCACACATAGCTGATCTATCTGGATGGGTCGTTCCACCCCCCCCCCGCCCCGATGTGTTATTTTGACCAAAGATAATTCCAAGACATAAAAAACATGTTTAATCTTCGGGTGGGAGGTAGTGGACTTGGCGTTCTCTGTTGTGTGTTTCTCTAGGCTGCTCTGAAAAACATATTTTCCTAGAAAGGAATTAAAATAAAAGTGGATGGGAACCATCAATAAACAAGAGCGTATGGAGAGCACATGCACATACCTATATGATACCACTTTAAACTGTCATGTTTTCCCTCAAAGAATTCTGGGAGTTGTGGCTTGTTAAGGGTGCCGAGAAGGGTGCTGAGAGCTACAATTTCCGGAGTTTCCTATGAAGGAGGATAGATTGTTAAGCCACTCTGAGAATTGTAGCTCTGGGAGGGCAATAAGGGTCTCTTGACGACCCTCAGCACACTTGTCAAATTACAGCTCCCCAAATTATTTGGGGGAAGCCAAGACTGTTTAAAGTGGTATCACAGTTCTTTAAATGGATGCTGTGAAATGTATGGCCAGAGAGAGACACATTCTCTAGAGCAAAGCTTTCCAAATTTTTCGTAATATGACACACTTTTTAGACATGCATCATTTCGTGACACAGTGATTCAGCTTTACTAGCAAACTGGAGGTTAAGCTAACACCTTTCCAGCTCCGGGAGAAGAGCAGGGAGCATTCGCACAACACACCTACACACTGCAGCAGATACACAGCTTGGAAAGCTCTGCTTTAGAGAGCCAGCATATTCAACTGCCTTTCACCAAATCATGAGATAACAGAACTGTTTATTTAGAACAGTGGTTCCCAAAGTGGGTGTTACTGCCACCTGAGAGGGATTACCTAGGGGGCACTAAAAGGCGAAGGGGCAGCAGGGGGTGGGCACAGGTGGGGTAAATGACTATCAGGCTTTGAAAAGCTGGCATCAGTGGATCAAGTTCGTCAATTTTGTTGAATCAATTAAACGTAATACAGTTGTACCTTGGATCTCGAATGCCTTGTGACTCAAACGTTTTGGCTCCTGAATGCTGCAAACCCGGAAGTGAGTATTCCGGTTTGCAAGTGTTCTTTGGAACCCGAACGTCCGACCCGGCTTCTGATTGAGTGCAGGAAGCTCCTGCAGTCAATTGGAAGCCGTGCCTTGGTTGTTGAACATTTTTGGAAGTCAGACAGACTTCTGGAACGGATTCCGTTTGACAACCAAGGTATGACTGTAGTTTTAACTGGATTTTTTTTTAAAGCATTTATTAATTTTCCAATAAGAACATCCAATTAACATATCAAATCAAATCCAATAAAAATAAAAAACTAAAATAAAAAAGTCCAATTGTCTTCCAAATTGTAATAATTTTTTGTTTTGGCTTCCCACGGTCTGAATTCTGAAGCACTTTCAACATCATAGTCCTGCCTCTCATCATCATCAATGTTTTTCATAATTCCATATTTTATTTAACTGGATTTTTAATAAATGCAATTAATTGTTGCTATTTTGAATTTTATTGTGTTATTATCTTTCTTAGTGGGTTGTGCAAGCTGCTATTCTGAATTCTTTTTATAGGGTAGGGATGAATTTATGGAACCAAGGTGGCAGTGGGGTGCAGAAGTTTGGGAACTACTGATTTAGAACATTTTTGGGCTGTTTCTGCGATAAGTTCAAAGCAGCTTACAAGTACATAGATATAAAAGTCATGCTTAAGAGCTCATGAATAACTGCGAAATACATGACTGTTACAAAGGGAGATTTAATAACTTCCCTCCAAAGAGAGGCTGTGGAAGATATTGTCAGACTGAATAAGCATATTCTTGATTAATCGGGTCATTTGCAGGGCTGGCAGAGAATCAGGGGTGCAATAAATCAAAGACAATATTTTTTAACAGCTTTCTGCAATTTGAAGCCTTAATTGTATAACTCTCTTGTCGGAGCTAATCTGGGGACTGTTTTTCTCCCCTTAACCAATGTGACATTCTTTGAGAAACCTTGAGAGGGCTGGGTGGGTGAAATTAATGAGGATGTGTGTGGGGAATGTTGTGAGTAGTAGTATGTTTCTGTGTGTGAGAAGCAGAATTTTCTAGGCTTCCGACAGCAGACACACTCACTTTTTTACTCAGTTAAATTTAGAGGCACAGCTTTAATCTTATGTCACATCTTTACTGTACTTTTGTGGGATGACCAGGTTCATGTAGCCAATATGCTTAAGCCTAATTAATGCATGAAGGAGTTGATGTCATAGAGAAAGCTGTTCTGCCAGGCTTATCTCACATTGTGAAGGACACTAGGTAATCAAGCCTTTGTTCACCTACCAGAGAAGCTCAGTGTGTGAAGGTTTTGAGCTGGTTGCTGCAGCTCAGACCCCATGGCTTGGAGGAGGACCTGGAAAGAGAGCTAGCATGTGTGGCCTTGCATTCTCTCTCTCTCTCTCTCTCTTACACACACAATTGTAATTCTATGCACATTTAAAGCACACAGCTTTCCCCAAATAATCCTGGGAACTGAACTGCAGCTTTTTGAGGGGTCAAATTACAGCTCACAGTATTCATTTGGGGAAGCCATGTTGTTTACATGTACAGTGTGGCACCCCAAAAAGGTTGCATTTGCAAATACACATATCCTACAGTTATGCTTGTTAGGACAGCAGAAATGGCTGCAGAACCCTGTGAAGCATATCCTCTGGATGTGCTATGCAATGTGTGAAATGGACGTGGAAGGGACATGGAATATCATAACATTTGGAGGCCCTGTGCTATAATCCAAAATCAAGAATTTCCTCATTCACCTCTCCCTCTCTCTCTCTGTGTATATATATCTGTGTCTGCCTGCCTGCCTGTCTCACAGAATAGCTCAGGTGTGCCCCTCTTTGATTTGACTGTGTGCGAAAAGGCCTCTGCATGATGCTAATCCAAGCCTTAATTTTGTGCCAGTTATTTAAATGCTGAAGTCAAACCGCCTTGCCTTTACACTGCATCTTGCCTAAAAGAAATGTGTTAACAGAACAACCATGGTGAGCTTTTCCCATAAATACTGGGGGCTGCCACAAGATGTCACTGCCTTTCTGCAGCTTGTGCTGCTCTAGAGAAAGTGCTGATATGTAAAGATGGACCTACCACAGTGCCATATATAGACATATTTCCGCCCCCCCCTTCCCTACCTGCTTGGGGAATGCCTGAAAATGTTGGCTTTATCACTGCAGGCAGGAGAATGACCCTCCCTTTTTGTGCTGATAAATCACCCTATTGGGCTAGACAGTTTTTTGGTGGAGGACTCAATAGCTGGGCTGTCACAGGTCCCAGTTAAAGGCTTGCTGGAACTAACATTGTTAGTTTATAACCCATATTTTTTAAAAATCTGAACCAGGTTTTTAAAACCTGGGTTCTTGGGTATAGACATGTGCCTGTGTGTGTAACAATGATCTAGGTTAAGGGGAGGGATGGTGTCAGAGGAGGGGCAAGGCAGGTAGGGGTCATGGCACAGACAGGCGGTAGCTGTGCTGGGTACCAGGCCCTTCTCTAGCCAGAGGAATTGGGCTGCTCCTGTAGTTAGCCCTTAGCCCTACAGGTGTTGCTTTTCTTTTTTTAAAAATTCTTTTGATTAACAGTTTCAAAACAAATATTTTGTAAACACATTAACAGAAAAACAAATCAGAAGGCATAGGGCATTTTCTGTACAGCAGTTTAAAAGCTTTTTCTTTTCTTTTGTTAACAAATACATAATTACTGATTAGTGCCTGCCATTTTTAAAGAGTAGATGGGGGGGGGGGGCATTGAGAGAGGAAGGACATGAGATAAAAAGAGAAGACCTGAGACCACTTTCACTTGAATTGCTGAGATTCTACCAGGCGTGGTAACTCTTTTCATTCTAGGAGCCATTTTTAAAATTTGATTGATTAAAGGAATGTAGTTTAGTTTAAATAATTTAGATTTTTTAAAATAAAAAAAATAGGAATCCGGACTCTCAGGCAGGGAAAAGATTTGTAGCAGATTAGAATTCCTGCCATTTTACTGGTCCGAAGGACCAATATTGAGAAACATCAGCAGGTATTTGTCAAAATTAATCCCTAGGTTTGCCACTTGTTCAAAGCGCTTGAGCTCTGTCTGTCCTTGCAGGATGGCTGTTTTTGGTTTGGTTATCATCATTATAATGACAACTGCATAAAGATTTAACAGATGTTCGCTCTGTTGTCGTCGCCCCCTCCGGAACACGTGTATTAGATTATTATTATGAGGGAGAGGGCAAAGAGTAGAGGAGAAAGTGGAAAACCTTGTTTAATAATAATAATAATAATTTATTATTTTTACCCTGCCCATCTGGCTGGGCTTGCCTAGCCACTCTGGGCAGCTTCCAACAAAGATTAAAAATACATTAAAATGTCACACATTAAAAACTTCCCTGAACAGGGTTGCCTTCAGATGTCTTCTAAATGTCAGGTAGTTGTTTATCTCTTTGACATCTGTTGGGAAGGCATTCCACAGGGCAAGCGCCACTACCAAAAAGGCCCTCTGCCTGGTTCCCTGTAGCTTTGCTTCTCATAGTGAGGGAACCACCAAAAGGCCCTCAGCGCTGGACCTCAGTGTCTGGGCAGAACGATGAAGGTGGAGACGCTCCTTCAGGTATACTGGGCCAAGGCTGTTTAGGGCTTTAAAGGTCAACACCAACACTTTGAATTGTGCTCGGAAACGTACTGGGAGCCCATGTAGGTCTTTCAGGACCGATGTTATATGGTCTCGGCGGCTGCCCCCAGTCACCACTCTAGCTGCCGCATTCTGGATTAGTTGTAGTTTCCGGGTCACCTTCAAAGGTAGCCCCATGTAGAGCGTATTTCAGTAGTCCAAATGGGAGATAACTAGAGCATGCACCACTCTGGAGAGACAATCCGTGGGCAGGTAGGGTCTCAGCTTGCGTACCAGATGGAGCTGGTAGATAGCTGCCCTGGATACAGAATTGACCTGCGTCTCCATGCACAACTGTGAATCCAAAATGACTCCCAGGCTTAGTTGAGTACAACATTGAATTTACATAGGTATTGATTCAGTAGAGTTTGTGCAAACAATATCAGTGTTTTTGCAGTAGAGTTGAGCAATGCCCTTAAGTAAATCTAGAACCTAAGTTCTAGTATCTCCATAAGGTAAAGGTAAAGGGATCCCTGACCATTAGGTCTAGTCATGGCCGACTCTGGGGTTGCAGTGCTCATCTCGTTTTATTGGCCGAGGGAGCCGGCATACAGCTTCCGGGTCATGTGGCCAGCATGACTAAGCTGCTTCTGGCGAACCAGAGTAGCGCATGGAAGTGCTGTTTACCTTCCCGCCGGAGCGGTACCTATTTATCTACTTACACTTTGACGTGCTTTCAAACTGCTAGGTTGGCAGGAGCAGGGACTGAGCAACGGGAGCTCACCCCGTCGTGGGGATTCGAACTGCTGACCTTCTGATCAGCAAGTCCTAGGCTCTGTGGTTTAACCCACAGCGCCACCTGCTTCCCTGAGTATCTCCATCAGTTTTAATAAAAAGGGTCATTCCAAACAGTCGAATGCTTTGTAAGCATCTAGAGACAAAACAGCCAAAGGAGATTTAGAATGTGTGGCCAAATAAACCACAATTAATTTTAGGACCGGGTCTGAAATATTTATTTTGGGCAGGGCTTTTTGTCCGCCTGAACTCACTGGAACTCAGTTCCAGCACCTCTCATGTGGGCGCCATTGCCATTATAAGAGAATGAGGGAGGCATTTACGGTGAGTTCCAGCACCTCTTCTTCTAGAAAAATAGCATTGCTTTTGGGTATGAACCCTGTTTGATCGGGGTCTACAATTTGAGCAGTAATACAATAATACAATTTAGTCAGCATTCCAATATGGATGTAAATAATTTCTGATCTTAGTTCAGGAGGGAGTTGGGATGGTACAACCCTCCTACTCACATGCTCCCCAGGCTGCTCCCTCACTATTCTGGGTGGCCAAGCAATACACACAGGTTCCTTTGGGCACCCTGGTGGAGGAGCACAAGAGAAGGGGTGGTGGTCCCGATACTGCTCCTTGGCAAGGATGCAAGAGAGCCTAGGTATGTCTCTGCATTCTCATCTGTGGAGTGTCAGAGCAAGCTTGAGAGTTGGGTAGAGGAAGCTGCTGTAATTATAGGCATCCCCATCCCCCGCTACCAAGCATCTGACCATGATGAGTGGGAAATTCTGCTGGTTTACTGCTGGCCTCGCTTCCCAGTAGTCTTTCTGCCTTCAGCAGCCATGTCCCTGTGCTGACCCATGACTGGTCCAATATCATGGGTGGGAAATTTGAATCTCCTTTTTTTTTTTTATAAGATATTTATTGAGATTTTCCAAATGTTACAATATAAAAAAGAAAAAAAAAAAGAAAAAAAAGAAAAAGTACAAAATACAAAATAAAAATGATTAAAAACCACTCAATTTTTCCATTACTTATTTTTCCTTAGCTTGTTTCCCGGACCTCCTCATACCTCCCTTTTTTGTATTCCAGTTCAATTTGTTGGTTCAGCAAATCCTTACCCTCTTTGTTTATCTTAATCTTTGGTCTTAAAATAGTAACGTTAGATTTTTACCTATTAACAACCCATTTTTCATAATCCCTTAAAGCATTACAGCTGGAAACCACTTAATTTCTATCCAACATCATTCTAACATTCATTAATTTTACAATATTTCTGTAGATAGTCTTTGAATTTCTTCCAGTCTTCTTCCACCGACTCTTCTCCCTGGTCTCGGATTCTGCCAGTCATTTCTGCCAGTTCCATATAGTCCATCAACTTCATCTGCCATTCTTCCAGAGTGGGTAGATCTTGTGTCTTCCAATACTTTGCAATGAGTATTCTTGCTGCTGTTGTGGCATACATAAAAAAAAGCTCTGTCCTTCTTTGGCACCAATTGGCCGACTATGCCCAGGAGAAAGGCCTCTGGTTTCTTCAAGAAGGTATATTTAAATACCTTTTTCAATTCATTATATATCATCTCCCAGAAGGCCTTAATCTTTGGGCACGTTCACCAAAGGTGAAAGAATGTACCTTCAGTTTCTTTACATTTCCAGCATTTATTATCGGGCAAATGATAAATTTTTGCAAGCTTGACTGGGGTCATGTACCACCTGTATATCATTTTCATAATATTCTCTCTTAAGGCATTACATGCTGTAAACTTCATACCTGTGGTCCATAACTGTTCCCAGTCAGCCATCATTATGTTATGTCCAACATCTTGTGCCCATTTAATCATAGCAGATTTCACCGTTTCATCCTGAGTATTCCATTTCAACAGCAAGTTATACATTTTTGACAAATTCTTAGTTTTGGGTTCTAACAGTTCTGTTTCTAATTTTGATTTTTCCACCTGGAAGCCAATTTTCTTATCCAAATTGTATGCCTCCATTATCTGATAATAATGAAGCCAGTCTCGCACTTTGTTTTTAATTTCTCAAAACTCTGCAATTTCAGTCTATCTCCATCTTGTTCCAGAATTTCCCAATATTTCGGCCATTTGGCCTCCATATTGAGCTTTTTCAGAGCTTTTGCTTCCATCGGTAACAACCACCTTGGGGTTTTATTTTCCAATAAGTCCTTGTATCTTATCCAGACATTAAACAATGCTTTCCTGACAATATGGTTTTTAAATGCTTTATGGAAATTTGAATCTCCAAGGCTGCCAGCTAGGTAAATACACTTCCCAATGGCTGCCAGAGCCGGCACATGCTGTGGCACAGAAGATGGTGGTAGAGAGGACACTGGGCTGCACACACCATGTCACCATTGGAGCGGTGAGTGGATATTATGCATAGCCAGACCATTGGACCATATTGCAACTAAAATCACCAGCGTATTTCCTTGACAGGGGTTGGGGGAAACGGGAGAGAAGAAAAAGCATAGTGATAACTAAAACAGCAATGAGACCCACAGTGTTTTTGTTTTTGGCTAGGTTAAAAAAAAAAAAAAAAGTACAGTACAGTGCTACCTGCTTAATGCGAAATAGGGAACTGATCATCTATCACCAGATACTGCCTGGTCCTGATCGTGGCTTGGCCCTGCTTAAGGAATCTCGCATTCAGTTTTGGAGCGCATGCAGAGCTGTTTTCTTCTGTCACCTGGGATTTGGGTTCTCTAGTCCAAGGAGCTATATTTGGCGAGTGTTTTTTGCAGTCTTAGCTGCTTCAGCGAAGCATTGCTTCCAGGGCCGTCAGTGGTGTCTTAATGCTGTTCCTTTCCAGCAGGCTGCACTTGGCTTTTTGCAAGTCCTTATTGGGAAAGCACTACAGCGGCAAAGAAGAGTCTGCTGAGCAGAGACAGTATTAAGAAATATTTAGCACCCATATATGCTATGTCTTGCCTTCACAATGGTTGATGGGCGTTACTCAAATCAGCTGTTGGTAAGGAAGGACATATCGGTCAGTTTCAGATTTTCTCACTTTCTCATTTTTTTCCAATTTTGAATTTGCTTTCCACATCAGTTTGTGATTCCTGCCCCCCTTGAAGAGGTAGTCACACCTTGAAGAGGTAATCACACCCATGGCTGCAGGGTTGACCAAGACTGAATGCAACCCCTGGACAAAGAGAGAGAGAGAGAGAGAGAGAGAGAGAGAGAGAGAGAGAGAGAAGAGGTTAACTTCCTTGCTCTAAATCACCAACTCTTTGAAGTGTGGCTGGAAACAAATGGCTGCCTTGCGTGTTTGGTCCAGCTTTTGCTTGTAAAGCTGACAGCCAGGAATCTTGATTCTCGTGGCATCATCCCGAGTGGAAATGCTCTCCTCTGATGCCTGCTTGATTGCCATTTGCATTGACCACATGACAGGGTTTTTGCTGGCCCGCATGCCTGAATCTCTGTCAGAACCGCTCTCTTGTACCATGCTGGGAAGGCGGTGATCTGTCATTTTCTGTCAGTTCCCTTTTTTCTTCTTCTTTTCCCCCTGTGGTCCCTTTGGGAGCGTCAAGGCGAGTAATTCATTTAGCTTGTTTTAGGAAATGTCATTTTGCTATGCCGATAAATTAGCTTGGCTGCAGTATCTCACTGAGCCTCGCAGCTTGCTTTTCCTACAGCAAACTCCTACATGTTCAGGACTTGAATTTTTTATTATTATTTGCTTGAACATCTTGCATCATATTTTATGCATATATATTTTTTCTGTTAGTCCTTTTAGCTTTGTGTTCCCGTTTGCAGCCAGGGCTTCTCATGGGTGATGCTTCCTGCCTCCCGTGCCCTCCTTGTTGCTTCCTCGATGCCCTGTCTTTTTTAATGCCCCACTTTGGTTTTTTTTTGCATGGTTTGCTTATTGCATAGTTCCCTTTCCTTCTTGCCAGAATAAATTCTCAGAAATAACACAGATTACTCCAAAGTTGAATATACATCCTGTTTCACACTCTGCACTTAGGCCCACTAAATCACCATGCTTCTTCATTCAGTGTGCAAAGTAGTGAATGGCATTTGCTGGTTAGCTTTAAAATTCATGAAGGAAAAGGAAATTGGTGTAGTGGCTAAGTTCTACCTTTGCTGTCAGAGGCAGAACGCTGAGGAATACCAGTTCGGGAGAATTACAAGCGAGGAGAGGAGAGCTATTGTTCTCAGGTCCTGCTTTTGGGGCTTCTCTGAAGTGGCATCTGATTGAACACTGTGAGTTATAGGAAGCTGGACTAGATATGCCCTTGACTCAGCAAGCTCTTATTATGTTGCCTCGCGTGATGGATGCTAGTTAAATGAGGCACCAACATGGCTCCTGCCAAATGTTTTGTTGGTTGAAGGAGCTAGGTATGTTTAGCCTGGAAAAGAGGACAGCAATAGGAGATATGATAGCCATCCTCAAATATCTGAAGGGCTGTCCTATGGAAGGTGGAGCAAACTTGTTTTCTCTTGCTCTGGAGGGTAAGGCCTGAACCAATGGCTCCAAGTTACAAGAAAGCAGATTCTGATTAAACATCAGGAATAACTTTCTGACAGTAAGAGCTGTTGGTTATTGGAATGGTCTCCCTCTGGAGGTTGTGGACTCTCTTTCCTTGGAGGTTTTCTTGCAGTTGTTGGATAGCCATCTGCTATGGATGCTTTAGTTGAGAGTCCTGGAATCCTGGGGGTTGAACTAGATGACCCTTGGGGTCCCTTCCAACTCCACAGTTCTATGATGCTTTGACTCCAGCTCCCAATTTTGGCCATGCTGGCTGATCCAGCTACATCTGAAGGGAACCATGTTGGCTACCTGCGGATTAGCCAATTTTTTGTAAAAAGGTATTCATAGCTATTAGCCATTATTAATAACCTGTTGTCATCAATATTAGTGGGGTCTTGGGGCAGAAACATTTGTTCTGAGTGGCTGGGCTACCCTGCTCTAAACTAAGTAAGCCCCCCCCCCCCCAAATCTGTGCTATACATTGAAAACAGTATCACATTGCATTAAACGGGCATGGCTTCTCCCCCCCCCCCAATAATACTGGGAACAGCTGTGTGTTAAGGGTGCTGAGAGCTGTTAGGAGACCCTTCATCCTCTCACAGAGCTACAATTTCCATAGTGGTTTAACAATCAAAACCCTCTTCCCAGGGAATTCTGGGAATTGTAGCTCTGGGAGGGGAATAGGGGGTCTCTTTAATGCAATCCTGTGCCATATTAATTTGTCAGTAGTTTATTGCCCTCCACTGTAGTAACTTTTGTCCAAGGGTGGTCTATCAGTAGTAGCCACTAGGAAGGAAGTCCCACTTTAAGTGAAGCAAACCACACCCAAACACCCTCTTAGATGTCCAGCCTATAAGCTTATAAAGGCCACAATCACAGTTTGAATTTTTTTTTTTTTGTCCTATGGGAAGAGGGAAAGGCTGTGGACCGCCCCTCCACTGTGAAAGAAAACCCAATTCTAGATCCAGAATGTGATATGTTTTGTTCATTTGGGCCTTAAAAATACTTGACAAAACATTTGTCCTTGTTCTAGAGAAAAATGAACAAAGCTGAACAGAAGCCAAGAGGCAACAGGTGGATGGGACAGACAGGGTGAGCAAGAGCAAAAAAATAACAACACATGAGACAATGCGGGTCCATTTGATACACCAACTGCCTGGCCGTATGTTGGAAAGCAGAAGAGGAGATGAATGCTCTGAAGCATTTTGAGAGATAATTGAAAGCAGCACCCTGTGAATACAGTGGCATGAGGAAACATGTTTCAGCAGCCTACATAAGGTTTCTTGTTGGGTGGACTCTATCCACCCATCCACTCCTCCATTTGGTGGACCCCTGGTTGCAGCTGTCTAGAACCTGGGGCTACTTGATGGCTAGCCAAGGCCTTGTCCCTAGGTCCTTTGGCAGTGTTGGATTTCAGGTGGATTATGTACCTTTGAGCCTGCTTTTTTTGTTCATGGTGGTGAATGATTGACAACAAAGTGACAAACTAATCATGCACAGGACTGCGCGGTAAACTCCTTAAGTGGATCACTGGGTGCTGCAACGTGCAGGGCTGTGCAGAGAACATGCTTGCAAATTGTCAATATCCACAATTGCCATTTCGTTGGGCTGTTGGGGATAGATGGTAAGGCCTAGGGTGCTTTGTCCTGGATCTTAGGCAAGTCAATCAAGAAAGCGTCTTTTGGGGGCATTTTTGTAAAAGAATAGCTCAACAACTTTTGGGATGTCCTGGTGTTTACTTTTCGAAATATGGCAACCCTAGTAAAGACTCCCAATCTCCTCTCCAGAAAGGCCAACAACTTTTGGCTCCCCTTTCTCCTCCTTGAAAACTTTCAGCTCTCCTTACAAGAACTTTGTAACTAAGAAGTAATGCCTGAGTTTTATTCCCTCCTGCCCTTCTACCTCCTCTTCCATTTGTGTCTTGCCCTTTTTAGTTCATAAGACTGAAGGAAGGGACCTTCTTGTTTGTTGTGATCTGTAAGCTGCTTTGGGAGAGCAAGCTAAAAAATCTTTAAATAGCAATGTTGACAATGAATGGAGCAAGTGTGAGAATTCCTCAGGCAAGCTGTGTAGTGGTGGCACCATTCCACATGTGACTCTTCTGTGCATGGCTTGTATAAAGACTTGGGCTAGGCTAGGATGTTGTCATGAAGTAGGGAAAGTCTATGCAGAAGAGGTGTGCGTGTCTGCATTTCATACTTCCTGGAGGACCACTGAAATGGAAAGTCATGCATCTCTCCCACAGTGAAATGTACAGGTGTATCAGTGGAAGGATGACACGCCATGGGGAAAATAAATACCTTTCTTCTTTGGTTGTTACACCAAACAGGGATCTCATTGTTCCTATGAGTAATTTTGTTTCTACGCCCTGTTTTACACTCCTTTGAACCTTCCTTTGCAAAATCAGTTTCTTTTACTATATCCCTTCCATCAGACAGTATTGTTATTAGGACCAACCAAAATATCACAAAATGGTGGGCAAGCTTTTGAGACCTTTTGAGTCTGGGTGTTAGGCAAAATGGAGTGGTGATGAGGAAGACATAGGATCATGTCAGGTCATTGGTCTGTCAAGTTCTGCCTTATATATACTGACTGCAGAGGCTTTCTGAATGTTTCAAACAGGGGTATTGAACCTGGCAACTTCTGTGTGCAGAGCACGTGCTCTACCATAGAGCTACAGGGCAAGGAAAAAGCCAGCATGATGTGAAAGGCATGAAGTCTGCAGTTGTAACAGCTTAAGATGGAATCCTGGAGGAGTTTTGCAGATTTAATGGGATTAGTTGCTGCTAGTTGTTAACAGGTTTCAGGTTGCACCTGCGGCTACTGGGATAAAGAAACAATCATAGCTAATCCTCATTTTCTCTAAAACAAATAAAATAAAAATTAATGGCTAGAAGAAAATGAAAGCATGTTTCCTTATAAAAAAAGTATTTTTATATTTTTGCTCTTCCCCCATTCCATGGATCAACATAACCATCTGAGGGCCACATGTGGGGAACCACCATAGTGGTGGTTTTGCAGCTAAATTTTGTGGCATGCAATTGGTGCAGTAATAGCGCACTGGTGATGGATTCATACTTGGCCATCTACACATCATTTTGGTTTGATTGTATGATATCATTGTATGATATGATATATGATTGCATGATATGTGATTTGATTGCATGATATAATATCATATGATATAATTGAATGGTATATGATATGATTGTTTGCTTTTATTTTGATTTCATTTGTAGGAGTCCCTGAAAGCAAAGATCATGTATATCTGTCCTCATACTATCATTTCATCTGCAAATTTCATGAGCACCCTCTTAATACCTTCATCCAAGTCATTTATAAAGATGTTGAACAACAATTGGCCCAGGACAGAACCTTGTGGTAACCCGTGTATCACATTTCCCCAGAATGACGAGGAGCTATTAGTGAGCACTTTTTGGTTCGGCCAGTCAACTGGCTACAAATCTACCTTACAAGTTTCCTTGTCCAGTCCACATTTTACCAGCTACTCCTCAAGCATATCATGGGGGACTTTGTCAAAAGCCTTACTGAAATCCAGAAACATTATGTCCACAGCATTCCCCTGATCCACCAGGCTTGTAGTTCCATCAAAAAAATAAAGAAATGAGATTCATTTGGCATTACTTGTTTTTGAGTAATTACCACATCCTTTTCTAAGTGCTTGCTGACTCAAAGATAATAGACAAAGACTCTGAAATTACATCCACAAGCTCCTTTAATACTTTTGGATGCAGCTCATCAGGGCCTGGAGATTTGAATTCATTTAAAGTAGCTAGGTGTCCCCTTACCGCCTCTTTCCCTTCTTGGGCTGCAGATCCTTCCTTACAACCTGTTACCACCAGGTTGGGCATTGCTTTCCTTTTGGGTAAAGACAGAGCCAAAGTAGGTGTTGAGTAGTTCCACCTTTTCTCTGTCACCCAATAGCATTTCTCCACATTCTCCATGCAGAGGACCTACCACTTGCTTGTTCTTCCTCTTGCTTCGAACCTATAAAAAGGACATCTGGAAATACCCTTGATGTGACATTAAATAGGTCTTTAAATTGATAGTGATGAGGGATTCTCCTGATTTTCCTTAGGGCTCTAGCAGGGAACAAAAATATTAAATTCCCTCTTCCACACCCTGATCTCATTAATTATCAGCCCCTCCAGCTGATGCCGGTCTGCATTTAAAGACAGACAAACCTGCATGTTAAATGGAAAGATGCATCTGATGGTTTAGTTTGGCAGCATTTTTATTTTTTATTTTGCATTACAGTGTTTTGCTTGTTGCAAGGAACTCCGTGGCTGTTCTACCTGAAAACAAGATTGTGGTCACTGTTGTGCTGACATTTGTCATATAAACGTATCAGAAATAATGAATTGAAGACTGGAGCTTTTATGTCATGCAGCAGCAAAAAGCGTTCCTTTAACCATTTATTGAGTGCACCACAAACTTCAGCTATGGCCTTGCTGTTGAATGTCTGGAAACTTCAGCTGGCACAAAATCAGTGGCCAGGTTGCTCATTGGGGTAGGATGGTTTGAACAATTCTGGCCCAATTGAGCTGGTTGCCAATCAGTTTCTGGGCATAATTCAAAGTGCTGGTTTTGACCTATAAAGCTTTAAATGGCTCAGGACTGCAATACCTCAAGGACCGTCTCCCCCCATATGAGCCAAGCCAGACCCTGATATCATCCTCTGAGGCCCTTCTTCACGTGCCTCCTTCATGAGAGACCTAGAGAGTGGAGACACGAGAATGGGGCCTCTCTGTGGTGGCTTCCCACTTGTGGAATGTTTTCCCTAGAGAGGCTCTCCTGGTGCCATCATTATATATCTTTAGGTGCCAGGCAAAAGCTTTCCTCTGTAACTAGGCCTGTGGCCTTTCAGAAGTAGGAAGGATGTTTTTAATGTATTTCTATTTCCTCTTGGTTTTTACTGTTTCTATGTGGGGGTTTTTTGTCAGTTTGTTTGGTTGTAAGCAACGATGGGTTGCCCTAGGCAAGACAACGTGACTAACAAATCATCATCAGGAGAAGCAGCGCTCAGCATAAAGTTGCCTTCTTCAACCCATTTCTGCCCTCATACTCCAGTTTCCGCCAGCCCCATGTGGCATAGCCATGCTGGCTGAGACTGATGGAAGCTGGAGCCCCAAAGGTCTGGGTGCCACCGGGTTGGAGAAGGCTGGCACAGAGCAACGTTTCAGCTTGTCTGTATAACAGGATTTCCATAAATTTCTTTTCGCAATGTAGACTTCAAAAAGTGCTCTCTTTAGCTAAACATATCACATTTGCCTGGTTGGTTCTTGAAGAAGATAGCCCTCAGGCAGGGCAAACAGTTTGTGGTGGTAATTAGGAAATGAACAGACTGTAATAAAGATGTCGAGTGTGAACATGACGGCTCTTCTCCTGTTATTTTTGTGGCAGAAGGGAGGTGAAAGGGCTGGTAAGGCTGCAGTAACGTGCAGAGTGGGCTGTGGATCCTCTGTCTGCTTTCTTATGTGCATTTGGGCTGTTTATTTGGAATAGGATGTGCACCCAAGTATGCCTAATTCATGCCAAGTCTGCATCAAACCCATTGACCATCTGCATTATTCCAGACACTATGCCTCAGTGTTTTGGGCTTAGCACTCTTGCTAGATTTGTACCCATGGAATCCATGTTCAGAGGCAGAATACCACATTAATGGTGGCTGGGGAACAGCAGCAGAAGCTTTACTGCTATAAGACAAAGGGTGCTGGATCAGGTGAGCTCTTGGTCTGGTGCAGTAGAGCTCTTCTTATGTCCTTGGGGGTTCATATTCCACAGAATAAAAGCATCCCCTCCAACATTCTTGGGACCGAAATTGGGGTGCTCCTTTTTTTGGTCCTGAGCTCTCTTGCATGCACAAAAGCATGAGACCAAAAGACACTCGTTTTTTTGGTCTTACAAGACCAAAAAAAAAAGTGACTTTCATTCCGGTGTTCTGGCGCAACCCAACTGACACACGTCAGAGTGCTCGGATGAAAAACAAGCATCTTCCAGTCTGGTTTTCATACGACCCAGCTGCCAGAAAATGGGACATTCCAGAATCCAATCAGAAGCTGGGATTGGCTTATGTGATTCCGGGATGTCCCACTTAAAATGGGACAGTTGAGGATTTTGTAATAGGCCAATGGCCCACCTGAATGTAAGGCATCTTCATATAAAATGATGTATACAAGACTTTCAGGGTCTTACAGATTGGGCTCCTCTTCTTTAGATGGTAATATGCTTTACCTCACTTGTTTAAAAATGTGAAAAGCCAGTCCGGCTGCATTGGGGGACACTCCTGCTCATTCTGTTGAGTGGGACCCATGATGTCTGCCCCCACAATCGGACAGGTGAGGCCATTGCAAAGTCAGCATGGTGGGCATGGCCCAAGCAAGGAAGGAAATCTCTCTCTTGCCTTTTAACTTTTTCAGGAATTGTTACTTTCATACTCACTGTAGCACTTAAAGCTAAGTGGGCACTTGGGGATTTCATGCACAGATGGTGCCTTTAAGAGGTATGCACACACATTGGAGGGGGAACAATAGGGGCAGGGATGTTTTTCTGCTGCTTGCAACATTTTTATAGGATTGGGATATAATTGGTGAATGCTTGTCAGCCATGTGGCTGTCTGTAATGAGGCAGGTCAGTGCTGTGATGTAGAGGATTGCAAGCTGACTTGCATGCTTTCTGCAGAGGATCAGCATGAAGTTGGAAAGGGTCAAGCAAATCGGGCAAGTGCTGCTTTGCCAGGCTTATCCAACATATGCCAACCCACCCGGTTGACCAAGAGTATTGTTATGTGCTCAGAATGTTCACAATCAAGATTGAGTCTGTTAAACAGCAGGCGCCTTAAATAAACAAACAAGCAAATGTGCCAAGATTTTGTCGTCTTCCAATTCATGATATTAACTCCTTCATTAACTGATTGATGGCACAAAAGCAGAACTGTTGCTTCGACTTTCAAAGATGTAGCTGCACTCATGAGGACTAGAATATTTTTTGAAAAAGTGAAAGTAGAATGATACAGAATTCTACCATGATGTAGTGTAATTCTACATCCTTGATGTAGTGGATCCTGCTAACCTAGAAGTTTGAAAGCACGCCAGTGCAAGTAGATAAATAGGTACTGCTGTGGTAGAAGGAAAACTGCATTTTCATGTGCTCTGGTTTCCGTCATGGTGTTCCGTTGCACCAGAAGCGGTTTAGTCCTGCTGGCCACATGACCTAGAAAGCTGTCTGTGGACAAACGCAGCTCCCTCAGCCTGAAAGCGAGATGAGCGCCACAACCCCATAGTTGCCTTTGACTGGACTTAACCATCCAGGGGTCTTTTACCTTTGCTTCTAGATATTGAGGATATGTAGCCATTGAAAGACAGGTTGTATTCCAATACTTTTTCTTTATTTCTACAACTTAAGTACTATTCATAAAACAAAATCACATTAGAATCACATTGACGCGTTGAAGGATGTTCTACAAACTGGGGGAACTGGAGGAATAAAAATGAAGATCTTCATTTCCTCAGGCTTATGACCTAAGGCCCGAATCTAGCAAAAGTCTGTGATAGCTCAGCTGGTAAAGCATAAGACTCTTAAACTCAGGGTTGTGGGTTTGAGCCCCACATTGGGCAAAAGATACCTGTTGGGTTGGACTAAATGACCCTTGTGGACTAAATGACCCTTGTGGTACCTTCAAACTCTACAATTCTATTATTTCACTGAAAGCAATGGGACATGAGTTTCTTTTGTTCTATTGATTTCAGCGGGACTTACACTGCAGTCCTATGCATATTTATTCAGAAGGATGTCCCACTATACAGTGGTACCTCCGGTTGCGGGTGGGACCCGTTCCGGAGCTCCGGTCGGATCCCAAGGTTTCTGCAACCAGAGGGACCACTTCTGCGCACATGTGCGGCACGATAGAGTGCTTCTGCACCTGCGCACATGGCAAAAACCCGGAAGTATACTTATAGGTTTGCCGTTTATGCATCCCGAAGTTTACGTAACTGGAGGGATACGTAAGCAGAGGTGAGACTGCATTCAATGGGGCTGATTCCCTGATAAGTTTGCATAGGTTTGCAACCTTATTCACAACTGACTTTAGATGAATTGGGGCCAGAGATAACAGGTCCCTTCCAGATGGCCTGTTTGCTGATCTTTCGTCACAATTCATTTACACAACATTTGCTCAGAGTCATACACTAGCCCACTATTAATGAGCATTTATTCTGATTTGTTTCTGGGGAAGTTATATGAGGTTGCCTTGAGCGGGTATTCCCTGTGCTTATCCAGTGCATTTCCCTATCTCTTTCCTTACAGCAAAAAGTCTGATTTTTTTTAATGGGGGGAGGGTAGCTTTGTTGCGCAAGTGACCAAATCCACTTTAACTGCACAACTTGAATTTGCTCTTATGTTGTTGAATGCCACCAGCAGGAGAGGGACAGTCTGAAAATGCACAGGGGAAGTGAAGTATAGGGCAAGTTAGAGTAGGGTGATCATTTTGTGAATGACAGAATAAGAGGTGAGTTTTTGACAGGCATTTGGACACAGAATGAAGTTCTCCTGGGGAAGCAAGCTCATTTCTGCTTTCTGTCCTGTGGCTTATGAATGGGGGTCAGGCTGATCTTCCCCTGCTGGAACTTTCTGGTTGGGAGGGAGCCACGGGGCAACTGAACCCATCCTTTAAGAAAGCTCTGAGGAAATACTACAATATCTTATTGAAAACTGCTGAAGTGTTATTGCAGCCTGTGACCTTCACCCCATTCCCTCTACAACCCCCTTGAGGCAGATGCTCCAAGGACATCCTAGGTGGTTATAAAGCAATGGTTTTAATAGCCTGCTTGAGCTGGCTTCTGCAATGGAGTGTTGTTGTTTTTATATATATGAAAAACCCGGACTAGCATAGCATGGCTTACCATAACCATGCAATTTATAAATGAGGAGCCTGGGATCGCAGTGAAACACAATCCATCCTTGGGGGGAAATTAATATTTTTAAAATGATTTCTCTTGCATATGCAAACATGTTCAATGCACGCTTAGGAACGCGGGCGGTTTTCTGCCAATTGCTCATTCCGGAATTCCAATGGCATCTTTGCATTAATGAGAGCTCTGTAGTTCTGCAAAGACAGGATGGGATGTGCTCCATAGCTATTTCTACTCCCTCTTTGATGGCTATAAGGAATGAATGGATATAGGCCAGACTGTTAGAAATGCTCTAGCTTATCACTATTCCTTCTAATAATATCCTATCAATCATTACTAACAAATGCCAATGAGGTGCCCAGCCACCTTAATGAGTGGGTGACGCCTGCCAGCTCTTTATTACCTAGGTTAAATGTGACACAGTCGTTTGTTGAGCAATTTCTGCTGGAGAAAATAGTTTTTGGGCAACCATAAAATATGGGAAAATGGAGACAGGCAGCAGTGGAGGCCTGGCAGAGTTATGCAGACTGCGAGTGCACAAGCCATTAATTCTGCACTACTTTACATAAAAGCATTGGAAATGAAGTTTAATTAATACACAGAAAGTGAACATTCTGAATTATTTTTGTTGGGGTGGGGGAGCAGAAAAAGCTTTGTTCTAGAGTTCAGCTCTAGCATCTGTCAGCCAATTGTTCAAAATGCTGCACAACCCATTTTTTTTAAAAAAATATTTTAAAATGAAAATTAGGTTCAAAGGCTGGGGATTTTTTTTGAGCGCTGCAGAAAGAGTAACACAGAACTCAGTCTAATAAAGCCTCTCAGGTGTCATGACCTGGGAACCTTGCAGTGTGCTTCAGAGACCTTTGCTGAGGAAAAGCTTCAGGTTGCCTCCTTAGTAAGGTTATCAGATATTTTTCAATGAATCCGGGGACACTTTTCAACTTCAATGGATTTTGTACGGCGACTGACTTGTAAATCCGGGGACTGTCCCAGGGAAACGGGGACGTCTGGTACCCCACAGCCCTGGATCCATTTCAATCAGGGTTTCATTACAGAAGCTGCTTTGGTCACTCCCTATGATGATGTCTCTTGGGAGAGAGACAGAGGAAATGTGCCCCTGTTAATTTTCTTCTACCTCTCAGTGGCTTTTGATACCACCAACCATGGTACAGTGGAACCTTGGGTTGTGAACGTGATCTGTGCGGGAGGCACATTCACAACCCACAGCACCGAGTTTGCGCACGTGCGTGATGTGATTCGGCACTTCTGTGCAGGCACAAAGCGTGATTTAGTGCTTCTGCGCATGCCAGAGCGCCGAAACCCGGAAGTAACCCGTTCCAGTACTTCTGGGTTTCAGCGCATCCGTAACCTGAAAACGCATAACCCGAAGCATCTGTAACCTGAGGTACCACTGTATCTTTCTGGGCCGGCTGGCTGAGTTAGGGATTGGTGGCACAGCTCTGTGGTGGTTCCAGTCCTGCTTGGATGGTCGTTTTCAGAGAATAATGCTTGGGGCGTGCTCTTTGGCCCCATGAAGCATTCAATGTGGGGTTCTTCAGGGTTCAATTTTATCCCCTATGCAGTTTAACATCTACATGAAACTGCTGAGTGGAGTCATCCAGAGTTTTGCAGTACAGTGGTACCTCTGGTTAAGAACTTCGTTTTGGAGGTCCATTCTTAACCTGAAACTGTTCTTAACCTGAGGTACCACTTTAGCTAATGGGGCCTCCCGCTGCTGCCGCACGATTTCTGTTCTTATCCTGAAGCAAAGTTCTTAACCCAAGGTACTATTTCTGGGTTAGTGGAGTCTGTAACCTGAAGCGTCTGTAACCCGAGGTACCACTGTATGTGGTCAGCAATAAGCGGATGACACACAGCTCTACATCTCCTTTACATCTGCTGGTGTGGCGGTGGATGTGCTGGAGCAATGTCTTGCCTTGTTAATGGACTGGATGAGAGCCAACAAACCAACGCTCAATCCCGATAAGGCTAAGGCACTGTTAGTGGGTGGTTTTCTGGACAGGATGGCTGGGAGATCACCTGCTCTTGATGGGGTTATACTTCCTCTGAAGGAGCAGGTTCGTAGCTTGGGGGCACTCCTAGATCCTTTGCTGTTTATTGATGCTCAGGTGGCCTCAGTGGCACGGAATGTCTTCCATCAGCTTTGGCTGGTGGCCCAGCTGTGCCCCTGTCTGGACAGGGATGGCTTAATTCTGTTGTTGTTGTTGATGATGATGATGTTGTTGGTGAATGATGATTTTATTTTTACCCTGCCTATCTTACTGGGTTGTCCCAGCTACTCTGGGCAGCTTCCAACAGATATAAAAACATAATGAAACACCAAGTATTAAAAACTTCCCTATACAGGGCTGCTTTCAGTAACCTTTAGGTTAGATTACTGCAATGTGTTATATGTAGGGCTGTCTCTGAAGATGGTTCACAGATCCTGCATCCTATCCCTATGGCTGCATGATGAGAAAGAGTCTGTTTCTCGGGTTGGAGGAAGTGATAAGGATTTTCTTCCTATTGTTAGCCTTCCTGCCTGGGCAAGCAGAGGACCTCACAGGCAGACCTCAGAGGGAACTCACCTTGCAAACATGGAATTTCATATTTTGACTTAAGCATCGTTTCCCCACAATACTTACTCAGGCAACACTCTCATGGGACCAGACAAACACCAGCCATACTAGGGCGTCAGTCACTAACATGATGTAAGCTGTCATCTGCTAACAATGCCTGTCTGCCATTTAGGCATGCTAAAAATAGATCAATCTCTATGACAGAGAATAAATGGATGCAAATCATACATAAGAAATGATAACAGAGGGAAACCAACGGAGGAGCATTTCATTTTCCCAGGATGTTCTGTTGCAGACATTAAAGTGGCTGTACTCTTAAAAAAGCATTTCAAAGGGGAATGCTTAACATAAAGCTGCCAGATTGGAATTCATTGCCACATTTTACAATGTGGAACTTGGTATCAACAAGTATTGGGAGCTGCTAGTTTTTGCTGTAGAAAGTAATTGTTCTTAGGTGTTTGTTTACACAATTAATATTGCTACTGTTATTAATTGCCAATGGCCGCTAGTCCCTAGTAGATCACATCAATGCTGATCGTATCTAACATTCATATAAGGCAGGGATGGGGCACAGATCCTCTGAATGATATTGGGCTCCCTACTCCCAATGGCCTGGGGGTGATAAAAGTTGCTGTCGAATAACATCTGGACAGGTTCCTTATCCCTGTGTTAAGCAGCTTCTGTATTAGTCTGAGTTTTGTATAGGACTATGACACATTGTCTTCCACCTTCTGAATTGTTTGACCTTTCACACAGGTCAGCATGAAAGATGCAGGGCTCCATTGTGAGTGAAGTTAACTATTTATTCAAGGAAATGGCATATAGCTCAGCAACCCTTTCCAGTAGGTCTTGCCCCTACTGGGACTGAAGGTCCATGCCTTCCACCCTTTCTAAGGTTCCTTCTCTCCTGGATGTTTTCCAAGCAGTCTCAAACTATACCTGCACACCTCTGCCCTCTGTTGTGCCCTCCTTGTTATCTTGTGTATTCTTGAAGATGGGGGGAGGGGGGCACGGGAGCTTGTTGCAGCCAGAGAGGGAGACTCCCTGGATTCTTCAGCTGCCCCCTGACTCCTCTCCTCTGTTTCAGCCTCGGAGTCTAAACTGCTGCCACCGGCTCTTCCTGCTCACTAAACCCTGTTGCCCCTTTGGCATCCAGGCCCTCCTCCCAATCTTCTTCCTCTGACCTCTCCTTGGTGTCCCAACATCAATCCACAGGGAGCCTTCCTCCTCTGGGGGTTCCCCACGTGGTGCCTCCCACCACTCCTCTTCGTCCACCCAGTCCCTGACAAATACTGAACTAGATTGTCCAAATGCCTTGTGCTTGGTATAAGGCAACTTCTTATGTTCCTATTTCTCTTATTTCTACGCCATGTTCTGTAGATCACACACTGAGACAGGAGGCTATCCTTTTTATGCACTGTGTCTGCACTGTCTAGGTTGCCCTGTCATCATTAGTCAAAGTGATGGGTTGGGGTTTATTTTTTTGTGGGGGATGCTCAATTTAAAGACCTCAAATTATAGCCTAAAGTTAAATTAAAATCTCCATGTGAAATGGTTAGCGTGTGTCTCTGCGCGGGTTAGCTTCTCAGGGTTACTCAGATTCCTTTATTTTGGAAACAGGTTGGCATACATATTAATGAGACCCAGGTGTTAATGCCATGCTGTTTTCTTTCTTCTTTTTAAAAAACCTTTACATTAAAATCAGTGGTTTGCTGCTAGAAATATTTCTTTGGGTAATTATACAGCTTTGCTTCCAGGCACTGCAGTATCAGATCCATCCAGTGTTGCCCTTCTCCCAAGTCTTGGGCAGGCAATGTAAATCTTATTCAGAGGAGCGTCCCAAGGGAACCCAATGGCTCCCCAGAAATATCTGGGTACCTTAGGGCCATTTTACTGCTTCCAATGCACGCAACTTCAGAAGTGGGCATGAGATGTTTACAGGGCGACCAATGGCCTCCTGGCCACACTTGGCAGGGGTGGGGGAGGGTACAAAAATCTAGAGAACAGAAGATCACATTGGTAGCCTGAAACATTTGTGCCTGTCTTACAACATTATTACTTAGGGCTGGCCCAAGACATTTTGACACCTGAGGTGAACCAAAGCATGTCTCCTCCAACACTGGCCAACCATGAAGATGTTGACACCAGGAATAAGGGGGGGAAATCAAGTCAACCTTACTCAATGGCTGAAATGGGAATCAAAGGCCATTTTGTGTGTTTGTGGGGATAGGTCCCTGCTCTGAATCACACCAGGTGAATGCAGATCCCAGGAACTGCCCCCCCCCGAGGGCAGCCCCTGCTGTTTTCTCCCTATGGGTGGGAGGAGACCAGCAGCATCTCCTATTTGCCGAGAGACCTCTGGAGAGGTGGCATGGTGGGGGGCGGCTGTTGTGAAGGTGGAAGATTTGGCCTCCGAGGAGGGCAGCAGCTTGCAGGCTGGATCTGCTGCTTCTGTGGATTCTGCCACCCAAGGCAGTTGCCTCACTTTGCCTCATGGATGAGCTGGCCCAGCTATGACTCCTCCTCCTCCTCCTCCTCAATGGAGGCTCATCAGACAGGGGAATTAGGGCATTGCCCCACCAATCTCAGTCTGCCCTCATTCCATGGCCCACTGACAGCTTCCTCTTCCTGCAAGATAGGCATCACCTAACATCTTTCAGCACCTATTAACAAACTACGGCTCCCAGGATTCTTTGGCAAAAATCATGATTTTTTGAAGTGGTATGATACTGCTTTAAAGGCACAATGCATATTGGGCCAATATGACTAATACAGGTAAAAGGTATGCTGAAGTAAAGCCACAGTATTGTTGCAATGTGGAATTCTTCTGATAATGCATTTTCCCTGCTGAAGGCTCCTCAAATACCACAAATAAATCTTTTGTACATATCAGTGCTCTGAGGGTTAATGGAAAACTGTGTTTTTGCAACCCAACAGGATGTCCTTTGTCTCTTGGTGGCAGCCTTGGGTTGTCACAATTGTGTTGCCCTCCAATAAGTCTGAGGGCATTTTTAAATTTTTGATGTTCTGTGTCATTTGAGTTAAACACAAAGGTTACAAATGACATGGAAACAGCCAGTTCTCTACCAGAAACACCACAGAAAACCTCTTGCCTTGCTTCTTTCCCCTGTTCTGTCTTTGATTTTTTTTTTATATAAAAAAATACATTGCTTCATAAAGTAAGATGAGAACTTTATGACCTATGCTAGAAGGCAAGCTTTTATTTACTTAGCTTATTTAGATATCTAGAAAAACATAAAAGGGGATGAAAAATAGTGGTTAAATACTGCAGAAGTGTACACAGACACACAACAACTGCAAGGACCGGTAAATTCCTTAGGAAACATATTCCTCTAGAGGAATTGCATGTGAATATTTTGGAATGTTGAGTCTGTAGTCAGTGAAAAACCTTCTATGGTCCCATAATAGCCTGTAGCACAGACTAGGGTAGAGTTTTCATTTGGAAGGCTTCGCCAAATGACTATTATGAAACATGGAACAAGAACTATCTGCAACAAAATGTTGTGGTGTGTCTTCATTCCTCATCTTGCAACTGCAGTGCTCCTATACATTGTTATAGCCAGCTGTTCCTGCAGTGCAGTGAATCCCCCCCCCCCCGTTTTCTTGTATGTCTTTTCCAACTGACGCACAACTTTTTCTCACTGAGTGTTCTGAGTCTCCCTCCCCATTAGGCTGTTCTTATGGTTCTTCCATAACTCTAGTTCTTTAAAACTCTACTTCTGCAGACCTTCTTCCTGCTTCTCGGATGGCATTATTATTATTCATTGTTTGTTTGTTTGTTTGTTTATACCCCACCTTTTCTCTGATGGGACTCCAGGTGGCTTACAGATAAAAACAAGAACTGCTAAAAACATAGGAAAGAAATACTAAAAAACAACAATTAAACATTAATAGAATTAAAAATATATAATATAAACATATCTGTTTAACACATACCACTAATTACAATAAAAACAGCATGACACTAGCCCTTTAATTAAAAGCAGTCAGTTCCCAAAAGCCTGTTGGGACAAGAAGGTAGTTCACCTGCTGACAGCAGGACAACAAGGAGGGAGCCAGTCTAGATTCTCCAGGGAGGGAGTTCCAGAGTCTGGGAGCAGCCAACAAGAAGGCCCAGCGGCCCTGTTTTGTTTCCATTTCTTCTGACACACACCTGCTGAGTTCAAAACTTGTTGAGGGACAAACCTTAAGACTGATGCACTGAACATTTGGATTGCTGATACAAACCCAAAAAACTGCACACGTTTTCTGAACCTTTCTCTCAGTCAGTTTACTGGGCAATTTACATTACGCTAACTTCTAGATCTCTGTATTTTCTGCATCTAGCTTGGTCACCTGCATCATAGATCCCCGGGAATAAGAGCCAAGCTAACCCCAATAAATACAGAGCATGAACAGTTTTGTTAGGTTGATAGATTCAAGCAAAGCAATAGGTTCGGCTGACTGAATTTACATAAGGGGTGAAAGCTAAGGCATGTATATGCGCAAAGCTTTTGATTTTTCACTCTGGAATTGCCCAGAGTGCTCTGCACAAAGCACCCTAAGGGAAAGACTGGGGCGGTTGTAAAAATAGCTTGCATTCTCCTCCTCCCTCTCCAAAGTCTACTTGTCACAGAAATATTATGTGTTTTTTTCCTCCAGAAAAAATTACTTCGTCTACAGATTTTAAGGATGAACAAATGAGCCAAATGTCGTGTTAGTTCCTACTTAGCGAGGTCCCTTTGTGAGTGACAGGGAAGGGTTAGGCAGCTGAGATAATTGCCCATAAGTCTTAAATGATTGCCAGAAACAAATGCTCACATAGTTTGCCAGTGGGTGAGTTAAAGACATCCATGCGTTACCCTCCATTCTGCTAGGGATATTTTGCATGTGGTGCTCCCCCTCCCAGTAAACAAGGGTAATTATAATTTTATTTGTCTTTCATCTTGTTTTTGTAAGCCACTCTGGTTCAGCTTTACTAAAGGGTGGTACCGAAATATTTAAAATCAATAAAAATAAGAAGCTGCCTGATAGCAAGTCACATTATTTGTCTGTGAAGCTCAGTATAGCCTATTCTGTCTTGGCTGGTAATGGCTCTCTAGCCAGTGTGGTGCCGTGATCAGAGTGCTGGACTAGGCTCTGGAAGACCAGGGTTCAAATCCCATGGGCAAGTCACTCCCTTGCAGTCTAACATACCCCATAGGTAATGTATGTTTTATTGGTTTCATGCAAAAGCAAATACAACAACAATAATAAACAAATAGCACTCAGGTCCCTTTTAAGTCAAAGTTCATTAGTCATGAGTCATTTGTTTCCAGTATGAAAGTTAACATTTATATAAAATATTTGTTGGCCAAGCGTCTTTTCAGAGTGATCCATGTGTAAGCAGGTGGTTGGCAATTCTGTCCCTCCATTGCAGGAAACATTATCAATCTATACCAGTACACATGAAAACTATCAGTTTGATTAGCATTATACATGCCTTCCTTTATCCAGCCTGTCATTCCATCAAAGCAACAGACCATAGTTGTTGGTAACAAATTTCAAACATACCGTGGTACCTTGGGTTACATACGCTTCAGGTTACATACGCTTCAGGTTACAGACTCCGCTAACCCAGAAATATTACCTCGGTTTAAGAACTTTGCTTCAGGATGAGAACAGAAATCATGCGGCGACGGTGCAGCAGCAGCAGGAGGACCCATTAGCTAAAGTGGTGCTTCAGGTTAAGAACAGTTTCAGGTTAAGAACAGACCTCCAGAACGAATTAAGTTCTTAACCCAAGGTACCACTGTATTAGAAATGAGGGCTTTCCAAAATCTTCCAGTAATGACTTTTGCAGCAGTCAGAATAAATATAGGCGAATCCTTAAACAATAGAACAAGATTTTCCTCATTGAATATGGAAAGTAGAGCTAATAATCATAGAATTGTAGAGTTGGGATCACAAGGGTCCAATCCCCTGCAGTGCAGGGATCTTTCACTCAACATGGGGCTTGAACCCACAACCTTGAGCTAGCCATTTGAGGGCTTGGTATAATCTGTTAATTTGTTATTGCATGAACTTCCTCAGAAAGCTTCTTCCCAAATGCTTTGATCCTTAGGCAATCCCACCACCTATGGAGGTATATTCCTGCCTCCCCACACAACCTCCAACACAAAGCAGAGTTTGACCTGGGGGGAGACAGGTACCAGTGTCGAATGTACAAAGTAGATCTGTTGCACTAGGATCGCAGAGCACTTCCCCCCACTTTAATTGAACAAGCCTAAATTTCCAGTATGTGCCCAGAGCCCTTCTGACAGTATGGGAGGCAACCTCATGCATGGCCCTGCGAGGCTGCACCAGAAGAAAGAAAACAGAATCCCATCTCAGTTGAAATGGCTTGTTGCATTGATCTGTTTTCTTGGGAATATTTTCTTTGCAGGCTGCATAGCAAGGAAGTAACAGATGGAGCAGCCACACGGTAGCAGGGACATTGTAAAAGTGTTAAGAGAAATTAAAACAAAAACAACAACAACAACAACCAAAATGCCTGTTGCAAAGTAAAAACTTTGGAATAGTGTCTCTCTTTTCTCTAACCCCCCCTTGACAAATTTCAGTTATTAGGCAAGTCTTTGAAGGTCAGTTAATCTAATGGTCATTCATTTAATTAATATTTTAAAGCAAACTGTTATAATACAAACATGGTATGTGCATGGATATGCATACAGTTGCTAAAGTTCTTGGAGTCACAAAGTTCTTAAAGGATATAGATCTAGATATTGATATAGACGGGATGCGGGTGGCACTGTGGGTTAAACCACAGAGTCTAGGGTTTGCCGATCAGAACGTTGGCGGTTCGAATCCCCGCAACGGGGTGAGCTCCCGTTCCTCGGTCCCTGCTCCTGCCAACCTAGCAGTTCAAAAGCACGTCAAAGTGCAAATAGATAAATAGGTACCACTCCGGTGGGAAGGTAAAAGGCATTTCCGTGCACTGTTCTGGTTTGCCAGAAGCGGCTTAGTCATGCTGGCCACATGACCTGGAAGCTGTATGCCGGCTCCCTCGGCCAATAAAGTGAGATGAGCGCCGCAACCCCAGAGTCGGCCACGACTGGACCTAATGGTCAGGGGTCCCTTTACCTTTATTGATATAGATATAAATTTGGATAATGGTATCATGATGTAGAATAGACTGGTTTATACATGTAAAGATTTTCTAGGCATAGATACAGGAACAGAGCTCAAGGCTCAGTGGTGGAGCATCTGCTTTGCATGTATAAGGTCCCAGGTTCAATCCCCGGCAGCTCCAGATAAAGCATGAGGCTCTTAATCTCATGGTCAAGGGTTCGAGCCCCACATTGGGCAATGCATTCCTGCATTGCAGATGGTTGGACTAAATGACCGTCATAGTCCCTTCAAACTGTGCAGTTCTGTGATTTGAACCCTACTGTAGCCCATATACTCAAAAAGGGTATGGAAGATGAGAGACGGGTGGAGTGGAGCATTTAAGGCCTTATGTTCTTATATTCACTCCACAATAAATATAAATAAAATAAAAGAGGATCAGAGATTAAAAAAAATCACATTTGATTTAAATATCTTTGTTTATGCTACAATACAGGTTGTTCTGGAAGCTACCAGCATGAGTTTGACCAAACTGCAGGAGGCAGTAGAAGACAGGAATGCCTGGCGTGCTCTGGTCCATGGGGTCACAAAGAGTTGGACACCACTAAACGACTAAACAACAACAACAACAACAATACAGGTAAGGAGAAAGAATTCACTTTGCAACTTCCTTTTATATTGCAATGTAGATCAGATCATCAGAAGACATTAGTATTAATAAAAAAAGTAGTTAAACTTACTATTTACTTTTTAAAAAGAGACTTTCTGGCCTTTCTGTGAAAATTTTTGAATCACAGCATGGAAATTAATTGTTCTGGAATGTTTGCTTCAACACTTAGTCTGGCCAAATCCACAAGATGTTCCTGAGACTTTGTAGACTTTAAATAATTCTTAATTAGCTAAAATTTGTTAAATGACCTCTCTCCAGGAGCAACTATTGCTGGAATAGTATTTCTAAATTAACACAAGCATTTGAAAACAGGTCACTGTGTCTGTACTTTGTTAACGAGTTCAACAGATGTAATGGCTTTAACTGTGCACTTGCAAAATTTGATTTATGTACAGAAGGTAGATGTTGCATCTCTGTTCCAAAACCATCACCATTAAGGGCAGGTGGATATTGCTCTGATAAAGATAAAACTTTTTCTCTCCACATCACTTTCAGACATGGTATGTTTCCACATGAAATCCTCCCCTCCCCCCGCCAACTGCTTAACAACATTGAAGTGGACATTTAATTATGCTATAACATTGGCTACCATAACATAAAACACAGTTTCTGAAGTAGGCCTCTTCTGGAGTATTAGATCTGTGCCAGCTAATTTTTTTTACCACACAGCTGACATTAACACACAGGCAAAAGATGTCACATATAATAAAACTCCATAGAATTCATTTCTAGTTTTGGTCAAATTTAGTTCTAGGAGGTCTTCCAGTGCTAATTTAATGTCAGTCAAGTGAGCTGCAATGGCTTTACACATTCAACACGTTACACATTTGATTATCTGGATTCAGATAACGAACTTGAAGCTGCCCTCTCCTTTTCTGAGACTCCTGGACATCTAGCACATGTTCCTGAAGGATGGGATCCCACCTGGAGAGCAGTTCAATGAGTCCTAAAAAGCTTCCGTTGTTTGAATAATGAATTTGATGGGATGAACTAGTAAAATGCTAGGTCACATTCTTCCAAGAAGAGTACCACATTGGTGGTGCTCTTTAAAAGACTGTACCGTTTCACAGCTTCAGTTTTGACTGACGCTTCTAAGATCATGTCAGCTCCTGTCACACACAGCAGGCGCCTTCCTAAGTTCTCACCATTCTCTGTGACTATTGCCTTTTTCATGTTTTGCGATCCTGTACGAAAGTTCCTGCCACTTCCCATTAGATTCCCAGCGTTCAGCAGATACCAATGAAGACTTTGAAGCCCAAGTGCTAGTCTTGACTGTCTTGTGCCAAAACAATTGACATGGAAAGCAATATAAAACTTGTTTCTGTCAACTTCAGACAAGCCACTCTCTTACATTAGTGCTTTGAAATGTTAGCATGCTTTCCGGGAAAACTTGATTGCAGATGTCTTTTGGGAATGTTTTAGACAGAAGGAAGTCACCGTTCGCAATATACTTTTTGAGATGGAAACTTGGTTGTGGTACATCCAGTGTCCAGCCCTACATTATGATTACTCCTCTTATCTTCCAAGTTCACTTCCACATGTGTTTGTATGCCTGCTTCTTTCTGTTTTCCATTTCCATTTTCTGAATCTGCCCCTTCACCAAAATATTGTGCATGATTACCCAAATAAACCGCTACTCGTTTGCAGATGAGGTTTCTAATAGTTTCTTCTTGCTCCAATTCTAAAGGGGAGTTCAGTGAAAAAAATTTTTTTTGGGAAGCTGCACTTAATCCAAATGGAAAGAGCATTTGTTGACTCTTTCCTTCATTTTTCTTGTCCTTTTTCTCTCTTGGGATCATGCTTTATGAGAATACATTTTGGAGAGCAGATTAATAAAATAATATTTTTACATCTGAAGAAAGGAAAAATGATGTTAAGATAAATATATATATATATATACTAATAATTTAGTGGTAGTAGAAGTAGTGGTAACAGTGGTAGTACACAAGTAGTCACATTTCCATACTTTAGTGGTCAAAATAAGACCAAATCTGGTACATTAGTACCAAATGTGTCAACACTGCTGAAGTGGTTGCCATGGTGATATAGAAAAAAATGGGAAAGAGGTGGAGTAAATATGACCCCACTTATCCATTTAAGGGTTAAATCATGCTGATGCAATGATGCAGAGATGAAAGTAAATAATTGTTCATTATACCTCTACACTATATAATATAGACCACAACTACTATGAATCATGATAAAACTATGTAGCCTTACACAAAATGAGCACCCTAGTATTCAAAACCTGCAGTCAACAATGCAGTGGTGTGTTCAGGAATACTTCTAAATTTAGAAGAGCCAACTACATGGCAATTTGCTCCTAAACCAGGAGTAGAAAATCCTGAGTGGTTTGGGGTTTCTTTTGCCCACTATTTCCAACTGCAGTTTATTTAATTAAAGGGACCCCTGACCATTAGGTCCAGTCGTGGATGACTCTGGGGTTGCGGCACTCATCTTGCTTTATTGGCCAAGGGAGCCGGCGTACAGCTTCCAGGTCATGTGGCCAGCATGACTAAGCTGCTTCTGGCGAGCCAGAGCAGTGCAGGGAAACGCCGTTTACCTTCCTGCTGGAGCGGTACCTATTGTACTTTTGTACTTTCCACTTTACCAGTCGATCCAAAGTGTCAGGAACATCTTACAGGGTCACTTCCTGTTCAGGATAGAGTACTGGGGGCCTGTGGGGTTTGGGGTGTTTATTGCAATATTTGTTTCTTGACAAACACATAGGTTGAGTAGGTGGGAAGAAAGCAGCCACAAAGGTAAGCAGTGCAAAGCTAAACTTAAACAGATCTCAAAGTCCTGGATTAAAGACCCTGTTTCATAAAAAAGGTAAAGGGACCCCTGACCATTAGGTCCAGTCGCGGACAACTCTGAGGTTGCATGCTCCTCTCGCTTGACTGACCAAGGGAGCCAGCATACAGCTTCCGGTTCATGTGGCCAGCATGACTAAGCCGCTTCTGGCGAACCAGAGCAGCACACGGAAATGCCGTTTATCTTCCCACCAGAGCGGTACCTATTTATCTACTTGCACTTTGACATGCTGCTTTCGAACTGCTAGGTTGGCAGGAGCAGGGACCGAGCAATGGGAGCTCACCCCGTTCGCGGGGATTCGAACTGCTGACCTTCTGATCGGCAAGTCCTAGGCTCTGTGGTTTAACCCACAGCGCCATCCGTGTCCCTCGCAGTTTATTTATACGAGACAAAATTGAGGGGCTGTATTTGCAGTGACACTGCTGGGATGGGACCAAGGAGCAGTCACCTCTTGCCCTTTGCTCTCTTGCTGATGGGAGGTGCTGTAGTAGATTGCTTCTCCTTCCACCCACACCCAATCAAAGGGACTTTGGTGAGGAGGAGGAGGAGGGTGCACTCCAGGAGGAAGGCCCACTGCGAGCATCTTGGTCAAGGGGGCAGCACATCAAACCCTAGAATTGGCACTGCTCATGGAAATGTGGACTTTTTCTTTTGCTAAAGAAAGCGTAGAGATTGATAGGGAGTGCCCCAAGGATCAATGCAATATCCAGGCAGAGGAAAATTGAAAATGATTGCTTGTCACAAGTGTCCAAGGAATCAATTATGTGTCTAGGTCACTTGCTCAAAGGACACGAAGAGCGCTTTTTCTTTCATTTTGTTAAAATAGGATAGCCCACTAGATAGATTACTGCGTTTCTATTCTTCAGGAGGAGGGCAAGAAGTGAAAGCTGAATCAGGCTTCCTGCCCTCTCCACTTCCCAGGAAGGGGAAGGTCTCAGTGGCTTGTAAGACTGGAAGAGATGGATAGAACGAAGCAATTTTTCAGAACTGGTCCCATAAACAGATGGCCCAGTAAGCAGCAAATGGAGAGTAGCGCATACACATATCAGCACGATGGTGTCACAAGAGGTTCTAGGCTGAACTTAGCCGGAAGCAGAGAATGACAGGTCAGAGACCAAGATGAGAGCTCCAAGCCAAAGTGGTTGCAACAAGGATGCAAGAAAAGGAAGGCTCCTCCAGGCCACCTGTTCATTTATCCTGATTTGTTTGCACAAGCTTGTGTGGAGGTATATGAATTGGAACAAAGCCATACATCCATACTTATCATTAACTTTGCCATGAAACAATCACTGTCCACCTTATGTTCTTGACTGGTGAGAACAATTAAGAGGGGCTTCATACATGGGCATGGGGGGCAGGTTTTAAGCTGGGGGGGCAGAACCTCAGTTAAGTATTTTTATTGCCCCCCCCTCCCCTTGACTGTACCCATGGTTTCATATCTTCCATCACAGGCTCCATCATGCCATGCTTGACAGGTGTCTTCCGACAATTCTCCAAGGTAGATCGCACAGAGCAGGTGGTCCTGAGGAAGTGCATCTTTTGACACCCATCTTCCAGACAAAGAATTCAGGGTGGAAGCTTAGGCTTGACTTCTCTGCATATAAAATGCAAGATAGTCATTGTCTACCCTGCAGTATTGTTACACAGATGACTTGGAATGAGATTGTGAAGCACTTGTGCTGTGGAATTGTGATTGGTGCTTTAATCCCACCCCAGACAATGGTGGTGGTGGTGGTGGGAATCTTATCACTCAAAATAAAAATAAAAATGGAACCCTTTTGACCTTATTCTGAGAGAAATGTTTGGCAGTGATGCTTTGATGGCAGGCTCGAATAGTTTTGGCTGCCTCTTTCCCAGAGATCAAAGACCGTCACATGATGACCATAATAAGTTTCACACTGAGATTTAAGTTGCGGCTTTTAATAAATCTGCCAGAAGAGATAGCAAGCAGGTTTCCCCTGCAAAAAGCAGAATGGGTGTGGGGGGTATGGGGGAGAAAAAGGGTTTTCTCAGTGTTTCTTCTCTGCCACAATGATTAGTTTGCAACACCTGATAATAATCAGATGAGTCACTTTAGAACCCTTCAGTTCTCCCCCTCTCTTTTTTCTAGGAGAGGAAATGAAATAAAGAGTGGCAATTGTTAATGCACGTACCTCTCATGTCTAAGGGAGAGGAAGAGAGATTCTCAAGCTCCCATCTGTTCCTGGAGATATTCTCAGTAACAACTTCACTTAAGCCCTAATGCAGGGGAAAATATTCAGTGCAATTGTCAGATGGCATATCTGTGAATGGACTTTGAGCAGCCCGTGTTCTTTTTTGGGGGCATCTGTGTGTGAGCGATGTGTCTTCATTATCCGCGGAACAAAAAGAGCCATGATACTAAAATGTAGGATGCTGCTTTATACCATTGATCCATTTAGTTCAGTATTACCCACACCAACCAGCAATGGCTGTCCAGGATTTCAGACAGAAATCTTTCCCAGGTCTACCTGGAGATGCTGGTGTTGAACCTAAGACCTTCTGTATGCAAAGCAGATGTTCTATCACTGACATTCCAAAAGAAGCAAGGCTGTATTCCCAATAAGCCTCCATATAGACCATTGTAGGGATTACATAGGTTTTTAGGGCTTCCTGTTTGAAGTAGGGTCTGTATAACCTAAAAGAGGCTGGTGCAACTGTTGAAGGCATCAAAGAGCAATGCCCAGGAGTTGAAAGAGAGGCTAAGACCTATGAAGGCATCTAAGGCAGCTTTGTTGAGAGGAAGAAGGCTAAGGACCTTGAATATTGTCAGTGGTGGTAGGTGTGATAGACCTGTCCCCAATTAGGCAGCCAAGCTGCTTGCCCAACTAGCCTCCCCATCCCCAACTTTCCTGTTTACCTTGATGAACTCAATGATGGAGGCAAGTGGATAATATTGGAGCTGCAGCTGGAAAGACTTTGTCTCTTGTTCTCACATGCCACACATCTCAGTTGGCAGAGAACCTGAAGAAGAATCTTGTATGCTGACTAAAGCCATTCTTCTCCTTCCTCCAGAAATAAAATTATTATTTTATTTATATACCACCAATCCCTTGGCTCTGAGCCTATTTATGCCACCAATCCCTTGGCTCTGAGCTGGGGGTTCCCTAGGGGGTTCCCCGGCTAGTGCCTCCCACCACTCCTCAGCATTCAGCCAGTCCATGACAGCTGCAGACACAGTGCTCAGCAGTCATGATTCAGGAGTTCAGGAGCAAAGCAAGAAGTTCAGATTTGGTTGGATTCAACAAAGTTGTCCCAAGAAGTCCTCACCCCACCCCGCACAGCTTTCAAATATCAGATGTGGTGTGTTCACTTGGAAGACTCAGAAGGTGACTGCAAGTCTGCTCCCTCTCTTGTTTAGGCTCCTATCTGGTCATTGGTTCCCCTGTTCAGCCACCCACCTTAGCTGATCAAAGTCCTCTTCAGCCTTCATTGAGGCTCTCTGCTTCATAGGAAGGTTGGAGGGGAAAGCCAGCATTCCTGTTACTCCTTCATTGAAGTTGAAGTGGAAAGGGGAGACTCCTCCAATTCAAGTTCTTCCAACTCAGGCTTCACTCCAGTTCCTCTTTGTGTCCTTCCTCCTTCTGTGTAAGAAGGACCTGATCCCGCTAGTGCTGTGTGGCTCGTGACATTTTGGCCTGATCCAGCAGGCTCTTCTGTATAAGCCATGTTCATAGACTTATGTATTTGGGGAGGGCCCAAGACATCAAGAGAACAAGATGGGTAAAGCATCTCAGATACCTTTGCCTAAGATCTGGGAGACCTATTGCCTGCCAAAGTAGGCAAAACTGGTTGGGCAAGGTACTTTGACGGACAGTCTGATTCAGCCTCAGGCAGTTTCATATGCTAATTTCACTGCAATAGTCTGTGGAAATTGATGAGATGGAGAAAAGGAAACTGTTCAAGCTTCATTTTATTTTTTTATTTGGGGAGAAAATCACTTTAGATTAGAAGGCGATGTTGTCAGCTTTAAAGAGGTCAGCTAACAAAATTGATTTTTTTTCTTTTTGGGGAAAAAAAGATGGTTCTCTAATCTTTCATATTTAGAAGGCAATGAAATCCTGCCTTGTGGTTGTAATGTGCTTCTTCTTTCTTTGTCAGAAGGAAAAGAGAGAAAACATTTGCCTGCTGGTGCTTCCTTTGAACTTCTGCACTTATTAGCCCTCTGAATAAATATGCAGCATGCTTTCATTACCAGTCAAGAGAGTTTGGACTCCCCCCCCCCCTCCCCGCTTCTCCATCAAATGTGATTATTTCCCACCCTCTAGCTGTTAGGGAGATGTTGCTTAAGTGCTCTTTTGCCTGGTGATCAAAACATGAGCCAAGCCTTGTGATGTTTGGACATGCTAGTCAGCACCCAATTCATTTATCTTTTGGGTTTCTGACAGATGCTAAGTAATAGCAGCTGTACAGTGAGATTTTTCTTTAGCGATCCACACATAACAGTGCTTAGGGGCGTGGAGGGTTGATGCAGAATACATTGCGTTATGTGCTGTGAATTTGTTATAGAAACAGAAAAAAGTAACTCCAAAAGAATAGGGGAGGAGAGGAGTGTTCCAGAACTTTTTTTCCAGGGCAAGAGCAATGACATAATCTGCTAGAGGACTAAGATAATTAACCAACAAAGAGTGAATGAGGTAAAAGCAAGGCTTTCATATTTTAGGACTGTTTGTGATAGATTATGGGCGCTTTCAGTGTGGGATTTATACTAGCTAATGAAAGCCGCACAGTTATAGTTGTCTGGGAGGTCTTGGCAACCAACCTGCTTCTCCAAAAGGTCAAACGTTTTGAGATGATAAAAGTGATGAGAAAATGAACTGGGAAAGCGTGGGATGACACTTGCTTTGATGCACCACAGTCTTATCTCCCTACAAAGAAAACAGAGTGAATGCTCATTAAATAGCCAACATCATCTGATCTCCCTGCACACGTCAGGATGAATGCTCAATAAACAGGTCCTCTTGAAGCAATCTAGGAAAGAGGAAGTTGGAGAATAAGGTCAGATACAACTATTCATTAGATTGTATCCAACTAAGGCTGGATCTAGACACATCAACAAAAGTGTTTAAGAAAATTACACTGTAAACTTCAAAGTGGGAAATCATGCTGGAGGTATGTGGACCGACAACTCCCAGAAGTGCAAGCTGGATTTCGAAGGGGCAGAGGAACCAGAGACCAAATTGCAAACATGCGTTGTCTTATGGAGAAAGCTAGAGAGTTCCAGAAAGACATCTACTTCTGCTTCATTGACTATGCAAAAGCCTTTGACTGTATCGACCACAGCAAACTATGGCAAGTTCTTAAAGAAATGGGAGTGCCTGATCACCTCATCTGTCTCCTGAGAAATCTCTAGGTGGGACAAGAAGCTACAGTTAGAACTGGATATGGAACAACTGATCGGTTCAAAGTTGGGAAAGGAGTACGACAAGGCTGTGTATTGTCTTCCTGCTTATTTAATTTATATGCAGAATTCATCATGTGAAAGGCTGGGCTGGATGAATCCCAAACCGGAATTAAGATTGCCAGAAGAAATATAAACAACCTCAGATATGCAGGTAACACAACCTTGATGGCAGAAAGTGAGGAGGAATTAAAGAACCTTTTAATGAGGGTGAAAGAGGAGAGCACAAAATATGGTCTGAAGCTCAACATCAAAAAAACTAAGATCACTGCCACTGGGCCCATCGCCTCCTGGAAAATAGAAGGGGAAGAAATGGAGGCAGTGAGAGATTTTACTTTCTTGGGCTCCATGATCACTGCAGATGGTGACAGCAGTCACAAAATTCAAAGACGCCTGCTTCTTGGGAGAAAAGCAATGACAAACCTAGACAGCATCTTAAAAAGCAGAGACATCACCTTGCCAACAAAGGTCCATATAGTTAAAGCTATGGTTTTCCCAGTAGTGATGTATGGAAATGAGAGCTGGACCATAAAGAAGGCTGATTGCTGAAGAATTGATGCTTTTAAATTATGGTGCTGGAGGAGACTCTTGAGAGTCCCATGGACTGCAAGAAGATCAAACCTCTCCATTCTGAAGGAAATCAGCCCTGAGTGCTCACTGGAAGGACAGATCCTGAAGCTGAGGCTCCAATACTTTGGTCACCTCATGAGAAGAGAAGACTCCCTGGAAAAGACCCTGATGTTGGGAAAGATGGAGGGCACAAAGAGAATGGGACGACAGAGGACGAGATGGTTGGACAGTGTTCTTGAAGCTACCAGCATGAGTTTGACCAAACTGCGGGAGGCAGTGGAAGACAGGAGTGCCTGGCGTGCTCTGGTCCATGGGGTCATGAAGAGTCGGACAAGACTAAATGACTAAACAACAACAACAACAAAGGCTGGATCTAGACACATCAACAAAAGTGTTTCAGAAAATTGCACTGTAAACCTCAAAGTGGGAAATCACATTGGTGAAAGACAGAACTCCACATTTTGCTAGTATTGGACTACACTGGGTTTGTGTGGTCAGAGATAATCTATGCCCTATAGGTTGGTAAGTGGTGCTTACCTGACCTGTTACCAGCGCTGCTACAAATTACTGAGAGGGTGAGGTTGGCACATTGCAGATTCACTGCTGAAGGAACCGGATCAGCTCCGCTGGTGTGTTTGCACTGCCATGACCCCACCACCGCCTCTCCCTCTCCTCTCTACTTCTCAGTAATTTGCAGTGACAATGGTGGCAGGAGGTCTGGTAAGTGCTGCCCCCCACTACTGAAATCAGACATGTCTAGTACCCATTGGGTTTGGTAGGGCAGAAGGCAGGGAGCCCAAAAGTAGGTGGAGACAGAGCCAGTGACAGGCAGAGCTAACAAATTCTATGCTTGCCATGGCAGACAGAGGCAATGAAGGAAGCAGAAGCTGACAGACAGTTCTGCCCCCTGGACTAGCTGTGAGTAAGCAGGTAGGGAGTTGGCTAAGAGCAGGCTGAGGTAAGAGGGCAGTGCTCCATTTGCCCTTACAGATTAGCCTTCACTGCACAAATTTATAATTTCCAAGGATGTGGCCTTAAAGCAGACAGAGTTTCCATGCATGTTTGGGATAGAGCTGCAAGGTTCTAGTATTATCTTTCAACTTGCAGCTTTCCTTTCACCCCTTCTCCCCAGCATCTTTTCCCCTGCCTGCTTTCTTCCCACTTTTTCTCCGGCTGGATTCTGAGACCTGTAAAAAGCTCAAAAAATGCTTTTTAGGAATTGGAAAGGAAGATGTGTGCCCCTTTTCTTCTGCCCACCATTTACTCCACTCCCCGCCCGCAAATTGGCCCTAAAATCGATGCAAAAACATATCCAGAGATTCGCTGAGCTGACTTCTCCTGCCTTGCAATAATCTTTCCTGAACGCTCAGCTTTCCTTTAAAAGAAAAACCTAAGTCTCTAGTTCTCATAGTTACAGAGATAGAAGGGAAGATGTGAATACCATATTCTTCCATTGGGAAAGAAACCTGCTCCTGTTTGCCAGTACTTGGAGAAATGAGTGCAAATGACACTACTTTTTCATTTCATTAAATTAATAAAACATATTTTTAAATGACAACTTTATTAATATTATTTGATAAATTACACAACATCATAACATTAGATTAATTGTATTTGGACTGTTTCACATTGATTTAGGACGCCTGTTTGCAGATTTCCCAACTGCTAAATTGCTGGCTGTGGGCTTTGATTTCTCTTTAGTTAATGCATTTGAAGATTATTTAATAGTTCAATTTTCTTAATGATGCTGAAGGCGAATTAACATTATCTGGCATAAAAGTCCTTGCAAATCTCAAATACCTACTATGCATGAGTTTAATAGTCTGTCCCTCAGGATATGAACCTAAGAAATTTAATATCTAAGGCTGGAATCCAGTTGTTAAAAAAACACCCTCTTTCTGTAGAAATATTTTATACACCTAAAACAACTGATATTTCCAGAATTGGGGCGGGGGGGTGGGGGTGGAGAGAAAAGGTGGCAATGCAGTTTGTGGCCAGATCACAGAGCTGTCATTTTAAACCCTCAACCAAGCACATTAATTATACTAATCTATGCTATTAAGTAGTCCTGAGGAATTGTGATTAGGTTTTAAGTCATGATCATTGGAGGTCTATATAAGACAATGAGTCTTTATTGTTTTATGAGGAAAGTGAGCATAAAAGGGAATGATCTGCTGTGATGATGTATATGGTATGAAATGGCTCATTAAAAGTTAAGTTGCCCAACGCTTATTCATACTGGGAAACTATTCAATTGATGGTTGCCGCTTGGAAGGGGTGTGCTGCAGTAGGTGTAAGACATGGGCTGGAAACTGCAGTCCTTCAAATAATGCTGGACGCCATCAGCCCTGGCTAGTAAGGCCAATGGGAGTTGCAGTTACAAGTGTGCACACAGTCAGGCCCTCTGATGTAGATCCAGCATTGTAGTGGCAGATTCAGAAGTCTCTTCATAATAGTCATAACCATTCTAAAGTAATACAGTCTTCTAAGATTATGCAATAATTTTATAATTATACAATGATTATATTAATTAGGGATGCCTTTTTGGTGTTGGCATCTGTCTGTCTTGGGAGACAATGGGGGAATGCACCTTTGGGGGGTGAAGCCAAACAGTTGGAAGATTATAGTGCTTGCAGTGTCTGTAGAGACCGATGCAGGAGAGACATGTTTTGTTGCAGCCTACCAGGCTTGCATGTTGAGCACATTGCTTTATGGAAGTGAGTCATGTGCAACTTACAACTATTAGGGATGCATTGCAATGATTAATGCAGATCTCCATGTGTTGCCTTTCAGCTAGAGCTATTATTTTCCATGCACGTGCATAGATAAGTGATTTGGAGTACTCCAGTATCTTCTTCCAGAGTGACTTAAGTTGTGCTTTCCTCAAAATTCCATTGTATGTAACAGAACTTGCACGCCATTCTCTTGAAACAGAAGCACCTTGTGTTTTCACTCTTTCTAAAAGCTGAGCTTCAGGGCATTTAGTAGCTAAAGAAGCTCCCCTTTCATGCCAGTTGGGTGTCTCTAGTACTCTGGAGACACTGACCTTGCAAGGACCCTGCTGCAGAAAAAGCAATGGGTCTTTGACCCCCTGTGACCTTGGGCTACTACAAGACTGTGTGGTAAGGGTAAGTTAGTATGAGTTGGAAGACAGTCTTCCAAACAACCTGATTCCAGACAACAGGAAGCTGAAGACAATCCTGGTGCCCTGATCATTGTCCCTTTGTAGGAGGGATGGGGGAACTCTTGCTTGGGGGCCAAAAGTGACCAGACCTAAGGTTTCCTGCCCCTGGTCTACTGTGCTTGGAAATGATTCTCCTGGCCTCAGGTAGAGATCTTGCCTATCACCTACTGCTGAATTCTTTTAGCCGGAAATTCCTGAAGTAGAACCTTGACATCTTCTTCATACAAAGCTTGTGGTCCATTCTTTTGTTTTCTTTTAAATGCTTTATTGAAGTTAAAGAAAAACAATGAACAGAACAGAAATTCACCCAGAAAGAAAAGAGTAATAAATGTTATCACAAATGACAATAAATTATTCTTACAACTATAACAACTCCCGTCACCCCATCATGCATCTACCACTTATTTTTTCTAACAGCTATCCATTTTCCTTTATTAATTTCCATTATAGACTTATTATCCTATAAGTATCCACAACATCACAGAAGTCATTCAAGGCCTGCCATTGATGTCATGTTATTACAATGTTCCTTAAGGTATATTTTTGTACATACGATATGATAATCTTTGTTGTCATTGTCCCATACAGAACAACAAAATTGAAAAAAATCTACATCAGACATTCAAAAACCAACAAGCCTGCTATCCCAGCCTGGTTAACCCCCTAAAAACTCTGATACCCCATAATTAAATACAATATACCGGTACTCCCACAGAGACTACCTTACACTGTGTTTAAAACCAAAATCACATTTGGATAAAAACTGTTTCTCAGGCGGCTAGTCCTATTCTTTAAAGAATGTCCCATTCTTTAATAAATGTCTGTTCACTATGACCTCTCAGTTTCCCTGTAATTTTTGCCAACTTGGCGTATTCTAATGGCTTACTTTGCCACTCCAGTTTAGTTGGGATCTTTTTGCCTTTCCAATTTGTAGCGATTAATATTCTTGTAGCTAACGTGGCATACCAGAATATTCCCCTTGCTTTTTTAGGTATATCTGTGCCTAGTATCCCCAGGAGGAAGACTTCTGGTTTGTTTGTTTTTATAAAGGAGATCTTAAACATCCTTTTGAGCTCGTTATAAATTACATCCCGAAATTCCTTTATTTTCTTACAGGTCCACCACATATGTAAGCTTGTGGTCCATTCTGAGCTGTGGACACTGCGCTTCAGTAGTCTGTGGCTTATCAGATTGTGCGGAGCCTCTCCTTTTTAATGCATTTATTTAACAAGGAGCCCAGTGACATAGGTTGCAAAATTCCATGACCTGTGGTCTCCCCCATTAGCTTCTGTTTAACCCCTCTCTTCATCTGCTGCTCACCTTTGTGAAAAGCATCCTACCTTCTGACTCTGCCTATTGATGAAAGGCAAGTGCATCATAGATACAGAGCATGTGGTTATCAAATGTTAGTAATGGTGGTGCTGTGAAGCTTTGGAGATGAAACCGTTTACCTGGGTGAGGTGGCACAGCAGTGGGCCAAAGGTTATAGGAGATCAAACCTGCAACCACTGTGAAGCCCACAATGTTTCCTGACAATATCTGACAATATTTTTCTATGCTTGCAGCATATGTGAGGGATGAATTCTGAAGTTGCTCCAAGAGGATGGTGACAGTTATCCTGTTTTATGCTTTAAGCACAGATCAAAGGGCCACTGGGTCTACCTTCAACTGCCTTTAGGAAAAATCCTCCTGCTGGTTCTGAGTTCTAGTTTAACCCCCAGCAGTTGTAAAAGCAAACACACAGTGGCTGGACAATTACTATAGCTTCACACACATGATGACACGACTCTCCACACCGGAGGGAAATGTGCCTGCTCTTGAGAAGAGGTGCTTTAAATATACATTTTACTCTGACAATAGGCTGGAGGAATCCTTTAATGTTTTTGTGGCTGCCGTTGATCTTTTCACTGCTGTCAGAAGCTGCTGAAGACATACAGGGTTGCTTTTTTGGCACCAGATGTTCCATATGAGATACTCACCATGTGCCTTTCCTGCACTTTGGGGGAAAGAACATTTGTCGAATACTAAAATAGTTTGAACCATGATTTGTATAATCTAATCTGGTCTTCAGAAATTGTCAAGTCCTGAGAGGGTGTCTTTCTCCTTCTCCTTCTCCTTCTTAACATCCAGGTTTGAAATTGATTAAACAGTCACAATTACTTGGAAAAGCAGCTGCCTCCTATTTTGAATGGTATATGCCATCTATTGAACTTGTGCAAACAGAATCCCCCACTCCCATAGAAGTGCATGCTTACAAGCACAGTCTTCTCATTTGGGATGAGAGGCATGCAAATGACTGGTCCTATCCTGCTCATTTAAGGATAGAGTGAAGGGGGTGTGCATCTGGTGTTCGGACAACATCTTAGCTACTCCTTACACGTGAGGATCCCTGCTGTAGTGTACCCTGAACTCTGGGCTATTGTCTGCTGACTTCTAATATAAAGTTTTCAGGTTTCCTTTAGTGAAGAAGTTTCCCTGTGTCCAAGGATGGGAGGAACATAGAAGGATGACATGATGCATTTTATTATTTATAATCAGAGCATACTATAAAATACAGTTACTGACTCACACTTGTGTGCATGAAAGAGTTAACCTGAGCCCTGAGCTCATTACCAGAATGGGTGTGGCTTAGCAGGCCTCAGCAGTGCGGCCATGGCAAGTGAACCAAATCTCTCTAAAAGGAGATTTTATAGCCTGCATCTTTGCTAACCCAAAGATTGCATGGTCATTTTTGTAAGGAAACCATGTTCTTTTCTTTTAAAGTCATTTGGGGCCTTTTCCCTCTTTGTTTTAATGCCAGTGGGTGGTGACTTCTAGAAAATATGTGAGTCAAACCTTCACTTATTTGCAAAATCATGTGTCTATGATTTATTCTAGCCTAAGATTTTTTGTGGGAAATGTTTGTTTAAAGGTGGGTGAGGGCAGATGTAAAGTTTAACTAAGGTCCAATGTGCTTGATAGCAATCACTATTGTGCTAACTTGGCTGCAAGAGAGCAAAGGAGTTCTTCTCCAAACCTCTCTCCCCAACAGACCATTCGTGCATCTCACTCAGTATTGTCTGCTGTGACTGGTAGTGGCTCCTGAGGAGTTCAGACAGGGAGTCTCTCTTAGTCCTATCTGGAGGTGCTGGGGATTGAACCTGGGACCTTCTGCATGCAAGGCAGATGCCCTACCACTGAGCCATGCCCTTTTCTCTAAAGGAGCTAGGTCAACATCAGGGCTGGGGAAACTGAGGCAACAGATCCCTCTAGTTAGCCCTTGAGACTCTTCCTAAGCCATACCCTCTCCACAACAACGGTGCTTACCAGTCCTGCTCAAATATGTTATGTTAACCTGGCTGGAATGTATCCCTGAACTCCGGCAAAAGTGCTTCTTGCTTGCCTGTTTGGAGGATAGAGAAAGATGTGCAAGTGGAGTTTTACTTTACAAAGATACAATTCACACTTGTTACTCTGCCTACTTTTGCCTCTGGCTTCACCCACCACTACCATTTGGCCCCCTGGAAGGTTTTCCAGAATGGAATGTGTCCCTCAGGCTGAAAAGGGTTCCTTGCCCTGTGATACATCAATCACGCTGACTCCCAACTTTTTACACAGATGAGACATGGAAAAAGGATTAACCCTTCCCAGTGTTTCTCAAACTTGGTTCTCTAACTGTTTTTGGACTACAACTCCCATCATCCCTTGCTAGCAAGACCAGTAGTCAGGGAAGATGGAACTTGTAGTCCAAAAACAGCTGGAAATCCAAGTTTGGGAGACATTCCTGTACCCAATCAGTCAACTTCTGCAGCCATTAATACGACTCAAGTGGGAGCATGACATCCCTCTCCACCCACAGTTTTGCTTCCCTTCCCCAACAGTCAGGTAGCATTCCATAATCTCAGAGCAAACCTGGACTTTACTGGGCTAGTTTTGGGGTTCTCTCCAAATTTTTATTTCCTCACTAAAGATTCCACCCCCCCTACTTCTGCAAACCTTGGTGCTCCCCTGATCCTCCTGATACTACTTTCTTGTGTAGTGATGATGCTGTTTGACTCCAAATCGATTCACTCTCACCTCTGAAATTCAGAAATAGAAAGGACAATATCAGATCATGATTCAATAGATGTCTCTGCGCTGGCAGCTGTGGGTCTCAAGGAGATCTTAATTCTCAGCTGCAATGAATTTCTCTCTTTTACCAGGCCAATTCATTGTGTCAGTCTCTTTTCAAGTAGGAAGTCAACTGCAAAGTGCACCTTTAAACAGTAATGCTTGTGATGCAACCGCTGGAGAACAAACACCTTCATGAAATAGATCACTAACTTTAACCACCTGACTAATTAAGCAGATAGTTGCAAAATGGGAACTGAGTTGAATGGAGAAATGACACACAGAGGTTTCTGAATTGGGGTGTGTGTGTGTAGGAGTGAGAGTGTCCATGCACAAGTTTGTATATCTGCAATCTCCCAAGGGCCTCCTTGGCTTATACACTTGATAGGATCTCTCATTTTTAATTGGTCCCATTCAATAGTGTTTAATTGCGGGATCAATAATATGCCTGATGTAACAGCACACCTTGTCAATACTCATCCACTGCAATCCCACTGATCTATGGGAAATCAATAGGGATAACCAGGAGTTCTATGATGGGGGGGGGAATACAATGGCCTATGGTCATCATGGGGTAAGTACTATAATGGCAGTTAGATTATCTTTTTTTTAAAGGCTTGCTTGCTTGCTAATGGTAAGTAATGATCAATTGATACTTCCTCTGTGGTCGTTAATAGCTAGAAGGTCAACAGCCCATGACAGTTGGTGGCTACCACATGCCAGCCATGATGGGATGCTCACACAAAACCCTACGCTGACACAATAGCAATAGAATGAAAGAACATTGGGGTCTGGATAGCTCAGTTGGTTAGAGCATGGTGCTGAGAACACCAAAGTTGCAGGTTCGATCTCCCTATGGGACAACTACATATTCCTGTATTGCAGGGGGTTAGATGATCCTCAAGGTCCCTTTGAACTCTATAGTTCTGTGATTCTATGATTATGAGAGATATCTTTCTCTCCTCTCTTGCCCCCAACTGCAAGATGTCTGTGACCGTAGTGTCTCATACTGAACATAAATGAACGGTGAAAAAGAATCTTATGAATCGAAGATGAAGACGCTATATGTACTTTTTCTTGTTTTGTTGCACAAGAAAAATCTTTAATAAAACCTAATAAAAACAAAAAGCAAAGAGGAAGGTAGGACTGAATTTTCCAGCTAAGGAAGAAGGAGCCTGAACCAGTGTCAGGGAAGTGCAAACAGCAAGAGAGCCAAGGGGGGAGACTAGCACTTATAGAGAGCTGAAACAGCTAATTAGCAGTTTCTCATCTGACTCGGAAGAAGAGACAGGGAGGGGGGATTCAGTGCCCGGAACTAGCTATTCACTGAACAGAGGAAGTAAGAGGCGGGTCTTTCAACGATTGGCCTGCTGGGGGAGGAGGAGTAAGAAAAAGCCATTCGAGGCATCTTAACGAGACAGGCACGGACATGCCTTTGAAGTTCTCAGAACTGTTTGAACTCTGTAAATAAATCTTAAAGACAGAAACTGGCTGCGAGCCTGGAGTTTTATCTATGCTAGCTTTGGCAGCACCAACCCCTTACAACCAGACAGTTCCAAGTGGGTGTGACTTGCTTTTGGGTGGAAGTGATTATCATGAGGAGCAATGAGGACTGGGGTGGGGAAACTGGTTCAATCTATGTCACCTGAATCACCAGCAGATAAGCACGATTTAGTGCCTTGTCCAACACTCCTGAACCAGGACCCCAGAGGAAATTCCTCCTAAGCCCAACTCCGCTTAGAGTCCAGATCTCCCTGTGCCATGTGCAGTGTCTGCTCATTGACCAGGCATGAGCAGGGGAGAACGAAGGTGGGGCATCGCTACATAGGGTGCATGTGTGGCTTCACTAAGTACAACACATGCGCCTTACGTAGCGTGCCACACATGCGCTGTACATAGCAGTTTGCCACGGCTGCCGCTCCAGCGCCGTATGGACAGTGCTGGGATCCCTCTGTCGCCACTACAGCCATGAACGGAGGATTCTCCACATGCAGCTGCGGTGGCGCGATGGCTGCTTGCGCTGCTGCGAGCCCCTGTGGGTGCCTTCTTGTCATCCCCCCCCAGACATGGCACCTGGGGTGCCCCCTGTTGCGATGCCACTGGGCGGAGAGCAAGGGTGGGGCATGCCACTGGGTGAAGAGCAAGCAGGGGTGTGACACGCATCCTGGGGGCGTGGTATGCCACCCACGAGGGCGTAGTGCACTGCCTGCAGGGTCGTAGCGCAGGTTCTGGGGGTTTGATGTGCCGCCTGTGAGGGCGTGGCGTGAGGCACATGGGGGGGACCACAATGGCACCCTACTGGAATAGTGGTGCTGGGGGGGGGGGTCCGCTGCCTCCGTACTCCCATTCCTCCGCCATTGCATGAGGTAGCAGAGAGTGACTCATGCCCCAGAAAAAGGACTGACCTTTTAATGATTCAGCAAGGGTCCAGAGACTGGAGAGGGATAAGGCAGGGATAACCCTCAGATGTTTTACCTCCAATATACTGTAGAGAGGCCATATGTCTGGAATTTCCTTTTTTTTTTAATTAATATTTATTAAAGTTTCAGAAAGAATAAAATCACATTAATAAACAAGAAAATTTTTAACAGAAACAGAGAAAAATACACAATACAAAATACAAAATACAAAAAAAAAAGAAAAAAGAAAAAAAACAGTTAAAAACAATTCCGTCTTTTCGTAACTTCTTTTACATTTACTTGTTTCCCGGACTTCCTCATACCTCCCTCTTTTGTATTCCAATTCAGTTTGTAAGTCCAGCAATTTCTTTCCCTCCTTTTTAATTCCAATCCTAAATCTTAATATATTATGACATTAGATTTTTACCTATTTAAAACCAATTTTTCCATTTCTTTTAACCTTTTTGATCCTAGTCCTTAATCTTGATATATTTATAGCTTTAAAGCCTGTACAGCTAGAAGCCACTTAACTTCAATCCAACATCACTCTAACATTCATTAATTTTGCAATATTTCTGTAAATAATCTTTAAATTTCTTCCAATCTTCTTCCACCGACTCTTCTCCCTGGTCACGGATTCTGCCAGTCATTTCCGCCAATTCCATATAGTCCATCATTTTCATCTGCCATTCCTCCAGTGTGGGTAGCTCTTGTGTCTTCCAATACTTTGCGATGAGTATTCTTGCTGCTGTTGTAGCGTACATAAAGAAAGTTCTGTCCTTTTTTAACACCGATTGGCCGACTATGCCCAGGAGAAAGGCCTCTGGTTTCTTCAAGAAGGTATATTTAAATACCTTTTTTAATTCATTATATATCATCTCCCAGAAAGCCTTAATCTTTGGGCACGTCCACCAAAGGTGGAAAAATGTACCTTCAGTTTCTTTACATTTCCAACATTTATTATCAGGCAAATGGTAGATTTTTGCAAGCTTGACTGGGGTTATGTACCACCTGTATATCATTTTCATAATATTCTCTCTTAAGGCATTACATGCCGTAAACTTCATACCTGTGGTCCACAACTGTTCCCAGTCAGCGAACATAATGTTATGTCCAACATCTTGTGCCCATTTAATCATAGCAGATTTCACGGTTTCATCCTGAGTATTCCATTTCAGCAGCAAGTTATACATTCTTGACAAATTCTTAGTTTTGGGTTCTAACAGTTCTGTTTCTAATTTTGATTTTTTCCACCTGGAAGCCAATTTTCTTATCCAAATTGTATGCCTCCATTATCTGATAATAATGAAGCCAGTCTCGCACTTTGTTTTTTAATTTTTCAAAGCTCTGCAATTTCAATTTGTCTCCATCTTGTTCCAAAATTTCCCAATATTTTGGCCATTTGACCTCCATATTGAGCTTTTTCAAGGCTTTCGCTTCCATTGGTGACAGCCACCTTGGAGTTTTGTTTTCCAATAAATCCTTATATCTTATCCAAACATTAAACAGTGCTTTCCTGACAGTATGGTTTTTAAATGCTTTATGTGCTTTGACCTTGTCATACCACAGATATGCATGCCATCCACATACGTCTGGAATTTCCTGGACCTATCCAGAATATCTCTCAACAACTTTTCTGTCTGGATTTTCACTGTTTGAAATATGGCAACCCTAATATACTGGAGTGCCCACCTCCTTGATCCAGCTTCTCTCTAGCAAACTGGACTATCAATATGATTTCCCTGGTTATCTGTACCTTGGTGTATAAGCCTGTCCCACTTCCCTCTGCACAACACATATAAAACCCAAAATAAAAATATAAAACACAAAATAAAAGTTTTTACTTGCTAATGTAAAAACCTACTTTCATTCGAACGATTTGGTGGGGAGGTCTTTCAGGAAGATTCCACTTGCTCAGCATGTGGTGGTCTTTGAAATAAGAGATTAAAAAACAATGCAAGAAAGGACAGAGAAAAGGAAGCACTGTTCCATGCATATTCTATATTATGGAGAATTCAGCTCCTGAGCGGCATCAGAAATTTCTTACACTGTCTCAGTTGTTTATTTATGTCTTTTGTGGTATCCTTTAGAGTAGCACATTAGTCAGAGCTGTTGTGCCACAGCTAGAGTGAAGTTCCACTATATAAAGCTGTAGGAAATCCATCTGCATTGTTTTCGTTTTCATAAATGACACTGATGTCTCAATTAGGCCCATGAGACTGATTTCTTGAAGCCATGCCCACCTCTCTCACATCTGATATGTGACTTCAGGTGTAGAGCAGGTATAGGGATGGCAGGATTTGTCTGTTTTCATTCCCTCCTAACATGAATTGCCACTCACCTTAAATTCCACATTTTGTAGCGATTTGCATTTTTAATTTAATTGTCGAAAATTCACCAGCATTTTAGTATGAGTTTCTTTCCTAAGTACATTTTTATGTCCTGTTTTGACAAACGTACAGATTTCTGCAAGAAATTTCCGTGAACAAACTACTTTTTTGTATGTTATTTTCACTAATGCCTTCATTTTTTATGCACGTCTTCACCCAATATATGCAGGTATTCCACAAAATTCAGTAAAGTCCAGTTTTTGAAGGAGAGTTATGTTTTGGTTCACATATTGTTTTGGGAAATGCAAATTTGATAGGTTTAACTAGCAGTTTTCTTCTAGAAAAAAAGGTGCCGGTATTCACCATGAAGTTGTTATAGTAACTACCACACTTTTAACCAGTGCTTTTCTTCTTCTTCTTCTTCTTCTTCTTCTCCTTCTTCTTCTTCGGGTGCTGGTACTGCATCTCCTTGAGTACCCCCAGAGGAAAGCACTGGATTTAGCTTTAAATGCAAACTGAATCAAATTTCTCCCTCATCCCAAGGCAGGTAAAATACCTGACTGCTTAGGAAGAATTGGGAGCTTAGAATGAGCTCCTAATCGTTCCTTTTCAAATGAGCAGGAGGACAGTCACAGCCACATTTGCAAGGGCATTGGGTTTTCCAAGCCCCTGACCATTGTCTGCTCACTGGTGCTTGTGTGTGAAGTGGTTTGATCCCAAACTACACATGGTATTGAAAATGGGTTACCTGATTGCTGGGTGGGCCACTCCACCTACCTGGTGAAGTTGACCTATGGGTGGGTGGATGGATAAGATAACAATCCAGTCCAACATCTGGATGTGGTTCCTCTCTCCTGTCATACCAAATAGCAACATGTAGCTCTACAGAACAATTTAAGGAGCAAAACCGTTTTGAGAATACTGAATGAGGCTTGAGTTGGATGGCCCCTTTCCCTGGTTTGGCTTTAGTGTTCTGTAATACAGACACAACCAATCTTCGTATTATAGGTGAAGCAGAGAAGAAGTACAGATAATCCATAAATGGCTTGCAAAATGCTGGGTGGCAGCGCTGCTGCTACCATGACACCATTAGGGGATCTGATAACGACACGCCAAATTCTGTAATTAAGCGACTATAGCGTCTTGTAATGCTGTTATGTTTCGTCTTAGTCATTCCAAATAGAATTAATTATGAGCTAATTAAAAAGCCCTCCTGCCTCCCTTTCAAAAATAACTCCGCTGTTTTAGCTATTCGCAGATAGCCATAAATCTTAGCTCTATTTAAAGAGGGGGAATTGATTGCTGTTCTAATACTTATTGAACACCTATAACAGATGTTTAAATCTCTCCAAGCCTAGCATAATTAAAATCGTAAATCCACACTCGTTTGACAAGAACGTTAGCAGGAATCAAAGGTGTAAATAAGCAAGTGGAGTGAGGAGGCATTATTTTGCTTGGTGTGGTGATCAAAGTGTTTATGATATTCCCCATTCAGCTGGATGTCCTGTGGATTCTCATCCTTGGGAATGGAGGGGTTCTCCTGTCACCTGTGTGGAAGAGAAACTTGTCTCATCACCTCAGATCATTCTGGCCTAGTTGAGGTAACCCTCAAATGTTTCTGTAAAAGTGTGTGTGTGAGGGGGAAGCCAGTGAGGGAGGGTAAATATGGGGTGGGTGTTTCTACCACTGCTTCTTCTCCCCTGATTATTTCAGCTGACACAGGATACAGTTTCCACAGGATGAATGGGAAAAGGCAATAAAAAACAAACAAAATCCATGCATTAGAAAATAAAGGGGTGAAGGATGCAGCAGTGATGGGGTTAATTCTGTGTCTGGGAGGAGGGAGGGTGAAGAAGTGAATGGGAAATCAGGAATGCCACAAAAGATGCCTCTAGCTTGCGAGTCCCCGTCCAGCCGGCCAATAGGAAGCAGGCTGGTGAGCACTGCAGGAATTGCAGCGCAGGTTTCCCCACCCAGTATTCTGGCCCAGCAAGCTAGTAGCAAGCAGGCTGGTTATGCTGCTGATGAATTGTCCAGAAAAGGGAAAGCAGGCTGGAGCTGAGGAGAAAGTCCCACCAAGAATAATTCTTGATAAAAATAAAAGTACAGTTAAAGCAACCCTGGATGGTTAAGTCCAGTTGAATTTGACTATGGGGTGTGGTGCTCATCTCTGATTTCAGGTTAAGGGAGCCGACGTTTGTCCGCAGACAGATTTTCTAGGTCATGTGGCCAGCAGGACTAAACTGCTTGTAGACACATAACAAGTGATAGTTGATCTGATTGCCTGTGAGATAGCTTCTTTGACCAACTTTGGACAATGTTAACAATGTTGTTTGGATAACATACTAAGCCATAGTTAGCTATGGCTTAGAAATAGAAATACTTTATTGTCACTGTACCACTTGTTTACAGTGAGATTAAATGAGTCCCCTCTCCCCCCCCCCCAATCTCTCAGTCCTTGTTACACTCTGTGGGCTGTCGTATGACCACCAACCCTGAACGTCAGCTGCAATGTTGCTGTCTTCCATTCAGCAGCTTAGCGTATTATCAAAACAAGGGTATTGATTCAATGGTCAATGACCATCAGTCTCAATCCTGAATACAATGATTGGCAGTGACTCCCCAGGATTTCATGTAGGAGTCTCTCCAGCCCATCCTGGATATACCAGGAATTGAACCTGGGACCTTCTATATGCAAGACAGATGCTCTACCACTAAGCTACAGTCCTTCCCAGACTTCCCCCTTGTGTTCTCTCTTGCAACTCTTGTGATTCCCAGCTTGACTTCATTCTTGAGATTCTTGCCATTGCTGTCTTTGCTTTTCTTCATTTTTGTGGATTTCAGGCACTTTTTAGTACTCCCTTTTCTTTAACTAACAAGGGCCTGTCCCTGTACTAATGAAGGGAATCTGCAAGCTCTCCCTGGCCCCCCTCCGCCCAAATGCCCGTGGTGTGTTCTCTTTCAAAGTATGTCTTCCTGTCAAGGGAATTCAGCCAACAATCCCCTTTGTGAATAATTGCCTCTTGCCTGTCAACGTGGGGTTACAGATATGTTCATTTTGGGAAAACACTGTCGAGAGTTCTTTCTTCCCCGCTAGGCATGCATTATTATACAGATGTTCCGAAGATAATTCAGCAGAAACTTATCCTTGATGAAGAACCTGACATAAATGCTTGGGGAAGGGATGTAAAACATCTGCTTTGCATACAGAAGGTCCCAGGTGCAGCCCTCAGTATCTCCAGGTAGGAATGGGAAATACTCACTGCTTGAAACCTAGGGGAACTGCTTCCAAGCAGTGTAGGATGTACTGCACTAGGTGGACCAATGGTTTGGCTCATTTTAAGGCATCTTTTTATGTTGCATTAGTTTGAGAGCAGGGTATCTCTACATAGTAACTTATGTTGGTTTTATACCGCCTTGACATGCCATGGCTTCTCTTGCTGCCTGGAGCTAATTGGCCATGCACCCCCCAAATACCTGGAGGGTAACAGGCTGGGGAATGCTGATGAAAAGGTGCTCTACTCTCATAATTAATCCAAAGGAGCAGGTGAGAATTCTCAGTTCGAGATTGTTAGACTTCCCCAGCTCCACTCCCAAAGGTGCTGTTGTGAAGGCAAATGACTGTTACAGCGGTGTTAATCTGTAGAGCAGGGGTCCCCAAACTAAGGCCCATGGGCTGGATAAGGCCTGAGGGACTCGTTTATCCGGCCTGCGGTGACCCCCGCTGCCTGCTGCCCACTCTTATCGGTGCTGTGCTGCACGGCTGCCCAATTCTGGGTTGGAGGAGCACTGGAAATAGCTTGTGCGCATGTGCAAGCTATTTCCGGTGCACATCCAGGTTGGAGGAGGCCCGTGCACATGCGCACAAGCTATTTCCAGTGCTCCTTCAACGTGGAAGTGCACTGGAAATAGCGTGTGTGCACGCGCTCCCCTGCCCTCCAGCCCGCAGCGCAATCGGCACTGGACAGACTGACTTGAGGTGCGGTAAGTTTGCTGACCCCTGCAGTAGAGAGTCTGTGTGATGCAATGGTTAGAGCAGGGATAGCCAACATAGTAAACTCTGAATGTTTTGGACTTCAACTCCCATCAACTCTACCCAGCATGGCCCAGTCATCCAGGATGATGGGAGTTTTAGCCTGCAACATCTGGAGGACATCCCTGGGTTAGAATGTCAGAGCTGGACAGAGTTAAAATCCTCACTTAGCCATGAAGCTCACTGGGTGACCTTGGGCCAGTCAATGTTGCCCATCTTAACCTACTTCCAAGGGTCATTGTGAAGATAAAATGGTGAGCACCACCTTCAGCTCTCTGGAGAAAAGGTTTTAAAATGCAATAAATAACATGACTGAGTAGAGTTATCTGCATTTACCCCAGATCACTAGCCACATCTTATTTATTTATTAGCACCTCTTTAGCCATGGCTGTCAGAGCAGCTTACAAGTAAAAGCACATGAATATAGCAAATTTCAACAAAATAACAAACCAGTGGTCATCAAAGCACACAAACAAGACTAAGATGCCTGTGCAAATGAAAAGTTATTCATTTGGAACTGGCAGAAAAATAAGAATGATACCAGTCAAACTATTCTTGGAAGGAAGCCACAAAAGCAGGGGGCCACCACTGAGAAGGCTTTATTTGGTGAAGATGCTTTGGAGTAGTGATGGAGGAGAAATGCATTTTAACCCCACTTTAAAGCTGGATATATCCAGTTCACACTTTCCAAAACCAATATGCAAACTGTAACCTTTGAATTTTGCACTTATCCAAATTTTGTGATGCAGTTCTCCAACCAAACTGTGTTTACCAAAAAAAAATCATATATTACGGGAAAGTGTGCATAAAAATGGAGATATTAATGAAAATACTGTACAAAAACTCATTCTGGCAGGGAACAATTCTTCCAAAAATGTGCACTTTACTCAAAACAACATATAAAAATGTGTTTTTTCAAATGGAAATTTTAGGAGAATTCTCATAAGGAATCCTGTATTGCTTCTCCCCAATAGGAGACACACAGTTTTATCTTGTAGAAGCTGAAACATCTGAACAATGCACTTTGGTGACACATCCCCAATTAAAGGGGGATATGCTTTAAAAGTGTGCATTTTAAAGAGCTTCATTTGGGCTTATTACTTCAAGGTGACCTTACTGCATCATTATTTGGAATGTAGCTCCAGGAGACCTTTATTAAGATTTTCATTTTGGAAAATGAAAATTTCATGTGCTGTGCAAAGGTTTGCAGAAATAGCATCCCTTATTCTGGCTACAAGAAAAATACACTGGGTGATGTAATTTAATGAATCTGAAATATAATGACTCCTCTGATATGAGCATAGGAATAATGATGTTGAAATTAGGAAAGCTTCAGTGACTTCCAACGCATTACCAGTTTTTGCCGCAGATGAGGAAAACTGATTTTAATTTTTGTCTTAAACTAACATTTTTCTGTGATAAATGGGTAATGGGATCGATCTAATGGGGAATGAACTTCTCTTCTTGCCTTAATTCTTCATCTTGGCTTTGCCAACCACCCACTGATTACTCTTACAGCTCCTTTTGCTCAAAGAGCAAACTCAGTCTTGGGTTCTTCAAGATTAACTACAGTTCCAAAAGATAGAGCCAATTTTAAAAGTTTATGGCTCGTTTCATAATGTCTTGTAAATCAGACTTTGCTTCTCTCCCTTTTTTTAATTATGCCAACTGAAAACTAGCAGCCAAGGCCAAGCATTGGAATAACTTTATAGTAGGATAATTGTTTTAAAGCCTATTATGGCCTCTCCATTATTAAACATGATGTGGTTATGAACACGAACTTAACTGCCCATTTATGGAATTGCATTAGGACTCTGTTCAGTTATTTCAGATGCATTAATGCGACTCTTGGACGGCAGGGCGGGAACATGGAAGGGTCCAAACCACTGTGAGAGATCAAAGTGAACTGGGGCAGAAGGGAAGAGTTGCAAAACTGGCTTGAGTGGGAGGCAAAACAGCTGTGCCTTTCATTTGGACCCAACAGCAGCTAGAATAACAACAACAACAAAAAGAACAGAGAAGAATATGAGGCAGATCAGGGGCGGGTGGGGGGAAAGCAAAGTGTTAGGCAGCTTGCAACATTAAATAACATCTATGGCCCAATTGGGGAATGGGTGAACGTGTCAATTTCAGTTTCTCTGAATTTCTCATTTTTCCAATCTTCTGCTCAGTTCTCTACATTTCCAAATGAGTTGGTGGATGATGATGATGATGATTAAAAAGCCTTGTGAAAAGTTTTGCCTAATACATACAGTTTGCAAAGCATTTTTCCGAAATATAATAAAAAATAATGTATGGTATTTTCAGTAATATATTCATGCTTATGCACACTTTATTTTTAAAAAAATAATATTTATTGATTTTCCAACCATTTAAACACAATAAAACAGAAAAAACAAAAAAGAAAAAGAAAAAGCAAAGCAAAGAAAAGAAAAAACATAAGATTAACAAAACAAGACGCAAACCATTTAAAACACAAAACAATTTCAATATCTTAACTTTCATTCCCTTATTTCCACGACCTCCTCACACCTCCCTTTTTGTATTCCACTTCTATTAATTGTTTCAGCAATTCCTTTCCATCTTCCTCTGTTTTCTATCCTATAATTATCTTAACATATTCTAATCTTATTTTTCCCTTTAATACTCTATTAGTCTATTTATACTTAATTCCTTATAGCATTTCTACTAAAGCCATATAACTTCATTCCAACATTTTTCTAACATTCATTATTTTTACAATATTTCTATAAATAGTCTTAAACTTTTTCCAGTCTTCTTCCACTGTCTCTTCTCCCTGGTCTCGGATTTCTGCCAGTCGTTTCTGCCAATTCCATTTAGTCCATCAACTTCATCTGCCATTCTTCCCGGATAGATAAATCTTGTGTCTTCCAGTACTTCACAATGAGTATTCTTGCTGCTATTGTTGCATACGTGAAAAGAGCTCTATCCTTCTTTAACACCAATTGGTCGACCATGCCCAGGAGAAAGGCCTCTGGTTTCTTCAAAAAGGTATATTTAAATACCTTTTTCATTTCATTATAAATCATCATATAAAGCCAATGCAATTCTGGGCTGCATCAATAGGAGTATAGCATCTAGATCAAGGGAAGTAATAGTGCCACTGTATTCTGCTCTGGTCAGACCTCACCTGGAGTACTGTGTCCAGTTCTGGGCACCACAGTTCAAGAAGGACACTGACAAACTGGAACGTGTCCAGAGGAGAGCAACCAAAATGGTCAAAGGCCTGGAAACGATGCCTTATGAGGAACGGCTAAGGGAGCTGGGCATGTTTAGCCTGGAGAAGAGGAGGTTAAGGGGTGATATGATAGCCATGTTCAAATATATAAAAGGATGTCACATAGAGGAGGGAGAAAGGTTGTTTTCTGCTGCTCCAGAGAAGCGGACACGGAGCAATGGATCCAAACTACAAGAAAGAAGATTCCACCTAAACATTAGGAAGAACTTCCTGACAGTAAGAGCTGTTCGACAGTGGAATTTGCTGCCAAGGAGTGTGGTGGAGTCTCCTTCTTTGGAGGTCTTTAAGCAGAGGCTTGACAACCATATGTCAGGAGTGCTCTGATGGTGTTTCCTGCTTGGCAGGGGGTTGGACTCGATGGCCCTTGTGGTCTCTTCCAACTCTATGATTCTATGAGTCAATGATTCTATGATCTCCCAAAGTGTCTTAATCCTTGGGCATGTCCACCAAAGGTGAACTCTAATCCTCCAATTCGTCTGTTTTTCTTTAAGTTCAGTCATAGCAAGCGTCAACTTATATTCATCAAGTTGCTTCTGTAGGGCTGGGGCTCTCTTGCTCTTTCTCTCCAGTTGTGTTTCTTTACATTCAGCAACAACAGCTTTTTCCCTGGCCTCCTCCACAGTTTGCCGTATCGAAATAGGTTCCTGTGTCAATTTCTGGGTAGTTTCTATATTAGTATTATTTATACTTTCTATATTTAAGTTAGTTTTAATGATTGAAACATCCACTTTCGCATTTATTGTATCCATTTTCCTGTGAAGCTGATCCAATGAATCATTTATCTTAAATAATGCCGCCACTAGAGCCTCTTCTGTCAACATTTCTCTTGGTTTTACATATACTGGTACAAAGGCTCAGAAAAAGCAGGGGGGCCTGATGGTGGACCTCTCCTGGATTGTTGCGAAGTCCTCCCAGACCTTAATGTTTTGTCAGCAGTTGACTGGTCTGTTTTTCCTCTTCCATTAACCATAACACTTAAAGGCTTCAAGGTCAGTCCCAGAGTCTCATGGTTTTTAACTTGCAGCTGGAAATTTCCCTAACCCAACTCTTGTAAAGCAACCGGTTTCAAAGGCTTCCACTAGGGGGAAACAGTTTCTATTTGTAATAGTCAATAGTATCCTCTTTTAAACAATCCAAAAATTAGTTTCAAGTTAGTTTCAATTTTCAGTTACTTTTACTCCTTTTTAAAGCAGCCGGAAACAGTAGAAACAATGTATTTCTCTTGTTTAACTAGCTGTCAATGAACGTTCTAAACGCTGTCAATGAACATTCCAAAATACGTCAGTCCTACTAGCAGCCCGTTTCCAGGGTCAGAGCGGCGGTGTTTTAGATTTCTTCGCTCGCTCCTGCAGGCATATTCAGTCCACAACTCCCCCCCCCTTCTCCTGCCTCCAAAGGGGGGTTTTGTTCTTTACCGATGGAAATTTAATCTTTTACAAAAGACTTTCCAGGACTCCAGCTTGCAACTTCATTGCCTCAGTCTATTTACAAAAGGGGAAGGCGGACTTCCTGTTTTGAACCTCCCCGCTTCGATACCAAATTATACTTTTAGAAATCCAATTCTCCCGTTTCAGCTCTACTCACGGGTAATTACTTTAAAGTCAAATTGTCCACAGGAAAAAGTCAGCGCTCTCTGGCAACGGCTGTGCGGCTTCGCTTCGTGGAAGAAGCAGATGATTTGAAGCACCGCGCCACTCACCCCACGTCGCTCCGGAGCCCCGAAAACGGGTTTCCCCGCGAGTAGGGGAGGCGTAGAAGGTGCCCGCCGAATCCCACGTTCACATGCTTCTCCCCCCTGTGATTTTTATGGGTCTCCGCCTTCACCGTGGCGGCCAGACCCAATTTCCCACGGGGCAAATTCCTCCCGGTCAGAGGAATTCCGCCATTGCCGCCATGGCGCCAACCCGGAAGTCGCTTATACACACTTTACACTAGTGAATACTTTTTTTTTTTTGTACACATTGCTTGGCTGGAGAATTCCATTGCAAAATTAGGAGAAGTGTGGATTTCAAAGGATTGCTGTATTTCCATTTGTGTGTTGTTTCAGAACATGTGAATTAGGTAGGTTTCCCTTTAAATGTGAACTGAAACAAATTTCTCTCCTCTCAGAGGAGAGGCCCAGGCACTCATTGTACCATGTGTGCCCTTACGATTTCTGCCCAGCAGGGAAATAGCTATACATATGAGATTTTGTACAATACACTGGATACATCCCTGCTGGCCCTCTACTTGCTTACCTGTTGTTGATATTTATCAAATTTCTTGAGAGGTTGGGATTTCTTATATCAGAAAAGGGCAGGGGAAATAATCTGCCATGGTCTGATCTGGACACCTGACTTACCTGTTACCTTGACACTTTTGCTGGGGTTGGGGTTGAGATGCTTCATCAACTGGGTCCCTCCACTTGCTTGCGGAATTGGTTCCCTTGTTAAGTTGCCTGAAGCAACCTTCCCACCACCCTCAAAGAAAAGCCCAATGAGGACTGAACATGCTTAGTGTCACGGTGTCCTACAAGAAGGACGGCTGAACAGGAGCACTCCATGCTGTAACAATCTGCTGTAGTCCCAACTTTTGTAATACTGACTGTATTTCTATGTTATTTAAGACACATCTTATATACCACTTAATCACCAATATTTCTAAGTAGTGTACAGTGGTACTTTGGTTTATGAACTTAATCTGTTCCAGAAGTCTGGTCTTAAACCAAAGCGGTGTTAAACCAAGGTATGCTTTCCTATAGAAAGTAATGGGAAATGGATTAATCCATTCCAGACGATGAAAAACAACCCCTAAAACAGCAATTTAACATGAATTTTACTATCTAATGAGACCATTGATCCAAAAAATGAAAGCAATAGACCAGGCTGCCATCTACTACCCAGTATAAAAACCCTTACCCTGCCCACTCTGTCCTGCACCCTGCAAGGGAATGCTATGGCTGTCACTTCTGGAGGCCAGCTGTCTCTCGCTCTGCAGGGGAAGCCCAACAATAAGAGTGTCTCTCTGTCTTCCCCGCACACAGAGAAGTCCCCAGAAACCAGACGCGTTTTCACACTTACAGCCCAGCGCTTATTACCACTCGAGCAATATGGGTTTACTCTGTCACACACCTAACTGCAGCACCAAGGACCCCTTCTCTGCTTCTGGGTGATGCTGCTTCAGCTGGCCCTGAACGAGGGAAGGCTGTGCCGACAAAACGGAAGTGTACCCTCGAATGGAGTATGTTTGCAATCTGAAAACAAAATGCAAACTGGAACACACATATCTGCTTTTGAAGTGTTCGTAACCCAAAAAGTTCACTGGCTACACTGTTTGTAACCTGAGTTACTACGGTACATTAGAAACAAATCACAAAAGAAAATGAAGCAATAAAACAACAAAACTTTATAATAAAACCACACACTATCTAAACATGCCTGCTGGAACAAGAAAGTTTTAGTCATGTGCCTGAAGTTCAGCAAGGTTTCCTGGGCCCAGGTTAAGTATAAATTAATGCAGCAGTCTTGAACTCAGCACAGTAACATATGGGTAGCCAGTTCAAGCTTTTAAGCAATGGAATTATGTGCTGATATGTATGTTCATTGAATTCTGGTATATGCAATGAACACCTATCTTTTCCAGGAGACTTTCAGAATCTTACAGTGCCTTCTACACTGAGGTCAGAAAGAGATTTCCTGTATTGACAGAAATCAACGTGGAATGGCATGAGAATGAATTATAGTGAATCATTAAAGAAGCACTTAGGAATGTGGCTGAAAGTCACATTCTAAAGCAAATCAAAGCAAAAAAACCTGATGGGGCGGCCTTGGGTGTCAGGAAGACCTCGGATAAGGCATTAAGGAAGTTAAACCAAAAGGTCTCCATGTTCGAAGGCATTTAATGGAGTATGACTTGCTAAGCGGAGAGGCTGGGGAGACCTTGGAATAAGATACAGCAGCATACATTAAGGGAATCTGTAGGACAAAGGTTTAACGATAACTACAGGCTTTATAAAACAGAAAAATCACTTCTGCTGATCATAAAAAATGGTTGCAGCCTCCCTCCAAAGCAAAAGCGATAGTCTTGGCAAGAGACGAACAGCCGGTTATTATTATGAAAAACATTATGTTGGCGCAGCAAAATGCATTAATGGCCAAATGTCAACATGAAGCTGGCTATAGCTTAGTGCCCCTTTCCACAGAGTAAAAAAATGGAATTGTTCTTCATTTGTTGGATGAAAAATGGAGAGACCGTTGGTGCAAACCATGTAAACTCTGGAAAGCAACAAATGGTGGTTTCAAGAGCGTAAGAAGCACTTGCATTAAAAAACAGTGGGAATGTTCTGGGTTTGACACAAGAGGTGGGGGCGGGTGGGTTGAAGATTAACAATGCACAAACCGTTTTGCTAAAAAAAGGGAGCAACTTTCTAAAGTTTTAAGGAAAAGTAGGTTTATGTGGTTAAGGTGGATTAAAGTGCTCTGCAACAAATCAATTAAAAAACAAACAGGAGACATGCTTTGGAAAGTGTGGAATGATTGACTGGTTAACAGGAAGACATATTGACACCTTGAAAACAAATAAGAACAAATGCTAAATAAAGACCAGATACAGTCTAAACTCCACATAAGCTTTGTGAAGCAAATCAGGATGAATGTTAAATAAACAGGTGCTGTAAGTCAGTGATCTTCTGGAGAATGGAGTACTAGCAGCATGAGGAGCACTGATCTTGGCCAGAGGCATCAACTTCTCAGAAAGATTGTGGGGGCCTGACACCACGCGCACAAGGGAAAGATGGGGGGAAGGCACCCCTGGCCAGTGGTGGCGGCAGCAGCAGCTGCCAGCCATTGATGCCTCACTGTTCCTAGCTCTGCATTTACCCTCCTCTATCCTCTGAACAATGCACCCCCAGCTCCCTAAAAAACACACATTGTGGGGCTCAAAGTGGCTCGGCCCCCAGAGTTGTTATCTATGATCTTGGCTGGCTTAGGAGAATGGCAAGAAGGAGGTTAAAGGTAATAGTAGCATGGGGAGCAGCAAAGTCCTTCTGATTGGGAGCAGGCTAGGGAAGGCTGAATCCATCAGCTGAGCATTTGGAAATATATCACTGACCTGGTATAAAGTAGCTCCCTTTGGCCATTACAGCATCTTGTGATAATGAATTCCATAATTATGCAATGAGTTAAAAATAATTTCTTGGGAAGAAGCCAGCCTTATCATTCATGCAGTTAAATCAGACTAACACCACAATGTACAAAAAGCAAAACAAAAGCACAGTGGAGAAGAATTTGTGGTTGAATAAACGTCGCGCTGGAAGACACAGGAAAATGAAGAATTCAAGCTAAGTATATTGTCCGATACGAATTGAAACTAATGGAGAAAAATAAGCATGGAGCTGTGAATATAAATGTAAACATGCGAAATTAGATGAAAACAAATGCACTGAATATTGTAGCCCAAATTCAAATATTACAACCTCCCCCCCCCCCCAACATATGCAGTTTATTTTCATGGTGAGACACTGGAGCTTTCAAATCTCAGCTGTGCAGTGTAAACTCTACACAGAAATTTGGGGAAATTATGTTTGAATTTGGGAAAATCATTCGTTCTCTTCAGGCATTTGTTCCTGAATAAATGATAAGGGGCTGTGTGAATGTATGGTACTAGCTCCTCCTTCATGTTGATTCCACAGGTGTGGCCAATTAGGGTTCCTGTTTCCATGTTGGAAAACCTTTGCACTATGAAGGTTCCCCCTTCAATCTCAGCTGATTGTGTGCTGGTTGGAAGAGTCGCTGGCAAGTGCACCACCACCAAGTGGTCAGAGTGAGCCCTGTGAGTTCCTGCAGGCCCTTTCATATGTTCAGAAGCAAATGCCTAAGAAGGGTTCTTATTGAATCTACGAAAGTGTGCTTTTCTCTCTCTCATGTGAGTATTAAAAGGAACAGTGTTGAGAAGTCAGTTTTCCTTTGTTCATGAAATATGCAGAAGCTTTCGACTGCATTGGTCATAAAGTGACGAGTGTTGGGAACTGCTTCAAAAAGGGATTTTCAGGACACATCACAGAACTGATTTGACATCCGCTGTGATTATTCAGTGGCCGTAAGAACGTTTGGCATCATGCTGCAGCAAAATAGATTCAGAGGATCCAGGCCAAGATATCTGAGCAGGAATTATCTTGCTGTCTAACAACGATGCATAGATGAAAGGGTGGGGGTGGCAGTGCAAATTTGGAAAGACTTCTTGGTTGATACTGCATTTCATACTTCTTACAGTGTGGGGATCCTGCTGTGCTGTTTTGTAAGGCCACAGAATATGCTCCTATATAAAGCAGGGATGGGGAATCTCTGGTCCTCCAGATTGACTGGCTCCAACTCCTATCACAGCCAACACAGCCAGTGTCTAAGGATGATAGGAGCAGTAGTCCAGCCACATTTTATGGAGCTTCCTTTCAGCTGAGGTCAGACAAGCTCCCTCCCCACAGAATTCCCAGCACCTACTGAATACTTCGTTTTTATTCCAGCATGAATTTTAATTATAGTTTTAGTTGTGGCTTTTTGGCATTATATCTTTGTAAGCCACTTAGAGATAATTGTAGTCAAGTGCTATATAAATTGTTGACGTAAATAAATAAAAGCATCCGATGGGGCTCATGTTCCCCATTACTGGTAGAGAGGCGTGAAAGGCCTCTGCTACACCAGGAAGAGCTTTTGCCGGCATTAGGCTTTAAAACAAATCACAGCAGGACTGGGGAACCTTCTAATTTTATTTTTTTTAAGCTCAAGGGTAAAATTCCCTTCTGTACAACCCTTTGGAGGACATGCAGGACTTCCGGGTTAGCGCCATCGGCGAATGGCGGAGTTCCTCTGACCGGAGGAACTGGCTCCGTGGAAACTGGGTCTTCCCACTGCGGCGAAGGTGGGGACCCACTAGAAATCCCAGGCGGTGGAAGCCTGGGAACGTGGGGTTCAGCAGGGCACCAGGAGCGCCCCCCTACTCACGGGGAACCCCTTTTTGGGATTCCGGAGTGAAGTGGGGTGAGCGGCGCGGTGCTGCGAACTGACTGCTACTTTCATGGAGTGAAGCCGCATAGCCATCGCCGGAGAGTGCTGACTTTTTCCTGTGGACAATTGGATTTAAAACAAGTACCCGTGAGTAGAAACGGAAAATTGGATCAAGAAATATCTTAATTTGACATCGAAGCGGGAAGGTTCAAAACAGGAAGTCCGCCTTCCGCTTTTTGTATATAGACTGAAGCAAAAACCTTGTAAGCTAAAGCCTGGAAAGTCGTTAAAAAAGCCTAAATTTCCTTCATTTATAACTACTGAAACCCCCTTGGAAGCAGGAGAAAAGGGGGGGGGGACTTTGTGTAATGCCTGCAGGAGAGGGAGTGAAGAAAGATAAGTTTCCACCGTCTCTAACCTGGGAACGGGGTGTCAGAGACAGAAATTGTTGGAGAGGTTCATTGACTGTGAATGGAATACTTTGACAGATAGCTAAAGAAGAGAAATAAATGGATTCCAATGTTGCCTTTTGCATTCTAAAGAAACAAAATATCTGAAAAATGAAGTAATTTTCCTTTGTTGGACTTGCTTTAAAAAGATGGATACAAATAGAAATTGTCTCCTCTAGAGGGAGCTTGCTAAATTGTTGCTGCAGCCTACTTGAGGACTCCACAGCTGTGAGATTAAGATCGTGGGATTAGTCCTTTTGACCTTGACTAAATATGAGCTGGAAGGAAGTTTTGGTGCTTGCTTTATGCAAGACAAGTGCTTTGTTGGAACAGATGCATGAGAAGATGGATTTGATGAATGAGAAAATGGATTTGATAACTGTTGTGGCTAATAACTGTGGACAAATAGTGAATAGTGATACAGAAACCATCCAGGGTCCAACTCAGGAACCTGTATTGATTGGGCAAGGGCAGAAGATAATGGAGGAGGCTGCGGTTGCACCTCAAATAATACAAATGGAGAGGCCCAAGGCCCTACAGGAGCATAAGCCGCTGTTTTTGAAGATTGAACTTGGAGTGGGCCAGGGGGAGTCTGGAGCTGAGGAGGCTCTTAACTTTGGAGAGACTTCGAAATATGTTCGTAAATATTTTTTGGATTATATTGATGACTGTGGGGAGTGGGACTGTGGGGAATGGGCTGGTTTGATGAAGGGAGACGGAGATAATTTTGGGTTGGAACCCCCCAGAGACCTGCTCCTCAATGAGAAAGGAAAGAAATTAAGAAAGAGACCAACAAAAGACAAGGAAAAGTGCAAGTATAAACAAGAAGAAGAAGATCTGCAGAAGGGACATGGAAGAGACTTAAGGGCCTCGGACATAAGACTCCCAGGTTGATGGACTAGAGGGAATGGACAGTAAGGACTGACACGACCCGAGACCAGGAAGAAGAGACGTTGGATGAAGATTGGAAGAAAATTTATAAAGAAAACTTTTTATTTAGGGAATTAGCCTAAAATTAATGAATACTAGGGAAAATGTTGGAATGAAACTATATGACTCTAGGAGAAATGATATCAGGAGTTATGTATAACTGAGTATTAAGTTTCAAGCTTTAAGGTATTTCATGGTAAGATAAGGTTAAATAAATTAAGGTATTTTGAATAACAGAATATGGGGAAAGATGAAAAGGATCTGTCGAGTTAATTAATAGGTTAAATTGTTAAGATAAATTATTTAATAAAAATTGAGAAAGATGGAAAGAATTTGCTGAAATAACTAAACTAGAATACAAAAAGGGAGGTGTGAGGAGGTCAACGAAACAAGCAAATGGAAGTTAAAGATATGTAATTTGGGATTTGTTTTCCCCCCCTTTTTATTTTTTTTTGCTGTATTGTTGTATTGGTTTTTATGTTTTGCGTTCTTTCTTCTTTTTATGTATTGTAGTGTTGTTGTTTTTTTCTTTTTTTCTGTAATTCTGAAATTATTAATAAATATTATTATTTTTTTTAAAAAAAACCCTTTGGAGGACATGCAGTGACAAAAATGATCAGAGCAATAAATGTGAGTTTTGCCTTTGTACAATAGTGTCAGGGTCTGATTGGAAGAACCAGCTGGAGAAAAGGGAAGAAGGTTCAGAGACTAGGGACTGGTGGTGGGGTGACAATGAGTGGTCAGAGGGAGAAGACTGGGAAGAGAAAGTTTTGGAAGCTGAAGAAGTAACAGGGCTTAGTTAGCCGGGATAGTCTGTTGCAGAGAGAAGTCCAGAATCAGAGACAGAAACTGAAGCAGGAGAGGAGGGGGGATAAGAGGCAGAGGGGACTCAGGCTGGCGAAGTGTCATGGATGTCTCCCCCTCCTGCTGTGAAAAGCTGCCCTCCCACGTGGTCTCTGAGAACCAAGAGAGGCATGAAGAGAGTGGAGGAGAAGTTGGCTTCATGCTGGCAGTGTCTGAGATTGCTTGGGGAAAGCCCTGGGGAGGAGGGGACTTGGACAGCTGTGGGGAGGGGGAACCTTCAGTCTCTGCAACTGCTTCATAGGAGCAAGACCTACTGAAGAAGAGTTGCTGTGCTCAGTAGGCCTGTGCAGATCGTTTCTTCTAATAAAGAGTTAACTCCACTTACCTTGTGTGATTTACTGCTGGCTTGCTCTTGACAAATAGTGCCCCTCTCTATACCAGCAAGTGAGAAGCATTATCAGCCAGGCAAAAATACCCAAGGAGAGTACAAAGTAGGGGCCATGAGAGGTGTGACCTGGGGAGAGCTATAAGGACCAGACAGAGAAGTCTGTAGAGCTGCATCTCGCCCCTGGGCCTGAGGTCCTCCACCCCATGCTATAAACACTTATTTGAGAGCATTGAACTCAGTGGGACTTACTTCTGAGTAGACATAGATTGAATCAAGTATTTGGATGCCTTTATTTTTAGTCATTATATTATTTATTTATTGCATTTTATATTTCACATTTCCCCTCAAAGAGCTAAAGATGGCACACATGGGTCTCACCCTCCCCATTTATTCCCACAACAACCCTGTGAGGTAGGTTAGGCTGAGAGGTAGTGACTGGCCCAAGGCCCCCCTGTGAGCTTTGTGATTGCGTGGGGATTTGAACCCTGGTTTCCCAGCTCCTAGTCCAACACTCTAACCATCACACCACATGGGCTCTCAAATATGTCACACATGTAGCCAAATATGTCCTGATGAAGACCATAGGATGCTTCCAGACTGAGGCTGCTGTCTTAACCACTTACCTGTGACTAAGCCCTACTGAATTTAACAGGAGTTACTTCTGAGTAGACATAGTTTAAATTGCACTGTAAATTGTTTGCACTTGAAATCAATGCAACTTAAATTAGCCATAACTAACTATTCACATTGATTGCAATGGGCACATAAATGCCAGCCATGTATCCCTTCAGATGTGCTGGGATTCTCAATCTTAGAATAAATTCTCTGTTGCACTTTCCTTGATTCGTACTGAGCAACACCGTCCTGTTTCGCTCCATTAAAAAAGATGTCAAGAGGTAATTGTGTGGCGTTGGATGTGAGCAAGATCAATATAAGGGAGTTAAAATGAATGGGGAAGTTGGATAACAGGTTAAGGACTAAACCCCAAATAAATTTACTAATGAGCAAATCCTGCTGAACACTGTGGTTCTTACTTCAGAGTAAAATTCTGGATTCTTAGATCACGGACTGCAGTTTCTTGAAGATGGACTTCTGGCAAGCGATGGGCTGCACCTCACAACGGTTGGGAGAAATGTTTTTGCCAAAAATCTCAGAAACCTCATCAGGAGGGCTTTAAACTGACTAATGTGGGGGAGGGAGACAGTGCTCCTGAAGGTAGGAGTCTATCAATTGATGAAGATGATCATCCAAATGTCATAGACCAAATGGAGCAAACAGCACACAGACCTAGTGGTGGGAGGAAAAAATCCTTAAATAAGAGTCACGGGGGAATGATTAATGGACTTCAATGTCTGTACACTAATGCGCAAAGCATGGGAAATAAACAAGATGAGCTTGAGCTCTTGGTACAGCAAACTAAATATGACATAATAGGCATCGCTGAAACCTGGTGGGATAAGTCCCACGATTGGAATGTAATAATGGGGGGATACAATCTATTTCAGAGAAACAGACCAGACAAGAAAGGAGGAGGAGTGGCGTTATATGTCAGGGATGTGTATACCTGTGAAGAGATCCAAGATTTAGAACCTCAAAGCCAATGTGAGAGCATTTGGGTCAAAATTAAGGGAGAGAAGAATAACAGTGACCTCATTGTGGGAGTTTACTATAGATCCCCAAGCCAAACGGAGGACATAGATGATGCCTTCCTGGAACAGATGGCCAAGCATGCAAAAGGAAGGGAGATAGTAGTAATGGGAGACTTCAATTACCCGGATATGTGTTGGATGTCAAACTCAGCCAAGAGCATAAGGTCAAACAGATTCCTCACTGGCCTTGCAGACAACTTCATTGTCCAGAAAGTGGGAGAAGCAACAAGAGGAACAGCCATTTTAGATCTGATCCTAACCAATGTTGATGACCTGGTTAGTGGGGTAGAAGTGGAAGGATCATTAGGCGCGAGTGATCATGCTCTTCTGAAGTTTACTATACAGCGGAAAGGAGCAGCCAAGCATACTAGGACTCAATTTCTTGACTTTAAGAAAGCTGACTTCATAAAACTTAGGGAAGTGCTGGATGAGATCCCATGGACAGTAATACTAAAAGGAAAGGGAGTTCATGATGGCTGGGAGTTTGTTAAGAGGGAGATAGTAAAAGCACAACGTCAGGCAATACCAGTGAGACAGAAACATGGAAGGTGCCTAAAGAAGCCAGGGTGGCTATCTAAAGAACTTTTAACTGAGTTAAGATTAAAAAAGGATGTGTACAAAAAATGGAAAAGGGGGGAAACCACCAAAGAGGAATTCAAACAAATAGCCAGCACATGTAGACACAAAGTCAGAAAAGCTAAAGCACAGAATGAACTCAGGCTTGCTAGAGAGGTTAAAAGCAACAAAAAAGGCTTTTATGGGTATGTCCGTAGCAAAAGGAAGAACAAAGAAACAGTGGGGTCACTCAGAGGAGAAGATAGTGAAATGCAAACAGGGGACACAGAAAGAGCTGAACTCCTCAATGCCTTCTTTGCCTCAGTCTTCTCCGATAAAGAAAACAATGCCCAACCTGAAGAATTTGGAGCAAATGATTCAGCAAAGGAAACACAGCCCAGAATAACTAAGGAGATAGTACAAGAATATTTGGCTAGTTTAGATGTATTCAAGTCTCCAGGGCCAGATGAACTGCATCCAAGAGTATTAAAAGAACTGGCAGATGTGATCTCAGAACCACTGGCAGTCATCTTTGAGAATTCCTGGAGAACAGGCGAAGTCCCAGCAGACTGGAGGAGGGCAAATGTTGTCCCTATTTTCAAAAAGGGGAAAAGAGAGGACCCAAATAATTACCGCCCAGTCAGTCTGACATCAATACCAGGGAAGATTCTGGAGCAGATCATTAAGCAAACAGTCTGTGAGCACCTAGAAAGGAATGCTGTGATCACCAATAGTCAGCATGGATTTCTGAAAAATAAGTCATGTCAGACTAACCTGATCTCGTTTTTTGACAGAATTACAAGCCTGGTAGATGAAGGGAACGCAGTGGATGTAGCCTACCTTGATTTCAGCAAGGCATTTGACAAGGTGCCTCATGATATTCTTGTAAAGAACCTGGTAAAATGTGGTCTTGACAATGCTACCACTCAGTGGATTTGTACCTGGCTGACTGACCGAACCCAAAGGGTGCTCATCAATGGTTCCTCTTCATCCTGGAGAAGAGTGACTAGTGGGGTGCCACAGGGTTCTGTCTTGGGCCCGGTCTTATTCAACATCTTTATCAATGACTTGGATGATGGACTCAAGGGCATCCTGATCAAATTTGCAGATGACACCAAACTGGGAGGGGTGGCTAACACCCCAGAGGACAGGATCACACTTCAAAATGACCTTGACAGATTAGAGAACTGGGCCAAAACAAACAAGATGAATTTTAACAGGGAGAAATGTAAAGTATTGCACTTGGGCAAAAAAAATGAGAGGCACAAATACAAGATGGGGGACACCTGGCTTGAGAGCAGTACATGTGAAAAGGATCTAGGAGTCTTGGTTGACCACAAACTTGACATGAGCCAACAGTGTGACGCGGCAGCTAAAAAAGCCAATGCAATTCTGGGCTGCATCAATAGGAGTATAGCATCTAGATCAAGGGAAGTAATAGTGCCACTGTATTCTGCTCTGGTCAGACCTCACCTGGAGTACTGTGTCCAGTTCTGGGCACCACAGTTCAAAAAGGACATTGACAAACTGGAACGTGTCCAGAGGAGGGCAACCAAAATGGTCAAAGGCCTGGAAACGATGCCTTATGAGGAACGGCTAAGAGAGCTGGGCATGTTTAGCCTGGAGAAGAGGAGGTTAAGGGGTGATATGATAGCCATGTTCAAATATATAAAAGGATGTCACATAGAGGAGGGAGAAAGGTTGTTTTCTGCTGCTCCAGAGAAGCGGACACGGAGCAATGGATCCAAACTACAAGAAAGAAGATTCCACCTAAACATTAGGAAGAACTTCCTGACAGTAAGAGCTGTTCGACAGTGGAATTTGCTGCCAAGGAGTGTGGTGGAGTCTCCTTCTTTGGAGGTCTTTAAGCAGAGGCTTGACAACCATATGTCAGGAGTGCTCTGATGGTGTTTCCTGCTTGGCAGGGGGTTGGACTCGATGGCCCTTGTGGTCTCTTCCAACTCTATGATTCTATGATTCTATGAAAATGTACAGTCAGGCTGCATTTCTACCCACAGTTACTTCGTTTAGCTCCACAGGACTTAACTTTGGTGTTCACATGCTTGGGATTGTGCTGTGTGCTTGAATATTGGGTTCGATGGCTGGTTTTGAAGCAGTGTATATGCTTTGGATGTGTTGATAACATTAAGCTCTGTGGGGAAGCGGTCAGTGGATGCTCAGGGGGAGGGTGACTGAAAAACATCAGTATGGTTGTCAGTATGGTTTTATTCTCTCTCTCTCTCTCTCTCTCTCTCCCTCTCTCTCTCTCTCTGTGTGTGTGTTTGCTCTTTAAACTCAGTAAAATTGTCCAGAGCTCAACTGGATGACAAGATCTTTGATTTGGAGAGAGTGATATTTCATAGAATCACAGAATTGTAGACTTGTTTTGCAGGCAAATGACCCTGAGGATCCTTTTGTTCAGTGTTTCCCAAACTTGGGTCTCCAGCTGTTTTGGGACTACAATCACCATCACCCCCGACCACTGGCCCTGCTAGTTAGGGATGGTGGGAGTTGTAATCCAACAACACTTGAGAGATCCAAGTTTGGGAAACCTTGATCTAGTCCAACCCCCTGCAATGCAGGAATATGGGGGGTCAAACTTGCAACCTTGGCATTACCAGCACCATGTTCTAACCAACTGAGATATCCAGGCTTGGGGTCTTATTTTATTTTAATAATCAGCTTTAGGTTTTTGTTTTTGTTTTTTTAAAAAATAAATTCTCAGCATAGAAAAGAAACAGTGATGAGTTTTGTTTTGTTCTGAAGTGGGCATATTGTTCAGTGGGAGATGGCATGTTTTGCAGGCAAGATACGGCTGTAGATGGTGGAGCATGTGGTGTGGACCTCCACATCTGCAGTGGTAGAGTGTATATGTTCAATTTTGGGATGCTCAGTGTCCAGCTGCTCCAAGGTATCAGCCAACAGAGCTAAGGACGGCACCCATCCAAGAACCTGAAGAACTGCTACCAATCAGAGTAGACAATTTTGAGCTAGATCTATTGCTGTCTAATCAGTGGTGGCTAATGGACCTGGTGGGGCTGGCAAGGGAAGTAACTGGAAATGGAGTCATTTTGCCCTAGATTTCTCCCTGTCCTGCTCCCTTGCAGAGGTACTGTGGGTACTTAATAAAAGCAGTAATAAAACTGGTGTGCCAGTGTGGTGTAGTGGTTAAGAGCTGTAGACTCGTAATCTGGTGAACCGGGTTCGCTTCCCCGCTCCTCCACATGCAGCTGCTGGGTGACCTTAGGCTAGTCACACTTCTCTGAAGTCTCTCAGCCCCACTCACCTCACAGAGTGTTTGTTGTGGGGGAGGAAGGGAAAGGAGAATGTTAGCTGCTTTGAGACTCCTGAAGGGGAGTGATAAAGTGGAATATCAAATCCAAATCCAAACTACAAGTAGAGCTCTGCCCCACCTTTCCTCTGTGGATGGGCAAAACTGTCAATTTTGGTTTCTCTCAGTTTCATATTTTCCCAGTCTTTTTTTAAAAAACCCTTTAGACTTTATTATGAAGTTAAAAATAACTCCCAATAAGAAATATGAAATAAGATATATGAAAAAGAAGTGGAAAAACCCCAGTACACACACAAAATCAGCCATTACCTCATAAAATAAAGTACGTTCTCAAGCGACTACACAGTGAATTAGATGCTACAGCAAAAACTGACCTGGTACAGAAAGAATACAAAGCAAATGTTATAAATACCAAATAAAGGCATAATTCATTGGTATTTCACATCCCTGTATTTGGCCTGTCATACAAGTAACAAATAGCTGCCAAATGGAGACAAAATCCAAAGGTTGAGCTACAGCCTAAAATATGTACCCGTAATTTATAATTCAGTTTCTTAGTAATGAGAATAAACATTCCTTTATTGAATCAAATATTTAAAGAAATATTTAAATCAAATATTTAAAGAAAAACCCGAGGACTGCTTCCAGCCCTTTGATATGGTCTAATGAGCAGCTATAATAGAATTTTTAGAAGTGGTTTACACATTAAGTCTGTATTGGACTCATTAGAATTGATAAAAGATACAGTTTGGGGTTTAAAGACAACCAGCACATTTTTTATTTCAGAAATTTGCTTCACCACCACTTCCCCAACTGGACACATGTCTGCAAGACCTCCACACGTTCCAAAAGGTTCCTCTTTTGGTACATCCCATACAGCACAAAGGGGAAGCAGCTCGTTATATGTGTAAGACCGACTGGTTGTTTTTGAGGGGTTTTCTCAGATATTTGTGGAGACAGGTCTTTCAAGTCTTAAGTTCAATTTTTCACAGTTCTGCAGTGTGGTTTCATGAAAATTCACCAGCATTTTATAGCTATTTTGCATACTATTTTGTAAAGCAATTTCTCCTAAAACAATGTTTCTTCATATGTTATTTTTACTAATATTTGTATTTTGTGCATGTTTTACTCTAGCATATGCTCTTTTTTGTACACATAATTTGGATGGAGAACTGCATTGCGAAATTTGGAGAAGTGTAAATATTGAAAGAAGGCCGTGTCTCAGTTCTCAAATTGTTTTACAAAGTGCTTGTTAGGGATGTTTACTTTGAAATATTTCTCCTCTATCCCTTCCTGCCTCCCATGTATCTGACAGTTGAATCACAACCTCCTTTGAGGAAAGACCTTGTATCTCTCAGCTTTTAGATCAGGGCTCAGAAACCTCATCCTCCTCTTCCCAATCCTGTTGAATTCCCAACTCCCACCAGTCCTGACCAGCATGGCCAAAACTCAGGGTTTCTGGGAGTTTTTGTCCAACAATATCCTAAGGAAGGGAGACCACAAATATTTAAAAACTCTTCAGACTAAGGGCCAATAGCCTGCGTATAGAGAAAAGGGTGGTTTTTTTGCCTGGCACCAAAAAGTAGACAAAGAGGGTGCCTTTGTCTCTAGGGAGAGAATTCCACAAGTGGGGAGCCATTACCAGAATGGCCCATTCTCATATTGTCAGCCATGGAGTGGGGGAAAGGAGAGGGGCCTCAGATGACTATGACAGGATCTGGGTTGGTTCACATGCAAAATCTCAGACTGCGTTTGCTGACCTTGGGCCAGTCACTGTCTCTTAAGCCTAACCTACCTCACAGCGTTGTTGTGAAGATAAAACAGGGAGTGGGGAAACCATGTATGCCACCTTGAACTCCCTGGAGGAAAAAAAACCAAGTAACTAACTTATGTATGTGTGGAATTTACCAGAATTAGATGACAATGCAATGGAGCACAGGCTCAAATAAGCTTGAAGGAAATTTGGCACTTTATTTATTTATTTTTATACAAAATCTGAATTCTTCTCTCTGCCAAATAACGAAGTTGACATTGAAGCAGATTTGACAAAGGCACAATTCTTTAAGCACAAACAAAATGAAACAAGACACTGGGGCACATCTGATGTGTACTATCTTTGCAATATCTCTTTGTTATCTTTTGGTGTTAGTGTAAGGGGAGGAAAAAATGATTGTAGATTTAACTTTGCCTTTTAATATAGCTATTTCCAACACTGATTAAATCTTCTCCCATGCTTGACATCATCTTTTGGGATTTCACCCATGCATAACATTTAGTCTGTAATCCTACAGCATTGTGTCATACTTGACAGCTCAAAAAGCCTGTGAGAATTGGATAGTATAAGTGTTTAATGTGACAAAATAATGGAAGATCCAAATGATATATGGCAATATAAAAGCAATTTAACTACCAAAGGAAAATAGATATGGCTTTTCTTTCGTGGTTTCATTTTTAATACAATGTGGGCTACACTCTGAGTTCAGTTACTCTGATGTAAATCCCTCCCATTAGAAATACTGCATATTTTAATATGAAGCAGAAGTCCCCTTAGACCAATGGGCAGGGAAATGTTTGCACTGTTATAAGGGGGCCCACTATCAAGATCCTTATGTCTTGTCTTTGTAGGATCAACCTCTCATAAGACCTAACTTTTTGGTTAGGTTACAGCAAGAATGGCTGACTTTAAATAAAACACAATTATGGGACGCATGTGGCGCTGTGGATTAAACCACAGAGCCTAGGGCTTGCTGATCAGAAGGTTGGTGGTTTGAATCCCCACGGCGGGGTGAGCTCCCGTTGCTCAGTCCCAGTTCCTGCCCACCTAGCAGTTTGAAAGCACATCAAAGTGCAAGTAGATAAATAGGTACCGCTCTGGTGGGAAGGTAAACGGCATTTCCGTGCACTGCTCTGGTTCGCCAGAAGCGGCTTAGTCATGCTGGCCACATGACCTGGAAGCTGTATGCCGGCTCCCTCGGCCAATAAAGCGAGATGAGCGCACAACCTCAGAGTTGTCCACGACTGGACCTAATGGTCAGGGGTCCCTTTACCTTTTTATGAAACAGGGTCTATAATCCAGGACTTTGAGATCTGTTTAAGTTTAGCTTTGCATTGCTTACCTTTGTGGCTGCTTTCTTCCCACCCACTCAACCTATATGTTTTTCAAGAAACAAATATTGCAATAAACACCCCACACCCCACAAGCCCCCAGTACTGCATCCTGAACAGGAAGTGACCCTGTAAGATGTTCCTGAAACTTTGGATCGACTGGTGAAGTGGAAAGCACAAAAGCATATTAATCTTTGCTTACTGTTCCTCATCTTGATTTCAGAGTGAAACCAACTATCATTAAGATCATAAACAGAATAGTTAGCTGTACTCTAGACAGATGGGTACTTGCAATATAGGCAGAAGGAAGTGATATAATTATGTGGAGGTGCTTCAGGTAAACATTACTTGCAGATGGCTGAAAAATACCAAGTGGTTCTCATCTGCTGAAAATAGTGCTAGTCTTTTTGGCTCTGGGCAACTCATTTTATATTTAAACTTATAACTTTACTTTCATGGTGGTGTTTTTGAACATATATATTTGAAAATAGGGCCTATGATAAGGTAAAATTGAGGTAGGGAACCTCAGGCCCAGGAGCCAAATGTGGCCCTCTAGACTGTTCTGTATGGCCCTCAAAACTGTCCCCAGGCCATGTTCCTCCCTGACCAATATTTGCACTCCCAGAGTTTTTACCTGGCCGGAATGAGTCATTGAAGTCAGACAATGCCTCCCATTTGTCTGGATGGAGGATAGGGAAGGCTCTGTGCGGGTGTGTATAAATTTTGCAAAAAGGCAACATTTTCATTTTCTGCCTTGCGTACCCTTTTGCCTCTGCTTTCATCCACCACTGGCATGTGGCTCTCAGAAGATTGCCCAGAAGGGAATATAGCCCTTGGGCTGGGAAAGGTTCTTCATCGTTGCTCAAAAAGAACACCGTTCTCTCTTTATGTCCCCACCCCTCCATCCTCATATGACATCCTTAGAAGAATGAGAGCATCTGTGACTGGTAGGGTGGAAGGCAAGGAGGCCAACGGTAGGTGGAACCAGAGTTAATGTCAAGTGGAGCTAGAGGCAATGATAGTTCTCAGTTTGCCCCTATGCTCCTCCCTGCTGAGTTCTACAAGGGCAGCGCTGAGACTAAGGAAGAGGAAGCTGATAGGCAGTACGATGTGAATTGTAGACTGGCTGTAAGCGGAAAGTCAGGCAGGTGTGGGCTGCCTGAGGGGAGAATGGGGTTGGTGGGGCAGTGCCCCATTATATGTACAGCTGCCTCTGAAGGCAGTTCAGAAAATTCAGCTGGTGCAGAATTTGCTGGCCAGGTTGATTATTGGGGCAAGATGGGTTGAGCATATTACACCGATCCTGGCCTGACCGTACTGGCTGCTGATTAGTTTCTGGGCCCAGTTCAATAGGTTATGACCAAGGGTAGGCAACCTAAGGCCCATGGGCCGGATGCGGCCCAATTGCCTTCTCAATCCGGCCCGCAGACGGTCTGGGAATCAGCATGTTTTTACATGAGTAGAATGTGTGCTTTTATTTAAAATGCATCTCTGGGTTATTTGTGGGGCATAAGAATTCGTTCATATTTCCCCCCCAAAATATAGTCCGGCCCACCACATGGTCTGAGGGGCGGTGGACTGGCTCATGGCTGAAAAAGGTTGCTGACCCCTGGTTGTGACCTACAAAGCCTTAAATGGCGCAGGTCTGCAATACCTCAAGGACTGCCTCTTTCCATATGATCCTACTCATATCCTGACATCATCCTCTGGCATCCTTCTTCATGTGTCTCCTCCATGAGAGGTCTGGAGGGTGGCAACATGAGAACTGGCCTTTTCTGCAGCGGCTCGCTGTCTATGGAATGCTCTCCCTAGGGAAGTTTGCCTGGCACCTTCCTTATACACCTTTAGGCTCCAGGTGAAAACATTTCTCTTCAACCAGACTTTTGGCTGATTGACACTCAATGCCCTTTTAAATGTGTGTGGGAGTGGGGATTTTTGTTTTGTGTTTTTTCCCCTTATTTGATTATGTATTTTGTGATTTTTATATTGTAATTTTATGTTGCGAACCATCCTGAGATCTATGGATAAAGGGTGGTACACATATTTAATTAATAATAAATAATAAATAATAATAATTCGCCATTTTTTCATCTCCGCCAAGCTAAGCAGTTGGCCCCTTATCTCTCTCGCCCTGACCTAGCCACTGTGATCCATGCGACGGTCACCTCCAGACTGGATTATTGTAACTCGCTCTACGTGGGGCTCCCCTTGAGACTGACCCAGAAACTCCAGCGGGTGCAGAATGCCGCGGCGAGACTCCTTATGGGGTCTTCGCTGCGAGATCACATTCATCCGGTACTATACCAGCTGCACTGGCTCCCGGTGGAGTACAGGATCAGGTTTAAGGTGCTGGTTTTAACCTTTAAAGCCCTATACGGCCTAGGACCCTCGTACCTACGGGACCGCCTCTCCTGGTATGCCCCACAGAGAAACCTACGGTCTGCAAATAATAACATCCTCAAGGTCCCAGGCCTCAGAGAGGTTAGGCTGGCCTCAACTAGAGCCAGGGCCTTCTCGGCTGCGGCTCCAATCTGGTGGAATGCTCTGTCACAAGAGACTAGGGCCCTGCGGGACTTGACATCTTTCCGCAGGGCCTGCAAGACAGAGTTGTTCCGCCAGGCCTTTGATCAGGGCGCAGCCTGACTCCCTCCTCTGGCAACCTGCACAGAACTTTGCTTAATTGGTTGCCATCAATTTGATTTAATTAATTTTTATAATGAAATATTTTTAGATTGTGTGATTATTTGATTTTTTGATTATTTGATTGTTGTTAGCCGCCCTGAGCCCGGCTTCGGCTGGGGAGGGCGGGATATAAATAAAATTTATTATTATTTATTATTATTAATGGCTTAGCCTCCATTGGCTGCTGGTCTTACAGCAATGGGAGTTTACCCTTTCCACCCTTTATAAATAGCACTGCTGAGGATGAACCTGGGAACTGCTCAACCTGCAAAACATTTACCGCTCAGCTACAGCCCCCTACCCATAGTGTGATCACTTTAAAAAGCAATCAAGAACCCACTTATCAGCTGTTCATTTATTTTAATAGGACTACTCAGAAGTAAATGGATTCTTAATTGCAGGCTCTTAGTCGCAAGCAATTTTGTCAATAATGAAGCCATCAGTCCATTAGCCAAAACACTCCACATATTGTGCGTTAATCATTTTTATGGTACACTGAGGGATTGGATAACATTGCAGAATTTGAAAAAGGTAGACACAGTCAATAGTCATAAGCCTTTGAGAAATCAATGAGGAGGGGGAAAAAATACAACCAAAGGCTATCCCTGCTCACCCCTGCATTTTGGCAAAACAAGATGCTTATGCAGTGAATGGGCTCCTGTTTTTTGTTTGACACCCTCCGCCCCCACTCTTGAATTGTTCCTCAGATTTCAGTAAGTATGAGTTGGAAATGATGGCAATCTTCAAGAGGAGGAGGGGTGTAGTTACAAGATCAAGACCAGGCTTTCTCAACCTCGGCCTTCCAGATGTTTTTGGCCTACAACTCCCATGATCCCTAGTTAGCAGGACCAGTGGTCAGGGATGATGGGAATTGTAGTCTCAAAACATCTGGATGGCCAAGGTTGAGGAAGCCTGATCAAGACCAACAGTGTCTGGTTTTAAAAAAAAGTAAAATAAAGAACTTATTCCAGTAGGTAAACCCAGAGCTGTGCTTGCTGCAATGAGCCTGGAATACAACATGGGTAAAAGACAGGAAAAGCAATAGCTGCATACACTTCCGCAGCTTCAGAACTTTTAAATGGGCAGGACAGGATTTCTGGGTAGTGACCTGGTAGCCACATGGGCCATTTGCATACAGAGTCAAGCCTTTCCCCATGCTAGCCTAGCTAGGTCTTGGCAGGGAACACCACTGCGAATAACTTCCCTGTGACTGTTTCTGCACTGTTTCTGTTAACATCTAAGTCCTCCAGATGTTGTTAGATCTCAAGTACCACCATCCCTGATCATTGATCATGCTGGGTATATGGGATAACCAGCTTCATATAACCAACATGCTTAATTAGTGCACGAAGGGGTTAAGACCATAGAGTAAGCTGTCCTGCTAGGCTTAGCTCACTCTGGGATGGATTAGGCAATCAAGCCTTTGTCTCCCTGCTCCAGTCTACCTGACAAACTCAGCATGTTAGGAAGTCTCAGCTGGTTGCTCCAAGTTCAAACTACATGGCTCTCAGAAGCCGCTCTAGAGTTCCTATGCCAATAAGTAAGGCACTTTGGAACAAAATTAAGTTTTACTGCCTGTGCTGCCTTTCTGATTGATGTATGGAAAAACACAGGCACCTGACCTTTGGAGAGTTTGTTAAGTAAACCCTTTTTAACTTACTAAATGTCTGATCTTTTGCTATGTTGGGGGAAGAGGGGACTATTTTGGAACTCACTTGGAAATACATTTTTCAAAGGTCTAACAGCCTATATTTCCATGCTTCACTTTCCTGCATATTATGGCGAGTTTAAATATCTGCTGGGGTTCTGTCATCAATGAATACTTGCCCCAAACTTGGATCTGGTCAACCAGTGAACTCTCCTTTCTCTACCTACTTTTAACTTGCCACCAGCAGGCTGGTGAGGGTTTGAGTCTAGATTCCCCATCCCTGGTCTTGGAGAATTACTGATCATGCAACATCATCATCATGTATTTCTTAGCAAAATCTCTTAAATAAGACAGATGGAGTTCAGACAGAAAATGAATCCTGATCACTTTTCACTTAGAAAACTGAATAAAAACAGTGCATAATTAGAGGACAAAGAAATGGAGAGGCTTTGTGTTTCTTACGTTATTTATAAGCAGAGAGACATTCAACAGAAACATACTGAAGAAAAACTTCACCCAAACTGCACGACACATGCTACTTCACTTAGCTAACTTCACTGCCTGGTTCCTAAGCAATAACTCCACCCCTCTGATCCTTTGGCTAGTAGACCACTAACAAAACTGACCTGTAAGTGGTACATTGAATTATCTCTGCACTGTACTTCCAGCAGTGTTTCCCAGTCTCTGCCACTCCACATTGGCTGTTATTACTGGGGAGGCAAACTCACAGACAATGTTATGTGCCGAGTTTAAAAACAGCCATGGCATCTGGGAACTGTAGTTAGCTAAGAATGCTGAATGTTTTTAGGTGGCCTCTTTCCTTCCACAACTCCAGTTCTCAGAGTGGCTTAATAATCACTTCGTCTTCCAGTGAATTTTGGAAATTGTAGTTCTGCGAGGGGAATAAGGGTCTCCTAACAACTCTCAGCACCCTTAACAAACTACAGTGTTCAATAAGGACACTGACAAACTGGAACGTGTCCAGAGGAGGGCAACCAAAATGGTCAAAGGCCTGGAAACGATGCCTTATGAGGAACGGCTAAGGGAGCTGGGCATGTTTAGCCTGGAGAAGAGGAGGTTAAGGGGTGATATGATAGCCATGTTCAAATATATAAAAGGATGTCACATAGAGGAGGGAGAAAGGTTGTTTTCTGCTGCTCCAGAGAAGCGGACACGGAGCAATGGATCCAAACTACAAGAAAGAAGATTCCACCTAAACATTAGGAAGAACTTCCTGACAGTAAGAGCTGTTCGACAGTGGAATTTGCTGCCAAGGAGTGTGGTGGAGTCTCCTTCTTTGGAGGTCTTTAAGCAGAGGCTTGACAACCATATGTCAGGAGTGCTCTGATGGTGTTTCCTGCTTGGCAGGGGGTTGGACTCGATGGCCCTTGTGGTCTCTTCCAACTCTATGATTCTATGATTCTGCAGTTCCCAGGCTTCTTTGTGGGGAAGCCATGCCTGTTTAAAGTGGTATAATACTGCTTGAAATCTATGCAGATGGGGGCCTAAGTTTTGCTTCTTTTCATTGGCTGGGTAAAAGGTATTTATATAACACAGTGTATGGGCTTCAACCCATAATGAATATTTTGTCAATATAGCTGTTTATTGAAAAAAGAAAAGAAAAGCAGACTCGAGCTTATTTACAGGAGAGTATTAAATATGTCCATGTCAGCAACTCTCAATGTTTTGCATGCCACAATACCCATGAGATTTAACTAATGAACTTCCTATGAACTACTGGCAATTATTATACCTGACAACTACCACCTTGATATGCATCAAATTCCTCCTAGTCAGCACTCAGTTTCAAGGTTCCTAACATGACAGTAGGAAAAGAAAATGTACAGAAATCTATGGTTGGGGTGTGGGGGTGGAATTTCTGTTATAAAAATCTGCTCTGAATTATCCAGGTCATTGCTTCTTCTCAAAGGGTTTTAATCTTATCAGACTCAAAAGTTGTTATTTATAAAGGACGATCTGTGCCACAGATCTGAACTGGTTTAACAGCCACTGTTTTCTCAGCTTCAGCTCCCTAACTGCAATGTGAATGATACTGACCTTCCATTCAGGCATGCTGCAATAATTTCTGTGATACTGTGCATCACGAAGCATGGCGAACAATGCATATGCCTCACACCATTCCCTATGTTACTTAAGTTGGGTGTCCTGAGCATAGATAGCTTGGTGTTCCCTTTTTGCCATTCTGCTAAGTGGCTCAAATTCTTCCTTACTAGGAGCTGTCCAGCAAGTCTAAGATCTCGCAGTTGATGATACTAGGGGAGCTGTCCAACAGGAAGCACAACATGATCAAATGTTGCTTCAACACTGTTTAGGTTTCATCTGAGCAGCATTATAATGAATACTGCTGCCCCACAAACTTCTGTCCTGTCATTCAGGTCCTGATTCAAAGCACATGAGAGGAATCAACAGTCCTCCTCATTACCATGACTCAGGGAAAGTTGACCTTATTCTTCCAGAACTGCTGGATTTATGCAGAACCCAAGTAAGCTGCAGTTTAGGGTCCCAGCTTATGAGGGCCCTCTAAATTTCTAATTTTCAAGGTGATGAGTGACTCTTGAGAGTTTGCCACATTTTAAACAATACATTTTGTTTAACAAATGTATACCCCACTGTTCACACCTTTTCTCAAAGCAGCTTACAAAGAAAAAATAAAGAGTACAGTGTACAAGATTTGAAACATAGATTAAAACATCAGAAAATAAATCTCCTATGAAACTTCTTTGGAACTCCTGGTGCCTGATAAAAGCATTTTTGTTTAGGAAAGTCTATGCAGATGTGTAGAATACCGACATTTGTTTTAATCTGATTTTTGGTTTATTGCTGATTTTAATTAATTTTTGAATGGTTTAAATTGTTATTTTTTAACTTTTTATGGATTCTATTGTTCTGTTGTTTTTGTAAAACACTTTGAGGCTTTTATAAATTATCAGGCAGTATATGAATCATGTGAAATAAATAAATATTTATAAAAAGAAAGAGGTATTTATATTTTCAGAGAGTGAGAGTGAGATACCATCAGGAATGCAAAAGGTTTATACAGTGTAAATGAAGGGAAAGCTGTATAAGTGGTAAAAATAGAGGAGATGAATCTATATGCAGTTCTGCTAAGGAAAGAGGAAAGAATAGCAAGTGACAGAGGGGGGAAAACATACCCCTTCCCTTCACCAGGCACTAAATACAGGTCAAAGAAGAGTGACATAGACATTTAGGCAAATAAATCAACTGAGGAGAAAATGGAAGATTGGAAATAGGCAAAGTAGAAGAAAAAGTCAACTGTATTGGCATACAAACAATCAAAATAAATAACCATGTAGAAACTTTTTGCTCAGGATAAACTGAGGCCCTGTTTGCACAATGCATTGAAAGCAGTATCATTCCACTTTAAACAGCCATAGCTGTTCCCAAAGAATTCTGGGAACTGTGCAAAGCTGTAGAGTGGTTTAACAATCAATTCCTCTTCCCTGGGCTCGCTGGGAAATGTAGTTCTTAGAGGGGGATAGGGGATTTCCTAACAACTCTCAGCACCCTTAACAAACCACAGTAGGGAGCCATAATCATTTGAAGTGGCATGGTGCTGCTTTCAATGTGTAGTGCAGATGGGGCCTGGAAGAATTAAGATGGCTTTGATCCAGGAAGCTGAGCAGGAAGATGCCAAATGTCCCAAGTATGTATGTGGGCTGGCACACCTGAATGAACAAAGTAGAATAGAGGAAGTCTTTGTGAAAGAAATAACAGATTTTGGAAAACCAATTTTTAAAAATATAAAGGGGGGATAAAGCTGAACAGATACGTGTTCCATTGAGCAGAATGTAAGAAACAACAAAATAGAAAATAGCAGTGTGACAGAGGTCATTGAGAGTGCTGTCAGAATGTGCCTCTCTGTGTTAACATGAATAATGAGAAGAAACGAAGTTTTTCAGAGAGCAAAGCACACCATCCACTTTGATAGAGGAAATTTGATGTGTTTCTCTCACTCTTACTCAATGAAACACTTCAAGAACTAGAAAAGAGTGGTGACCTTTGCACAACATGCTGTCACAGTGGGAAACTCATTTGAGTGCAAAACCTCTGAACTGGTGAACGTTTTCTTTAACAGCATTTTTTTAGATCAGGGCAGAAGTGTGGGGACCCATTCCAGGCCAAGGGCCACATTTCCTTTGGGTACACCCATCTACATCAGCAAAATGCAGGTGAAGCAACAGGTGTGATATTTTACCTGTGTACCGTAGAATCATAGAACCACAGAACTGTTGAGCTGGAAGATACCCACAAGGAGAATCTAGTCCAACCCCCTGCAGTGCAAGAATATCAACTAAAGCATCCAATCTCTGCTTAAAAACCTGAATGGAATATGACAATATGAGATGGGAGGAGAGTTACAGAAACCTTTTGCATAGTTGGAATGTAACCTGCATTCGATAGGGACAAACAGTGCCGGATTTACGTATAAGCTAAACAAGCTGTAGCTTAGGGCCCCACTCACTTGGGGGGCCCCCAAAAAATTAAAGGAAAAAAACACCACTGGATGTACATTTCCACAATATAAGATAAAAAAACAAATAAAATAAAACCTACATACAGCAACCGTGTTTTGTGTTGTGTAGGCTTTTATGATGTAAGTAATGGGCCACACCTGTTAGCTTGCTCCCTAAAATATCACTGGTTTGCTCATTTCTATATATAGGGTGCCTATATTCTGCATGACCTGCTTGCATAGCAACATGTGCAAATGGCTTTAAATACCTATTAGGTCCATAAATTACCATATAGCATATATTCAACACAAAAACCAGTGACAATTTGTTGTTGACAAAGGACAGCTGGACATATAATGGGCCCCATTACCTTCAGTAGCTTAGGGCCTCATCAAACCTAAATCCGGCCCTGGGGACAAATGTAAAGTTCTGCACTTGTTGTTGTTTAGTCGTTTAGTCGTGTCCGACTCTTCGTGACCCCCTGGACCAGAGCACGCCAGGCTCTGCACTTAGGAAGAACCAAATGCACAAATATAGGATGGGGTATGTCTGGCTTGGCAGTAGTACACGTAAAAAGGTTCTAGGTGTCTTAGTGGATGACAAATTTAATGTGAGTCAGCAGTGTGATGCAGCAGCAAAAAAGCTGGGTCTATCTTAGGCTGCATCAACAGACATATGGTGTCCAGATCAAGGGAAGTAATAGCCCCACTCTATTCTGCCTTAGTCAGACCACACCTGGAGTTCAGTGTCAAGTTCTGGGTGCCACAATTTAAGAAGGATATTGAAAAGCTGGATTGTGTGCAGAGGTGGGCAACCAAGATTATCATGGGTCTGGAAACCAAGCCTGATGAGGAACGGTTGAAGGAGCTGGGTATGTTTGGCCTGGAAAAGAGTAGACTGAGAGGAGATATGATAGCCATCTTCAAATATCTGAAAGGCTGCCACATGGAAGATGGAGCAGGTTTGTTTTTTCCTGCTCCAGAGGGTAGGACTTGAACCAATGGCTTCAAGTTACCACGAGAAAGGATACAACCTGAAGTGACAAAGTATGTTTACCAGTGGGTCATGACCAAACCCATTGATGGGGAATACTTACCAATGGGTCATGACCAAACCCATTGATGGGGAATACTTAGCTTGAACTACTGTAGCTTTCTTGGTTTCCTCTTCCAGTAGTGCCACACTTTTGTTCAGATCAAAGCCAAAATAAACACATTTTTTTATGGCATGTGCAGAGTTCCAGCAGAACTGAGCTTCTCGGTAATGACCCCTCATCCCAATATTTCCACATTTACTCTGGCTCATTCAGTAAAGAAATTAATGAACATGACTAATTTACATCCATTAATTTCAGTGGGTTGCTTGCATTCAACTAAGTTCTACTCCTAATAAACCCATTGAAGTTAATGGATCCAAGCCAGCCATGTCTATTAATTTCCATAAGTCTATTCGGAATAGAACTAACATTGGATACAATCCATTGGGTCTACTCTGAGAAAATTGTAGCTGTATGCATCCCTTCATCGTGAAATGAAGCAAAGGTGAGGACTTAATACAGAGGGGTTTTTTATTTTTTTAAAAAAGAATAATCCATTTTTGGTAGTGAGTCTCTCATTTCATGCATAATGTAGCTGTCTCTTACGGCAAAGTATAATCACAGAGGTATTTCTGATTTATTAGAAAAAGCTTAAAGTTTGCCTAATGATAGTGCTTTATCAGGTCATTTAAAATTAAAATATAAATCAAAGGTATCATTAAGTATAATTTCACTTTGCTGTATATTTTTGAACTTCCAGGGGATGTTCTATGCTGGTACCTCTAATAGCTTAATTCAGCTAAAAAGTGGCTTTTCGCAAGCGACTTGATACATAATTTAAAGCAAGTCACTTCTATGCCATAATCGTGCCAGGAGAAATGAACACCCAGCTCCAGTGTCAAATATTATACATGGTTACTAAAACTGCCAGTATTCTGGTATAAAGAGAGAGAGAGAAAAAAAACTGATCACATGAAGATAGCCACCTCACAAGGCCTTTCTAATTAGTTGAAAGATTTATACAGATACTAAACATTGGCTGTTTTATTGATTTTCTTCTGACTCACTCTGGTTCTACAATATTTTTTGCTCATTTGTTGTATACAGGAGAATCTTTCTGTGATCACCAATGTGACACTCCTGGAATTGCTAAAGTGCTCTTTTAAAAAAAGATCTATATTTTTCATGTTCTTCAACTTGTCTGAATTTAAAAGGCTCCCTGTTACATGGAGGGCTGGACTCACACATTGCGGCTCGTACCCCAACTGAGAGCAGACCCATTGAAATTAATAGACATGATTAACTTAGGTCCATTAATTTCAGCTTGAGTAAAAATAGACCTGCTTTTATTTTTCTATTTATTTCTATTTAGAATAGTCACAGATTCACAGGAGAAGAGGGCAACAGTTAATTAACAGATCTCAGTTCTAAAGTTTCTACCAGAGTTTCATCTGCACTTCTATCTTTTTTCCATTGTTTTGGCTCAGGGAGAATTTATGAAACACAAGACTCAGTTACATTAGTCAAGAAACAGTGTTTTGAATGTGTTATAAACATGCAACACCACATGGCGGAAGAGAACAAAAAAAAATTCTAAGAGATTTTTCCATAGCATCCCCCCCCCCTTATTATAACGATTTAATTTCTGGCTTATTTATAGCATTTCCCCCCTGTGTGTAGATCCACCCACAGACTTCAGGGACTCTTGATTTGTGAGTGGTCTCTTTTAGTGGATTGAATGCATGTTTACTTGGGAATACATGCCACCAGCGGATCCTTACTTTCAAATACATATGCATAATGACTGCTTTTTAATGCTGCAATGTATTGCACTGGATTCAGCTAAGGTCAGAGTGCTGTACAAAAGATCTGAGGGGATCTAGGCATTGCTTGAGCTGGGTTCAGTCACCCCTGGATTGCTGCAGGCTGGTTGGATGGGACAGAGGGATCTGGGGCTGATGGGTGGTGGTGGTGGGTGGAGGAGATGAAGTCATCAGATACTTTGGATCCCAGTATGTTTCCGAGCACAATTCAAAGTGTTGGTGCTGACCTTTAAAGCCCTGAATGGCTTCGGCCCAGTATACCTGAAGGAGCGTCTCCGCCCCCATTGTTCTGCCCGGACACTGAGGTCCAGCTCCGAGGGCCTTCTGACGGTTCCCTCACTGTGAGAAGTGAGGTTACAGGGAACCAGGCAGAGGGCCTTCTCGGTAATGGAGCCCGCCCTGTGGAACGCCCTCCCATCAGATGTCAAGGAAATAAGCAGCTATCTGACTTTCAGAAGACATCTGAAGGCAGCCCTGTTTAGGGAAGCTTTTAATATTTGATGAATTATTGCATTTTAATATTTTGCTGGAAGCCACCCAGCGTGGCTAGGAAACCTAGTCAGATGGGTGGGGTATAAATAATAAATTATTATTATTATTATTATTATTATTATTATTATTATTATTGTGAACAGACTGAAAGGGATCTACCTGAGTGTCTGTGACTTCCTGGGACAAGGTAGAAGTTCCCACCTGCCTACTTTCTGCTGGACCTCTCATTCCTGCCTGATGTCCCAAGCCCCGAAGCAACAGCATGCAGAGTGGAATGCTTGGCTTTCCACAAGGGGCTTCCTTGCAGGGAACTGTTGAATGAGTAGCATCGTGCAGAATTAAACCCTACAGCTCTCATCACAAGGGCTACAAGTGCCAGGCTATTTTGCACCCTAGGCTACTTGTCCCCCCGGCCCCAAATGACTAGCTTCTATTTTCAAACATAGATATATGGTGTGTGTGTGTGTGTGTGTGTGTGTGTGTGTGTGTGAAAAGCACAAAACTTGAAACTGCAAAATTCATTTTAAATAGCAATAATAAGTAACAGAACAATCTTTGGTTATCCCCCCCCCCCAAATACAAAATAAAAAACTGAAAAAGAAAATATTCAAATCATTTTGAATAGTCTTGTGAACGGTGATATTTAAAATCAAATCTCTTAAAAATTTCAGTTTCAGGCACATCAAAATCTCACTTGCATGCCTCTTCCTATGCAAATTCTTGTCATACCTGCCGCCTGCAAGGTAATTCTTGGTCACTTGTAGATGAATTTAAATCAGCTTCCTTAGTCTGTGGTAGCTTGCTTGCAAGACTGACTTAAAAAGATGTTGTTTAATATGACTAACATTAGGTGCCCAGTCCAGAATAATTTAGTTGTATTTGGTTGAGTTTGCATGTGCTAAAAATTTCTGCTTTATAGCAGAATCTGTGTAAATTCATTTGGCTAGAAACTGTATAAGCTCATTTTTTGATATCTTTTCCTAGGTAGTGAACCAGTGTTTCTTGATCTTTAAATCTGTGCAAATGTTCAGTGTGGTGTAGTGGTTAAGAGCGGTGGACTCGTAATCTGGGGAACCGTGTTCACGTCCCCGCTCCTCCACATGCAGCTGCTGGGTGACCTTGGGCCAGTCACACTTCTATGAAGTCTCTCAGCCTCGCTCACCTCACAGAGTGTTTGTTGTGGGGGGGGGGAGGGAAAGGAGAATGTTAGCTGCTTTGAGACTCCTTCGGGTAGTGATAAGGCGGGATATCAAATCCAAACTCTTCTCTTCTTCTTCTTCATTCATGACAGGATAAAAAGGGGCTATAATATTCTACAAACTTAAAAAAAGAGAGTTCCATTGCTAGCACTGTACGATTTATCAGTCGTACCCGGAATGCCAAGCTTTGCATGCCAAGAACTCTGACCAAAGCAAACAAGTGTTCCAAGATTTGTCATCGTTCCTTAAATAAGCACAATTCAAGTTCTCTCCAGGTCTGATAGTTTTCTAAATGGTCAGTATTCCTCTCATTTGAATACAGAATTGTTCCAATGTTCTTCCAGACTTTTGAACCTGTTTCTTGTAGGGATCATGCATTATTTTTAGAAGAAGAAGAAGAGTTTGGATTTGATATCCCACTACACCACGCTGAACATCTTGCCACACAAAGAAAACATCTTTTGAAATTTAATATATCAACCACTGACAGCACACTTCTTCACCATTTGCTAGTCTCCTCTTGTAATGGAGAATTTTTTGATATATATTTTTTTAAGTCTTTGGGGAAGCCATGCGATACATCCTGCTGTGGCCCATCTTGCATTACAAGCTATTGCAATCATTGCAATAGTTCGGCTAGTTAGCAGAGTCACTGTAATTCAAGTCAGGCACAATGCCATCTTCTTTTGCAAGACTTTGCAGTGCTCTCAGTTTTCTTGACATCCTCTTTTTTCCTCTCTGTGTTTTCTAGAAACGTCTCTGGTTTGTGAAACTTCTGTCTTTGAATTTCTGTCATTTTTAGTGGGAGCACCATGTTCAGCTCCCTCATTGCTAGTTTCAGCAAGAGTGTAGCCCTAGTCTTGTTCTTCAGTTGTGTACAAAGGTATTTCAGGAAGAATGCCTCTGGCTTTGCTTGCTCCTTAGCTTTTTTCTGCCTTTCATTTGCGGTACTGAGCTCCAGATGGTCATTTTTAAAATCAGCCATAGCTCACTAGTAAAATGAATACCATTTTCTAAATAAGAGTAAGATGTGATCATAAGATTTAAAATTAGGTGCATTTTCACTTTGTGTGTATGTGTGTGTGTGTGTGTGTAAAATGTAACTTCCAATAAACTCAACAATCTATTTATTTTATACATACATAAAAACAATTCTAATGTGTGAATTACTTAAAAAATGATGAAATTCTTCAAAATATAAAAGGTATGCATTATCGAAATGGGTAAAGGTAAAGGTAAAGGGACCCCTGACTATTAGGTCCAGTCGTGGCCGACTCTGGGGTTGCGGTGCTCATCTCGCTTTACTGGCCGAGGGAGCCGACGTACAGCTTCCAGGTCATGTGGCCAGCATGACTAAGCCGCTTCTGGCGAAACAGAGCAGTGCACGGAAACACCGTTTACCTTCCCACCGGACCGGTACCTATTTATCTACTTGCACTTTGATGTGCTTTCGAACTGCTAGGTTGGCAGGAGCAGGGACCGAGCAACGGGAGCTCACCCGTCGCGGGGATTTGAACCGCCGACCTTCTGATCAGCAAGTCCTAGGCTCTGTGGTTTAACCCACAGTGCCACCCGCGTCCTATCAGAAATGTATAAGACATAACAAAAACTAATGTGTATGAAGCTGTGCCTTTCAAAGGTCAGTTCTCTGCCCCTCTGAGGTCTGTGCCGTAGTTGACTTGGTAGGTGGGTGGGGTGGGGGGATGAAGAAGATTCAGCATCTCTCAGGACTATATCCTGAAAAATGAAACATTAGTCCAGCCCCCCATCCCAATTGATACATGGCTGGATACAAGGGAGGGTAGCTCCCATTGGCACAGAGCAAATCTGCCCTGTCCAGGGTCCCTGGTTCAGGGCTATGGTGTGGATCAAGGCAGCTCTAATATTTACTTGGTAGTAAATCTCACCGTACTCAATGGACCTAACTCGAACGTAGTTTTGGGCTGGGTGGGCATGGCAAGTACAGCTTAAGAACACAATAGACCAATGGCCCTGGAGGAGGGGGTGGGGTGGGGTGGGAGAATCTAGAGAAACCGAGAAGCCTGCATTCAACTGGCCTTAGTGCCTGAGGTTCCTGGCCCTTGTGCTCTAGTCTTAACAAAGCTTTACCAACTGAATGTGGGGATGATATAAGCTGGAGCTTGGCCACAGGTCTGTAGGGGGAAATAAGTAAAAATGTTATGTTCCCAGGTGGTACTCCAGCAAATGGAAACTTTAAAAAATGCCTCTTTAGAACACTAGGCTCTCCAAGGGCTGGAAATCAACTAAAGAAGAAGAAGATGTATTTTAAATTGGTCCCCCCCCATTATGTTTTTACTGTGATTTTATTGGTGTTAGCCGCCCTGAGCCCAGCTCTGGCTGGGGAGGGCGGGGTATAAATAATTTATGATGATGATGATGATGATGATGATGAAAAGCAGCAGCAGGAAGAAACACCACTTCACCTTAGCTTTCACCCACCTGAACAAATACAAAGGGGTGCAGCAGTATTCATTGCATGTTTACTTGGAAGTAAAAAGGTAAAGGACCCCTGGACAATTGAGTCTAGTCAAAGGCAACTATGGGGAGCAGCACTCATCTCACTTTTCAGGCTGAGGGAGCTGGTGTTTGTTCACAGACAGCTTTTCCAGGTCATGTGGCCAGCATGACTAAACCAGAAGACCATGACGAGTGCCAGAGTGCATGGAAATGCCATTTACCTTCCCGCCACAGTGGTACCTATTTATCTACTTGCACTGGCATGCTTTCAAACTGCAAGGTTGGCAGGAGCTGGAACAGAGCAATGGGAGCTCATCCCATTGCGGGGATTCGAACCACTGACCTTCTGATCTGCAAGCCCAAGAGGCTCAGTGGTTTAGACCACAGCACTGTCCCTAGACTTGGAAGTACATGCCAATGAACTCAGTGGATCCTTACTTCCAAGTATGTATGCTTAGGATTGGTCTGCAAAGCTGCACACCCAGACATGTTTACTTGGGAGTGCAGCAAATTTCATTCAAAGGGCGTAACTTCTGTTTAAATCAGCATAGGGGTTGCGGTGGCTACAGGGGTGGCCACAGCTGGTTCCCCGCTGTGACTGGAAGGGTAGAAGGAAGGAAGATGGAGCCAAAGCCAGAGACAGGCAGGCCCAATGAATTCCAGTTTTGCTCTCTTCCTCCTCTCTGATGGGTCCTACAATGGTCAACACTAAGGAGGTGGAAGCTGACAGGCAATCCTTGGTCTGTATGTAAGGGAGAAGGCAGGCAGGTGGGGGCTGGCTGGGGGGCAGTGGCCCATTTGCTTTAACGGACCGGTCTTCACTAGCCAACTGTGTATCAAAAGCAGAACTTACAGAACCAAAATGGACATATGCAAAGGTGGACAGGGCTATTGCGGTTTTAATAGATGTGTGGAAGAGGAAAGTTCAACAGGCATGACAAACCACACCTGCGAAAACGTCCCTCTTAATAGGTGCAAAAGCATATTCCTCTTTTGCATCTGGTTGCCCCACTTTGACATTCAACCTAAATGTTACTGTCTGATAGTCGCTCTTATAAAAAAAAAGGGGGGGGAGAGAAAAGGGTGGTTGCATTGGGGAAGAGAGTAGGGGAATTTCCCTTTCTGATTGCTATCCAAGCTCCGGATTTGCACAAGCTATAGTACTAAGGCAACGGGGACGCAAAACGCTTAGGCGTACGAAATCCTGGAAGCGGAATATCTCGACTCTGCCCACCAGGCGGCGGTGCAGCGACGCAGCTCTTTTGCTGATCCCTCCGAAAGGTAAGTAAGCGAAATGACATTTTGCATTGTGAATGGAGGGGGCGGGTGGAGAGCAGGTTTTCTTTAAAAACAAACAAACAAAATAAAAAACCCCAGAACATCTAGGAGGGACGATTTCCTCCCCCACCCCTCAGTCTCTCTAATGAAAAGGGGACAGACTTGCTCGTAGCTATTTCGTTTGCAGCCATCTCCCCTGCAATACCCTTGTCTGGGGAGAGGTAGTTCAAGAGTTTGCGGGAGCAGTTGGACAGGATTTTTTGGAGCACTTCTGAATAGGAATCTGATATGCCCAGAACCACTTGGGACTGAGAGAGAGAGAGAGAGAGAGAGAGAGAGAGAGAGAGAAGAGAACGCGAACTGAACTCTTTATTATATTCTGCGCCTACTAATAGGATTTTTCTAAAGCTCCCTTCTTTCTTGGGGGCAACTTTCCCCCTCTAGGTGTCTTCGTCGTTTGCCAAAAAACAAAACACAAAAAGCAAACAAACAAAAGCAAAAACCCAAATCGACCTGAGGACTTAAACGTGTAGACAGCAAACATTCCTATTTCGATTCTGCGAAGCGCGGCGGGGGGCGGCGGCGGGGGCAGGGGAGGGGGTTAGAGACGGATCCAGGGATTCTGAGTCCTGCTGGATTGACAGATGCCCAGGGAAGGTGAAGCAAGTTTCCTTCCACCCGTGGATGTGTCGTCAAGCCAATCGCGTGACCAGAGCCTGTTCAGGTGAAGGGAGAAGGCAAGGCAAAGAAGGGAGGACTCCGCGTGGTTTCAGAGGCACTTCTGGGGTTTGCTGAGTCCGGAGGTGTCTCCTTTCCTTTCCACGGCTAGCTCGAGCCACTGAAGAAGGGGGAACAACAACAACACGCTGCTTCAACCCAGAGAGGACTCCTCTCTCTCTCTCCTGGCATGCTAGGGATGTGAGCCTGTGTTTCCTTAGGGAGCGGGGACATCCGGATACTACTTCTAGTGGATTGTTGCAAAGAGTACGGGGATGGAGCGCCACTACCTGTGAGGTCCCCGCTGTGTGGGTTGTAGGTAAGATGCGTTGCATGGCTTTCGTCTCTCTCTCTCTCTCTCTCTCTCTCTCTCTCTCTCTGTGTGTGTGTGTGTGTTTTATGGGCTTTTCTGCATGTGGCTCATTCTCTCTGGGCTTCCCAAACTCTTCTTCAGACACAAGGCGCGAAGGTGGAACTAAGTCCCCTGGGAACCGTGAGCTTTGTCTCCCTTCCCTGCCCCGTTTTCCACCCTAGGGCTCAGCCTGTGTGGAAAAAAATCACAAACCTCAGCACCCCTGAGGATGCGCAGAGTGCTTTCCTTTTACTCCAGAGTCCTCCAGACCTGCCTCTTACACCTGACAGCAAGAGTATATGTGGTTACAAAGCAGGCTAGATACTGCCTGTCACATTCTCTCTCTCTCTCTTTTTGTAGGGACATTATTAACTGCACCCTCATCTGTTGTTGGGAAGTAGATTGAATCACTGCACGACCAAATGCCATATACTTTTGCTCTTGCCTCCATTGGTCAGTTATAGCGTTAAATGGCCCAAACGTGCTTTGGTTTCCGGCTGCCTGGCAGCAGGGGTTGGTGGTGGTGGTCCTGTGCTTTGGACAGCTGTGTCGCAAGCAGATGGTTAATTATTGGAGCTTGTTCCAGGACCATACCTGAATGCTGCAGAGAGCTTCACCTGCTGAATTTCTGCTTGATACACAGGTGTTGAAAAGGAGCAGGAACCCTGTTGCAGGGGCCGGGTGGGGGGGGGAGAGACTTGGCAGTCCTAGTGAATGATCACCTGGAAAGCCCCCTGATGTTCACCACCATATATTTAAGTAGTTCACTTTTGGAGTGTGACCCTCTGTCTCGCTTAGCAATTTCCTTCCACTGTGCTCTTCTGTGTTGCATGGACTAAACGCAGGGTGCATTTTTAAAAAGCATGCCACATGTGTTTTGTGCAGCCTCAGCTCACCCTTAATATTACTGGAAGTCTGTTGAATGTTTCCTGGATTCCAAAGTGCATATATATATTCCTCTCTATTCCCCGCCCCCCCTTGAAATTTTGAACTTGCTAAGACAGATTTTCTGTATACGCTCAAGCTCCCCTGGGGATGGATTTTATGGGTTTATCCTACTGCTTAAGGGAATGGAGAGTGGTGAGAGTGACCACTGTGGACATATAGTTCACTCCTTTTGATCAAACTTAGCCTGTATCGTCTTGGACGACATTCTCCCAGCTGATTTCATAGATCCTACCAGTCCCCCCCTCCGCCCCGCAGAGATAAATAGATGCTGCTCATGAAATAATAATCTAATTCTACACACACACACCCCTCAACATTTATATAAACATGGCTTCCAGGATACTGTAAATAATAATTCCAGACATTAATGCAATATTAAAATAATAATGATAAAAATGAGATCAATACCAGATCTATCCAGCCTACTAAAACATTGCAGGGAATCTGAAAACTCGGGCATTTTAGACCTACTGAGTCCTAAAATGCTTATGTTTCTGGTTTTTTGTTTTTTTGCAGGGCAGGGTGGGTGGGGGAATAAATGGCTTTTATATTGATCTGTGATTCTTTGGCTCCAGTAGGATGGTTGCAGACAAACTGTATTGTAGTGGGGTAGTAATCTGGGTCCATTCCGATAGACCCAGAAACTCCCTCTCTGTAAAAAAAAGGAGAGTTTGTCAACAGAGAAGTTAAGTAAACCAGCAACTGGCACCGTCAATGAGTCTCTTGCCCAGGGGATGGCAGGCTGGTGCGAGAACATTGATTTCTGCCTTGTGATAACTTCTTTGATTAGGAGCCTGGCTGGCTGCAGACTCTGGTGTTTGAAAACACCAGTTCTAACTTTTGCTGCTGGCTGATCCATCTGAGAGGTAAGTGGAGGTAGGAAGCAAAACTTGGGAGAGAATCTGTAGAGAGTGTGAATCTCCTGGCAGGAGAGGAGGGGAAGGACTTGTCGATTTCTGATCCTTATCAAAGCCAGGTGAAGGAATTGGAAGTGTACATAGTTGTGAGGGTGGCATAGTTGTGAAGAGAGCAGGGCTGGGGAACCTGTGGCCTGTCACTGGGGCTCCCAACTCTCACCAGCCTGTCAGCTGATTGCTAGTGGTCCATCTGGGGTGCTGGGAGTTGAACTACAACATATGGATGGTCAAAGGTTCCTCATCCATGAGGGTCAAGGTTTGGACTGGGGAGACTTCAGCTGCATTCAGACCCGCATTTTCTGTGCCCACACCATGTTCCCAATGCTGGATTTTTAACCCATGTTAATCCAGCACTTTTTTAAAAAATAAAGTGCTACTGTTTGATGTGTTGTTGCTCAAACTAGCTTAGATTCAGTTGGAATCCTTAAGCCATTCTTAATTCACATCTAGCCAAGTTGCAGACACACTTTGCACAGGGTAAAGACATCCCCAATGTGTCGACGCCCCTGGTGTGTCTGCAAACAGAAAAGGACTCTGACTCCAATGAAGCTGTGCTGATTTGAACAGCTTTATGTGTGGGTGTGGGAAGAGTTGTGAAATGTACTGGGGAAAGAAACCTTCAGCTTCACTGCCCTCTAAGGTGGTGATGTGAACACACTCTTTGCTTCAAAATTCCTGAAGCTGATGAGAGCCTTGTCCTACCTTGCAGGCTTGGTTATGAATAAATTGGGTGGCGGGGAGAGGCGCATATGCCACATTGAGTAAGGATGGGATAAAATGAAGTGTGCTGTGATGTGTTGAAAGGCAGGTTTGTGTGAAAAGTGAAACTAAAGATTGCAATGCAATTAGCCCAAAATAACTGTTAGTGTAGTGGTAAGAGAGAAAACCGCTAGTTCAAGATTACACCTCCTCATTCATGAGGTGATTTCAAGCAATCCTTTCTTACTGGGTTGTGGTGCATTACTGTAATATCATTGCTGTAATAAATGATGTGAAGTGCTTGGAAACAGTATATGGGCTTCTGCTATATAAATACAAGTGTGCCTATATAGCACAAATGCTTGCAAAAATACTCGTTACTGTTTTAGTCCTTTCCACTGTCTATAAGATTTGCAGAAGATCTTCACACTTTAATATGGAGATATCATTATAATTTCTGTAAACTGCTAAGCATAACCAATACCTGACCTCTTCAGCTGGTTCTGTCTAATGGTTTGGAAGCTGAATTACAGTATTCTTACAGCATGAACTAAAATAAGGTTACCAGATTTTTTTCAGTGAATCCAGGGGCACTTTTCAACTTCAATTGATTTTGTATGTGGACTGATTTGTAAATCTGGGGACTGTCCCTGGGAAACGGGGACGCCTGGTAACCTTAAACTAAAAATGGCTGGAGGGTTATAATCCTCCTCCTTTGTTTTGTTTCCCCTTCTTACTGAAGCTGCTTCCCAAGTCAGGGTGGCGCCTTCCAGATGTTGTTGATGACAACTCTGATCATACTTGACCATTGGCCATACTGACTAGGGCTGATGGGAGTTGGAGTCCACAATATTTGGAGAAAACCACACTGACTGCCGCTCTCTTTCATAGATATCCTTTCAAATCCCATCAGCTCTTTGAATTGTACAGTGCAACTCTATACATGTCCAGTCAGACGTAAGTCCTATTGAGTTCAATGAGTTGTACTCCCAGGTAACTGCAGATGGGATTGCAGCTGTAATCTTTTAAATCCAAAGCTATAAATGGAATGAAGCTTAATTTCATGGAACCATAGAATATAAAACTCCCTGGGAGCAGTGATATTTCTTTTGCCTGCAGTACTCTGCAAAGTGCTAGGAGCAGTGATAGGTCTGTGTAGAGGACATTGTATTTGTGTCTCCTTTTGAATTCTATATTATTGCATCCCTTTTGATCACCGGCACCCCATTTTGAAGCTGAAAGTGTATCAATCTTTCCGCCTTGGACTACTACCTAGAGCCACAGAGGGTCATGGTGAAGGGGCATTTTGCTAAAATGGTCTCTCTTCCTTCAGTCGAAGCCTTTCCTTTAGAAGGAAAATATTAAAAATACTATGTGCAAAACATGTCACAGGCTCAGTGCTTGGCGGGGGGTGGGGTGGGGGTTAGTATGAAAATGGCATTAATCATATATAGGGTTTTTTCCCCCTTCAGTGGAATATATTTGGGCTTTGAGTAACGTCCCTGAAGTTTTTATGTTTTAAAATGTCGTGGGATGCTAAATCTTTAACGTTTGCTAAACTCCCTTTTAAAAGCAGTAACGGAAAGCCATGCCTGGTGCCCTTAGCGGGGTGTGGGTGTGGGTAGGCAGATCTGTAGTGACACAGGGATTCCTTTTTTCTCTTCCACATCAGTTTGCATTCTTTCCTTGGGGGCGGGGGGAGATCAGTATGAAAACTCACCAGCAATTTCTCCTAACAGACATGTTTGTCTGTAATTTGGTTTAATATTCACATTTTGGACCAGCTGCTTAATGTTCTGCATTTTTTCTATGTTTTCAGTAATATGTGTACCTCTGTACACACTTTGTCCTAGGCTGTATTTTTTGTACATGTTTTGTATATGCTGCTTGGCTGGAGAATAGCGTCACAGAAGGATGGCCGTGTTTCAGTTTTCAGAGCATTTTGGAAAGTGTGAATTGTTTTCATTTATCTATTCAATTTCTATACTTCATTTGAGGATCACAGGGAGGTTTACAATATAAAAACACATAAAACTACAAAACATAGTAACAATCAAAATGACACTGGTCAGCGGGGGGGGGGGGAGAGGGCGGCTGTGGTGTGGCGTGGGCTGCGGTGGTGGGTACCCATCCAGCTTTGGCCTGTCTGGGGGAGGAGAAGAAGAAGAAGAAGGGTTTGGATTTGATATCCCACTTTATCACTACCCTAAGGAGTCTCAAAGCGGCTAACATTCTCCTTTCCCTTCCTCCCCCACAACAAACACTCTGTGAGGTGAGTGAGGCTGGGAGACTTCAGAGAAGTGTGACTAGCCTAAGGTCACCCAGCAGCTGCATGTGGAGGAGCAGGGAAGCGAACCCGGTTCACCAGATTACGAGTCCACTTCTCTTAACCACTACACCACTCTGGCTCCATCTGGGGTTCTTGCCTACCTCGAAGCAACCATCACAACTTGGTGGTGATGGGGTGGATCCTTATAGTCTAGTTGGATGGTGGAATTGGAATCTCCACTAGTCCAAGAAATTAGGGTATCCTCTTAAATGGATCCAAGCTGCAGGTGCTTCTGTCCACCAAGCTGATCTCAGGCATGGTTGCCCTTCTTTAGTGTGTGTCACAGGGTGATCTGTAACCTTGGTTAACCCCGCCAAGATAGTGAACCAGCAGACAGCTTGGTTGATTGAGGATACACACCCAGTATCCTGTGCCAAGACTTGCTGACATCTGTAATCAATAAAGTTGTGGCCTGTTTAAATCCCAACTGGTTGTTCTGTGTTTATCGCAGTATTTGTCACTGTTTTACTGAAAAATGGTCACAAGACCAGCCATGTGCTGCTTTCTTGGATACTGTCTTCCTCCATTCACCCCTGCAGGTCAACTTTGACCTGTAGGCAGACCCACCCACCTGTCAGTCACCTGATGTCATGGTGTGGTGTGTGGGGAGATATAAAAGTCTGGACCACTGGGCCACTTGATCTGGAAGGCCGTCGTTTCTCCACCCCTTGATCTAGGCTATCTTATCTTGATTGGCACCAGCATTCCAAGGTATTTGCGAACCTTAAAACAAAGCTGAGGATAACTTGGGACTGTTCTCTCTGTGTGAGCATGTGCAAAGCATGTGCTCTTTTTCTGAGCTACAATCCTGTGATATTGCTTGCAGCTATCTCAATTTTCTGTGAGCAGCTGAGGTGTCTGTTCGATGAGGTGGCTGAGAATACAAGGACGACAGCTTGCTTCTTCTTCTATTTTTTTGTGTGTTAATAGTGGAACAGACTAGTCTCTTATGTTTTCCTGTAATAAATCTGTGTGTGTGTTTTCAAGAAGAAGCCAGACAGCTGGTGTGTTGGGATTCACACTGACAAGGCTTGCTTGAGGAGGGTGGGGGGAGGTGCTGGGTGACGAAAGCCACGTGGTCCCGGGAAAGATCACAGATCAACACTCTTGAGGCTGAACCGTATTTTTGTTGACGTACATGAGCAAAAGGCAAGAAGCCTGCATCTCCAACTGTACATTCCTCCGTGAATTCATATATCACTCTTCTTTCTTTCTTTCTTTCTTTCTTTCTTTCTTTCTTTCTTGTAATAAGCAAGTGGGTTCTCTCTTGCTCTCTGCATCACATTGAGATTAACAGGCTAGACACATAGCAACTGTGGGGCCAGGTGAAAACTTGTCCTCTGAACAGGACTATTGTGCAGGAATAATCTTACAATTAACACAGATAAATGTTCACACACAGATGGAAGATTGTAGCTTTTGACCTGATCTTGTAAGGTTCTGAGAGTATTTTCTTCTAATTTAAAGAACCACTGTTTATTAACACTCTAACAACATAAGAACAAAATGACAGTGGATTTGAGCATCACATGATGAAGTTAACCATTGATGTATACCGTGGACAGGACGTCTTTCCCCCACATCTATGGGCCTTGTTCTAGGTCTCAGAGCCGCTGCCTCTCTTACTCTCTCTCTGGCCCACCCCATTTAAAAAACCTTTATTACAAAGCTGCCGGCTATGTTACTAAGTGCATTATTGGTGAGACCCTAGCAACACACCATCTTAATTTGCTTAAAGGCCTACACATAAATTAGCATGTGCACATTTACATAATTTTATTTATTTAGACAATTTATACACCACTTAATTTTTCAAAGAAAATCTCTAAGCAGTTTTACAACCTTCTAAAAATACCGCAATAATAATAAAAACTGCAGTCAACATTGCACATTTTTGAGAATTGCGGGCAACCATTATCCAAGAGAGACTCTTAAACATTGGATATAAACCGCAACAGCTAACATAATATCTACAAGCCGATCCAAAATATGTATAGCAGAGACCAACCAAACATGCAAATATACAAGCATGCATGTAACAGCAGCATTCTCACATCTGCAGCTATCAGGAACCTGAGCACTTGAGATAATGCTTGAGTGTCCAGCAATGTCATTGGCCAGGGCAGGAAAACGGTGTCCTGCAGCTGTCCCATGTGGCGAATTGTTGGAACTGCAGCTTGGAACTTGGAACATTTTCAGCTCTGTCTCCTTTTCTTTTGCTCCCAGCTCACCTTCTGTCATCTGTTTCTGTCAAGCCTTGGAGCTGGGTTTCCTTTCTCAGGGTTTGTCCAGGCTGCAGCTCCAATTCCACACAAGTGAATGGAGTAATGGGAAGAGGGGCTGCAATGAAGGCAACCATGGGCTTTTAATAGGGCTTTCACGGTTGAAAATAAATTATAGTCTTATTTTATAAAATATTAATCTGTATATGAATGAAACATTCTAAAGAACCATAGAGTTGGAAGGGACCACAAGGGTCCTCTAGTCTAACCCCCTGCAATGCAGGAATCTCAGCTAGAGCATCCATGACAGATGGCCATCCAACCTTTGCTTAAAAACCTCCAAGGAAGGAGAGCCCACCACCTCTCGTGGGAGTCTGTTCCACTGCCAAACAGCTCTGACTGTCAGAAAATTTTTCCTTTTCTTTTTTAGTGATGCACAAGTTGAAGCTGGCACCAGCTGTTGGGAACTGCTGGCCACAACCTTATGTGGCAAGCAGTGTTATTACAGATTCTCAGGCAAGAATTTTATGGACTGGGTCCACCCAGGCTGTCCATTGGCTCCTCTTGGGCAGGAAGGAGTATAAGAAGACTTCATATCCCAGGGGTACTTTGCTGTAGTTCCCCTTTGCATGTTCAGACCCAGAGACCTCCCCCCTAAATAAATTCACATTTGACTCAAATTTTTGTTTTGGTTTTTGGGAGAATTTAGGCCACAACTTTATTGATTACAGAAAAGTGAATGGTTGCATAGGCTCTGGTTCGACTAGCTCCCTGCCATGCAGGTAGCGCTGACCCAGAGCTCTATCATAGGTCAGCCAAGGGTGAACACCTGAGGCAGGTGAAAAGCCTGGGAACAGAATCTGTTCACTCCCCAGCTGCTCCCCTGGACTCAGGCATGGCACAACCCCCTTTTGGGGGTTGACTAAAGCAAGCTGAGTCCCTGGATTCCTTTAATGGAATACCCTTCACATAGGGATGGCAAGACCGTTCTCCCATCACATGAACCAGTGCCTATCTGCAACCTGCAATGTGGCAGGTGAAACCCAAATGGCTACAGCCAATCAGCCAAGTGGGGAAATTCCTGCTGTACCCCTGACAGATGTCCCAATGACAGATGACACACGATGGCATAGCAAGGACAATCGCAAAATGCCCTAAAAGTAGGGAGAGGTGGGCTCGCCAGATGCAGCTTGTCACGCTGGCCACGTGACCTGGAAGTGTCTGCGGACAGCGCTGGCTCCCGGCCTATAGAGTGAGATGAGCGCACAACCCTAGAGTCTGGCAAGACTGGCCCGTACGGGCAGGGGTACCTTTACCTTTACCTTAAATCATTAAAATAAAATTTAAAATGGATTATTATGTTGGAACTACATTCATGCATAAGAGCTTCATTGTTAATTAAGAGCATGGACTGTTCTGAATAAATATATACAGAATTGTGCAGTAAATATGGCAGCTTGTAGGAGGAAAAAACCCCCTATTTCACCAAAGCTTATGGGTCTTTGGGGTGGGGCAGAAATTTGATTCAGTTAGCACTTAAAGTGAGAGCTGCCTAATCCACACTTTCAGAATCAATATGGGAACCAAAGTACAGCCATTCTTCAAAATTTGTTCTCCACAGAATTCTACAGTGCAGTTCTCTAGCCAAATAATGTATACAAAAATGCATGTACTAGAGTAAAGCATGCATAAAAATGGATTTGTTGGTGCAAATGGCAATGCTTAGGAAAATTGCTTCATGAAAATGTGCATGTTGGGTGAAACTGAATACAAAAATGCATATATTTGAGTAAATCAACATTAAAACTCTGCCGAATTTCCCAGACTTAAAATCACAAACTGATGTGAGGTTGTGCTAAGGTTGGAAAAATGAGATACCAAATGGGAGACCAAATGTTTGGTCTCTGCTACATTTATTGAACTATGAGCAGCAGAAATAATTAGGGATTGTTGTATTATGGTTATGCTATAACAGAGTGAAGATAGGATGCAGCAAAGAGATAGAATTTAAACAAAACACTGCAGAAAATGAGATGGGAGGTCGATAAAACAAAATAAAAATTTATTATGCATTGGAATTTTATGTGAAAATTGTAGAAATTTAATAAAATAGTTTTTTTAAAAAAGAAAATAAGGGTGGAAAAATGAGAAACTGGGAGAAACTGAAATTGACACAACCACCCACTCCAGTGAGGTCAGAGACGGAGGAGGTGGGGGGCTACCATAGGAAATAAATGAGTGGGGGGAGAGAAGAGGGTGGGCAGTGACTTTGCTGAAAATGTTTGTCTAATTACCTTGGTGACCCAAAGTCACATAGCGAATTAATCCAAAATAAATTCTTACTTGCCAATGTGCAAAGAAAGTGCCATGTCTGTTGGAGGAAGCCAAGCTCAATGATCTGCAAGTGGAAGGCACAGACGTTCTTTTCCTTTGATCTTTTGGGTTGCTTTTCATGCTGTCAGGCTTCAGGTGTTTGTTAAACAGGGCCTGTGATCTGTAAGTCTGTAACGTGACATTTCAGAAGCATGTGGGTGACACTACAAACACAGCTGCCGGTGGGGGGGGGGAATGGCGTTGGAATTTGTTTTTTAAAAATGGTGTCTTAGAATCATAGAATCATAGAGTTGGAAGAGACCACAAGGGCCATCGAGTCCAACCCCCTGCCAAGCAGGAAACACCATCAGAGCACTCCTGACATATGGTTGTCAAGCCTCTGCTTAAAGACCTCCAAAGAAGGAGACTCCACCACACTCCTTGGCAGCAAATTCCACTGTCGAACAGCTCTTACTGTCAGGAAGTTCTTGGTGCACCTGAGATGTCTGTGGAGCAGAGGAGCTGATGAAAGGAAGATCCTCGTTAAATAGCAGAGTTAGTGTGCTAAGAATAAACAGAACAGAAATTGCTATCTATGGTATTTGCAAACTGTTGAAAGCATTTGGGGGAACAGACCCTCAATCAATCAATCAATCAATCAATCAATCAATCAATAGCACTGTCTTCCCCCTACAGTTCAAGGAGGCAAGACCACCTTCCCCCGCCCCCAAGACAGGTGAGGGATGCCTGACAGCATACAGGGGTTGGTGGAGCAGTGCCCCAGTGGATCAGCTGCCACTGGGTCTACTTTGAATATGACTTGGTCCAATGTAACCCATTAGAATTTCTTTTCTGTAACAGAGCAAGGTATACGTTTGCCCAGCATCTTGCTTTACTGGATTAGAGTGTCTGTGGTCCAGCATTCTTCTTCAGAGGCCAACTGGAAACCTCTTGCAAGCAGGGTATGAAAGCCATGCCCATATTTTTAGTTTGCTGTATCTGCTGTTTGCCCAGTAACTTAGGACTCCAGTTCTCTGGATGCTGTGTAACAAAAAATAGTCTAAAACAGAAGATTAATCTTATGCCATCAAAGACACACTGAAATCCCATAAAACAAAGACAAGGAAGGAAAGCAATTCCGTGAGTTGAGAATGGAGAATTAAAGCAACCTTGTCAGACCAGACATGGGGATGTAGCTCAGGGCTAACACAACTGCTTTGCATGCAGATTCCCAGCGGCATCTCTAGGTAGGGCTGGGAATGACTCCTGGCTGAACCCCTAGGGATCCACAGTCAGTCAGGGTAGACAATACTACTGAGCTAGATGGACCAATTGCCTGACTCAGTAAAAGTCAGCTCCCTATCCTGACTGCCATAAAAGCAGTTATTAAAATGCTGGCTTCAGTATTTAAATATTGTTTTCTAAAAGGCGTAGGAGAACAAAGAAAAGAATTTACCAGGCACTGGAAAAGCATTCATGTGGCTGTAAGCATCTGGAATAAAGGCTGTACAGAGGGGTATTCAGTGCTAGGCCTACTCAGAGTAGACACATTGCAGCCCATGGACATGACTAATGTAAATTTCTTAATTTCAGTCAGGCTACTCTGAGTAGGACTCAGATGAATACTGCCCACAACCTCTGGACATGGAGGTTCAATGTGACAATCATATCTAATAGACATTGATAGAACATCTGCTCCATGAACTTGTGGAAAATGTAAACCATTGCTGCTGCTGCTGTTGCAGTGTGTGCACTTGTAGTGTAATGGCTAATGCCATTTTACAGCCTAAGGCATAAGTCCCACTGAGCCATTGTTAGTGTGGGAAGCAGGGTTGGCTCAAGCTGACTTGGAGCTGAGATTGTGGGTAAGGCTAGCATGGAGCGGAAGGGTGATAATCTGCTAAGTCCCACCCCTGAGTCAGATTTCTCAGCTGTGACACTCTCTCGGGCGGCTCTGATGTTTCTGTGGGAAATTACAGTCAAGCATAACTAGCAAACACAGGGATAGTTAATGCATGATAATGGACTCAGCTAGGTCACGCCCCTCACCTGGAAGAAAAGAAGTTTCCTTCTTTTTGTTCTCTTTCACAATGTGAACTCATGGAAATAGGACGTGCAGTTTCATGGGGGCCTGCTACGGCCTTTCCCAGCCTGCTGGGTCCCATAGCTGTCAGCGCTTCCCTTTTTTTAAAGGGAAATTCCCTTATTCCGAATAGGATTCCTCGCAAGAAAAGGGAAAAGTTGACAGCTTTGCCGGGTCCATGCCTGGGATTGTCAGCCAGCAAGTCTTTCACCTCCTTCAACTCCTCATCCTAATCCAACCAAACTCTTCTAGGCATCTCCTCAGAGCTCATGACTTGGCTAAGTATTGTAAGACTTGGCTAAGTGTTTTGAGAGCTTGATAAGCTGCACTTTGCAGAGCCAGGCCAGTGGCTAATCTTGTTCTCACAGTGGCCAACCAGAGGCCCATGGGAAAGTTGCAAGTAAGGTCCAAGCAAGAGTACACTCTCCCTCCTGTGGTTTCCAGCCACTGGTGTTCAGAGGCATGACTGCGTTTGACTGTGGCTAATAGTCACTGATAGACTTCCATTACTTTGCCTAATTCTCTTTTAAAGCCACCCAAGCTGGTAGCCATCACTGCCTTCTGCAGAAAGGAGTTCCAAAGTTGAACTATGTGCTTTCTTTTGTCTCTCCTGAGCTTCATTGGATGTCCCTGAGTTCTCTCTCCACTTCCTTCATGCCATGCATAAGCTTATAAGCTCCTATCACGTTATCACTTGCCTTTTCCTTAAATTAAAATGTCCCAAATGTTGTAACCTTTCCTGATAGGGGGATTGCGCCTTCTCCTTGATCATTTGGGTTGCTCTTTTCTGAACTCTACAATTTCCAACTCTACAATATCCTGTTTAAGTTAACTGGCTGAAGAACTGTATTGCAAAATCTGGAGAATTATGAATTTCCTAGGATGGCTGTGCTTCAGTTGGCGTGTTCAGGAAATTGTGAATTAGGTAGGTTTGCCTATAAGTGCAAATTGAATCAAATTTCCCCTCTGCCCCTACCCACTGATGTTCCATACAGTTGTATGGAAGGAAGGCTACTGTGGTTTACACATTTCTGTGGCTAATACCTTCACTAATTGGAGCAACTTTCTGACATCTCACGCTTCCAGTCGGTATCGGGTTTGTGAATGCATGAAGTTAAAATAATTGAAAATTGTGTAGGGGCTTGTACTGCTATTTTTTAAAAATATTAATATCATACAGCACTGTGACTTAAATGGTTTCTCTCCCCCCCCTTTCCAATTTGTAAATGCACTAAAAATGGGCCCATAACTGTTCTCTGTCCAACATTACATAGAAATATCTAGGATAAAACCAGACTTTGCATTTTTGCAATGATATTAAATGTGCTGTTAACATCAGGAACAAGACTGTCAAAAATAGCAATAATTTTAATGGGATTTTAAAAAATTATTTTAAGGAACACTTGAAATATTCCCTAATAAGGCTTGAACAGGGCTTTACCCTGATAAAGGAAATTCTGTCGTACTGTTGGACTATAGCACTGTTCCATATATGTAGCATTTTTTATATTGAGGTTTCACATTATTTTTTGAGGTGGAACTGTAATTGGATTTAGCAATGAAATACGGATCTCTTTGCCATTTCCAGGAGTGAAGAGCCTGTGCCTCCCCCCCAAGATGTTGTTTGGCTCCAACTCCCTTCATCCCTGACCATAGGAGCCAATTCCAAGGGGCCATAACATAATTGTAGGAGCTGGACACCCATAATGTCAATCATTAAAGCTAGAGAGAGCCAGCCAGCCTCTGCAGCGCTGCCTCTGAGAGAGAAGTAGTTCAGCTCCACCCTCCGTCTCTCTGCCTCCGAGTCTGAGCCCCTCCCCACAGAAAAGGGTGCCTTGCTGGCTGTGGAGAGGAGGAGGAAGAGGAGCCGGCGGCGCCAGCCACCGCACACAACACGGACGTGATACATCACACACACAAGCCTGCATGTAGTGTGTGTGACTTCACATGCACAATATGCAACATCACATCACATTTTGGGGGGAGTCCCAAAACGTGATGTTGTGTGTTGTGCATGTGACATCATGCGCACAACGTCCAGGTGTGTGCATGTGATGTCGCATGTCTGCATTATGGAGGTGGGCACCCACAATCCTGAAGGCAAGATGATGCCCCTGCCCCTAACTATTGACTCTGCTTGTTGGGAGTGATGGGAGTGCAGGGACATCTGGAAGACCACAGGATCAGGGAGTCAAATGTTCTTTTTTATAATAATTTTTATTAAATTTTCTGTTTTACAATTTCAGATAAACATTTTACAAACTTTAAAATATCCAATAACTTCCCTTCTTCTCTTTCCACGGTTCATTTTACATATCCTACACCCCTGCATTTTCTACTATAACCATTCAAATCAATTTTCCACTTTTACACCCAAAAATTATTTACTCTGTTGAATTTATCTTAACGCTGCCAGCATTTTCAACTGTACACAGTTATTTTCTACATACTCAATAAATGTTTTCCAATCTTCTTTAAATGTATGTTCTTCTTGCTCTCTTATTCTATCAGTGGCAGAGCTTCATGCTCTGGCACCGGGGGGGCGGAGAGCAGGCAGAGGTGTGGCTGGTGTGCGTCCCGGGGGGCATGGCACACTGCCTGTGGGGGCATGGCATCCAGCACGGGTAGGGGCACAGCAGCGATGGCACCCCACCGGGATCATGCTGCCAGGGCCGGTGCGCTCCCCCTGCCCCCCTCTTCCTCCACCACTGTATTCTATGTGTTAAATCTGCAAGTTGTGCATAGTCTGTCAATTTAAGTTGCCAATCCTCTTTAGTTGGGACCTTGCTCACGTTCCTTTTTGGGATAACAAAAAACGGGCCACAGTTGTTGCATACACATATAAGCTTTTCTGACACCTGGGATAGCAGTCTTGGTGATCCCCAGCAAAAAGGGCTCTGTTTTTTGGGGAAAGTAATTTTGAACATTTTTTTCACTTCATTATAAATCATTTTCCAATATACTTTTATTTTTTTACAGGTCCATCACATGTGAAAGAACATTCCCTCCACCTCTTTACACTTCCAACACTTATCTGATTCTGTCTTGTAAATCTTAGCCAACCTACTCAGTGTTAAGTACCATCTATGAATCATTTTCAAATAGTTTTTTTTCAAGACTGTAAGGCTGCACTGGGCACAAGACATAGGGTATAACATACCATTTGAATCATGGGAAAAACTGTGGAAAGAGAATTTAATATTTATGGCATGCAGTTCACTAAAAGAAAATTATATGAAAATGATGTATAGATGGTATTTAACGCCGTTAAAACTTACTAGGATGTATAAAAATTCATCTCACCTATGTTGGAAATATAAAGATAAAGAAGGTATGTTTTTCATATGTGGTGGATGTGTAAAAAGGTGAGGGGCTTCTGGGAAATGATATACAATGAAATGAAAAAAAATGTTTAAAAATACGTTTGTTAAAAATCCAGAGGCCTTTTTACTAGGAATACTAGCAGATGTTTAAAGTGCCAAAGAAGCAAAAGAGACTATTTATGTATGCAACCACAGCTGCTAGAATGCTACTTGCCCAGAAGTGGAAAGAAGAGAACGTCCCAATGAAAGAAGAATGGTAGAATAAGATGATAGACAATGCAGAAATGGCTTAATTAACTGTGAAGGTCAGGCACCAAGATGAAGGAAAACTTAATCAATAATGGAATTTTTTTTACTAGATTAAAGACCACTGTAAAACCGTGGAAACACTAGCAGGATTGTTGTAACATTTATGAACTGAAGGTAAAATTAGGATGTGAAAAAGAATTTGAAATTAAGTGAAGAAAAATAATTAGATGTAAAGAAAATAAAAGGGGGGGGAGGGAAATCGGGGGGTCAATCAATGTAAATTTGGAAATGATATGTTAAGAAAAATTGTTGTTACTAGAAAAATTGAAAATAATATTTTTTAAAATCAAATATTCTTTCAATGAATAACATGCTGTAAATTTCAAGTCACTTTTCCAAAGTTTCTCCCAGAGGTTGCAATCTGTATTGTGTCCTATATCTATTGCCCAGTGTATCATTGAAGCTTTAACAAGCTCGTCTTTGTTTCCCATTCTAATAATAATTGTTTCCCATTCCCATTCTAATTATACATTTTAGACAAAAGTTTTTCTTTGTTTTGCAATTGAATTGTGAGCTTTGGTTCAAAAAACCATTCTGTCTATCTAATTTAAACATACCATGTATATGGTGATATTGCAACCAGTCCGTAACTTGGCTCCTTAGGTTTTCCATTGGTTTCAGTTTGGGTTCCCCCCCTCTATAAAATCCAGCAGTTCCCTGTAAGTCGACCATTGTCTGTCCATATTAACACTTTTAATTGTAATTGCTTCAATGGAAGAAAGCCATAAAGGTGTTTTTCTTTCCAGCAGATTTTTATATTTCTCCGAAACTCCGTGCAGACTCTTCCTAAGAATGAGGTTCATAAAACTCTTACATATTTTTTGCCTTCCCATACTAAAGGCATGTGTGCCAGCCGAATTTTAAATCATGACCCTCTAAATCAGCCTTTCTCAACAGTGGGTCCCCAGATGTTGTTGGACTGCAACTCCCATCACCCCTAGCTAGCAAGGCCAGAGCTCAGGGATGATGGGAGTTGTAGTCCAACAACATCTGGGGACCCACAGGTTGAGAACCACTGCTCTAAATCTAGGATGTCTGCATTGTCCAGTGCAATCCGTTCTAGGGAGTCAAATGTTCAGATTGAAATAGCTTTGCTTTCCCTTGCACAATCAACCCCATTTGTTGCTTTTTGTTTCTGGCCAGAAAGGGCCCAGGGACTACTCAATCTTCCTGATGTTAAAGTCGCTGGAAGCAGAAGAGGACATGACTCCTGTTAGGACTGTTCACCAGGTTCTGCTGAAGTCCAAACTGAGCCAGGCCAAATCTGGGTGGTTTTGAGATCCACCCAACTTGTTTGGAGACAGTTTCGGATTAGGTCAGCTGTGGTCTGGGTGTCTTGGATTGTGGCAAAGCACAAACTGGCTGCCACATCTGATAGAGCAGAGAAAGAAACAAGAGCACAGAATGGTGTGGGTGGGCACCCCCAGCACTTGCCCTACCAGTATAGGGGGAAAGGCACCTACATCAGTTACAGAGAGAAGCTCTTTGCGCCTCTCCTTTGTTCAGAACAGAAAGGAAGTTGGATGTCCAATCCTGGCATCCAATGAAATTGTCTTCCTGACATCACTGTGAATGATGTCATTTAGCGGCAACACACTGCCCCCTTTTTTTGTTTGCAGAGGTCATGTGTATTTATTCAGGTTGAGTGAATGAACTGCAATGGCTCTTTAAGTGTTGCCCTTGCATTAGGAGAAAGCCTGCCGCAGGTCTGTGCTAAGAGTCCTGTCGTAGACTTGCGTATAACCCTGTTCAGTTAATCTGTTGCATTATAAACACCTAGGTGCACCCTGAATCTGCAGTGAAGGTTCCCTGGATAGTGCATGTTAAAATGTGATCATATAATGTAATGTATATTCATAGCTATGCTTTCATGGCAGAGAGGAGGGGGATCTTGACACTGGGCTGACTTCCTCAGCAGCAGGCACATACTTGTCACCTCTAGTTCAGCTTTCGCTTTCTCACTTTCCCTTCTAAAGTCAGGGGCAAGGCTTTCATTGAGCGTAATGCAGCTGGATTGCACCCTAAAGCCACATAACACAAAGCCTTGGGATATACTCTGCTTAGCTGTGATTCTGTTGTCACGTGAATTTTATTTTATTTTATTTTTTTGCAATTCCTTAACTGCTGGAAACCAACAGTGAAATCTGTTGCATCCAATAAATTAATCTCCATCACATTATAATGTGTAGCCTTAATTACAGGTACGTGTCAGTGTTGCTAAGCGTCAGCCCCCAGTATTTGTTAATGTTATTACAACATATATATGTAAATGTCAGGCTTGCTGGAGGCGAAAGAGGAACGTAGGTGTCAAACCATTCCAAAATCAAACTCTGTTTTACCCAGGGATAGCAGCATCATGGGATTCTTAGTGCATTTATTGACTGGCGGAGGGAGGCAATCATTCAAAATCACAGTGACATTTTGAGAACTGAAACCAGGCAGGGTTAAATTATTTTCATTTATTTCTGACAAGTACTTTTTTGAAAAAACGACTGATTTGCAATAAATTTTGCTAACCTCATTCTGAGATGTGTGCTTTAAAAGACTGTTTAGAAATTGTTTTTGCAGACTTCCTTGTAAAGTTTTTATTTCTGGTGTGTGTGAGAGAGATTGCCCCAATTTTTATTTCACTTCTGAAAAATGCACACCTCATTTTAAAGACAGAGGATCATTATTTTCCAAATTTGAGGTTCTGGAGTTTAACAGCACTGGGATGGTGTGGTGGACAGAGTGTTGGACAAAGACCTCACCAGCCATGATGCTGAGATGTTGACTCTGGTCCAGTCACTAACTCCCAGTCTAACTCACTTTACACAATAAAAGTCTTATTGCTTAGATTAAATTCTAACACTTGCTGGATCCAGGGATTAGAGGGTTCTGGCACCCACAAACTCATACCATTATACTGCAGACTTTAATTGGCCTGCCATGCCTAATATTTCTACAAATAAGAATGTGTGTGTGTGTGTGTAGTGTGTCATAATGCTTATTCAAAATCCATAAAGAAGGAATACCTGGACAGTGGCACTCTTCCTCTCTTTTAGCTGAACTACTATTAGGGTCTTGAAAGTGGCCACCTTTAGCTTTAAGAAACATCACCCTTGGGGCCCCAGCCCACATTCTGGATCAAGGCCCCATACCAGTTTTCTGTTAAAAATTATTCCCACCCCAGCTTCTTTGCACCAACTGATGCCATTTGGCTCCTTGTTGAATACACATTGTTTCTAAGCAAATGCTCATAGGATTTTATTTGTAGGCATGCATTCCTATGAACGCTTGCTTTGGAGTATGTTTTACTTAACAGAGAACAGCCCTCTATTTGAAGGACAGTTCAGTCCAAGTCTAGTTTAACGTTAAAGAACCCTAAGAAGGGGGAACAGGAGGGGCTTTGAAGTTGCCCATCAACAGCGGCAACAACTCTGGGCAGCAGAGTAACCTGACACACAGGTCACCTGGTCACATTAAATTATACTACTTTGCCCAAAAGCTTAGCATATGCAAATCTCTTTTGGTGAAGTATAAGGGGCTGCCCTTCTGTTCCAGAGTATAGGATCATCTTGCATCATGTGCCTGGTGAAAAGTGATTCTGTAACGATGCTTAATGGGTACTTGTATTTTGGTGGGTAGCTTGTCTTTCCTTCTACCTATAGTACCATTTGAAATGTCCCCACTGTGTGTGCCTTTCTAGTAGAAGGTGGGATTCTGGGATGGATACTGAGATACCTTTCTAGCTAGGATGGGGATTACAGGAGCTTTGGGGTGGAGCTCCTTTTTAAACAAGCATGCTTTCTGCACATTTAAGTACTTGGTGGTGGGACGACAGGAAGAGAAGACGAGGTCGCATTCCTAACCCATTTTCCTGCATTTCTAACCCCATTTAACAAATGTGGTAGGAATGACTTCTAAGTAGATTTAAGTACATGTCCAATGTGGTGTAGACCCATTGATATTAATTGGCTTTTACTATTAATTGATTGATTGATTGATTATATTTTATCCGACTTTTTCTTTCTCCAAGGAGCTCCTCATTTAATCTGTACAACAACTCTATGATGTAGGTTAGGCTGAGAGGCAGCGACTGGCCTAAGGTCACAGGCTTTATGGCCAAGTGGGGATTGGAGTTCCAGTTTCCTATGTCCTAGTCTGACACTGTACACCACACTTACTCTCCAAGGACTGAATTTCAGTGGGTCTACGCAGAGTATGCTGGATACAACCCTAACTTAGTCCATTTGAACTCAATAAGACTCAATTCTGATCAGACATTTATATGATCGTGCTGTAATGCACCATGGAAGTTACCTGTCTCTATCTGAAGAGAGCAAAGCGGGGAAAGTAATTTGCAAAGCTACACTTGAAAATCATCCTAGCATAACATCATCATTACAATTATCTGTCATAAGATTTAGTTCAATTACTTTAAGGGAAAAAAACCTGCTCTCTTGTCAAGATGGCCCTTCTTGTACTGGGATTTGATACTCCGAGGAAAGGTTAAGAACTCCCCCCCCCCCCCAGCATACTAATTCCTTCATTAACCATTGTCGGACAGCTTTCACATCTCATAATTTTCCCAGTTTCCTTTTGGTTCTCTAGTGCTCTAACCCCAGGGAACCAGAAAGCATTGAGTGCTCAAGGGAACAAAAACTTCAGGAATACGAAGCGCTGCATATTTATAGCCCATAATATGGAAGGGAAGAAAGAATCTTTAAAATGTACATGGTAATTTTGAAATAATTGAATAAGCAGAGTAATCGCTATCATGTAAGTGATTATACACAGCCTTTTACATTCGCTTTGCAGAGTGGTATGCTGGTACTAAGATGCTTAGGGTGGGAAAGAGGGGGGTGGAGTGGAAGTTGTCTTATAATAAAGCTTCCATTTGAAATGTTGATGGGGAGTGGGAAGAAAAATGCAGCAGAGACCCCTCTTTTCTGGGAATACTGCATTCTTTCTAAGTGGTTACCCATGTCCTCATTCTTTGAGTCCAGTGGGATGCCCAGGGGGCAGAGGAATCTGCTTTAGACCAAGTCAGTCCAATGGCCCATCCATCAAGCTCAGTATTGTCCACACCAGGCGTGGGAAATATATGGCCTTCCAGATCTTGACGAACAACAACTCCCATCACCCCTGGCCATTGGCAATGCTCAGGGGTGCCGACTTGGGCCCCAGATCATGGGTGCCCAGTGTCGTCAACATAACATGACATCACCCCTGGAAGTGATGTCAGAGGCCCTGTGAGGTCTAGGATGCCAATTTTAAGGCCCTTGGACATCGTGTCCAAGGCCCCCTGAGGCCTCAGACAGGACCTGGAAGTCACATCCAAAGCCCCACAGAGCAGGTACTGAACACCCACAACAAAATTTTGTGGGTGCCCAGGCCCCCAGGGCTCCCTGGAGTTGGTGCCTGTGGCCATTCTCCTGTCAGCCTTTGCAAGCACAGCCAGTGGCCATAGGTGATTTATTTATTTATTATTTATTGAATTTATATACCGCCCTATACCTGGAGGTCTCAGGGTGGTTGTAGTTCAGCAACATCTGGAGGACCAAAGTTTCTCACACATGGTCTGCACTGACTGGTAGTGGCTCTCCAGAATTTCAGTTAAGCCTTACCTGGAGATTTCGTCAAGCCTTACCTGGAGATACCTGGTATTCGACCTGGAACCGTCTGCATGCATAGCCAGTGGTCCACTACTGAACTACAGCCCTTCCCCTCTAGCCTTATAGCAGGGAACAACCTGTGGTGTTCCAGATGTTGTTGGACTCCAAATCCCATCATCCCTGGGTCCATGTTGGCTGGGGGTGGCTTCTGGAGTCCAACAATATCTGGAGGGCTCACAGTCCTTGCTAAACAGCATGGGGAGGAGTCACATCTCTGGTCCCTTGGTCTAAAGATACACAGGGCCTCCACCTTGCTTAAGAAAGTCTGGGCAGTGCCTGGAAAGGTGGCTGTCATGCTCAACCCTGAGCTGGTTACAGACATGGCATCCTCAATGATGAGTCAGATACTCCACAGGTTGAAGACTGTGAGGAACTGAAGAGCCTCTGCAGCCTTCAGAGGAGAAGTTGAAGCCATCCCACAGCCCCTGAGAATACTGGTGCACAAAGATTCTGGTCCTGACTAAAGAACATCAACATAGCATATATCTAAGTATCCAAAGTCATGATGCTACTCAGGAGTAAAGGGTGTACTTGTGAATAATGGGTCCATTTATGACTAAGCAATCACTGGAACTCATTCACTCCCAACAACTGTGATATAGGAGGCCTGATTATACAAGACTTTCCTCTAGAGTCATCCACTTGCTGGAGGAAAAAACCCAGGTCTCTGACTCCTTGCACCTGATTCCTAGTTTTGGTCCTTGGTTGTGTTGTAATCTGCTGAGTCCCCTATTGACTGTGGACTATTGCCTGATTCTGTCGCATCACCAGTGCTGAAGTAGCATTGTGAGAGGTGTCTTCTTGTCATTCACTTCAAGCATCCAAATGCCTTAGGCAACTGAATGTTATGCAGAACCAGATGCCTGTGACTAGCTTCTGAGTCTGCACTGTCAGTTGCATGATGGTGACTTCTTCTGGACTATAGGAACTATTCATCGTGTTAAAAAGTGGGTATCCTCAAGTTGGGCCCAGGGGCGGAGGAAGAGGGGTGTGGAGGGTACGGTGGGTGCGGTCCACCCCGGGTGTCACCACTGAGGTGGGTGACAATATGCCGGGCAGCACTCACTGCGGGGCCTGCAGCATGCCCAAGCCACGTGTCTCTCTTGGGAGAGACGCAGTGGCTTGGGCACATGCAGGCTCCGCGCTGCCCAAATGGTCCGTCCACTGCCTCCCCCCCATCTGTAGGGTGGCTGAGTGGGAGGAGGCAGGCAGACTCCGGAGGCCCCAAGGTGTGCCCTGCCCCATGGGTGGCTCGCCCCATCCCTGGGTGCGCCACCCCAGGTGCCCAAGCGGCTTCCTCCGCCGCTGGTTGGGCCAAGCTGAAATTTCTGGGAACAAATCTTCCATTGTTCACTTGTCTCTCTCATTTCTTCTCTGTTTCTGCTGTGGAGAAGTTTAGGTTGTACACTCATGCATTGCAAAGTACCATGGGCGTCAGTAGTGCAATGTAAGTAATGATGCTTCCTGAAGCCAGTTCTATTTCTGTCCCTTGTTGTTCAGAAAACTATTTCCCCCCCTTTTTCTTTTTAAGAAGAGGTGTGTTTGGTGATTACCCCTACATCTGTAAAACTCCTTCTCAGTTGTCTCATCTAAGTGCAAAGCACCGTGTTTTGAGGTAGGATCTCATAGACATGATTAAGGAGGCGTTGGGATAATTTTAACTCTATAGACATGATGGGTATACAATTTATGCTGTTCATTTTTGTAGGCTGCAGTGTTAGTGTTGTTAACAAGCAGAGGCAGTTTAGAAACCGAAATGAGCAAACCCAAGAGAGTGGCTAACTGCAGGCGTTAAAATCATGAGTAAAATATTGAAGGTGTCCTGACCCTATCCAAATATGTCCTTTTCCAGAGGATTTGCAAAATAGGGGATCTAAAAGCAATACTGTATATTGATTGCATGTACAACTGGAAGGCAGGAAAGCATTGTGGTGAGTGAGCAGTAGTGAAGTGTGGGAAGATAGAGTTGTATGTGCCAAAGGGATAGGGGAGAAATTTGGTCCAGTTCACATTTTAATGTGAAACCCTCTAATTTGCACTTCCTGGAACAATGTGTGAACTAAAAGGCAGCTGTCCTTCTGAATTCACCCTTCTCTGAATTTTGCAGTGAGGTTCTCCAACCAAACAATGTTTTTAGAAACGTATTTATTGTGGGAATGCATGCTTAAAAATGCATATATTCGTGAAAGTAACATAGAAAAATGCATTATATTGCAGAAAACTGCTTGCAAATGTGTGTTTATTAGGGAAAATTGCATACAATCATTTGTATAGTAGGAGAAATTTGCACTACTGTACCGATGTATTTTCATGAAGATTTTTTTCCATTGCATATTAATATGGAAATGTGGAGAACTGAATTTAAGACTGGGGGGAAAAAAGAGAATGGGCTGAATCACTACCGAAGGGCTACTGATATAAAAGCAAAGTGAGGGAGGGATCGCTCCATCTTTCACTTGAGCACAGATTCAGACCTGTAACAGTACGATCCTAACCATGCCTACTCAGAAGTAAGTCCTGCTGAATTCCTTGGGGTTTATCTCAAGTGAGTAGGGTTAGCATGGCTGCTTAAATAACTAGCTTCAGCCATTGTACCAGAGAGGAAGCTTTAGTGGACATATTCAAATATTTTAATAGTTTTAGTTTCAATGTGATTTTTTTTGGGGGGGGGGACTTTACACCACTTAGAGATCCTTGAAATATTAATCATAGAATTGGAAGGGACCACAAACATCATCTAGTCCAATGCCCATCCAATGCAATGCAGAAATCAACCTGGGGCTCCAACCCATGACTCTGAGATTAAGAGTCTCATACTCATACTCTCAAAAGTGTATTTAAGTAATAAAAGAGAGGAATAAATGTATTGACTAGATATTTGTATGTGTGTGTGTGTCTTTGGGTGGCTACAAAAGAGAAAAATAATCACCCGAAAGGGGACAAAGGCACCAATTTGCATATTCTAATAGCTATAGATGTCAATTTAAGAGTAACTATAATTTAAATGAAGGGACATGGGTGGTGCTGTGGGTTAAGCCACAGAGCCTAGGACTTGCCAATCAGAAGGTCGGCGGTTCGAATCCCCACGACGGGGTGAGCTCCTGTTGCTCGGTCCCTGCTCCTGCCAACCTAGCAGTTCGAAAGCACGTCAAAGTGCAAGTAGATAAATAGGTACCGCTCCAGCGGGAAGGTAAACGGCGTTTCCGTGCACTGCTCTGGTTCGCCAGAAGCGGCTTAGTCATGCTGGCCACATGACCTGGAAGCTGTCTGTGGACAAACGCCGGCTCCCTCAGCCAGTAAAGCGAGATGAGCGCCGCAACCCCAGAGATGGTCACGACTGGACCTAATGGTCAGGGGTCCCTTTACCTTTATAATTTAAATAAAAATGTATCCTGTTGTAGTGGGTAAGGCTTCAAGAAGATCTGCTGTCTCAAGTGGTCATCTAATTGCTAACTGCAGACAGGAAACTTCAAAGACCCAAGTCTGCTCTCTTTTCTTAGTTGTTGTTGTTTTTTTTTTAATAATAAAAACATGTCAACCAGATTTGGACCCAAACAGCCCTTCAAGCATGAGGCTGCCCTCTACAAAACTGATCACATGGACACTCAGTATGTGTGGTGCTTGGATAAGGACCTTATATATCATGTTTGTATTTCAGCTGCCAAAGGGACTCCAAGATGAAGCCGTCCATCTTCTTGTTCCTTGTGAGCTGCAGTGTATTCAGCGCTGATGTGAAGCTGGTGTCGAAGAGAAATTCGGGTAAGTTCCAGAACGGTGCTTCCAGTAACCTTGTTGAGCCATTCTGCTGTGCATTCTTTAGCTGTATAGTATGGGTTTGCTGAGGCTTGCCTATGCACATGAAGGACAAAATTCAGCAAAGGGTGGTTCTTTAAAATATAGTCAGTGTTCTGCTATAAGTATTAGGTTTAAAAAGAAGGTGTTATTTTAAAAGCCTTAAATGGTGACAACTAATAGAGGTGCTGTTATTTCAGTGTCCTCAGTACTAACAATAACTGAATGACTGATTCATTGAATTTTATATTCCTTTTGGAAGGAATGCTAAAGAGCTTTGTTAAGTGGGGCTCTTTGCAAAGTGCTTCTTTTTCTTCAAAAAGCACCTTCGTTTCTTTACAAAAAGGTGTTTGGCAAAATAGCTCACATCTAAGCAGATGTAGTTCCACAGCAGCTGCTAAGAATGCACTTTCAGATGTAGTGTATCAGTTGCAAATGTTAATGTCAGATATAGAGTGCTTGGACCAAGGGATTTGTGAGTGTTGGAAACAATCAGGGTTATTATTTGTTTTATTTATATAAAAATAATTGTATACTGCTATGTCATTTAGAAAAAAAATATCGAAGTGTTTTAAAGTAATGAAATATAAAACCACACAATAAAACTATTAAAAAGTTATTAAAAAGTTAAAGACAGACATAAGTGACAAGCCTGTGTCATTTGTTGATGAAATGAAAGAGCAGAATCTGCATCAAATCTGGCACAGAAACATTTCGTAACCCCAAATAACTATGTTGTTATTTTAAAATACTTAAAGTACTATGGAAATTTTAATTCATTTTTGAAAACCACTATTGCTGGGAAAATGTTCTTTCTAGAACAGGGGTCACCAATCCTTTTCAACTAGCGGGCACATTTTGAATCTTGAGTGAGTGCTGGGGTTGCTAGTCACAAGATGGCTGCCACAGAGGGAGCATAGCATAACACAAAATGGCTGCAAAGGCAGTTTTTCGTATAACATGGAAAAAGAAGAAGAAGAGAGAACCACCCCCAATAAGCTTCTGCCGTTTATAGGAAGTCAACTAGGTCCTTATCATAGAGTTCACACACATAAGCACTGATGCTATTGGTGTTGCTTTCTGTCAGGGACTGGTGGGATGCTGATGAGCATGCTCTGGGGGATGGAGGGCTGGAGTCTGACTCAGGAGAGGGGGTCAGTGATTTCTGGGGACCTGTACCAGCCAGGAAGCAAGAATCAGAGGCAGGGGAAGCTTCAGAGCTGGAGGGTGGAGCACAGGATGGGTTGGAAGGGGATGAGGAAGAGGCAGGTCAGGCAAGTGAAGGGCCAGTGCTTCCTCACCCTCTCCTGCACCACTGCCTCCCAGAATCAGGAGGGGGTTGAAAAGGGAGTTTTTTTGTGCAGACACAGTCTCTGGCTGCATGCGTGCAACCCGTTGGGGGGAAGGTACATAAACTGGTGCAGGGGGAGTGGCCCCCTGTTGCTGCAACTGCTCCATAGAGCATGGATCTGTGAATTGCTGCCTATGATGCTAGATTGGTGTGCGTAAATATCCAGAACTGTAGAAGCGACTGTGAGTATTATCTTTGTCAATAAATACTTACCTATCTGCCATCTGCATTCCTTTGGCTGGGAAGCGCCCTTGACACTATCATAGAATTGTAGAGTTGCAAGGGACCATGAAGGTCATCTAGTCCAACACCCTGCAATGCAGGAATCTTTTTGCCCAGCGTGAAGCTTGAACCCACAACCCTGAGATTAAGAGTGTCCTGTTCTACCAACTGAGCTATATCTAACAACAAGAGGAAGCATTCCTCCATACCAGGAAAAATATGCAAGGTAGCCACACTACTCTCATTTTACATAAATTGCTTAGAAGGTACCGGCACATTTTGCTTCATAACTTTATTTTGTCCATTCTACAAGGGCTAGGCACTTCCTTTTTTTTTTTTTTTAATGCAAGTTCAGAGTCTAGGGCACTTGCCCAGGAGAAACCTTCATGGGCAACATGCTCTCCACAGGCACTGGGTTGGTGACCTCTGTTCTAGGAAGACACCTCGGCAGTGGACCCCTATGTTTTCTGGAATGCTTCTCCACATAAAGGCCTACACAGAGCCTTAGATCATCGGAGGCCCTTCTCTGTGTGCTTTCTCTGAGGGAGTGTTGGAGGATGAAGGGGGAAGGCCTTCTCAGTTGTGGCTTCCTGTTTGTGGAATGTCATCGCTAGCAAGGTCCATCTAGCACCTTTATTGACATTTTGTTTGGTGCCCGATTAGAACTATTCTTTTCATGGACTATGATGGTGATTATGTCTGCTGTTAGTGTGCTGCTGAAGCTTTCTGCTGCTGCTATTGGGGTGGGTGTTACTTTCTGAATCTTTCATGAAATGGCATGTTTTATGTAAATGTGTTTTACTTGCGTCTATGTCTAAAATATGTTGCGAGTTCTTTGAAGATCTTCTATGTAATTAACAAGTGACTAACAAGCTTAATCATACTAATATACATTTTTGCCAATGTATTTTTTTATAACAATAGTTTGACGGCCAAGGAAATGCAACAACCATTTTTAAGCATCCCTTGTGAAATTTGCCCATGTGTAATATAATGGTTTGCTAGAATACAAGTGATTTCTTGTTCGGGATTCTTCTTTCTCCAGTATTAAAGGCTTGATCTTGCCAACCTCTATAGAAAATATTTGGTGCTAAGATAGTTGTGCTTTGTGTAACGCAGGAGTAAAATAGTTACATATTGCACAATGCTAAAGTAAGCAAATTATGAGAGTAGTTCAAACCCCTTTCCTTAATGCTGCTTAGATGTGTGTGGGGTGCTTCTTTTGTTGCAATTGTACAAGTGTAAGTGTGTGTGTGTGTGAGCTACTTGGTAGTGAATTCATATTGCCTATGAGTAGCAATTTAGCAAGTAACATATGGCACAATCAGAGCTCTGATCTCTTAATGATATGCGAGTACCCCCAAATCAGTTGCACCAAGCATTCCTGTGCAATGCTTGGAAATCTCAAGGATTTTTTTTGAGTGTATAACAGAAAAGCCCACTTGCTCTGAATCCCACTTTTGCTGCTAGTCCTTTCACTTTCCCCAATGAGAAAAAAAACCTTGTCTTATTAGATGGCAGAAGTTTACAAATATGCAGTGTCCTTTCTTACAAGGATTATGGAACTGGTTGATTTCTACTTACAGAAGGGAGAGGACGAGCCAATGCAAGGTGTGTATCCCACCTTGAGTCATACTCAGATCAAAAGGAGGCTGGACCTAACTTTAAATAGGACAATACTTTTTGAGTGTGTGCATTTCAAGTTTCTTTCATTTTATAATCTTGCCCCATGCTTCATGGGCATGTCCTGGAAGACTTGTCTCCCATCCTCTTGAAATGGAATTCCTCCCCTAACTTGATCCTTACTAAGGGTTCAGTTGTGTTGGTAAAACCTGAACTCTGTAAGATGTGCAACTTGGCTAGAGTTGTATCTCTGTATAAGTACTGACCTTATTTCAAGGTGCCTTACAGAAGAGTAAATAATGTCTTTTCTCCCTGGTGGTGCAGGTTGAAAGGAACCCCCACCCCTTTATGTATCTCTAACATTGCATTTCACAAGCAAATACATGCTTTCGCTACTATCTCTGAGCCCAAGCTCTGCATATAGGAAAGTTTCATATGTGTAATAGGTGACACCTTGGGTCTATTGATCAATGCAGACTTCCTCACAACTTTTTTTAAAGGGTTGCCACCTGAAGCAAAGCTATTGATGTTTCTTTCGATAATGTCATGTGCTAAATGGATTTTCTATGTTTCTCAGATTTTAAGGCTGCTCCTTGAAGCATAACTAGTGACTGTGTCCTTTTCAAAAGAAGGATATCGCACATAGAGCCTTGTCTCCAAATTGCTCAGTGGCACGCGCTGGGAGGATTTGCTCTAATTTGCCATGTTGAGGCTTGTATTGGGAGAAACGAACACCTAGGGAAACTGTTCAGAGGATACAATTTTGCAACAAGCTAAGAGGATGGAATCAATCATCTTCCCCAGTAAAGGAATACACTTATCAAGCCACATTTGTGTTCTTCAGTCTGACGCTTAAAGGGTGACATTCAACTAAATTTTACTTGGGGATAGAACCATCAAAATTAACGAATATGACTATGTTAGATCCATTAATTTCAGTAGGCCTATTCTGAGTTAAGCTTAGCTGAATGCCACCTAATATATATTTACATGCAAATGTTTGTAAATATTTTTAACCTATAGTTAAAAATTTCAGCAGGAAGCTGTGGGACATGCACCAATGTACAGCCTGAAACTTTTGCAGGTGCAAACAGTATTGGATTGTGGAGACTTCCGGGGGAGGAAATGGCGGATTGGCTGTCTTTCTATCGGCTCTCCACTGACAGAAGATAATTACGTGGTGATCGATGGTAATCTGGCTGAAGTTCTGACTATCAAATCACTCTGTGATAAAGAGTGATCGAGTGAGTAACCTCAAATGCTCTGATCAAAGCCGTTTTCTGCTGTTGGCACCTGGGGGGATTAGAGGGGGCCTAAAATGAGCTGGCGAGCCGAGGGACTGACATTGCATCCAAACGCCACATAAGATCCCTTTGATTTGCACCCTCTCTTTCTTAAACACTTTTGAGACAAGATAACTCTGTGACGTAGAGAGAAATGAAATTTCACAATCGGAAATCTTGCTGTTCTCTGCTGTCTGCACCTAGGAGCTTCAGAAGGGGTTGGAATGAGCTGGCGAGCAGAGGACCTGACATGGTGCCCAAGCACTACAAGAAAAAACTGTCTTGGAGAGATTTATCTGTCTGCTGGTGAAAATCTATAATTGGAAATCCTGCAAAAACTACCTTTTGTCACTAAGAATAATAAAGGAAAATTGGTTGTTAAAGTGTCTAAGCAAGAGCAGAGAACTGGATTTAGGGTTGGCAATAAAGATTAAATAGGTGAGGTGACCCCTTGCGTGAAAAATATCTATTTCTTCTTATTCTTTAAAAAAAAAATGGCGCTGATAAACTGAAAGTAAATTACTCTCTTTTATGCCAATAAAGGCTGAATGAATGAATTACTTTCTGTTGGAAAAAAAATCTTACTTTGACTGTGACTGTATTCTTAAAGTGGAACAACAGAAACTGTCAGTATGGCAAAGGTATTTTGAATCTTTCGGTGACTATTGGGATTGTTCAGCAGTTGAAGGCTGAACAATGAAAAGTGATCTGATCAACATTTGATAAATCAGAGAGAGATGAAATGGAAAATGGAGATGGAGACTATCTAGAGACTTGAGACCAAATTGATGAAAAACTGGCAGAATTGGATGGGGAACAGTAAAATGGGAGAAAGCAGATGGTGAAATGGAAGTGCCTTCCATTCAAGAGTTTAGAGGAGAAGGAGAGGATGGAATCATAGATGCAGAGAAAGAGATGATGGAAATGAGAGGGGGGGAAACTTTGGAAAAACTTCAAATGTAGCATTCTGCATATGATTTGGAGTGAATTCAGAGAACAATGCTATTAAATTCATGAAACTATCTCTGGAAAAAGACTGGGGAAAAACAAAAGTGGGAGGTCCTAGAGGAGGAGATCAGGGTACTATCGTAAACACAACAGAAAATGAAAAACAAAAGGAAGTGGATTTTGAGCATATACAAGTGAGCTCATATAATGAAAAAAATGACCCCCCCACTCAATATGAGATCACAGTGGAGAGATTTTAACATGAATGAAAGAATTTATTATTACCCAGTATGGATGAATGGCGGTGGGAATTAATGAAGGCAAAGTTAATTACCAATAATAATAACAATTTGGGAATCCCTCTTGGACTTTTTGTGGGGAAAGAGAAATTAATGATTCTGAGACACTGACTCAAAAGAAATGTTGTTTAACAGAAAGTGGAGAAGGTAGCTATTAACATGGACTGAATGTCTTAAATAATCTTTTTTTTTTACGTAACTGCAGATGGAAAACTGGAAGTCTTTTGTTATCTATCTCTAATGTTTCTTTTCCTCTTGTCTTTTTGCATATCTTCTTCTTTTCTTTTTTTGTTCTCTCTCTCTCTCTCTCTCTCTCTCTCTCTCTCCTTTTTGTTTTGTTTTTTGGAGCCCTGTGTTTGTTATCGTCCATGGATTAAGGTCCATGGATTAAGCATGCATGAGAATAGTGGATGGAGGGCCCTGAGTGGGAGACAGGAAGTGTTGGTCTCCTAGGGTGAGATGCTGGGAAGGGCTGCTACCTTCTGCATGTGGTGGGGGCTGAAAATTGCCTCCAGAAGAGGACTCTGTATTCTACTTGATCTGCTTGTAGTTTTTGTAGCTGTTACCTTATTGTATGGCGAAAATCTTTAATAATAATAAAAAGTTATTAAAACAAAAACAAACAAAAAATTCTGGAATTCTATAGCTGTTTTTAAAATTTACATTAGTTTTCTGTATCTTACTGTAGTATTATTTTTTAAAAATAAAAATCTTAACATACAAAAGAAAGAAAGAAAGAAAGAAAGAAAGAAAGAAACTGGAATTGCGTATATCACCCAATACTAGCATGAGCAGGGCTGCCCCAAGACATTTTGACACCTGAGGCAAACCACAAAATGGTGTTTCCCCCACCAGGGAAGAAAGGGTGAATGGAGATCCACATCAGGAACAAGGTGGGGAATAAAGATATACATGGTGAACAAGAGGGTAAATGAAAAACTACATAGGGAACAAGTGGGAGGAATCAAATCAACCTTGCTCAATGGTTGAACTGGGGATCAAAGGCTGTTTGGCGTGGGGGAGCGTCCTACTGTGAATCATGACAAGCGGGTGCAGACCCCAGGTGACCCCACTGCCAGGGGTGTGGAGAGAAGACCAGCAGCACGGGCTGTATACTGAGAGGTCACTGAGGATGGAGGCACTGGGATGGGGGCTGCAAGGAGGTTATAGATCCAGCCTCCAAGGAATGTGCCACAGCTGTTGCTGCTACTTGGACAATAGTAGAAGTGGGCATTGCATTCCTTGGAGACCAGATCTGCTGCCCTGTATATCCTGCCACCCGAGCTGGTTGCCTCACTCTGCCTCATGAGTGGGCCAGCCCTGCTTATGAGTACAAATGAATGCACAATATAAAACATGTCTGAAAGGGCCCAGAATTGGCTAGCTTGCCCCAAGTGGTTGCCTGTACACTGTGGCCAGTTGTCACTTGGTAAAGGATCCTTAACATTCATCCAGTATCATGTAACCCACAGGTAACCAAAGAGGCGCCTTCAAGATGCTGTTATATTACAGTTTCCTTAATCACCGATCATGGATCATGGTGGTTGGGGCTGATGGTAGTTGGAGTCAAACAGCATCTGGAATCAAACACTGCCTACCCTCTCTGTAACCCATGTGTTGACAAAAAATATCTGTAGAGTGGTGAGCAGCCACGGTATTTCTGGCAGATTCAACAGGCTCTGGCTGGCTATGGAAAATAAATGGATGACTTCACCGGAACACAACAGGGTGCTTTCCTACTGCTTTGTCACGCGAGGGATGAACAGTGTAAAGGCGGTCTTTGTTGACCAATGACAAAATTGGGAAACAGGGCAGTCTTTATTGGGTGGCGATGTGTTAAGCAGGCCAGAATGGGTTTCTGTTTTCCCTCATGATGTATGGTGTGGCTGAGATTAATTAATTTGATGAACTCCTAAATACTTAGTGTCAGACGGTTGTTTATAAAATTGCCATGGGCATTGGTGCTTCCATTGCCAAAATTGCACCACCTGTGCACAGGAGAGCATATCATTAGAATGAGAGCAGGATGGACCCCCAAGGCTTGCAGGTGTACAAAAGCACTTTTTAATAATGACCAAAAAAAGAAAAAAAGAAAAAAGAGGAGCAGGGAATCCCCCCTCCCAAATAGCTCAGTGAGGGCTGAGTGTGCTCAATTGCCACTGACCGTTAACCGACTCCTTGGGAGCTGGGCGGGGAAAAGGGGAAGGGGAACGAAAAGAAGCAGCTGGAATTCAGGGCACTCTGTACTGCAACATTTTGTTGCTGCTCCCACTTGTTTCTATAACAATGCACATAAGTAAAACAGAGTTCATAAGCCACCCTGTGGGTCTCTAAGTGGCCTAGACATGGACAACTCCCCCCCCTTTTCTTTTGCTTCTTATGTTGCTTTGTGAAGAAAAACAATACCCAGGAACATACTGTGAGGAACTGGTTTTCCAGGCTGGTGGCTTGGAAGTTTTTGGGTCTTATCACCACAGGGACCACCAACCTCTTGAGGCCTGTGGGCCCATTAGTACACCAAGAAAACTGTTGTGGGCAATGCACGCACGAGCACACACACACAGCAGCTAAGCACACACTGCAACCTATTCTAGTGGCTACAATGGAATGTTTCTTACAAGCCTATTCTTGATGTATATGGCGGAAATTCTGTGGCTAGTAGGGAAGGCATCTGTGGTTGCATATGCAGCTGTAGGTACCACACTGATGACCACTGTACCTCCAGGTTACAGCCTGACCTATGGCATGTGGTGCCTCCATATAAATATGTGGCAAAACGCCCCACTATATTTAGTATGACAGTATCTATGCTTTGGAGGTCTCTGCTTATTGACATCAGGCAGGTACCTTCCCTGTCCTGTTTTCAGTGCTGTCCTGGACTGGTTGGATGCAGGGGAATGGTGGGAGGAACCAGCTGGGGAACCCCCATGGGAAGGAGGCTCAGAGTCCAGGGAGTGGTGGTGGGGACAACAAACAGTTGCCACAGGGAGAAGAGGGAGAAAGCAAGGAAGAGGAGGTGTTGGTAACAGAGGTAAACAGTTTAGTAAGCTGAAAGAGGCTGGGGTAGGGCACAGTTCAGACTCTGAGACAGAAGTGGGGGCTGGAGAGGGGTGGGGCCAGGAGACAGAGAGGCAGGCTGCTGAAGAATCCGGGGAGTCTGGCTCCTGCTGCTGCATTATCATGTGACTGAGGGAACAGAAATGTGTTTGGTTTGGAGAAGGCATGGTGGGGCAGGAGAGGCTGCGATGCAGCCCTCTGGGCAGTTGGCTTTTCTTAGGCTTTCACCTTCCACACAAATACACCCCTAACCTACATTGATTTGTATGTGTCCTGTTTAACTATGCACTTTATTTGGATGTGTAAGAGGATTCTTGAGTACAGATGAAGGGGGCAAGTGCACTGTTGCCATTTGCAGGTGCTTTTAAACTTCTGCTTCAAGAAATGAATGCCATATATGCAACGGTCACAGTTTGACAATATCTTAGTAATTATTCCTGCTTGGCATGTTAACTTTGAGTGTTTTCGAAATGATTGAGATCCTCCAATGAGTGATTTGGCCTGTGAGCAATTTTCACCAGGAAAAGTAGAGTTCTGATTTATCTAGAAGGGGAAAATTGGCCTTTCACATGCTAGCTTAATTTTTTTTTTTAAATAAAAAAAGTATTTTACTGTGAATGCTTTATGCACCGGCTGTAATATTATTTAAAGCTAATCTGGGATTTAAGCAGTGGGAGACATGAAACCCTTTCTTTTTAAGATTTATGTAATTCTTCAAAGCCACTCTGGGTTCTTGAACAAATAATTAAATATGTTTATAGGAATGTTAACAATACCTCCCCAAGATCCTAGGCAGAAATCTCTGTAGTCAATAAAGTGGAACAACTCAGTTTAAGCTCTTGCTGATTAAATGTGGTGGTGGACCTTTATTTCTCTGCAGAAAGTAAACATTGCTTCCACTTTCCACTTGGCTCATTGCTAGCACAATTCTGTCTTGGTTGCATTTGAAGCCTCAGGGTACACTTGTACTACAAATAAAACACACATGCACTCAGTCCCTGAGATCCCATCTTTAGTGTGTAAACCCTTGCAAAGGTTTGACAAATGTCACCTGTCCTATTTAGGTTAGGGTTGAGTTTCCAGTCAGCACTGAACCAGTGATCTTTGGAGCTTAAAACATAAGGTCTCTCTCAAGAGGCATAAGGTCAGGTAGCTGCATCTTCATCAGGCTCTTGGGTCTACTGAGCAGCAAAGTGAACTCATTATTAAATCAGAAGGGTGTCATCTTAATGTGTCACCCCAAAAAGAAAATGCATTCGTTAAAAGAAGAACAGAAGAGGATGCAGATTTACATATGCTAATTTATAGATGCAAATTAAGAAATAATTTCTGTAATTTAAAGAGAAATAGGGCACCTCTTGCTGTCACTGTCAGACCCTCTAAGTGTCCCTATTTGCCAGGGACAGTCCTGGATTTACAGCCGTCCTGGTTTCTGATTTGATCCCAGAATGTCCCAGTTTTCTTTAGGACATCCCTGTTCTCACTGGAGAAATGTTGGAGGGTGTGGAGATATCCAACCCCCAAGTCATCTGAAATCAGCCCTGTATAGGGAAGTTTTTTTGATGTTTAATGTTTTATTATGTTTTTATATATGTTGGAAGCTGCCCAGAGTGCCTGAAGCAACCCAGTCAGATGGGTGGGGTATAAATGTTGTAATAATAATAATGGAATAAGATGACTCTGTTTTCATTGGAGAAGTGCTGGAACGTATGCACTGTTGATGAGCAGCTTCAGGGCCTCTCCTATTCTGCCTTCTTTGAGCTTTCCCCCTTTGAACTGGACTAGGACTGGACAGCCATTGCAATAGAGGGCTGTCCTCTATAAAGCAGGAACATGTAGCTGCCCTGTTAAGTCAGTCTTTCCTTACAATGCAGCCTCCAGAACATTCAATTGCCGCATGATAGTCCAGTTTGCATTTCAATGTAACCTAACATGTTGTGCAATTAAGCTTCTTTCCCTGCACATCTTCAGACCTTGGGGAATGCTTTGTTCTGATTTGATGGGCCAGAGAAGACTGAGACTGAGAAAATTCATGTTTGTTTTAAGGGATGCAGTGGGTTGGTCTGCAGATGTAACTGGACTACAAGCCCCAGCGAGTGTGTTCAAGGGGAGGGATGATAGGAGTTTTAGTCCAGCAAAATCTGGAGGGCCGAAGGTCTCCTACTCCTGCAAATTAGGAAGGTGCCTATTGGGCCATCCTAGCTCAGCACTGTTTGCATTGACATGCAGCAGCTCTCTAGGGTTACAGACAGGGGTATTCTCAACTCTACCTTGGGATGCTGGGTATTGAACTATGGACCTTCGGCTTAATGGGATGAACATGGAAGAACAGTGCAGTTATTGGACTATAATATCTCTATTCAAAATGACATCTGTAATTTTTAGGCAAATCTGAGGCCTTCAGTGAAAAAAATATCCCTCCAGAATGGAACTTCTATGTAGGTCAACGCAACTCTTATTAACAGTGACTCAGCAACCCATTACTTACAGACTTTCACTCTTCCTTTAGGAGTGATCAAATCTGCTCATTACTGCTCTGCTTTACTTTTTGTCGGGAAATGTTTTGGCCCAACATCAAGCAGTTCTCTGCATTTGGCAAACCAGAGCACAGCCACCAGATTCACTAGAACCAGTGGATGGCTCAAGAAGACCTAGGATTAATTCATTTGTTTTTTTTAATAGAATTAGATTAGTTTGGGGATGGGGAACCTGCGGCCATCCAAATATTGCACTCCAACTCTTATCAGTCCAAACCATTGACCCTTTGGAGTTGGAATCCAGCAACATCTGGAGGGCCACATCCAGCAACATCTGGAGGGCTCTCCATCCCAGAATTTTGTATCTAACCTTTGTTCCACCATGAAACTCAAATAAAGATTATCCACACTTACTTTTGCCCCACTCTTTCCTGGCACTGGTCTTTGCTTTAAAGCTCCACGTCCGAGCACTATTCTTTTTTTTTGCCCCAGAGCTTCCCCTATAAAAACCCGCTCTTTAAATCTGAAATGCAACAAATGGCAATAGGGGTTTTCTGCAGATTTCTGTTTTTTCTGATTGAGCTTTAAAGAGTGGGTTTTCGTGGGGAAAGTGTGCTTGGACACGCCTGGACACAGAGCTTTAAAGCATGCACTATGCCTTGAAAGTATGGAGGAGAGGTAAATGTTGTTAAACCCTAAGTGTATTGGGGTTTCTCAGGTGGTCTCCCATCCAGTCACTAACCACCCCTAGACCTGCTTAGGTCCAGCATCACCTGATTTCAGACCCTGGTGCAATCTTTGGGTTTGATACACAAAGAAACCCATCATTACACATGGCTGCAGTATTAGACTACTCACCTTTTGTGGTTGCGGCCAGGCATCTGGGCTCTCACAGTGATCCAGCTCAAGGGTGGGCGGTTGACGTCCCCCTCATGCCAACCACTGGCTGTGTCTGGCCCACCCGGCCAATCTATGCCAGCATGGGGTGTGGCCGTGGGTGTTTTAAACCATGGCACGGCCGGGGAGCTACCCTCTCCCAACCCACCTGCCTTCTTTTTAAGCTTTGGTATGACACGACCTTGCTATGGACAAATGTCGGCCGCCTTATTGGAACTGGGTAGGAGTTTTTCCACTTGGTGAATTGGCACCGGCCATTTGGTTTTCACCTATCTTGTAGCAATTGTCACAACTTTGTAAGGTTAGGCATTGGGTAAGCCTTTGTTTAAGGGAGGGGAGGTTGTAGCCTCTGCCTGCCCCTCCTTGATAAGGGTATCTTGTTAAAGGGATTGGGGTGTGTGGATCCTGCCTGGAGTCCAAACATGGGCTAGGGCCATGCCACGACCCCAATGGGGACCGCTCGGGGTGCCCCTATTTGATGTAAGTCTTAGGGCTCCCCCTTCTGGTGGTTTACCCTTAATTCAACTCCCTGCAGACAGGCAGAAGTCAAGATATAGCCTTGCTTCAACCAATGCCTAAGCCAAACTGCTCACATCTGTAACCAATAAAGCTGTGGCCTGTTTTAGCCCAATAACCTAAATACTTGCGTTACTGTGTTATTAATCAACAAGGAACTGCGGGGCCTTGGGCCTTGGCATGCAATATATAGTTTATCCCCCTGCTTGTAGCTGTGTCTTGGACCAGTTAAAGGGGGTATGTACATATCTGACCTGAAGAGAGCAGCTTATTTTGACATTGATTTTATTATTTAAGTTGCCATCCCCCAACCTGATGCCCTGCAGACGCTGTTGCAACTCCAGCTTCCATCTGCCCTAGCCACCATGGCTAATGGTTATTGAAGATGATGGGAATTGTAGTCCTAAAAGAACTGGATGGCACCAGGCTGGGGAATGGTGAACAAGGTCATGGCTGCTTTGCTAGAGGTGACCTTAAAACAAGGCGTGTACTTCAACTGTTCTTTTGCAGATTTTTTTTTTAAAAAGCTAAGGAGTAAACTCTACACAAATCAAGAGTGGAGTCCCTAAGGCAGTTGGATTGTGCCATGTATGCCTCCTTCCAGCAACTCCTGCAGCCAAGCGAGTGCCAAATGTATTGCTCTGCTTTCCTCTGCATCACATCCACGAGGCTGAGAGGGTGTCTTGTAGTCTGGGCAGCCCAGGACCTCCAGACACACTGCCCAGGCTTTTGCCCTGGGGGAAGTCACTTTGGTGCTGCTAACACAGCAGTTTGACCCCGGAGTTGCACTCCACTGTCTCTTAAGACAGATGGATGGCAACAGCATCTGAAGAACATGGATGCTCTTGAAATTCTGTAGCAATTTTTTAAGTTCATCTTCTCGTACTTGTTCCCTTTGTTTCATTCTTCTGCTGTGTGTCACAGCCCCCCAGTTCATAGGAAGACATCATTGCTTCCCTAGCAACTCTTTATTCCTCCATGGAGATGCCATCGTGACATTTTGAGAACAGTGAATCTATACACAACTTCTCCCCCTTCTCTCCTCCTCTCAACAAATATTTCCTCTTTTTTTTCAGATGGTTTCTTTGTGCAAAGTAGCCTTGTTCGTTCAGGGTTTGGCTTATACTGGGCAATGAATGTTCTTGCTTGAGATTCTGGTCACGAAATCTAATAACCCTCTAAATTAGTCACCATTAAACAGAATCATGGCTTAGTTTGCTTTCTTTTTGCATCATCCCATACCAGATTGATGATGTTTTTAAGAGCACATCCTTAAGGGGCTATTAGTTTATGCAAAAATAAAATTCCCTCTTCTAGATCTAAAAATATTTCCTAACAACCTAAACAAAATTTAAGGAGTTGAAAATTACCTTTTAGAGCTCCCTGTTGGAAGGCACAGCACGAGTACTAAATTATCCCCATAATTACACCAGTAATAATGCACAACCTTCATGCACACAATAAGACCCTTAAAGGAGATCTGACTTTTACAAGTATATTATACCTTAGTGTGCCTAATGCAAGACAACCCCAACAACCAGAATGAGATGCTCTTTCACTGCAAAACAGAAAAATATATTTAAGTAAATATCTTTCTGATATATATATATATATATATATATATATATATATATGAATGAGAGACACCTGGTTCCTTCTGCTCCTTTTACCTGTAAACTATTTTTGACAGCAGCTAGGACTTAATGGTTCCAATATTGTACGGAAGTGGCAGTTTTTGTGGGAGCAACATCTGGGTGTGTGTTTAGTAGGTTTGATCAAACGGCTGGCTTGTTGTGATTCTGTTGTGAATGCAACCTCGCATTCTGAAAAGGTGGTTGGATTTTCACAGTGCTGTGTTCTGACTGGGGTTCTAGGAGAGGCCTGTGCTTCAGAGGAAGTACTTCAGTAGCAAATAGGAATGATGGAGAAATTCAACTCATTTCATATTTAAAGGCAAACTTTAAATGGGAAGGTGAACTTACCCAAATCGTACAGACGTCCTTCAGAATTTGCATTCCTTTGAATTTTGCAATGCAGTTCCCAAGCTAGGTTGTTGGCATCCAACTGTCTCTAGAAGCAATGGAGTGTGCCTCCGGGGGTGAAGTCAAACTTCTGTGTTAGCAGCACCAAAGTAACTTCCCGGGGGCACAAGCCTGGGCAGATGTGCATGGGGGTCCTGAGCTGCCCAGATGAGAAGACCCCCTCTCAGACTCACAGATGTGGACCAAATGAAAGCAGAGCAATACATTTGGCACCAGCTGGGCTGCAGGAGTTGCTGGAAGGAAGCGTACAAGGTGCCATCCAACCGCCTTAGGGACTCCACTCTGGATTTTGTGTAGGGTTTACTCCTTAGACTTTTCTTCTCCCAAAGATGTCCCGCAAGGCAGAGGAGGTTTAGGATCAGAGTTTTTCTTCTCCTAGATGGGCTACCTACCCAGGTTGATGAGACCCATCTGCCCCAGCCAAGTAATGTGCACACAAATGCATATTATCAGTGCAAAGTATGCATATAAATGCATATATTAGTGAAACTAACATCAATAATGCACTAGGCTGGGGGAAATTGCTTGCAAATAGTTTATATAGGCAGAACGACATACAGAAATATGTTTATTAGGAGAAATTTGTTATAAAATGCTGATGAAAGAAGATCACAAATTGCTGCAGTAATGTGGAGAACTGAATTTAAGCCTGAACAAATGGGAAACACAGAGAAGTGAAACTGACAGATTTGTCCATCTCTAGTAGTAGCAAATGTAGGTTTAGCACAACCTGGGGTAAGGCTGCACTGGGTGGTGTTGGGCTGGTCTTCTGGGGCTAATGGGCACTGCTTCCCCAACCTCAGTCTGCCTCCAGCCTGCCAGCCATCTTACTTATAAGCAGTCCAGGAGATGGACCAAGCTCTCCTCCTCTTCCATAGACTTAATGTTGCCTTTCTAGGACTCTGCAGGGAGAAGAATATGAACAAAACTAAAATTAGTTGGCTCTGTCTGTCATTAGCTCTGCCTCCACCTACCATTGACCTCTGTGTCTTCTGCCCTACCAACTCCAGTAGAATAAGCTGCTCTATTAGCTTCCTGGCAGGTGGGTCACTGTTGCTTACTGGGAGGAGAGGTGGCAGGGACTTTGGTGCCGTGCAAGCACATCAGCAGGAGTGCCAGATTGGCTCCACCAGAGCTGACCTCTGGGCCACCTTGCCCTTGCCCTCGGTTAAGCAACAGTGTCCCTCCTGCTGGGAGGCTAGCATAACAGCTCCACCCCAACCAGCAAGTTGCTATTGCTTCCTGATATACATTGTGCTCTTGCCACCCACTTTGTAAAAAACAAACTCCTGCCAACTTCTGTCTCAAATAGGTATGTGGGCTGAGAACACCGGAAAGTTTCTAGGTTTCAGTTAACGAAACATTGTTAAAACATGCAATTATAATTGGTGCTTAAGCATTTTATAATATGGCTTCTTAATACCACTTGCTAGCAAAGGCTGTATATAAACCAACGCAATCCATGGTTTAGCATGCCTGAAGATTAACATCATTAAAAGCAGTGGCTAATTTGACATCAGAGAAATTCTTTAGTAATTATGGGCTTGCTTGTATCTTACTGAACTTGGCTACTGTTCAGTAAATTTGAATGTCCAAAACTACAGCTGATTCCAATTATTCAGCAGTTAATTGCTGTGTAACTCACACTGTCCTATGGCAGAGCTTAATTCCCTTCTTAATACTTTTTTGTAAGAGGTATTACTCTTTTCTAATTGTGACTCCTTGCTTGGCTTCTCTGGTTCACCTTAGGGTCGTCGTCCCCTCGTGAATTGATGCTGGAATTAAATTCCTTTTTATATAGGCACCCTCACTTGGTGGTAGCCATAGATGGAACAGTAGTTTTGAGAAAGTAACAATGACTTAAAGGGTATTTGCAACCTGTGGATTAAAATGCTGCAGAAATGTGCCTGGTTAGAGAGTAAATTAATATGTGGAATATCAAGCAAGAGATATATAAGCTGTAAATATATCTGAACTGAGCTTACTTAAAAACAATTATTTGCTTAGCTTTCCGCTTCCCAACTCTTGGCTGCTACAGAGAACAAAGTTAAATCCAAGATCGGAAAGTCCTCTCCCATCTACATCCCAGTTTAATTGCTTTTTCTGTAAGGAAATTACATCTTTGTGGAATCTTGTGACTTTTGTGTCTTTGAATATGAGGCAAGATTTCTGACTTTTTGTAGAGCAAGTTCATCTTGTGGTTCTGTTTTATGAAGTTGTGGAGGGTGTAACACAGTTTCCTCCAACCTGGAGGGTATTCCAGCTTCCCATCAGCCCTAATCAGCATGGACAATATTTGTAGTGATGGGAACTGGTACAAAGGGGAAAAAAAAGGACACCAGGGCCACACCTGCACTATAGATTTAAAGCATTATCATATCACTTTAAACACTCATGGATTCACCCAAAGAATCCTGGGAGCTGTAGTTTGCTAAGTGTGGCTAAGAACTGTTAGGAGGACCCCCCCTCCCCATTCCGCTCATAGAGCTACAATTCTCAAGTAGTTTAACAGACAATTTATCTTCACATGGAAGTCTGGGGCCCACACTCTGTGAGGGGAATAGGTGTCTCCTAACAACTGTCAGGTGCAACAAACTGCAGCTCCCAGGATTCTTGGCGGGGTGGTGGTGGCCAGTGTGGAATCATGACTGTTAAAGCAGTGTATTGGCTGTTAAAATGTATGATATTGATGTAGCCCAGGTTGTGGCTTTTGACAGTTAAGATAGTCTCTTGAGCGGGGGTCTGGGGGGGGGGACCCCACTTCTTTATCCTGTTCAGTTCCATTTGGAACAGGTTTTCATTGTAGCCCTTCCTATGACCTTATTGTGAAGGGCAGCAAGAAGTCTTTGAAATCAGTGAATAAAATAAAATAACGCTAAGAAGCTGAAGAAAGTGAAAATTCATGTTGGAGTCCATAGATGATTCTGATCTTTTAACTGTGGTCAGGAAACGTCACATCTGTATTGAAACATTGTTACTACTTAAAAAGGCTGCCCACGCACCCCTTTTGCTTCACCTGCCCACCTTTTCCCATTCAGAAATGGTTAACTACTTCAGCCAATTCATATCCAATTCAAAAAGGAAGGCTTTTGACTTGTACGGTGAAATTCCATTACAATTTTTCTCTGCCTCTAGCTATACTGGGGGTTGAGCAGCTTTCTAATTTCAGATTTCACAAGTGGCCTCCTAATGTGTTTTATATATATATATATATATATATATATATATATATATATTACACACACACACACCTTACATTTTTAGCTGTGAAGCAATGTTAAATAAAAGTCATTTATGGCAATTTCACCCAGGGCAAAGGTAAAACTCAGGAGCCCCACCTATTACAACTGTTCTGTAGTAATGCATGATAGTTAGTAATCTGTACAGTTAAATATTCATTCATAAGCTGTTACAGTAATTAAATCCTACTGCAAAGGGAAGTGTTAAAGAGTCTCTGGAGGGGATGTATCACACACCAAATGTAATCTTGCAAATTAACAAAGCTTTTCAGTTATTTAGTGGTGTTGCTGTGCTAATCTCCTCCCTGTGTTAATCTTAAGAGCACATTTCTCCTTTTAAGCTGTTGTGAGCTCTTTGAAGAGCAGATGGGAGAAATGAGATGATCCATACTTCTCAGCTGAATTTTAGGATGGCCATGAATATTGCCATCCAGCAAGAGGATGTCAGAGAGAGCAGAAAACACGGGCAGTTTCTCCAAATCCTCACTGGCTCAAAGGTGCAATTAAAAAAACATCATTTCCTATCCTTTCCTTTCCAACATAGGATGCTGACTTGTCCTGAGCCAGATCAATGATTCACTGTACATACCATCAACATCTCTCCAGGATTTCAGACAGGGGACAATCCCAGCCCTATCTGGAGATACCAGGGATTGAATCTGGGACTTTCTGCATGCAAAGTGAATAACAACAACACAACAACAACAACAACAACAACAACAACAACAACAACAACAACTTATTATGCTTCACCACTGAGCTATGAGCCCTCCCCAACGTTAATCCTTGTGCAGCATTATATCTATGCTTACACTAACAATGGTTACCCTTTGAATCACTGTTCAAAACTGTCTTACAAACACAGTTGTTGTGAAGGGTGATTTGGACTACTTTTGCACTCTAACTCAGGGGCATTCAACTTCCAAACATTGTAAGAGTTGTTGAGTTTTTTTTAGGGAGCCAAAGTTGTTGAGGTTTTTTGTGAGTGTTTTGCTGGGGGTTCAAAGATCGCGATCCACCTGTTGGACAGCCCTGCTCTAACTGGATTGTTGCAGGCTGTGTTTCTTGAATCCTGTTGCCGTTTAGATCTGACCTTCCTTTACATCCCACCACTCTTTGCACTAGTGTTTGTGTGTGTGATCTGTCTATCATCTATCTATCTATCATCTATCTATCTATCTATCTATCTATCTATCTATCATCTATCTATCTATATCTATCTATCATCTATCTATCTATATCTATCTATCATCCATCATCCATCATCCATCATCCATCATCTATCATCTATCTATCTATCTATCTATCTATCTATCTATATCTATCATCTATCTATCTAATCTATCTATCATCTATCATCTATCTATCATCTATCTATCTATCTATCTATCTATCTATCTATCTATCATCTATCTATCTATCTATCATCTATCTATCTATCTATCTATCTATCTATCTATCTATCTATCATCTATCTATCATCTCTCTCTCTCTCTCTCTCTCTCTCTCATCTATCCAGTGCTATTTTTCTAGAAAAACAAGGTGCTGGAACTCACCATGAATGCCTCCCTTGTTTTCTTAGAATGGCAATGGCGCCCACCTGAGAGGTGCCGGAACTAAGTTCCAGTGAGTTCCGGCTGAAAAAAAGCCCTGTATCCATCCATCCATCCATCCATCCATCCATCCGTCCATTCACCTGTCAGCTGAGGACCACATTCTATGCATCTGATGAAATGGACTCTAGTTCACAAAAACTGATACTGGAATAAAAACGTGTGGCTGTTGTCCCCCCCCCCCCCTTTGCCTAACATAGAAAGAATTGCTGTAGTTGGCATTTGACTATATGCCATGTGTCCTTTGAGGGTCTGCTTGGGGTTGGCAGGACAGTTGGTGGTCATGGGTCTTTATGAAGGCTTGGGCTATGAGCAGTTGCCTGATGGTGCTGACTCCATGGCACTGGGCCATGTTGCTTATCCCTGAGTAACCAACCCCTAGATATCATGCATGAGGAGAAGCTTCCATTCCAAAGAGTGGCTCTGGATTGCATATTGAGGTGGTGATCTTCGGCTCTCCAGATTGTGCTGGACTACATTTCCCATCAACCTTAACTATTGGTTACACTGCCTGGTGTTGATGGGAAATACAGTTAAGAAACATCCGGAGGGCCAAAGTTTCCGCATCCCTTATGAAATATACTTGGAGTTGAGAGTGGATTTCATGCTCCTTATTCAGCTGATAGTGGTGAGGAGGAATGGAAATTCCCCCAGAATGTCTGCTTTATATACATTATTTACACAATGGGCCCCACGTGATTGGCTAATTCCGGGATTCTCCTGTAGGCCAATCAAGTTGCAGATTCACTTCCACCTGGAGCTGGATTGGGTGTCTCCTGTGGACCAATCAGACCGCTGCATTTTGGATCCTATTGTTCTAGGACCAATCAGACTGCTGCATTCTGAATCCTATTGTGCTAGGACCAATCAGACTGCTGCATTTTGGATCCTATTCAACTCAGTACATAACACCTTAAATATAGTAAAGAGACCACACCAGAGGTACGCTGATAGCCACTTCCAGCTTTGGATTTTCCTTTTTCGTCATCTTATTCCACCAAGAAGATGGTGTTTCAAGAAACGGAACTGTTTCAAGAAATGGAAAATCTGTCTATATTTTATCCAGGAGGCATGTCATTGTTGTTTCTTTGTTGTTTAGTCGTTTAGTCGTGTCCGACTCTTTGTGACCCCATGGACCAGAGCACGCCAGGCACTCCTGTCTTCCACTGCCTCCTGCAGTTTGGTCAGACTCATGTTTGTAGCTTCGAGAACACTGTCCAACCATCTCGGCCTCTGTCGTCCCCTTCTTCTTGTGCCCTCCATCTTTCCCAACATCAGGGTCTTTTCCAGGGAGTCTTCTCTTCTCATGAGGTGGCCAAAGTACTGGAGCCGCAGCTTCACGATCTGTCCTTCCAGTGAGCACTCAGGGCTGATTGCCTTAAGAATGGATACTTTTGATCTTCTTGCAGTCCATGGGACTCACAAGAGTCTCCTCCAGCACCATAATTCAAAAGCATCAATTCTTCGGCGATCAGCTGGACTTATGGTCCAGCTCTCACTTCCATACATCCATCCACACTTCCATCACTACTGGGAAAACCATGGCTTTAACTATACGGACCTTTGTTGGCAAGGTGATGTCTCTGCTTTTTAAGACGCTGTCTAGGTTTGCCATCGCCTTTCTCCCAAGGAGGAGGCATCTTTTAATTTCATGACTGCTGTCACCATCTGCAGTGATCATGGTGTTACCATAAAGCACCAATGCTGCAGCAAGCAAAGGCTCCAGCAGCTCAGCCAGCTGCTTGTGGCTGGAAAGCCAGACAGGATGTTTGTGACTGTTGCCATGGGAACAAAGGGGCAGTCCATTCTGTACTGAGCACCGGATGTTAGCTCAGTGTGTGTGTGTCATATGACCCGTACTGGATGTACTTGGGAGGAGTTTCTCCTTGCTGTTGTTGAGTGCAGACATGATTCTCTGTACTGATGTAAGAGGCAGAAATAAATGATGTAAATAGTTTTCTGTCTGCTTCTTTCCCCTCCCTGGGGACACCAAAGGGGAGAGAGGAAGAACGGTGTGTTCCTCTCATACATCTGAGAAGAATCGCCGGACCTCGCCTGCTTATCAGCAGAGGTTGGGAGACGCGGGGAGGTCGACAGGAATATCTGCCGGTGCCTACGCTTGTGGCACATTCCTCTGACCCAGGCAGAATTCCAACAGTGGCAGCCTTCGGATGGTTGCGATTCATCGGACATCTGCATGAGAGGCTGGTGGATTGTCCTCCTCTGCTCCAAGGAGGAAGAAAAGCGTCTGAAAACAGCCAGAGGCTCCACAGACAGCTGGTGGAAAGAAGAGGTGTTTTCCAGAGCAACAAAGTTCAAGGTATGCTGCATTTCGGGCTAAAAGTGTGAACGCAGGAAGATTAATTCCCTGGTTCACGGAGCTGCGTTTCAAAGAAAACAAAAGCTCCGGAGGAAGAGGCCTGCAGCTTGGAAGCTCAGCCTGCATTCCACAAATTTTTGTGGTAGATAAGATGTCCCATTGAAATGCATTGTTGCTAGGCAACGGAAGTGGAAATTTACTGGCTGCGCAGAAGGCTCTGAGTGTAAGCCTGGGAAAGCGAAACAAAATCAGAGAATGTTTTGGCTACAAGGTTTACGAGCTCTTGGAAGGGACTTTTCAATAGCAGCCTGAGTTTAGCTGCCAGGTGCAAAGAGCGTAAACAATTTGCAGTTTGCTGCGTGAGAAAGAAAAAAAACGACTGTTGGATTTTACAGTTTGTTTGAGAGTGTGGGCTGGAAAGCTGAAGAGGCTTGGCTTCAAGATGGATGCCAAGAAAGGAGCTTTGCCTTGCCCACCTCCCTTGACCAATGACAATTATTCATCTTGGTCTGTAAAGATGAAGGCCCTGCTGCAGAATCAGAGGCTTTTTGATGTAATTGAAAACCCCATCCCTGCAGCACCAACCAGAGGTTGGGAGTCACAGAATGTAAGGGCCAGGACTGCTATAATTCTGTGTGTCTCAGATGATCAGTTGGTGCATGTTCAGCATTTAGAAAATGCGAAAGAGGTATGGGACACGCTGCGTACAACGCATCAGAGAGATGCTGGTTCTTCAGCGTTGCTGTATTTTGAGAAATTGACCAATCTGAGACTTGCGCCTGATGGAGATGTTCAAGCGCACCTGACAGAAATGAAGTTTCTGCGTCAACAGATGGTGGAACGCAATTTCCGTCTTCAGGAGGAAGTGTTTTGCTTCATGATGATAAACAGCCTTAGCCTTAGCCGCACCTACAAGGTTGTTGCCAGTCAGCTTGGTTCCCTACCGGCCGCGCAGCTGACCGCGGAGAGAGTTTGTGCTGTGGTCCTGAATGAACACGACAGACTTGCTGCACTGGAAGAAAAAGACAGGGGGAGGGAAGAACAGAGTTCAAATCTCCCCACTGATGATGCTACTAGGGAGCATGGTGTAGCATTGAGTGCTGTCCGATGCTACAATTGTGGACAGACTGGGCATCTACAGCGAAACTGTAAGAAGCCGCGCCAGTCAAGAAGAGCAAAGAGCAGCTCTACGAAGCCTGAGGCGTCAGGCAAAAGCCGTACCAAGTGCCAGGTGAAACCTGCAAAGGCTATGATGGCGAAAGGAACCACGCCAGATGTTGGGAACTCGTTCATAATTGACACGGGCGCCACGGTTCACATGTGCCCGCACAGAGGACTATTTTCGACGTTGAAGAAGCAAAGCTTCACTGTGAAACAGGCCAACGGTCAGGAGTTGGAAGCGACTGGAATTGGGACTGTGTATCTTGAGAGTCTGAACTTGACTATAAGTGATGTTTACCTGGTTCCAGAACTGAGATTTAATCTGCTGAGCGTGTCGCAGATTGCAAAGAAAGGACTGAAACTGACCTATGATGCTAAAAGCTGCAAGATCTACAAAGATGGAGAACTGTTTCTTACTGCCAAAGAGAAGGATGGACTGTATTTGTTGACTTTTGATCAAAGTGATTACATGAAATGTAATTCTTCTGTTTCTAACGAAATCTCTCTTGCAGGGGTGACCAAGACCAGTGTGAGCACCAGGAAGGTGACTAAGACGAAGAAGGTCAACAGAGCATTTCAGCGGGTGTATGCTGATGTGATTGGTCCTCTAGAACCATCTAGAGGCGGTGCACGATTTTACCTTGTGTGTGTGGATTGTTTCACTAATTATTCTTGGGTTTATTTGATGGAGAAACCACAAGAAACTTTAGAAAAGTTTCAGGAATTTTGTGACAAGGTTAAAAGTATGCATGATGCTAACATTGATTGTCTTTTCACAGATGAGAAGCAAATTTTTCTGTTACAGAAGTTTCAGAAGTTCCTGGATGGAAAAGGGATAGACCACAAAGTGGCAGTTTCGCAAGAAGCGTGGAACAGGGGGGTCTGTGTAAAAGTGAACAAAGAATTGCAAAAGGGGATGAATGCGCAATTGCTGAGTTCACATTTGCCACATGAATATTGGGCCGAATCGCTAGCGTCCTATCTTCATGTGTGGTTGAGAAAGGTCTCAACAGAGTTGGGATGTTCTCCTTTTGAGAAGCTGTTCAATAGAAAACCTTCTGTTGCCTATTTTAAGGTTTTCGGGTCTCATGTGAGAACAGAAGCTCCAGGTGGTGTAAAGAATGCCAGAGGCATTTTTGTGGGTTATGAAAAGGGTCTCTACAGAGTAATTTTGTCTGAATCTGGTCAGGTGATTCTCACAAAGTTCCTAGAGAGTGCTCCAGAGCGAGAGCGGGTTGTAGAACAGACATTTCCCACAGGAAACGATTCTGATGATGATGATGATGAGTTTGATCTTATTGAGTTCAGTAGTACTGATGATGACAGCGATAGCTCAGACAGCTCAGTTGTCACAGTCATTGAGAGGAAATCTCACATAATGACTAGACCCTCAGAAGAGGAGGATGAACCATTGATTAAGCTTAGTACTGGTTCTCCAGAGAGTCCAAAGGTTGAACCAGTGAGCACAGAGGATCAGAACCTCATACGTAGGTCTGAGAGAGCAACGAAGGGTGTACCACCCAAGAGGTATTCAAAGGAGTTTGCTAACCTTGCATATGTTGCTATTGTAAACGACCAAGGACAGATTGAAGCTGTGTCTGAGTCAGAGACAAAGGCACAACAGAGAGTTGTTAACCAAGGTAATGCGAAGTCACACAACCAGAGAGGTACATTGGTTAAACCAGTGGCGGGTAGTTCCAAGGGTGGAACTGAAACAACAGGGGAATGTTATAAATATAACAACTGTTTGTTTTCTTCTCTGGATGACGCTTTGCTCGCAGCACACATTGATACTTTAGGGGGAGTATGTTACCATAAAGCACCAATGCTGCAGCAAGCAAAGGCTCCAGCAGCTCAGCCAGCTGCTTGTGGCTGGAAAGCCAGACAGGATGTTTGTGACTGTTGCCATGGGAACAAAGGGGCAGTCCATTCTGTACTGAGCACCGGATGTTAGCTCAGTGTGTGTGTGTCATATGACCCGTACTGGATGTACTTGGGAGGAGTTTCTCCTTGCTGTTGTTGAGTGCAGACATGATTCTCTGTACTGATGTAAGAGGCAGAAATAAATGATGTAAATAGTTTTCTGTCTGCTTCTTTCCCCTCCCTGGGGACACCAAAGGGGAGAGAGGAAGAACGGTGTGTTCCTCTCATACATCTGAGAAGAATCGCCGGACCTCGCCTGCTTATCAGCAGAGGTTGGGAGACGCGGGGAGGTCGACAGGAATATCTGCCGGTGCCTACGCTTGTGGCACATTCCTCTGACCCAGGCAGAATTCCAACACATGGAGCCCAAGAAAGTAAAAATCTCTCACTGCCTCCATTTCTTTCCCTTCTATTTGCCAGGAGGTGATGGGCCCAGTGGCCATGATATTCGTTTTTTTGATGTTGTTTCTTTAGCCTGTCCCAAACTGAAGGCTGAATTAGAATTTAATGTGTAGGGGTGTTGTTGTTTTTTATAGTGTAAATTGCATCAACTGTAGTGCATGTGTGTATGAGAGAGAGGAGGATGGAGGGAGGAGGAAGGGAAGGGAAGGGAAGGGAAGGGAAGGGAGGAAGGGAGGAAGGAAGGAAGGAAGGAAGGAAAAGAAAAATGTTGTACACAGAAGGTCCTAGATTTAATCCCCAGTTAGGTTTTGGAGAGAACACTCCCAGAAACCATGGAGAGCTACTGCCAGTCAGTGTAGTCAATTCTGAGCTAAAAGGACTGATGGAGTGACATAGCATAAGGCAGCTACCTAGGTTCCTGTGGAAGGTTGCTTTAACTTTTCCCTCTCCTGGTGTTTTGAGGGAATATCTGAAACTGGTACTAAGAGGAAGTCTTCTGTTGGTGTTAATAAGCCACCCCCCCCCCGGCCACAAGCAGTGGTGATGGGTCCATGTTGGGACTGGCTGGGTGGGAGGCAGAGAGACTAACAGTAAGTGGAGCCAGAGCCAGTGATTTCAGGAGGAAACTACTCCTTGTTTCCTCCTCCTCCTGAGTTCTGAGAGCAAGAGTTTGATTGAAGATAGTCTGGGTTGGTTGAAAGTGGGAAAAAAAGGCAGGCAGGTGTGGGCAGGCTGAGGTGGTAGGGCAGCACCCCTTACATCTTAAAGGAGCTGTGTGCACTGCACACAAGGCAAATTCAAAAGGGGCATTTTTCTCAGCATTTTAGCACAAAAGGAAAGGGTGAAACCTCCCCCACCATGCAAGCTGTGATCTAAGTTTCTCACAGGTGATTATGGAAAATTTTATTTTGAAGCCTGCACTTCAAACGCACTTTAAATGCAAAGATGCATCTAACTAGATCCTCAATCAAAAATGGCTCCTTCCACATCTCCTGCATTGGATAGCTGCATGGTCTGTCGTGTAGCTAGAGGAGCCTTTGGATAGAACTTAGAAGCTGGAGGCAAAGGTATGTTCTGCTGTAAAACTCCTGAAATCCAGAGCATGGATAGAGAATTGCAGTCTCTGTGGCCCCCCAATAGAAAAAAAACACTGCAATGCCAACCAGCCAGCCAGTGAGGGTAAACAGCTGAAGGCTTGCTAAAGCAGTAAAAAAAGCTGACGGTATGAAAGATCTGACAATGGAGGCAAGGCACTCTTTGCACTGATGTGAAAAGTGCAAGGGTCATAGAAGCTCCAGAATCTCAGGCTCCCTCTTTCGTTGCAGTTGTCTTTTCAAGCTGTGCTTCATTGCTTGGGCATAGCAATGCTCCGGTAGAGAGCTTGGCCTGTGCTATTTACTGAATGTCTGAAAAAGAGGAGAACCAGAAAGGTGAAAGTATATCTCTTTCTGAGTTAACAAAGATACTTAGGGTAGCTAGTAAGCACGCTGGAAGACTTGCTTATTAGCAGCCATCTGAAGGTCTGATCCCTTATGCCAGTGATGGGCAGAGTCAGCAGTAAAAAGAGTGCAGGGCAATGGATGCACCTTTGTACAGGATGTACAGGAGGTTTCATTCAAGCCATGCAAAAGGCAGAGATCCATGCAGGACAGCAAGCAGGAAGCATTATCACAGTTCAGGGTGCTTGAAAGGGCTTGGAACAGAGCGTGTTCCATTCTAAGATAAGTTCCAAGCTAAGATTGTAGCTTAGGGAGAAGAGATGTGGCCTTGGAAGGAGGTGTGGGCTCAGAAGTGTGCCAAGGACCAAATTGAGAGGCCTGGGGGACCACGTTTGGCCTACCGGTCTGAGGTCTCCCACTCCCTGATTTAAAGCATCTTATAGATGACTTTCATCTATCAGGAGAAATAAACATCTTTGCCAAAAATCTGGGACAGACAGTTCAGACAGAATGCAAACTGGTCCATCTGCTATTGCTTGATTGGGGGGAAAATGTCATCAATGTGTTGCATATTCCCAGGGAGTGACATGCTGACTGGTCTTCTATCATTTTAAAATGGTTGTGAAAGGGAGCTGGCAGATATTGTGGAACCTGCCAGCCTTGACTGCTTGTAAATTCAATTAGTGTGCAAAACAAGTAGCTTTGGAGGATATACCTAAACTTAATTAGTCAGCAGCCTGGGATTGTTAGCACACCCATTCAGATAATGCATTTTTAAAAAAGGAACTTGAAAACAGCAGGTGCTAAATATGTGGCCTTAGTGCTGTATATAGTGCTGCACGCCATACCAATCTCTGAATGGTACGGAATTTTAAGGATTCCCAGGCATAGGTTTCAATTTCCTTGGAATAAGGAACAGCAGAGACTGTGGTGTCTCAATGATCTGTGGTTTATTTACACATGTATACAACCTGAGCCAACAATGTAGGGGCTCACAGCTTTGGCGATCACTCATAGCCGAGTAAGATTGTCTTCCATGAACATGACCTTAACAGTGAGTATGTAAGTGACTTTGGAGGGCAGTTCTGGATCCACATGTTCTTCCACAGTGGGGACATAGGTTTCTGGGTGGGAGTTGATCACAGTGAGGGTTTGCCAAATGTGCCTTCCTCTTAGCATGTTTCTCCCTTTTGTCCTGAATTCGAGTGTCTTCAAAGTCCATGACACCTTTGGTAAAGGCTGTTCTCCATTGGAGCACTTGCAGGCCAGTGTTTCCTGGTTGTTGGCATTTATACTACATTTTTAAAGATTTGCCTTGAGAGAGTCTTTAAACCTCTTTTGTTGACCACCAGCATTACATTTTCCATTTTTAAGTTTGGAAAAGAGTAGTTGCTTTGGAAGACAATTATCAGGCATCCGTACAACATGACCAGTCCAACAAAGTTGATGTTGAAGAATAATTGCTTCGACACTGGTGATCTTTGCTTCTCCCAGTACACTGGCATTAGTTCGCCTGTCTTCCCAAGTGATGTGTAAAATTTTCCAGAGACACCATTGATGGAATCTTTCAAGGAGTTGGAGATAGCATTTATAAGTGGTTCATGTTTCACAAGCATACAGTAAAGATGGTAGTACAGTAGCTTTGTAAACAAACATTTAAGTTTTATTGCGAGTGTCCCGGTCCTCAAACACTCTGGACTTCAATTGGGAGAAAGTTGCACTTGCAGATCTCAGGCAATGCTGGATTTCAGCATCAATGTCGGCCCTTGTGAAAAGATAACTGCCCAGGTAGGAGAAGTGATCGACACTTTCCAAAGTTACACCACTGAGTTGGATTTGTGGCACTGCCACAAAAGGGGTTGTTTTGTGCTTATTGGTGCAGCACTTTGGGTTTTTTTGGGATGTTGAGTGATAGGCCAAGCTTTTTGTAAGCTTCTACAAATAGATTTAGGGTGGTTTGGAGGTTATCCTCTGAGTGTGCACACACCACATTGTCATCAGTATACTGAAGCTCTATGATGGAAGTTACGGTAAACTTACTCTTTGCTTTCAGCCTACTCAGATTAAAGAACTTTTCATCAGTTCGATATATGATTTCTACTCCAGTGGGGAGTTTCCCTTTGACAAAGTGTAGGATCATGGCAATGAGAATAATAAATAGAGTCAGGGCGATAACACAACTGTGTTTAACACCTGATCCCTCTGTGAATGGTTCACTTTGAAAGCCATTGTTATCTGCGATTGCTGCTGCTATAATCATGGAGGAGTTGAAGGATGTTCACAAATTTATCTGGGCAGCCAATTTTCAGAAGGACAGGCCACAGGGCGTTACGATTTACAATGTGGAAGTTCTTAGTCAGATCAAAAACGCCATATGCAGTGGTTGGTTTTGCTCTCTGCATTTTTCTTGAAGCTGTCGAGCGGTGAAAACCATGTCCTGTAGGTTTATTGTTGCTCAATCAATTGGCTACTCTTTCTTCCCTTTAGCTCTCGTGCTTCTGGATTCTATGCTTCCGTGATAGCAGTCGTCAACTTGCCTCACAAAGCTATTCCTGGCCTTACTTTTAGGCTTTAATTCCAGCTGGACTGACAGCTTTCCCTTCCCTCATACTTGATACCGAGAGCTTTGTTCTATAAGCACCCAGAATGTCTGAAAATTTTGTGCTACTTCAGCAACTCAGGCAATTGGTGTCAAAGGCCTCACTTCTTCTGCAAGCACAAGAAAATATGGATTGCCCACTTGGCATTCTCTTTCAGATGGGTGTGACGTTGGCCACTGTATTAACTGCGGGCAGAAACCTGATTAGAAGCAAGTGTTACCATATGCAAATTGAGATGAATAGCTTGGCAGGTTATTGCTATTCATTGCCTATTACATGAAAAGCAAAGGCAGGACAAGGATAAATGTAACTGTGATAAAGATATCTATGCTCAAATCATTTTAGTGAGCAGCAGCAATTGTAGCAATCCTGGCAAGCATTAAATTAGTTTTCCAAGTTTATTTTCTTGCATTACTTGCAACGGTCCAGAGGTACACAATCTGGATGGTTATCATAGGATAGTGAATGCATGACCTTTTTATAAATCAATGCTTGGGAAAGGACTGGGAACTTGTGGTCCTCTGGATATTGTTCAACTTCAGCCCCATCAACCTCAGAAATCATGGCTAATGGTCAGGATGATTGAAGTTGCAGTCCAACTTTATCTGCAGGGCCTCTGCTTCCTCATTGCTATCAGGGCTTTGCTTAGCACACTGCTGTCATTTTCCTTGCTTAGTCTGTTTATTACCTTTTTGATAAGCTCCAAAGACTGAGCATTGCAGCATCTTACGGGTGAATTTGGCTTAGTGGTTGATAGTGGTGACATCACTGACTTGGTGGGAATTTGTGTCCAACAACTGGATGCACAACATTGGCTGCACCTGGTTTAGAAGAAGCCAGTGGCTGCAGAAGATGCATGGTCACTTTTGATTCAATAGATGCAGCACTTGGGCAGAGGGCTTTATACCTTACACTACATACCTTACACTATAAATCTCTTTATGTTGCTCCAGGACAGTGCTGTGACAGCGCCTTAGCAGCAAGGCTGCTAACCATGGTCCTGACTCAGTGGCTTTGTCCAGGGTCCTGGTCTTGTCTAGATTTTCCCTTCTAATTCAGAACCCTTGGGCCTACCAGTCTCCAACCGGCTTGGGTCACCATCTTCTCCTGTCTTTGGTGGACATCACTATTGTGGCTGTATGGTACAACTCAAATTGTTTTTCAGGATGCAGCAGAACAGTCATGTGTTTTAATTTTAGTTAATGTGTTCCTTTTGCTACCTGCTGCAAGAAAGAGGGAGAGAGAGAGTGTAGATTCCCTTTAAACCCTGCAAGTGATCTGAGGCAGCCCTTGTCATTTCTCTTGTCAGGGGAAGTTAATCAAACACACTGACCTCGTGCAATGTAAGCTGACTCCTGCCACATTTTGTTATTGGCATTACTGAAAGACTTTGAGGGGCAGGCAGTTGGGAGTGCTCTGTAGCTTGAGCCCCAACCTCCCCACTAGAAGCAGATGGTGAATGTTCTGCTACAACCTCGTCACTCTCAGCTGTCTTGGTTTGGTTGGTTTGGAGTTAACTGCTGCAGCTACTTGCAGGGAGTTAGGTTTATGAGCAAGCAACTCCAGTTCCCTTAAGCACAGCTTTTCCCAACTTGATGCCCTTCAGATATAGGTTTTACTAGAACTCCCACCAGATCTGGCCAGCATGGCCAATGGTCAGGGATAAATTGAGTTGTAATCCAATGACAAATGGAAGCTACCAGGTTGAAAAAGTCTGCTCTAACATTTACAAAGCTGGTTCAGCCAAACACACATTTACATCCCTTGATTTCTCTGTGCTATGATTCCTTTAGCAGCTGATGACTGGCAGTTAAATGTGTAAATGGACTCTGTGGAATAGCGTTGTGCTTTGAAGTGATAGGAAGCAATGTGAAAGGTGCAAGATTTGTGATGGCTCAGACCCAGTGTGGTGTGCTGGTTAAAGGTTTTAAGACAGCAAGACCCTAGATCCTCACCTAACTATGAAACTCACTGGCTGACCTTGGGCCACACACTTGCACACCTGTTAAAGGAATCAAAGCACTTGAGGGTAAAAGAGGTTGAGGGAAAGAGAAGAAGTGCCAAGTACTTTGCCTTGTGTGCCTTGGAGGGTAGGTGAAACATAAATATTACAGTGATATTTAAAACCCACACATGTTACTTGTTGCAGACATCAAGGTATGATCATGTGTGCTTGAACCAATCTGTTTCCTATTGTTCTGAATGGTGCATCCTCTGATTTGTGGAGGTTCTCAAAACACTGCAATTATCCAGGCATTCTGCATGTGTAGCTTCTATGTGCAGAGAAAAGGAGCAGCGGGATCATGCTGATGCTAATGTTGGGGTGTTTGGGGTATTTTGTTTTGGAGGGGGCTGTTGCTTCTTTTCAACCTTATTTTAGATCTTGTTGTGATTTATGTGGAAATTGTTCAGTTTGGCTATGCATTTATTTATGTATTATTTATTGTTTATGACTGCTTTTGCTGTGTTGTAGTTACATATTTTTTCATGTTGAAAGCCCCCTTGGGCATGGTTTGAACTCTGGAAAGGTGGCATACAAATAAAATTATGTATGTATGTATCTAATATTTTCACTGAGCATGCCCCTTGGACGTTTGCTTATTGGCACAGACACCTGCATTGGAAAGCCTGTACACATTATCTTCCACTTGTAAAAGTGAGCAAGCATGGAGTACTAACACAATACTGAGAGGGTGCTCTGCGTTGTGATCAGTTATGATCAGTTTTGCTTACTTGTGTGGATTCCTATCCCACCCTCCTTCACTCAAATAATCCTAGGTGGATCACATAATGAAATCAGAGCATACAATCCACAACAACCAAAGCATTGATATGCAGCAATAAGCATCTAATAAGCAAATTTTTAAAGATTTGCAGCAAGAATACCAAACCCTACCCACAAAAATGTACCACTACTGGCCTTCCCAGTGTTATGTCTACAGCTGTTCTTCTCTTCAGGTTTATGGGCTGCCAAAGCAGTGTACAATAAAATTAAAATGAAACTCAATAAAAACGACAACAAAGTAACCATGGCATAAAACACATACAGATGGGTACAAGACAGTCTAAAGCTTACAAACCCAGAGATTTAAGAGCTTCATTTGTTTTATTACATATTTATATAATATTTATTTGTAATACATACAACTGAAAATAAAATTAACAGGTAAGTATCCAAGGGGGCAGGGACGTGGGTGGAGCTGTCGTCTAAACCACAGAGCCTAGGGCTTGGCGATCAGAAGGTCAGCGGTTCGAATCCCCGCAATGGAGTGAGCGCCCGTTGTTTGGTCCCTGCTCCTGCCAACCTAGCAGTTCGAAAGCACGTCAAAGTGCAAGTAGATAAATAGGTACCCCTCCGGCGGGAAGGTAAACAGCGTTTCCGTGCACTGCTCTGGCTTGCCAGAAGTGCCTTAGTCATGCGAGCCACATGACCTGGAAGCAGTCGGCGGACAAACGCCGGCTCCCTCGGCCACTAAAGCGAGATGAACACCGCAACCCCAGAGTCGTCAGTGACTGGACCTAACAGTCAGGGGTCCTTTTACCCAAGGGGGCAATGCAACAGATGGAATCTTAAACAGCAGCACTGCAACCATTTGTTGCAGATCTCAGGCCTATCTTTTATGGAAAGCAAATGTTTGGGTGTTATTTTGCGAGACCAAATAATCCCTTGCCACACACAAAAGCAACCTCTTCATTGCTGCCTGAAGTATTACAGCCTGGGCAGGGGTAACAATAACTCATAATTAAGCTGTGATGGTCCACAGCCCTTGCAACTTTACAGCTTGTAGTCACAGTTTTATTAAGTAAACATGCGTCTCCCTCCTCTTTTGTATTCAGGGCACTATTTTTTAATTTGTGATGAATACCTAGAAATGTCACTCATCTTGTTCAGGTGTACTTCCAGGGCTGTGAGTTTTAAATGGTAATGGGATTTGTATCTACCCACTTATGAATGCTTTCCAATTTGTTTCTCTCCTCCTGTTTCACTTTCAAATAGAACTGGCATTATTTCCTATGAGTGCATTCCATTATTTATCATAAAGCTTGCTTGTGCTTTTTTAATTGGTTTTTGGTTTTCTTCAATCTCACTGTAATAATTTGATTTTTGTCTCCAATATTCAGTCAGGCTTACCATATGTTGAACATCGTTTACACTTTTTTCTTTTCTTTTAAAGCTACTTGCTGTGGTTGTGTTTAAAAAATAAAATTAAAAAATAAAAACAAACTTTCTGGATACTGTTAGAGCTTTCCCAGTAAGGGCTTCCTAACCATCTGCTGCCCTCTGAATCTTGTGCTAATGTAGACATCTGCAGTTCTGACCCCAGGGTTATTAAGCAGCCAGGTCCAGTTGAATGCCCTTGTGCGTGGCTCTCCAGCGTTCAGTATCTCGGACAAGGAATTGCTTTAGCTGCAACAAATGCCATTAGGTTGTACGTGGCCGGAGAATATATGGAAGCATACTGGTCATTCCAGGAATGCTGATTGGGTCATAGCAATCTGGGGAATATAACCCTCTCAATTAGCTGTAAATTCAGACGGACACTGAGTGAGATTGACAGCCTCATTGGCACTCCCTGGAATCCGCCTTGTGGACTGTATCCTCTGTACCAATAAATACTTGATATTTAACAAAATTGTTTGCAATGAACCCGGCTGTCCTTTGAAATTCCAAGGTCGCCCTCCATCTTGTTGGGTTGGCCTGAAGGGGATTGCACCCAGAAGAATACTTCTGGTTTTCTCATCTTGCTGCAATTACATATAAGTTATATGCAGTAAGAGATGGCTTGCTGAACTTGGAAATCTACCAGGAGCTTGACGGACGGGTGGTGGTGGGGGATGGGACTTTAGTCTCCAGAGTGTAATTCTATGATTCTAACATCTGGAATGGATGCATCTCCATAAAACAGGCTTCCTGCCATCAAACAAATGGTAGGATAAGAGCATATTAAGTTACGAGGTTCAGAGAGACAATTTCCAGGAATGCCAGTCTCTCTGTAGCAGGAGAGGCAGGCTGGCATTATGCTTTTAAAAGGCATTTTTCAACTTGAAGACAACCCCTGTCTGAAAAGCAAAACACTCAGGGAATCTAGGTTGTTAAGTCATACAGTCTTGGTAACTCTGTCACCCTGACTATGGGCTGTCTTTTATTATACATGCAGGTTCAATTTACTCATTGATTGCAGCATCAAGTAGTGACCTGATGGTAGTTGAAATGCAGTGCTTTTGAATGGAGTAAGTTCAGACATTCAGTTTGAAGTAATCAGTTGTCAGGAAATGAAGGGATGTAAGAAGCTACCCTACAATTCTCTGTGGAATGGTGAACTCAACCCAAGATAGAGAAGAAACCTTTCTTTGCTTACATGATCACTTATGATGAATGAGAAATAAGCCCAGGGCCCTTAAGTTTCCCATAGTTTGTTGACTTACAGTACATTACCTTCCAGTTCTGCTTTGCCTGTGCAAACAAATTTGAAGCAACTGAAGGGGGGTGGGTATCCAAAGTTAAATTTTAAACAAATCCAATGAGATCAAGCTAGGTGCAACAAGGAGGTCTGCTGTGGGCCCAGTCTCACAGCTTTGAAGCTTTGGAGCTGTAAGACCATGCTGGATCAGAATAATAGCCCCACTAGTTCAGTCTTCTCACAGTGGTGAACCAGATGCCAGCAGGACCTCAACACAACAGCACTCTCCACTCCTGTGGTTTTCAGTAACTGGTATTCAAAAGCATTGCTGACTGTGAAGCCAGTCAGATTGTGTCAATGTGGAACTGCAGAAGAAGCACTGGGCTACACCAGAATGTGCACATTAGCCCATTCACTAATGACTGTCTATTACTGTCCGCACCATGGTAGAACTCCGTCCTGGCTATCTGCTTTTGCTATGGATATCCTAATAATAGGGAATTGCCCTATTCTGCATCAGACCATTGGTCCATTTAACTCAGTATTGTCTACATTGACTGGCAGCATCTCATTAGGGTTCCAGGCAGGGGCCTCTACCAGTTCTACCTGGAGAAGGTGGGGATTGAACTTGGGACCTTCTACATACAAAGCTCTTCCACTTAGCTACAACTGTTCCCTATGACAATGTCCACTGAAGCTCAGTGCTTACTCTGTAAGAACTTAAGTACTGTCTGGTACAACAGGCAGAGGCCATTCATTCTTTGTAGTTCTTTGCAAATCAGCAACCTGGTCTTGCTCCTTTAAATAGGTATTTATCAACTGCCTGATATTTGAAAAATATTGTGGCTGTGTACTAAGAATAAATGCCAATCAAATCCAAGGTTAAAACAGTAAGTTTGTGTACTTATATGCCACCTTTCTACAGTGAACTGCACTTAAGTGGCTTACAACATATGCCCACTTAGCATCAAAGTATAAAACCTATTTACATAACATATCAATAAATAATATCCACAATCTTACCCTGAAAAAAGAGCTTGGTTGAAAAAAAAGGTAATTTAGGAGGTACCTAAAAGAATGAATTGTCAGTACCACCCTAATTTCCAGGGCGAATGTATTCCAAAGTTTGGAACTAGTACAAAACAATAACAACAACAACAACAACAACAACAACAACAACAGCAACAACAACTTGCTTCTCATAGAGAGCAAGGATCAAGGTGGGAACTAGAAATATATATGGAAATACCCTCAAGGTCAAGATTTCCAGCAAATCCCAACATTCTTCCTCTCTTGATGATGGCTCTGAGTTTGAGATCAGCACGTGAGAGATCTGCTTCATCAACCTGGTACACCTTAGTGATTGTTGGAGTACAACTTCCATTGTCCCTGACCAGTGGCTTTGCTGGCTGGGGCTGATGGCAGTCAGAGGGCAGTCAGAGTCCAGAAGATCAGGAGAACACCAAACTGGGGGAGGCAGTTTGGGCAATACTTTGGCATGCTTCTTCAATGTTGGAGAGGAATTGGGAAACTGAGGGGCTGGCCTTTTCAGTCAAGGACAAAGTACATTATTCCTGCAGTTGCTCATGCCCCCCCATTCTGGACTTCACATGTGGGGTGACTGTAGAGAAAACCATGCAAAGAACAGTAGTTACAAGTAAGAGCAACAAGATACTCTCTACAATAGTCCATTGTCCATAAGGGCAAAAAGAAGAAGAAGAAGAAAAAAGGTCTCACCGTTGTGGATTTTCATCCTTAAAGTTCAACGCTGGAGATGGTTGTTTGTTGTCCCCCTGAGGTAGGAAAAGTCCCCTGAGTCCATTCTTGGTGCATCTCATGAACTCAGTTGCTCATTTTTCATTAAGCAGTTCCTTGATTAGATAAAAATAAAAGTTGCTTGAGCATTCATTTCTGCTGTGATGCATAACAAATTTATGCAGATTTGGGTAAGACTAATCTGCATGTGAAATAGAACAGTGTGATTACTAACCGAAGTGCACCTGTATTGAAGATTCATCGGGCACAGATTAATGGGCAGAACAAAGTTTAACCAAGTGCAGAGCTCTGTGAAGTTTGACTGAATTAATGAGAAGGATCAGAATGAAATGCTTCTTGAAAGCAGTGGTGCAGCCTCCCCAGATGTTCTGACATATTGCATGAGCAAAACTTCCTCTCCTGTTGTTCATCATGATTTGTTACGAGTCTTTTATTTTCATGTTCCGGAAGTACTCCCAGCAAATAGGTTGGTCAGTTAGCCATGAAGCAGGCTATATGTCCTGCCAAGTGTGCTCCCACACCCCCCAAATTAAAGTGCCAATAGTTTATATCCAATGCAGTGCTAGGTTAAAGTCACTTAGATTTAAAGAATTGTAGAGTTGGGTCATGTAGTCCAACCCTCTGCAATGCAGGAATCTTCTCCCCAACAGCCAGCCAACGTTCTGTGGCCACTGAACATGCTCAGTCTTAATTGGACAGTTTTTGTGGTTCCATTTATTTTTCCCCACCCCCACATTAATGCTTGTACTTCTGCAAACCTTGGTGTGACTCAGCTGATGTCTCCCACTTGAGCACACATGATGTGTGTGTTGGCAACAACAACAAAACTGATAGCTTGAGCAGCAGGCATACAGGGGGAAATTGGTATATACAGTCTCCAGCCACCATTTTGTGTTCGCAGTAGCTGTCAGTTCCCTGCCACAATACCCTGAAAAGGTGCTAGGTCTTAGGCAATGTAGGGGATGTCAGATGGGGGGCCAGGCTGCTAACACAGTTGCAACTGCTGCCACGTGAAGTGCCAACATGGGAACAACACTTAGGGGAAAAGAAAGAAGCTGTGGTATTGAAGGAAATGAGTTTGGAATGGGCATTCAGGAAGTGTGAAGACTGTTGGATATAACTAAGTTTCATTCTGCACAGCCTTCACTATCCTGGTGCCTTCCAGATATCCTGTGCCAAAACAGAAAAAAATACCCTCCCGCAAGTCCTCTTCCTTTTTTTCATCTATAGATATAAATTTTCTTTCCCCTCTTTCCTTTTTTTTAAAAAACACCAGTATAAATACAGCCCTACATTTCATGCTTAAAGAGCTGCAAAAATAGCATGACGTTGACAAGGTCTATGAGAGTGGGAAGGGGCTGGGATCTTGCACTCAACACCCAACCTGGCAGCATCCATTTTGCAAATTGTAATGAGCAGGACATGTCAGCACCCTCATTTTGACATTTTTGGATGCTGTCACTTGGCGCTGTAGTGTTAAGTGGTTTTGATTATTTGATGTCAGCTTGTTTTAGGTAACAAGTGACTCCAGCATTTACATTTAGTTATTTAAATGTGCAGAGCCAGGCTCTGAACAATACCTATTAGCACATTTTTGCCATTGACCAGTTGCTGGTATGCCTCAGCAGCAATGGTACGATGGGCAAAATGGCATGAAATTGGAGGTCGGTCCCACTTCCCAAGAACTGGTGGGCACTGAAGAGAAAACTACCCCTCCAATCATTCTCAGTTAGGGAGGAATGTCCATCACAAGTCTTAATTTGCAGGGTCTGCTATTCTGAATAATTCATAGATAACAATTTTACATCATTTCAATTGGAACCTGGTCCATTAGGGTGAGTGGGGCAAAGGCCCACCAATCTCAGTCTGTCCTCAGCAAGCCCCCACCTGTGGAAAGGGCCACAGCTTAGTGCAAGAGCATCTGCTTTGGACTCAGAAGGTCCCAGGTTCTATCCCTAGTACTTCAGATAGGTTGGGGATTATCCTCTGCCCGAAACCCTGCAGAACCACTGTTAGTCAGAATAGATGATACTGAGCTGGTCCAACTTGATATAAGGCAGCTTCCTCCTACTTATTATCAGTATTGCCATTGTCATTGGCTCTGCCTCTATCTACTACTGAGCTCTCTGCCTTCTGCCTTCCCATTCCTAAGAGGCATCCTCCACCGCCATTTTTTTCATATTGTTCTCAACATTGCTTAATATTTTTCATTAGACCATTATAAAAACCCTGCTCCCTTAAGGCACGACACCGTCTTTGTCTCCTTAGAAGCTAATTCCTATTGAGTTCAGTGTACTTAGTCCCAATTGGGCACAGGATAATAATTCTATGCATACTGTACTCCCTAGGTGCTCCTCATGCAAGAAACTTCCTTTCCAAATATGTAAGCCCTTCTTCATTAAGTCCTTCAAACCTTACTTTTTCTATGCAGCCTAGCAGAGTGGCTAGGGAAACTCAGCCACATGGGTGGGGTATAAATAATAAAATTATTATTATTATTATTAATTGTTATTATACCCCATAAAGCTCACCCTTGAAACTAAACGATCCATTCTGCATGACATAGGAATTGGGTCTTTAGTGTGGTGGCACCTGCTCACTGGATTGCCCTTCTAGTGCATATCAGACAGGGGTTGTCCATATTGCATTTTCAGTGCTTCTCCAAGTCCTTTCTACCCCCACCCCCCGCATGCCTTTTAAGTGGAGATCTTTCTCCCAGTCCACATCTGTATTGGATTTGGAATCAGTTTTCCATGCAACGTGGCTTCTGTTCTTACATATAAATATTATTAATAACAACAACACATCACATGCCACCTAACATAAAGACAATATTTTAGTTTTCCATAGGTTCTAGATATGTGTTACAGTTGTTGACAGAGGGTATTGCATTTCTGTATTATTAGCATGCCACACTGCACAGACATTGCTTGCTTCTCCTACACCTCTCACCAGTCTAATTTCATGTGTTAGCTTTTCTACTATCACCACCTTCCAGACATTTATGGGCCATAAAGTCAAGTTCAGATTTTCCAGAGATTTCCATGTTTGAGCTGTGGACAGTGTATCTGCCCTAATAAGAAAGGGTATTAAATCAAGGGTTTTAATAGTGAGATTAGAAGCTTTCAATAAGGACAATCATATCAGCCTAGATGTGGGCATTATCTGTCATTCAAAATCACAAGAACTTCCTTCTGTATTGTTTCCCAAAATTTTACAGCTATAGGACTGGTACACCATAAATGAAAATAGGTTCTGCTTTGTCCACAGTTACGCCATCAAAATGAGAAGGTGCCCTGCCCAAAGTGGGTGGTGTTCAAATAAGTTATACTCAGAGCAGACCCATTACAATTCATGGACATTACACAATTAGGTCTATTAATCTCAACAGGTTTTCTTTGAGTAAGACTTAGCTGAATACCACCAAATACTTTTAAAAATCATTATATTTGCTTCTTGTTGTGAATTCCTTTGAAATATTTTATGGGAAGTGAATGATAAATGTCATTAAATAAATATACTTTTTTATTTTCTTACATCCATCCTTTCCTATATTTGTCTCTCCACTCCTTTCCCTTCGACTTTGATCTTCCTCACTGCTATGTTGATTGTTCTACCGGGGCCAGTGTTTCAGCTTGCCAGACAGAATGGTCCCTCCTTTCTTCTGGGGTGTCCTCCCAAGCATCTTGAACCAATTTGGGAGGGTGCCAAGGGCAGGAGAGTGGGGAAAGCCCTGTTGCATAAGCAGAAATCCATGTCTGGGCTTCCACTAACTGGACTTATTAGTTGCACCTTAAGAGTGCAAGCTCCTTGTGTGCAGGGACTTTTCTTTTTTTGCACATAAGACTCTGCATAGTGCCATGCATGTTATGTCATTGTATAAATATTATATATTTCCAGTACTATTCCTCTACCGTATGTGCTCCAGTAACTAATAAAGATGGAAAACATTTATTCAATAATTCAACTGGAACATGTAGAGCTCTTTTCTCCCTATAAAGCCCAACTGCTTTCCAATTTCATCCATTTCAGCAATTTCTAGGACTTCCTTCAAATAAATCTGAAGCAGCTGGCCTTTTTTACAGTGTTTGGCTAAGAAGGGTCCTCACCACCACCAATACATTCCTTGCTGCCATAGGATAGAAAACTTAGGCTGCAAGCCAATAGCTGTTTCAAACATTGCTTTATGTGTGCACTTGACTCTGCAAACCAAGCACACTGTCACATGAGTTACCAGAAGACTGGAGAGAACAGTTATATTGGTTAGCTGCAGCTGCTGATCTCTAAGGTCATGAACTGTGGATGTTCACTAAAGAAGTACCTAATGCACTTGCCTGAGCAGAAAACTTAAGATCTGCATCGGGGCTAGAGAAACTTTGGCCCTGAGGATTCTGTTGGACTAAACGTCCCATCGTCCCTAACCATTGGATAGGCTTGCTGGAGCTGATGGGAGAACAGTAATATCTACATGGAAATTTCACTTAAAAACTGTCCTTTTTTTATTCTTACTGGAAGAATAAGAAATTAGGATAACAAACTTTTAAATAAAGGAATGGAAATGGCATATTGAATATTTACAAATAATTTGCAAGCAGATAAAAACATTGGCAGGACCAGTGGCGGAGAGCACGTGGGGCCAGGGCTGGCATGTGTCCTGGGGGTGTTGCCCGCTGCCCGCATGGTGCCCGGCATGGGGGGGCAGCTGTGATGGCACCCCACTGGGATCGCGCTGCTGGGGGCGGTGCGCTCCCCCCGCACTCCTCTTCCTGAGCCACTGGGCAGGACTATTGTAATAACCTCCAGTTACTATAAAATATTGTAAACATTGGCATTGGCTGGACTATTGTAATAACCTCCAAGACTATAAAATATAGATATATGAAAATAGATTAAGAAAAGAATGGTTTAATATAACTTAGGATATGCAGAGAATGGTGATAAAAAATTTAATGAACTGCGGAAAGAGGAGGAAGGAAGTTGAATTTTGAAATGTTTGATTTACTGCTAAACTACCACTGAAATGTATATAAATGAAAATCATAAATAATATATATATAAAAACCCCCACCTTGAAGCCATCTTGGTTCCATTTGCATCCACAGGACTATCATTCCATGCTAAGCTAGGGCTGCTTGAGGAATCTAGGACTGATGCACACCTCCCACATCATTCTTCGCCAGCCTGATGCCAAGTGGTATAACATGGGTTCCCAGTGCCCAGGACCGCATGGAGCAGGTGGGAGGGAAACAGATGGAGTGGGGATGCACTTTCAACTTCCTGATGGTGTCCACATCACGCAGGAGATAATATCCACAGAGATAAGAAAAGAAGAGTCATTCTGTTGTCTGGAGAGGTCACTTCCTGCTTGGTATGGAGAAGCTGTTTTCAATGGAGCCCAGTGGCGGAAGTGTGCAGCTGTATTGATGCAGCACTGGCTGTTGAAATTTTGTGCCTCTACCAATTTTACACCTGGGGCAACTGCCCCTGTGGGTCCATTCATGCTATGCCCCTGCTGATGCCCTCCATATGCTTTGTACTCCAGCTTCAGCCAGCACAGCATTGTTGGTTGGATGCTTGAGGAAATAATATAACCTACCATTAAGTGACGGACTTCTGTCCATTTGGTGTCATGGATGTTATCGGTTTATGTTTGGCAGTCATACAGTTTTGTCCTACTGATCTTCGGTAAGCCAAAGACAAGGCAGCTATATCTTCCCAAGGTTCTTGAAGACAACGCGAAGATTGATTTCTAAGCTGACGGGTCTTGCTGTTGTTGGAGGAAGACAAATGGCCTCCTTTTGTGTAGTACTGCATCGGATGCTGTGCCTCATAGGATCCAGCATATCCAGGATGTGCCTTCATTTGTTAATGAATAAAAAAAGAAATGAAATGAATGGCTCCTGTTGTTTCATTCATTATTCAATAAGAAATGGGTGACATTGAAGCAAATGAGTTTGGAATGGGCATCTATGAATTTCTTAAGTTTATTTTAATTTATCCTAGCAGCAGCCAGGTCAGCTGTGAGGTTATTGGGGGGGGGGGGGAGAGAGAGAGAGAGAGAGAGAGAGAGAGAGAGACACTAAAGTTACAGGCAGCAGAAGAGCCACCTAATTTTCCATTTTAAAATACAGTCATACCTCGGGTTACAGACGCTTCAGGTTGTGTTTTTTTCGGGTTGCGGACCGCCGAAATCTGGAAGTAGTGGAACTGGTTACTTCAGGGTTTCGGCAGTCGCGCATGCACAGAAGCGCTAAATTGCACTTTGCGCATGCTCAGAAGTGCTGAGTCACAACCCACGTGTGCGCAGATGTGCCGCTGCGGGTTGCAGACACTGCAGGTTGCGAACCTGCATCCCACATGGATCACGCTCGCAACCTGAGCATCCACTGTAAATGGGAAATGAAAATGAAAGGGAATAATAAAAAATGGGTGAATGTTATTTGATGGTGTACTGTAATGCATTCAGCCAGAACATGGACTGGGAAGCCATTGATTCAAACCCTTGTTTGCTGGTGACTCCCTCTAGACCTCACAGGGTGCTTGTGTAGAAACATAAGAAGGTGCATTATCGTTTGGTCCATCTAGCTCAGGATTGTCTACACTGGCAGCAGCTCTCCAGGTTTTCAAATATGGGGTTTTCCTAATGCTACCTGCAGATGCTGGGGATTGAAACTTGGAGCTTCTAAATGCAAAGCAGATATTAATTATTATTATTATTATTATTATTATTATTATTATTATTATAGTATTATTAGTTTTACTACTACTGCTACTACTGTTTATTGTTTTTGTATACTGCCCTTCATCTGAAGATCACAGGGCAGTTCACAACATAAAAACTCAAGATGAGAACACAAAATACATGACCAACAAAGTAAAACAATAACCCCCTCCCACAAACTCATTTAAAAAGCTATAGAATGATAATCAGCCAAAAGCCTGCTTATAGAGAAATGTTTTTGCTTGGCACCTAAAGATCTATAGTAATACCTCCGCAAACGTCCGCCCCATCTAGCGTCCATTCCAGCGAACGTGCACGGCAAAACTGGAACGGGTTACTTCTGGGTTTGCTGCTCGCGCATGCGCAGAAAGCTAAATTGCGCTTTACGTATGCGCAGAAATGCAAACCACTCCGCGTGCATTCACAGACACGGCTCTTTGCCCTGCGTCCTTTTATGGCTAGCGTGGAACAGATCTCAGTCGCAAAACAAGGTACGACTGTACAATGAAGTCGCCAGGTGAGCCTCACTGGGAGAGCATTCCACAAATGGGGACCCACCACAGAAAAGTCCTATCCCCGTGTTGCCACCCTCTGTGCCTCTTGTGGAAGAAGAAGGGCCTCCAATGGTGATCACAGAGTTGAGGTCAGTTTATATGGGGAGAAGAGGTCCTTGAGTTATTGTGGTCCCATTTAAGGCTTTATAGATCAAAACCAGCACTTTGAATTGGGCCCGGGAACTTTGGCAGCCAGTGCAGTCGGACCAAGACTGCCATTATATGCTCAAGCCATCTTGTCCCAGTGAGCAAACTAGCTGCTGAATTCTGCACCAGCTGAAGTTTTTGAACCATCTGTAGAGGCAGCCCCATGTATAGCACCCAATGGCATTCTGGCTATTTAGCCACTTCTCCAGGTGCATTCTGTTGTGACATATAGGAAGAGTACTCAGACCAGCTAATACACATATCAATCAAAACACAGCTTCATAACAGCTGAAGCTGATTTTCTTCCACCGCAACGGATGCAGCTTCATGTCTTGCATTTAGATCCTGGCATGGCACGGCAATGAATTGTGTACTGGAAGATTGCTAAAGAACATGTCACAGTGAATTATGAAGACAAGCATTTGAAATGGAGTATTTGGGGAACAGATTTCCCAGCAGAAATGCAAATATCAATTTTGTGGGCTTGATATTTGATCCCTGAAATTGGTGTCTGACCTCTGAAATCTGATATCAAGGTGTTTAAAAAACAAAACAAAACAAAAAAGTCCCCATGGAGAAATACATTATTGGAAGACTCACCTATTACCCCCATGTATTTACTTTCTTTATTCAGATGGTTCTGTGGAGTTTCATCAATCCAAATGTTGCCTTTCTCCAAGTTTTTAAAGTTTTGCCTTGATAAATGGAGATTTTATATATATATATATATATATATATATATATATGTGTGTGTGTGTGTGTGTGTGTGTGTGTGTATATATATATATGTATATATGTATATATATATATATATATATATATATGTATATATATATATATTAAAGACGCATCCTATTTTATAACCCCATAGCAGGCCTCTGAACTGGATGATCTGTGTTTTCCCCATCTTCCAACAAGCACAGTAATATACCGTATATATGTGGATTTTCCAGAGGAAGGACTCTGGCTCAGTGGTAGAACCTGGTGGGACAACTTTGCTCTCGGAAGTAGCAGCAGTCAGAGACCATCAGTGGAGGAGGGGAGCTGTTCTTCCAGCCCTCCTCCACAGCTGCTGGAGTCCATCCTCCTCTTTTTACACCTTTGTCTAGCAAAGGTAAGCCTGCCCAACCACACCCTGCTGACTGACTGAGAGTGCACCTGGGCTCAATCTACCAGGGGTTGTCTTCCATCTGTTTTGGGAGGCAATGGAAGAGGGTGCCTTTGGTCAAGCTGTTGGAAGGTTGCAGCAGCTTCCAATAGCTTGACCTCACGCCCAAAGGGATTAGGGGCTATTTCAATACCTGGGCTGATGAGGGTGCCATGGGCATCCCCATAACATCATTTATCTGGGGATGGCCTTGCCCTTATTGTTTAAAATGTTTTATATCTTTTTAACTTCTTTTTAACTTGTGTGTTTTTAGATTTGGGATTTTTGCTGCTTTTTAAACTAAAGGACATAAGCGAGTAGCCAGGGATATCAGGGGGACCCCAATCTCAGTGGTTCTGGGCAGGTATAGTTTGGAGGGTGGGGCAGGTCTAGTAAGGGGCACATGCAATTAGTGATTGTGCCATGTTCCAGCCCTCCCTCTAACCCAAGGAATTGTGGTTGTTCTATCAGCCAGTCCTTGGGTCTGTGGCTGTTGCTTCTGAATGCCAGGTCAATTTTGAGTAAGTCCATCTTCATTCATGATCTGATTGTGGGCGAAGAAGCTGATCTGATCTATATCACTTTGACTTTAGTGGCTGAGTGGGGTAGAGTTGGTCTCCTTTGGCAGGAAGAGCAGGATACAAATTTAATAATTAAATACATAAATAAGTGTCATTGGTATACTCACTGAAGCTGGTTTCCACTACCTGTTTTGTTTAGCTTAGGTGCAGTATACCTATATTTTTCCTCCAAAAAAAAATCACCTTTTCAATTCATGGAATTAGTGAGAGTATTAGACCTGAGGCCCACCTTCTTGGACTTGGCACCAGGGTTAAGTGGAGGTACACTTCGAAAGCCTGCAGTGACTGTTAGACTATCCCAGATGCATGTCAATGGAGATAGCTGGCTTTGGTGTTTTCATTCAAAGTTGAAGTGTTGCTGGAAGTTCACCTCAAAAGGGAGGCACAACAAGGTGGTAAGACATTTGCTTTCACAAAAGGCAGCACAGGTAGTAATTTAACAGAGTAATTTAAAGCTAATTGCCAAGTGGCCTCTTGGCTGGATAATTGAAGGAGCAAAGAAATTTATACACAACCAATACTTTTGCCTCATTACGCATGCTAATTGTGACACCAGCATTGTGGCCCAAGTGATCGTAATAAGTGTATACAAGCCTTCAACATCCCAAGGTCTCAACTCTTTTTGAAGGTGGTTCTGCCAGCTTTCCTGCCCCCCCTCCGCAAATTGCTTTATTAGAATTTGAGTTTATCTCTTGAGCACTAGAAGTGCATTCAAAAAAATAGAGGGGTGCAGAATATGTTCCTGGTCTTTCTTGATATCCTGACATGTCCTCATTTTTAAAAAATTTAAAATATATGCTGTATATCATTGGGCAAAGTATATTCAGAATTGGCTGTGTAAAACAGGCATCACCCCTGTGGTGCTTCTGGTCACCACACTCTCTGCCAGCCCCTGCAAAAGGTCTTAGTAAGTATCCTCTGAAAAAGCAACCACACAATGCACAAAAATCTGTTTGCATTGCCTGCTCTGTTCCTGTTTATGCTGGAGCAGCCTTTCCTGTATTGAACATGCCCCCTGAAACATGTCCATATTTCACTGAATGTCAGGACTGGAAAGAGGAAGGATGCCTCTGTGAGCCGCTGTGGAAGTGGCTGATGTAGACGCCTTTTCTCAATTGGTGGAATAGCTGATGGGCAGGCAAACCCACACTATTTTGTGGTCTCGTTTCTTTTTCTACTCCGTTAGATGTGGCAGCCATTTTGTGTTACAGCATACAGACCCCATGGCAGCCATTTTGTGACAGTAAAGGTAAAGGGACCCTTGACCATTAGGTCCAGTCATGGCCGACTCTGGAGTTGCAGCGCTTTATTGGCCGAGGGAGCCAGCGTTTGTCCACAGACAGCTTCCGGGTTATGTGGCCAGCACAGTTCTTTCTCCAAATTGCATATGTGCCTACCAGTCCCAAAGTGTTGGTAATCCTTGGTGTGAGGTGTCTCAAAACCCACGTTTTTCATAAGACCTTTGGCTCAATACCTAGTCTTCAATCACCAGTGCTTTATAATATATGCCTTTTGTATGATGCCTGTTGGCTCACAGTCAGTAGCTCTGTGCACTTCTGCAGGTGAGTTGTGCAGGGGTGGATGAGCATCCAGACTGGACTCGATATTACACAAGAGGAATCGGCCACAGAAGGACTATCATGTAACAGGAAAACAAGCCCCAGAGCAGATCTGGTTCTGTCTAGCTTTGTATACTCCAGAACGAAATACCCTCCAACTGCCCCCAAAGTAACGGGATCTTCATGAAAACTCTTAAGCCATCACAGCTCCTCATGTTGTCGTGCAGAGTCCTGAATTTCCAAGGCCTTCCCTTCAGTACAGTGTTTCAAGGTGTTACTGGAAGTTCAGATCCATGTGTCCCGCTACCACATTTCTTAGATCTATACCTCCCATTCCACCCCTTCAATATGGCACCACTTCCTGTTTTTATGGAGGCGGGGAAATGTCTGGGTCACTTGAATGCCCCTAAGGAAGTTTTCCATCGTTTTTCTGCTCATCAGTTGGTTGGTCTGCCATAAAGAAAGTGGTGAGTGGGGAAAAAAGAGGGTAGGGCCTGCCCGTGAGGGGGGCCAAGGGGTCTTGGGTGCTAAAGAGTGACTGTTATGTTCGCTTGGCTCCAGCTTGCTTTGTTCAGCCACTGCTTCTGCGTCCTTGCCCCCAGCCTCTGAGTAGGAGGAGGCATGGGGCGGGCTGTAGAACATGCCCCTATTTTCATATGAGGAATGTTGGAGGGTACACAACAGATTTTTCCACTTGGAAGCATGTCTCTTTGATAGTGAGGAGTAGATATGATAGGGGTGAAGGGGAAATTCATTTCGTTTGCATTTAAAGTGAACCAGCTTAATTCACCAGCCCTAGACCTGAATGCAGACCAAAATGCAGCTATCAATCGCATTGCACGTTACTCTAAATTTTGTGGTGCACTTATGGTTCCAAAAGCAAAATGCATGCTTTAGGGGGAAATGCATTGAAAACCATACAAAATGCATAGTTAAGGGGAAAGCATATATGGTTTTAATGCAAACCTTTCATTTTATTTTATTTTTAAAATAATGGGACTATGATTCATTGCACATATGAATACGTCATGGAATGAAAATAGGCCAAATATGTAGGCTCCTAGCACATGCTGTGGATTTTTGACATGGATCAGTGTGGGGACAAAACAAGATTTTGAACAAAAGCAGGGGCAATTAAAAAAGTAAAGAAAAAAACATTCTTAGCATCTCAAGAAGTTTGTAGTGGAATGGTACAAGCATTGATTAAGAATGATGAGTTAAATGTGGAGAGAGGATATTTATGTAGTGAGAGAGAATGGGACATTTCCCCATTGCCAGAAATGCTTAATGGTATGCTAATGAATTGAGTCAGCCGGAGGGTATGGAAAGGGCAAAATGGGAGATGATTGCTCGTATTATGAGGCAGCAGGTAGGTCAGTGGGCATTTGAAGTCACAGTCAGGATTTCCATTCAAATAGCTGAATAAATGAGGCACTTGTGGAAAAGGCAAATGAGGCACTCTCGGAAGGCAAATTGTTTCTGCGGTTCTAATGAAAATCTGAGGTGCAGAGGCCTTTTTCAGGGAGAATCAGAGGCTTGCTCTTGAAGGATGCAAGGATTCAAATAAATGCAAAGGGGGGTTGGAAATCTGGGAAGAAATTAGGCAGCTTGTTATGTTCCTGTTGGGTTCCTGATGGGGCACTTCACAGGGCCCTTGTTAAAAGTCCCTGGAAAAGTGCAAAGAAGATGTTGCATTGATAATCCCTGGGAGAAAGTTGTGCACTCACTGCTGCCTCCATCCAAGAAGAGATTGCCAGTTCAAGTGATTAAAAATAATGACTCGGGTCTTTGAAGAGAGAAAGAAAGGTGTGATTGACTTCACAAACCCGTGGTGTTTTTTTTAAAGTTAGTTGTTTAAATGCATCTTCAGACTTCTGGATATGTTGAGTGATCTTTTGTTTTGCGGGGGGCTGTGAGGATGTAGGTTGTGATCTTTTGCTGGGTGCTGTGGGGTATAAATTGGCTGCAGGTAAAGTATGGCTTACTGGCTCCTTATATCATAAGGGGGTTAGGTTGGAGGAGAGATCTTCAGGAAGGATGAGCAGGGATAGCACGATAGTCCAGAATCCTTCTCATCTTGGTCACCATGTGACCTCTGAGTCAATCTTGGGCCACTGCCCATGCCCAGATTTGCTGCCTTCATTCAGTGAGGTTAACTTGTTGCTGAGTGAGGCCACCGCTCCAGTATTTTGCTACCAGAAATGAAAGAGTAGATTCTAGTTCCCTGTCCCATGTATCAGGACTGCAAAACCTTTTCCATCTGGTGTGATGCATCTTTAGGCCACTCAATGGATCCAAAGGCCATTTTGACAGGTGGGTGTGGATCCAAAGGCTGCCTAACCTGTCAATCATCTGACACCACTGTGATGCCAGGTCACATGCTTACCTCTACACTTGCTATCTTAAATCATACTGTGTGAGCACAGGTATTGGGCTTTGCAGGTATTTACTATGCAAATATTATTCAGGCAAGGAGAAACATCTTATCTGCCCCATCTGCCCTGGCATGAGGTGTAGGGCAGATCAATGTGTCTTGGGGAAATTTTGTTGTGGGCCTAGTTAGGATCCCTGCTGGGCCTGATTGGGCCCATGGGATGGATTGATTAGACGTCAAGAGATAATGGTGGGATATGACCAAAACTGAAACCTTGCTGTAGACCTACAGGCCTGGATGCTTTTTAAAATTGTTAACATATGTAAGATGCCAACACATAAACATACAGCAGAATGGACGAAAGACTTGAATAGAGAGATTCCAAGAGTGGTTTGGCAGTTTTCACTTCACAAGAGTTCCAGTTTTTCTGTTGCAATATATTAGAGGGAGAATTGAATGGAGATGGCAGTTCAGTGGCACTGGGCCGTGTGGAAAAGGAAATAAGTAAGTGGGGGGAAGGGAAGGGAAGTTGTGGGTGTGTCAGGCTCCAAAAGTTGACCCCCCACAGTACATGGTGATCCTGTAAAAAAAAAGGGGCAGATATTTTGGAAAATGGTAAAAGACATGTTAAAATCAAGCAGTCTTTTATCTGCTGTTATCCTTACTGAATAATGTATGAGGGCAATAGCTGAAGGAGGCTCCCTTGGACTGGTCCACTCCCTGAGCATAAAAGGGGAACTTCAAATGCTCTCTTCACCTTAATTGTCAAGGGCTTCCCCATCCACCCCTTTTTATACATTTTTTTTTTAAATAAATATTCAGTTGGTTCTCTTGATGGAAAGGGAATTTTTAATGGTCATCAGTCAGCTGCTGGTTCTCAGGGGCAGAGAGAAACTTTTTACCTACTGCCTGATTGGCCTTGGTTTTGTAGGGTCATGGGGTTGTCATCGCAAACTGGATGTGTTCTAATTGTCTCCTTTCTCATTACAACTTGTGATGGTGGGAGGGGTAAGGGAGGGGCAGCCTGCGTCATCGTAAGGAGAGATCCCCTTAAGGGATGTTGGAGGGCAGAGGCTGACAGGCCTGCCAGTGGGGCTCAGCAGAAGTGGTTTATGCCACCACAGACCCCAACATTAGGCAAATTGCATTGTGGGCTGACAGTGCATTGACCAGCACTTAGGGTGCTCAATCTGTAGATCCATGCTCCATGCCTGTGCCAAACATTGTTTGTAATCAGTAAAGTCATGGCCTTCTTTTACCCTAACAACTTACTAGAATTTGGATATGATGGATGCAGAGGAATAAGTGTAAAATCTGCTGTTGCATTCTTCACAGGTGTAGGCGTAGGCAATTCTTCTATGAATTGTGTTATTCAGTTGAATGAGAGATCTATCTACATGGTGCAATTGTTAATGCATATTTGAACCACAGCCAACACATATCAAGGTCTTGCTTTCAATAAGAGGAGACACTTTGGTATTGGAATTTGACTATTTCCACTTGTTTTGTTCCCTTTCATTTCCTCCTCACACCAAAAGAGAATAGTGATTTATGATTTAACATCTAAATGTCTTGCAACTGTTCATTCAATTATTGTGAAGACATTGAATGAGCTATGCTTTACAATATGAGCAAACAAGAATCATGCAGATGAACACTTATTTTAGTGTGCTTCCTTTGATCTTTATCAAACCCCTGGCGTATGCACTTTTTGCCACTGGCCCTGAGAGCAACTTTATTGCTCATCCTACAATAATATCAAGAGCTTTAACTAGAGAAAGTTCTGGATCGATCCAGATGGACCACTAATTGCAATATACTATATATTGCTAATATCTTGTTACTGACATTGGCAAGATAATTTTCATAGGTTTCCCAATGAAAAGAAAGTCATAGTGAACAGTATTTCTGTAACATGTTTGGTCATCTATGGTGAGTAGGTGTCACCTCTGTGGGAACCAGACCTGGGAAACACTTGCAATCAAGAAACAAGTTAATTCTTCTTTTATTATTTTGCAGCCATCAATGTGCCCCAAATGGATGCCATTGGGACAAACTAGAAACCATGCAAGTGATCTGAAACTGGATATCGCCTGTGTCTTTTATATTGCTTGGAACTAAACTGCAGTGGTGATTTTATGCTTTTAAAAACTGATTTAAATTGTTCTCTTGAGGTTGGTACATGTGGCCAGTGGGGGCATGTAAACGTTGCTTTAGGCTACTAACTTTACCGTGCCATTTTATACCCTTCCACCTGAGAGAAAGTCCCAACTGAGTAGGGTGGCACTGTAAGTAGAGTTATTTGTGAGGTTGCCCCTCTAAGAGATTTAAATTCATGGTGCCCTTGGAACATTGTTATTAGCAACTCATGCCATTGCTATCTTCTTTATTAGAAAGAAGAGTGAAGTGTGGTTTAATGGGAAAGCTTTTCCATTGCAGAAACTTGATTGAAACACCGAGTTAGTCACAGATTTGTAACTTTAGTATTCCTTCCCAATGTGATAGGCGAATGCCAAAGAGGCAGAGTGAATGAGTGAGGCTTCAAGTTAGTTTTCACAGCCAAAGTTCTATGCAAACGATGCTAAAAGTTGTGTGTAGGAAGGCTGTGTTAAAATTACCTTTGCACAAATGCTATTAAATAACAAATTGAACTTATTTTCTTTAGAATGGATTGAAGGCATCTCTTAAGTAAAAGGATGGGGAGTGGATCTTGTAAAACCTTGCAGTGAATTTTGAAATATATTGATGCTCCCTCAGATATGGAATTACAGATAAGGTCGCTTTCAGGCAATTTAACAGCTGTGGATGCAGATTTCAGAAGGGGAAAGGTTTCAGAAAAGAGAAGGCAAGAATCTTAACAAAGGGTCACAGATATATTTATGATGTAAAGTGCAAGAAAGTTGTATTTTAAGAATCTCCTTTGTGGTTAATCACAATAATAATACCAGTAAATAAACACAGGGCAGTCACTCCCCTCTTTTAAGGAAATACATTTTGCTTTCAATATGCCCACTTAGCACACAGGTCATGTAACTGTTTAAAATAATGGTCACTCAGCCTGCAGTTCTAAACACAATTACTGTATGGTCCTAACCAGGCCACTCAGAAGTCAGTCATACTGAATTCAATAGGGCTTACTCCCCAGTAAGGGAGGTTAGGACTGCATTTCATTCGCATTAAGTTTTTCCATTTTATTTGACAAAAGTACTAATATAAGCTGTTGGCTCTTCAGTTAATGAGATTGTAGGCTTGATTTACACATGGATACATATCAATTGGTTGACAGCTGGTAACCAGCGCCTGGCTGTGTAAATGGGCTTTGTTGGAAACAAGGGCAGAGTATGGCGTTGGTATTGCCAGTCTCCTGTTGCTTTTGCTTATCTGCTGCCTACAAGGAGTAGGAGCAATTGGGAGGAGGCTTGACACCCTTGGTTCTCTTCCTCTGAGAAGTGGGGTGGGGGGGTTGGCTTCAGAGGGACAGACAAGCAAATGGGCAACAGTGGTGAGGAAGAGGTAAGTGTAAAGAGGAAGGGGGCACACTGAGGTTATCTGTCAGCTACTAGTCATGTTGGCTAAGTTCTACCTCCAATGTTGGAGGCAGCATGCCTTTGAATGCCTGTTACTGGGCATTGCAAGTGGATATAACTCAGTCGGTAGAGCATGAGATTCTTAATCTCAGGGTTGTGAGTTTGAGCCCTACATTGGGCAAAAAGATATTTGCATTGCGGGTGGGGGTTTGGACTAAATGACCATTGTGGTCCCTTTCCAATTATACAATTCTATGATTCTGTAAATCTATGATTTCATACATTAATTTCCATCACTGGGTGCATGAATCACTAAGTGATTAACAATCTGTGATTAATCAGCCTTTAGTTATTGGCAGAAGCCATGCGATGTTGCTTAGATATCATTTTTAGCAGTCTTTATAATATGTTAAATATTGTTATAATACAATGAACACTGGTAAGAACTAGACACACTCTCAGTGCTAATTAGCTAGATCAGTTGTGTATGTTACACAAATTAGCTAGCCTACAAATTAGTTGGTGTGCAGTAGCACTGAATTGCATTATTTCCATTTTGAAAGTAATAGTCACAATTTGCAATTTGAAAGAGTTGCAGCACAAGTGGTCTAGGTTGACAAAATGTTTGCATAATTTGAGTAATGAATAAATTAGAGAACAGTATGATCTGTGTGTAAACATTAGGCAAACAGAAAAATTAATCAGCTCCATTTGTTAGGAGTTACTCACTCTATACCAGGGAAAGCAGGGAAGGAATCCTGTGAACTCTTGTGTTTTTCTGAGCCATTTAAATAGTTGCCATGCTGAATTCATGATTGGTTGCCACCTTAAGATGTGTGGCAGAGTTTTAATCTGGTGTCCTCCAGAGGTTTTGGACTACAGTTCTCATCATCTAGGACCTTGGTCATCCCGACTGGAACTGCTGGGAAATGTAGTCCAAAATATCTGGAGGGCATATCCCCAAACAGCATGTCCTTCTGTTGTTTAGAAACCTGTGTCTTCTGTGGAGGGGAGTAATGAATAGATTAAGGGTGAGATTCATTTGGAGTTTGGAGCAATAGTTGTGATGTATTAGGTGCATTTTGGAAAAGATGGACTTGTGCAGAATTAGTTGTTCTAATCATGAGATTAGATCAAATGTTGGATTTTGGGGACATTGCAAATGCCAGAGGATGAAACAAATCTGTGCTCTTATCCAGCTCCTTTGTCATTGCAATGGGGCTTCTGCTGATTCCAGTGAACTGTATGCTGTCTTGACCTTCAAAGCCCTTCATGGCTTGGACCCTCAGAACCTGAAAGATTGCCTTTTCACACAAATACCTACCTGTGCCTTTGAGATAATCATCGAAGTCTCTTTTCTGTGTACCTCTGTCACATAGGTTCTGTTGGGCAGCCACATGCGAAACAGTATTTCAATAGCCCCCTCCCAACTTTAATGCATTTCTAGCACAAAGCAAAGGCTTAAAAACAAACAAACAACTTACCTATATTTATTAATTTATTTATTATGGTGGCTTAGTACTGTATTAGTTTTGTGATTTTTTTAATGCACAAGCACTGTGTGTGTGTGTGCTTTAAATTTGATTTACCGTAATGCTGCAGAACTCGGTAACTGCTTTCTGTTTTTCAAGTCGTCTTTTTGGATTTAGAAATGTGTTTATTTGCTGCATTTTATTGTATTTTTATGGTAATTGGGATGGTTTTAATGTGGGTCTTGTTTCTGCAAGCCACCCAGAAAACTTCTGTTATAGAGTAGCCTGTAAAAAAAAATGTATAAATAAATAAAATAAAAATTGTGTTCTGCTAGTTTGCATGGGTGTGCAGTGATGCCATTTGGATACAAAACTGCTTTACACCAACTCTGCTTAGGATCAGAAGTTTCCTTGCAAAAGGGACAAAGATTTTTAAAAGTTTCCAAGCTTTGCTTTGTAGAAATGAGAGAGATGAGTTGAAACCCTCCTGAGGAATGTTGCTAATCTTATTGAAATTATTTAAACTTTTCTTTCAAACAAACAGGAACGTCCTCACCTCTTGAGGTTTAGCTGGTACCATCAAGGTCAGACTTTAGATGCTGGTTCTCCTCCAAGACTTTTAGTCAGGAGTTGTGACCTTGATGCATCTGTTTTAAACTGGTTATGGTTACTGCTGTATTTTAATAACGGGTGTGTGTTGTGTTTGATAATTGTAACTGTTTATTTTAATTTTAATTTTTTTGCGTGTATTACAAATGTCTTACATTGTTGCCTCTTCTGGGATCTGATGAAAGGCAGGGTACAAAGTCAATTATTAAATGCCACCTGTTAGCTGCAAACTCATTTTTTGGGCCTTGCACAAACTCTTGGCCTCAACACTCCCATCTGCATTGTCAGGATTGTGGAACTCAGGTGATGTGTGTAAAGTAATTTACTGATTGCTTGCTATTCATACTCAGTTATATGAATTTGTCCTATACCTAGTCAGATCACTGGCGTTGTTTCTTCTGTTTAGCAGTGGATCACCAGGCCTCAGGCAGAGGTCATTCTCCCAGCTCTGCTACCTGGGTTCCTTGACCTGGAGATGCTGGAGATTGAAATAGAGGCTTTTCTGCATTCAGAGCATGTGTTCTGCCATGCCCCCTCTATCTGCTTGCCACCAGGGATTGATCAGCTTTTTTTTAGCTGCAGAGGTTACTTAGCCAGCGATGTCAAAGTGTAATGGCAGAAAGTCTTGAAATCAATGTTCTCTTATTTAGCAAATTGATCTCTGAACCACTACAAAAATATATTGAGGATTAATAGCCATAGGGTCATCTGCTGCTTATCTCTTAAAGATAAACTCTGTTTTATTGCCACCTTCACACTTTGGGGGAATGGCTGCTTAAGCCTTGTTTGGGCAATTCATCTAAGCCAGTGTTCCTCAAATGTCTGATAAGTGAGGGCCATTTTTTTTCTGAATTAAAGTTGGAAGTACACTTCTTTCTTAGATCCTGAAAGATTTACTTTAAGTTTTATGAAATAGCAAGAAGGCCTACTGTTCTGATTTGTCTGTAGCTTGTATTCACAATTCAGGGATGCAATGCAGGCATGGCAGATAAGACCTGCAAAACAGACCATTGGATTCAGCACGATGGACAGCTCCCAGCAAGCCATTTGCACACCTTCCTTGACCAGCTACATTCTTTCTGTGGCTCCCCTGTGGAAACTGGACTCAAAAGTCCAGTTATGTCACCCCTTGCCTGAAGAGCTGGCAGCCTCTCACCCCTTTTCAAACACCTTCCCTCTCTCCTCTCCCCTCTCCTTGGGAGTCCTCTGGGCAGCTGCTGAAGTCACCCCTGGTCTCTGAACCACCACCCCAAAGAGAGGATGTGCCTCCTCACACTGCCCCACAGGTGCCTGGGGGGAGGATGCCCCCAGCCTTAGTGGCCCAACAGAGACTGACCAAAGGTGGATGTGAGGCCAGCACCTTCCTCACCTTGGGAGGCAGGAGTGGCAGCAGCGTGTGCTGCCGGGCCTGCAAGGCAGAAAGGCTCCCCTTCAGTGCTGGGCACTCAGTTCTCAAGCAGGCATTGCACACAGCAAGCACAAGAAAGACCAGTGTGGTGTCTGCTTGCCTGCCTGGCCTCCCACTTGTCCATCCATTTCCAACAGTGAGGGCTGGTGGACCATCTGGCTGGGCTCCCTCACCCACTTGTTTGCTTACTCTAAGGTCACCTCAGCTCCCAGCAGCCAGCATCCCCATGCTAGCTTCAGAGGCACTATTTGGCACAAACAGTCAGGAAAGCTTTGGGAGACAGAGACATTTCAAAGGGGAACTGTGTTTCAGTCTCTGCATTAGTTCAGAAACTATGAATCTGGGATGTTCTTCTTAAAATGGTGACTAAAACAAACCCTCCCTTCACATCTCTAGTGCTCCATGTGCTGTTCAGTGGTTGTAGTAATATAGGAAGTACTAAATTCCTCAAGCTCTTAAAAAAGTCCCCAAGGGTTATTTAGTTCTGCTGTCTTCCAGGGTTAGAGTGAGGAGCCTAGTCCAGTTTCCCAGTCAGTTACACAGCAGCCTTGGATTTGGCTGACTTATCTTCCTCCTTTGAGTTTGAAGCTTGGGCCATTACACCCACCTTCAACAGGGCTTGCCCTCCATACATCTGCCTGAGTCACCATTTTGAGCCCTGACCCACTTCTCTGCATACCCACTTCTCTGCAGGTAGCTAATTCTTCTGCATGACCTTGTACTTAGAGTGGTTGAATGATCTACTGCTGCATGATGTAGAGATGCTGCAGAATCGTTTATGAGCAAGAAGGCAAGGCCAGAACAGTGGGTGGGTGAATCACACAGAGAGGCAACAGATGACCTCCTCTGTTGCACAGGATTTACAAGGAGCCCTTAATTATATAATGACTGTATTCCTCATGGTGTGCAATTTGGGAATTAATTGTTTTAAGTTTTGCTGAAACCGTGCCTACAGTAGCTGTCAGTGATACAAAGTTATCCTCTCCTTTGATGCCTTTTGATAAAAGTGTCCTAATTATCCCCTGTGTACTTTTTTTGGGAAACTCTGTATGATTTTTCTCTTTTGCTTTTCATAAAAACATTTGTTTTGTATTGATTTGATTTGTTTTTGTTTGCTAACTCCCCTGCTGTTTTGGTGGACATGTTGACTGCAGCTTCCCATTGTGTGAAACTAACCATGCAGCCAGTTGGCTGAGGCACCACTAGAAGCAAACCCGTCTCCCCTGCAACTGGGTATCTGATTGCTGCAGTCCATCAAATGTGTGTGATAATTGGTTTCTTCTATAGTCTTTTGAGGATAGCAAAACTCAATTAACATGTTTGCATGTTTAGGGGGTCTCACCTCGCCAATAGGCAGTTGAATCTGAAAATGACTTAAACACAAAACAAGGGATTTAACGAAACAATGGATGCACATTCTTGGCAAAGCATTTGTGTCTCATTATGATTAGAATAAATCCTTTCATGCCTACTGCAGTAATACATTTGGATGGTTTTTTTCTTTTTTAAAATACCAGATATAGTGATGACATTCTGATCAAATTATATCTTGGCTGAAAACGGGTAACTTGCTTTTCTTCTTCTTCTTCTTCTTCTTAGAAAATGGAAGTTGAGATTCCTGAGTATTTTTATTCTCTGCCTTGTACCAAATTATATACCTGCAAGTCCAGCCCCATCGTTAGGCAGGGTAAGGCAGCTGCCTCAGGCAGCACACATTGGGTGTCATGAAACTCAGCAAATTGATAGTTATTTAATTTGACAAGATTAAATTTGATAAGATTAAACAGGCATTTGTGGGATTTGTAGCCTCAGGTTTAATGCACCTTGATTTGTTGTGGGAACAGGGTGAATTTCCCCCCCTGCTCTGCCTCAGGCAGCAAAATGCCTTGGACTGGCTCTGTCCACTTGATTGATACAGAATAATCCTGACCACCCAATCCAGGGATCTACCCACAATTTACATTTAAAGCACACTTACACCACTTTAATCAGTTATGGCTTCCTCAAAAGCACTATGGGAACTGTAGTTTGTTAAGAGTGATGAGAGTTCTTTGAGACTCTTATTTCCCTCACAGAGCTACAATTTCCAGGGTTCCCTAGGAAGAAGAATTTACTGTTATTACATTCTGGGAATTGTAGCTCTGTGAGAAGAATAGCTTTTCCCTCCAACTAATCTACTGAGTCCAACATTTCCTTTAAGATATTCATTGCCACCACCTACTACCACCACCCAGTTCTTCCTCCTGGGACAACACTAGCATTCTGGGGCATTTATCTTGCCATATGAAATTGTCAAGCAGGTTCTGCCAACTTTTTAGTTTGTGAAGGGACATAAATGAGGAGAGAGCCTTTTGAACCTGGATTTTGAAGAACCTTTTCAACCTGAGGACCTTCTTGGCAAACTTGCAGAGCCCTGTAGGAATTCAAATACACATTCCAGCTAGACAGAGACTCTCAGTGAATGAGTGGAGCTGGGGAGTGGAGGTGAGGTATGGGGAGAGCATCTTGACTAGGGTCCAGAGAGAGAAATACCTGGAGAACCATATCTTGCCCCTCTGCCTGGGTTCCTCTCCTCTGCTGTAACCCAATTGTTGCTCTGGCAGCCTTAAAACACTTATGGAATTTTAAGTCTTAATTCAGTGGCGTTGTTCTGCATGTGACATTTCTAAAAGCTTTGCCGGTTATTCAATTTCATATTCTTATTAGAAGACAAGAATAGGTTTTTTTATTTAAAAATTTCATTTGAAGATACTAAGAATAAACCACTCTGTGGCTCTTTTCAAATCTGTTGTCCTGAAAGGGTTATTGCGAGTGAAGTTTCTTTTAGAATGAACTCAGGAGGCTTGCCTTCTGCCTTCTCTTTCCCTTTTATCTCCGCAGCTCGTATGTCTGTGGTACATAGCCATTAATTTACCAATTTTGAAAGGATTTTTATCTAATAAAAAGAGCAGCACCTAAGAGCCCACACTTCATTTCAGACACAAAGATGTAGTTATGACAACATAATCTCAAGCGCCTGTAATAGAGCTTAGAGGTTCACTTGAGAGGAACTGAAAGGAAGCCTCTCTGTAGAGATGGTGAAACCTGGAAGCTCTTTTGCGTATTCCTTGCTGCAATATATCACCAACCCGTTTGCTTCTTTGGAAGATGGAGAGGCATTTGAAAAGACTCTCCCCCCGCCCTCTCTCACACACTCTTTCTGTCAGCTTCTGAGGGATTAATGTTGCAGACATTCTATATCTGTTCAGAGGAAAAGCAGAATCCTCCTGTCTTGCCTCGCAATGCTGAATACAGGATGATGTAAACCAAGGGACAGAATCAGTGGTAGCTGGTGCACATGGGGACTGATAGGGCAGAAGGCTGGGAGGCCAACAGTAGGTGGAGTCAGAGCCAGTAATATGTGGAGATGGAGCCAATGGCGGGTGGGACCAACTAATTGACATCCCCTTGCCTGCTGATTTCTACAAAACAGACTAAAGAGGAAGCTGACAGTCAGGGCCACACCCTAGACTAGTAAACAGGAACGCAGGTGGATGAGGGCTTGCTGGGGACTGATGGAGGTTGATGAGGCAGTGCTCTGTTCACCCTAATGAACCAGCCTCCACCAGACAGAATACACATCCTGGGCAAAACAATATAACATAAGCAGAAAACCTTGACATTCTATTGCAAATCACCCAAACACCTTCCTTATCAGCATCCCTGCAGTGGGGTTCTAAAAAAAGTCCCTGATGCAGAATATAAACAATTGGCCCATTTAGTCCAGCATTCTGTTCTTATAATGGCCAGACAGATGTCTCATGGGAAGCTGGCAAGCAAGACCTTGAGCACAACAGCACTTTTCCCACTTGTGATTCTCAGCAGCCAATATTTAGAGGCATACTGCCTCCAACTCTGGAAGTAGAACATGGTTAGTTGCCGCAGAAGGCTAGAATAAATTAGCTTCCATTAAGGATTATCTGTTTTGGTTTCAAATATTTCTCTTTCTCTCTGTGTGCGTTCACACTAATGGTGTTGCGGGGGCTGGAGTCTTCCTCAGGTTCAGCCAAACAACAAGCAGTATAATCAGCTAAGTGGCATTGGTTATACAAGATAACAACAAAATAATAGAAATTCTGGAGAAAGCTGTATTTCTCTCTGTGTGTTTATGTATGCACATCTTTTGAAATATGACAGGGTGGTAGCTGAATGTGTTTGACAGCTTACACTTGCTCATCTTTTGAAATTAGCTGAGTGTTCCGTTTCAAGCTAGATCTCTTTGCCCATTCATCAGGCCTAGTAGGGGTTGCCAATTAGCACCTCTGCTAATTCTGACACAATGACACCATGTGCCAGAAGTGCTGCAGGCAGGCTTGCCAATGCCTCAGCACTCATCTTTCTGTACTTCTCACAGGAGTTTGTCACTCCGATGTCTATGCATGCCAGAGACAATACCCTGCAGACCGAGCTTGGTGAGCCATTAACAAACATTATGAGTGCTTCTGCTTGCAGCCTCAGGTTCTTCCACTGTATCATTTTGATCTTATGTATGCCTTGCAGTTAAACATATTCCATTAGTCCTGCATGTGGGTCTACCTCCCCAACCCCCCGCTAGTTTGGTAGTGTGGGACTGTTGGTCCCCTGGAATAAAGAGTTATATAAAGCATGGTGCATTGGCTATTCAAGTTTCTGCTCAGCCATGAACCTTCTATGGTAGCCTTTCTGGAAGTGCTCAGCAGGGCTAAAGGAGAAGGCATGCTCCAAAGAGGCTGCTGGTTGGGTTCTGATTGAATCCATGAAGTGCTGTTCTCAATCAGCATAGACTGAAGTAGCCAACATGATACCTTCCAGATGTTAATGAACCCCAAATCCCTTCCATCCCAGCTAGTATGGTTAATGGTCAAGAAGGATGGGAGTACTAGTCCAGTAACATTTTGAAGCCTCCATGTTGGCTAATTCTGCTATACACAATACTGAGGTCAACTGATCAATGGTCGACCTTAGTATGATATGGTATAATATTCCATACCAGTCAGATGCCATCTCTATTTTATTTTCAGGGGCTATCAAATCGTAGCTGTCAACTTTTCCCTTTTCTTGCGAGGAATTCTATTCGGAATAAGGGAATTTCCCTTTAAAAAAGGGAAACATTGACAGCTATGTATCAAATAGCTTCCTTTATAAAAAATGAAGCCTTCCAAGTGGATATTTTTATTCTAGTCTGTACTTCTATTGATTTTGAAGGAGTTTAAAACAAATCAAATCAAATGAAGTTGTTTTGTATATGTTCCTATCAGCTGCAATCCTACTATTCTTTACCTGGGAGCTTACCCCATTGAATTTAAGAGGATTTACTTCTAAGTGTAACATGCTTCAAATTGCATTGCTAGTATTTTAAAGCAGTTCTGAAGTATGTTGATCTCCCCCTCACCCCTTCTCCATACATTTGGGCAACACAGCCATTGTACAATAGAGAAACTGCAGTCCCCACTGACTAGATCTTTGGAGGCTGTGCATTGTACCAGTTTCCCCAGAATCTGCACTGACTTTCTTCTGTGGAAAGAAAGGGTTTCATCTAGAGTCTTGTCCTGCTGAAATAGTGTGGGTGGATCACCCCTGAGGCGCCAAATAGTAATCAAAAGACAGTCTCTCATAGAGCACATTGCAGTAGTCTAGCCTGGAGGTTCACAAAGGCCTTAGTGGTTAATTTTCTCTCTCCTGGATTTTCTCTTTGTACACCGAATCTAGCTGAGGGGAATGTTAGTGCTTTATATATCAGAGCTCTTTGCATCTTCAATAATTTATGATGTTCTATTATTTCTGGTCTTGTGTGTTCAGAAACGATCACTATCATTTCATATATATGTGTGTGTGTGTGTGTGTGTGTGTGTGTGTGTGTGTGTGTATTCATATGTAATATATAGAGTGAGAAGAGGAAGGATTGGGATGAGGCAATGGAAAAGGAGTTCAAACACAATACCGAAAAAGTTAAAATAAGATAAATTGTGCACTCATGATGTCTTGTAGTCAAAGCTTGGCAGCAGTGTTGCATCTTGTGTGTAGTCTTCAATGGTGGTTATATGCTCAGCAAGGGCTTGCTGTGGATATGCTATTGGGGAATTGTGTCTCCTGCAAGTGAGCACATTGGATGGTGAAGGAATCAATTTGAAATGGACTTTTACAAGGAATTTGGTGGTTCTGACCTGACTGAATTTTGCCCACGTTGGACCACATTGCAAACACCCTCTTATGTGCAAGTTCATAGCCATTACTTTTAAGAAACAAAACAATAAAAAATCACATGGGAGCAAAGGAAGCTGCCTTATACAGACTCTGATGTTTGGTCCATCTAACTCAGATTTGTATAAATTGATTGGCGGCAGCTCTCCAGGATTTTTCAGATGCCATATCTCAATGGTAGAACATTTCCTGTGAATGCAGAAAGCTCCAGGTTCAATCCCTAGCATCTCCAGATAGGGCTAAGAGCAGCGTTCAAAACTCCCATTGTTCTAGGCACATCTTGCGACAGAGAATTTCAGTAATGTGAGCAGTTTCTGAGCTCTGGGAGCAGAACTGCGCCTAAGATTTCAGATTAAAGCTGCCACTGCTGGAACAAAAGGAGGACCTTTTTCTGCCTCCCCACTTGCAGCCAATCTCTGAGGACTGGAGAAGGGACCCTCATAAGAATATTAGGGGGGTGGGCAGGGGAAGTATGGCTTTGTTTTTTTTTCAGTCTTCAGATGAGGACTAGACCATTTGAAAAATGAAAATAAGATTTTAGCTGCAGTTCATTCATTTTCAGCTTTGCATTCTTGTTATAAAAAAGCGCACCTAGACATTCCGTTTCAGCGCCCATAACCCAGGTTTAAGGTGCCATTTAGCTCCTGGCTTTCATACCTCAGTTTCTAACACTGGCTAAGAGCATCCCCCTTTCTGAAACCTTGGAGAGCAACTGACCAATTGTTTGATTCAGGATAAGGCTATGTTCCTATGGCCTATAGGAAGATGACTGGCTTGGCAGTTGAATCTGATTTCAACACCGGAAACAGGGTAGCATCATCTAGCACACTTGACGGCAGCAGGTCACTTTAGGGTAGTTTGCATGGCACACAAACAGCTGTCTTCCAACAGAGGGAGATGGCGAGGGATACCCCTAATGGTGGAGTCAGCCCTGCCCAGCAGAAAAAAAGAGATGCTACCATTATCAGCACCTTCATTTTACAGAGTTAGGGAAAAAAGGAGACCAGTGGACCTCTTTCACTACTGAGGAAGCTACATCCACTGGCCAGCTAAACTGTCCTGAATTCAAGGTGTATGTTTTCCCCTTTGTGGATGAGGCAGCATGCAGCACTAAGCCCTTTCAAGCATTCAAGTACATTCCATGAGAGGTTTCAAGGGTCTAATTAATTTTCAAAACAGGCCTAAGGCTGCTCTTCTACCGTAGCCTATGGCAACAATGGAGAACCTCAGGCTCTACAGATGTTGCTGGCCTTCAACTCCCATCAGCTGCAGCCAGCATGGCCTGTGGTTGGGGATGATGGGAGCTCCTATCCAAAAACAGCTGGGGAGGCTCACCGCTTTCCCATCACTGACCATGAGAAGTTGGGGGGGCAGTTGCAGATTCAAGACCAAAGATGCTTCCAGGAACAGGATGGTTTGTGACAAAGCGAGCCCTTTGTTACATTGGATGAAAATGAAATTTTAGGCCAGCAGTTTCTGAATGGCTGGTAATAATGTCTCCGGCAAGCTTTCTGCATGTGTGAAATTTTACAATGCCAACCACTTTCCCCCCATCTTGCCTTTTTAATACCTCTTGATCCCTATTCAGCATGGAACTTCTGGTTGCTTTTGTGTCACAGTCTAATCTGACTTTCTTTCTTTTTTGTTGAAACCCAGCCTTTTCTTCTTCTTTTTATTCTCACTTTACCACGGCCAGATGATATATTATCGGGACTGGGATGGCAACTCTTCATTGTGCAGGGTATCTCCAATATGACAGCTCTGCATCTTCAATGTCAGCTTCACTGCTTCTGAGTTGTAGTAGATTTACAGATTCTATTATACCTCTATTGAACAGCTCTTAATCTGGTCAGAGGAAGGGGGAGGGGGAGGATCATGCTACAAGCAGCACATTTTATCCCTCACCTTTAATATTGGAATGGATTTTTGGCAAGGTTGTACAATTGCATTAGAAATATTTGAATACTGGGCATTTTCTTCTTTAAAAAATATATAAGAGTTTGGAGTGTCAACACTGCAAATTCTAGACAGGATTCATTCTTTTCACACTTCATGTTGTGTTTTTGATGGTCAGGTGAAAAAAGAGCACAGAGCTTGTGAACCTTTAAGCATTGTGCAGAAGACAGAATTCCAGCAGGGGTAGCAGCTTCAAGGTAGAGGACTGTTCCCTGTAAAGTAGGCCATGAGGTCACCCTACTGGAGCTAATGAACATGCCCTTATTGGACTCCTAGGTTTTTGCATTCTTCTTCTTATTTTTAATAGGCTTTGTACTTCTGCAAATATTGGGGTTCTCCTGAGAATGTCAATACCTCTCTCTTGTTTGTCAGTAGTCCTGTTTTGGCTCCCTTTCTGCTGGCACTCACCACCTGATTTTGCAAATGGAAAGGGTGATGCTGTTTGCGTGCCACACTTTCCTAAGTGCTCCAAATGTTATGCATACTATGTGTTTCAGTAATTTTTACAGGAGGCCTGCAAAGCAAGCTGGTGTCCAGTCCCCTGCTCTGATGTACCATATTTTTCGCTCTATAAGGCACACTTTCCCCCTCCTAAAAAGTAAGGGGAAATGTGTGTGCGTCTTATGGAGTGAATGCAGGCGGGAGGCTCTGCTCAGCGCTCCCTTTAAAGAGTCACGTGGAGCGTGTGTGCGGCTCTTGGGGGCTTTTCCTCGAGGAGGGAGAAGGGCTGCCCTCCTCCCTCCTCGGGGAAAAGCCCCCAAGAGCTGCACACACACTCCGCATTCTTTTTAAAGGGAGCGTGGCTCTTAGGGGAGCCTTAGGCTCCCCTTGGCCGGGAGAGGCTACGCGCCACTATCCCTTAAGCCAGGACAGCCAGCTGGATTGCTGCGCTGCAATCCCGCTGGCTGTCCTGGCTTCTGGGATTCAGAATATTTTTTTTCTTGTTTTCCTCTTCTAAAAACTAGGTGTGTCTTATGGTCTGGTGTGTCTTATAGAGTGAAAAATACGGTAATTTCAGCACCAGCCAAAAAACCTTTAAAAGATCCCCAGGCTATTTAAATGTGAACTTCAAAGGCCTGGCAATTGGGAACTGCAACAGAATGTTGCAGAATGTTGCAGTGCGGAGTACTCCTCTTTATGTTTCTGGGCACTCCATTCTATAACTCCTCCCACCTCCAGTAGTTAGCCAGCATTATATTCCCACCAACCCCAACCCCCTTTTCGCTGTTTTCACTGTGTTAGGACCAGCACTTGGAGAACTGAATTTGCTGTTAATATATATGACAATAGTTTTTTTATGCTGCTTTTTTTTACCAGCTGCTTTTAATTTTAATTTTATTGTGCGTTCACTGCATTATTGTGTTTTTATTGCTCCCTTTTTGCTAGTCACCCTGGTAAAGCATGTGTGTAAAAGGCAAGGTGTAAATGCTGAAAACGAGAATATAAATATGAATAAATAAATGAATACAGGAAGCAGCCTTATACTGAGTCAGGCCATTGGTTTGTCTAGCACAGTATTGGCTACACAACCTGGGTCCCCAGCTGCTGTTGGACTACAACTCCCATCATCCCTGACCACCGGTCTTGCTAGCTAGGGATGATGGGAGTTGTAGTCCAACAACAGTTGGTAACACTGGGCTACACAGCAAGAGCAGCTCTCAAGGGTTTCCTGCATGGGTCTCCATGCTGGGGATTGAACCTGGGCCCTTCTGCATGCAGAGCAGATGGTCTACTACTGAGCATCTTTGTTTTCTACCAGGGGATCCTGCTGGACTCCAGACCCCATCATCTCTAGCCAACATGGTCAATTAGGAAGGATAAGGACTATAGTCCAACAACATCTGGAGATACCCTCCTACCAAGTCAAACCATTGGTCCATCTACCCCACTATTAAGTACTCTATTTGACAGCAAATTTCCAAGTTCTGAGGCAGATCTTTCCCATCACCTATTACCATTGGATTCCCGGTCCCCCTAAATTTGAGGTGGTAGGGATTGAACCTGAGAACTTTTGTATGCAAAGCATGAGCTCCTCTACTAAGCTATGGTTCTTCTCAAGTTATGGCTTGCTCAAGGCCACCTGGTAATTCAAGACTGGGATTAGATGTGAACTATAGGCTTCCTGGCTCACAGCTAGTTCTCTTAAAAGAGCAGCTTAATGATGCTCTCAGCTCAATGAACTTTTCATTATCTCTTCATTATAAAGATGTATAATGTTCTTTTAATTTTCTCTTCCTTCTCCGTTGCTTCTCCCTGTCTCAATGCTTCCTACCCTATTGCCTTGTCTAAATTAATTTGTGGGCCTGTGGGGGGGGGGGGTGGAGAACGTCATCCTACCCTATATTTGAATAATTGCAGCAACCTACTCTGAGCCCTAGGGATAGCGTGGGCTATAAATCAGCTTAAATATTTTTTTGGCAACCTTCTACAATTCCGTACTAGTCTTTATCACTGTATCCTTTTTTAAAACAACAACAAAAACATCCCCATTCACTTGTACAACGTAGGTTTCCTTTTTTTTTTTTAAAGAAGCCAACTCGGACAATTAGTTTACAATATACAAAGGAAGTATACCTGATACATAGATTTGCATGCGTTTTATTTCCTAGTCAAGAATCCATTCTCTGTTGTTATATAACACGGTTGTGTTTTGTGTGTTGGCATGCCAGGACTAGTTAGTATAGTGCAGAGGGTAGGTTTCTTGGCTGCAAGGAGGCGTAGGCATTATAGAGGGTAGCAAGAGGGCAGGCTAGAATCATAGCAACCTTTGCTGCATGGATGATGTGCTCTGAATGTGAAAGGGTTGGTTTTGTTCTGCTACTCCGATTCCTCTCCCCTCCCCACCTGCCATTCTGACCTTGTATCTCCCTCCAGATTCACACTTTTGACTACCTTCCTTTCTCTTCCCCCTCATCTCCTCAATTGATCCCCTGCTGTTAGTGCTTTGAATGCCATTGACTTTACATTGTGGCTCTTCCTACAACTCAGCAATTCTAGCTAGAAGCTGTCTTGGCTCTCCTCCTGCCTCTTATCTGGTCTCCTGTAAATGTTTTGTAGATTTATTTGTTTGGATATTTTAAGGGTGCCTTTCAGGGCAAGGCAGCCTACTGGTGCGTGTGTGTTGTATACATATTTCAAGAAAATCCCACAATTCAGAACAATAAGTAACGTAAACTCAAAATCCAGCCAAGCAGTCCCTAAAACTAATCAACCCAGTAAGAGCACAATTTGAAACCAGCTAGAAAACAAATGAACACCCATTAAAATAATGCAAGACTAGCCCATGTGAACTAAATGAAAACATCTCGTCTGAAAGACCCTTTGGAAGCCAATAGGTCTTTGAACCCCATTTAAAAGCCAGAATGAATGGGGCTCGCTATATATTTCCTGGGAGGCTGTTTCACAAATGTGGGGCCACCACAGAAAAATACCCTGTCTCTTTTGCCTGCTAGTGTAACATAATTTATCGGTGGGTTGGAGAGCAGGACTTATGGTGATGATCTTAGGGCTTGGGCAAATTCACATGGGCGCAGGTAATTTGTAAGAAAAATACCAAGAGAACCCTAAAAGGCAAAACAGGTTCTGTGAGCTTGATTAGAAAATCAAGCTTGCTGTTGGGAAATCCGGGCAACAGGTGGGATGAACAGCAAAATGTTGCAGTGTACAGTCATACCTTGGGTTACAGACACTTCAGGTTGTGCGATTTCGGGTTGCGCACCGTGCCGAACCCGGAGGTACTGGAACTGGTTACTTCTGGGTTTTGGCACTTGCACATTTGCAGAAGCGCTAAATCATGCTCAATTTCTGCTGGCACTAACCACTAGATTCACTGTTAGAGGGCTGCGATCTTATGAATACTTATGGAGAATTCTGCTGTAAGTGGACACAGGAGTGGAACTTACTGCAGCCCATAGGTGCCAACTCCCTGGGGCCCAGGGTACCCGAGCATCCACAACATTCTCCATGAAGGGGCTGGGCACCCACAAATTTTAGTGCCAGGGCCATGCACACTGCATGGCACCCACAGTTGCGGGGCCAAGTTGGTACTCCTGCTGCAGCTTGTGTGTTCATTTGTGGTTAGGAATAGAAACCAGTATTTGCTAAGGCCAGGGCTTTTTAGGTTGTGAACACTGCATAAATAATGATTCCCCCACCTCTATTTTATATTTTATTTGCATTGAAATGAAGTGTGCCACTTAATCATCAGCCTTTCAGAGTGATATTTTAGGGCGCATTTTTCCTAATATACACATTTTTGTGTATTTTTGTATGTTGTCTTCATCAAGGTGTGTTTTTTTGTGCACACTTTCCCTTAATAGACACATTTTGTTTTGAGAACTGCATCACGGAATCTGGAGAAATATGGATTTTGAGTATAACTATGCTTCAGTTTGTATATCCTTTTGCGTTGTGAATTACGAAGGTTCCTATCCTTAGCCAAAAGTGAGCACCAATGAGTTCAATGGAGTTTAACTATGCCTTGGACTGCAGCCATGGTACATTTATTTTTATTTTTATCATGCTGCAGGACTCCTAATTGGAAAGATGAAGCCATTCTTCCTTAATATTTTGTAGTGAAATGTCTTCACATAGTTGCCTGCATTTTCGGATCCTCCTTGAAGGCGTGGCCATGGTCTCTCATTGTGGGATGATGTGATAGTTGTCATGATGAGCTCCTGCACTTCAAAGTGTGCCATGTGCTAGGGAGGGGGCAATTTGGTCAGTTCACATTGAGAGGCAAACTTCACAGATCTACACTTTCCAAAGCAAGATGTGAACTGAACCCCAGCCATGCTTTGAAAGCAGCTGTACTGCCAGGTATTGTGTAGAAAAGAAAAGCATTTGCTAGGGTAAAGTGTGTGAAAGAATATGTGTATTTGTGAAACTAAAACACAAAATGCATTATATTTGGGGGCAATTACTTTGTAAAAAAAAAAGCGAATTGCATAAATAATAATAATAATAATAATAATAATAATTTTTTATTTATACTCTGCCCTTCCCGGTTCAAAAACCGGGCTCAGGGCGGCTAACAACAAATTCAGAACACTTTAAAACACTTGATTATAAAAGCAGCATAAAATACAGTATAAAAACATGAATAATAATAAAATTCAAAAATAAAAAATCAATTAGATAATCCCCAGGGCTAGCTGGCTGAATTGTCCTACTTGGGCCAGAGTAGAATTAGCTGTGGGGTCTCAGAGTGGGTGATCTTCATAAAAGGGGAGGGGAAGGGAAGAGAAGAGAAGAGAAGAGAAGGGAAATAAAAGATCAGGCTGAATTCAAATTAAAGGCCATGTAAAAAGAAAAGCATGTAAACTGGGAGAAACTTGCTTGAAAATACTGATGAACTATGATGAGGACCTTAAAAAAGAAGAAGTTTGCAAACCAGTGTGGAAATGTGGAGAACTACATTTAAGAATAGTAAAATGAGAAACTGAGAGAAACTGAAATTGACAGATTCGTTCATCCTTACACTCCACCACTGCTTCTGGGTACATGCACACTGTTGGAGCACATTATCTTTTTTTTCCAGAAGAGAGAGAGGAGGGGGAATGGGACCAGAAGAGCATAGATGCAGAATAAGAAACTATCCAAATTGTTTTTGTAATCTTTGGAAGGAAGGTGGTGGTGGAATGACAAAAATACGGTTGCGCTTCTTCATGTACAGATGTAGGTCATGAAATTCCTAATCAGCTTACATTTTGTATCCACACATTGCAGGAAAGTAATCCTACTTAGCTGCAGCCCTTTATGGGGTTTGGAGGCCTTTCAGAAAACAACAATCCCTCCTGACCTTTAAATACAACATGAGGATTGCTGATTTGTTTAATGTGTGTCGAAAGGACCCATATGTGTATATATTTATGTATACATTGACAGGCAAAGTAGCTTTCCTTAGCTCGCAAAAGGGGCCTAAACTCTCACTTCAAAGCCTGTGAAACAGCTTTTCTAATTATGCACCGTTTTCTCAGTGAGGCTGTTTCTACACAATTTTAGGGTTCTTATTGCAGAAAGCCTATATATATGTAACCCTAGAATGTGCAGTTTTACCATTTTTAATATAGCTAATAGCTTCACCACTTGTGCGTGTCGAGAGGGATAAGAATTCAAAGTTAGAGTGAGAAAACAAGTTTCAGAGGTGTTTTCCCCGCCTTCAACAAATGTTGTATTTCATCCTGGATAAAGGGAACAAGTCTTCAACCCTATGCGCAGTTTTCTAAAAGAAAGCCCCGCTGAATTCAATGAAGCCTCGTTGAATTCGGTGGGATTGCCTTTTAAAATTTATCTACAACGTTGAGAAAGCCTCTCTGTTGGATGCAGAGGACTCTTTAGGGGAGGAACATGTGGCCCTGTAGAAGTTACTGGGCTCCAATTCCCATCAGACCCAGCCAACATCAGCAGTGGACAGGGACTATGGGAATTGTAGTCTGGGAACATCCAGAGGATCACTATTTCAGTGTCTAATAGCTATGATGGCTAAGTTCTACTTCTGAATGCTGCCCTGAGAGTGGAGGTAGAATATGGCCATCAGGGCCTTTGGATGTTCCTTGAGCCCATGTCCTATGTTTGCTGCATGTGCCTTCTGTGGTTCCTTTGCTGTGTTCAGTGCCCCCTATCTTACATATTACCTTCTGTGATTTAAATGTTGTGAGAAGATCCATGTAGCTTGAGGATGTAACTGCAAAGAATGAAGGCTGTTGGGTTGGCTTTCAAATGCTCCATGTGCTGAGGACTACTTCAAGTCTATTCTTTTAGCACTGCAAGGGTTGCTCATCCATCCTTTTGTGATGTACAACTCTTCATCTAACCCTCCCTTTACCTTTCATCAGTCCAGTCCCCCATCCATCTAACCAGCTATGCGCTCCAAAGCACAATCATCTAGCTATCAATTCACTCTGCCATCCCCCTCCATCCACCCATTATCTCCAATGCATGCAAGTGTCTATGGTTTGCTCATTCATCTCTGCACAGCCCTCTGTCCATCTTCCCCTTCCCCTTCCTTTATGCATTAATCCTCCTATTCCTTTCACACAAAGTGAAAGATGACCGTTACTTTTGCCCTGGCACATTTTTCTTGCTAAGTTATGAACTGTTGGCCTCTGTAGGCACCAGCTTTAGACAGCTTGGCCCTTGAAAGAAACTTTGGGCCCTTGGTCAAGGAAGCAAATAGGGATTCTTCCTTTCATTAGTTCTTGCCTGCCATAATAGGATTCTTGGAACAAGATCTGTCAGAGTTGTCTGACACCTGTTTTACTTCTTCATTTCCCTTTACAACTTGAATTTCTGCTTTTAAATGCAAGGGCTGTTAGCTGATGAGCTGCTTGTGTGTGTATCCTCCAAAGGTGGAGGCAATGCTGAGAAAGGTGCCCATAGAATTTTGTCACCCACAAACCAAAATGTGCCTTTATGGTTAGATCACAGTTTATCTCTACAGCTGGGTGAGTCCTGGTCATGACAATACTTGGAGGTGGGAAATTCTGAGACTCTACCTCTCTTTCAAATCAGAACCAGTGAAGGCAGTGAAGGTCTGGAGGTGGTTGGAGGTTGCATGGCGGCTAACAGATTGAGGTTGAATCCTGACAAGATGGAAGTACTGTTTTTGGGGGACAGTAGGCGGGCAGGTGTGGAGGACTCCCTGGTCCTGAATAGGGTAACTGTGCCCCTGAAGGACCAGGTGCACAGCCTGGAAGTCATTTTGGACTTGCAGCTGTCCATGGACGCACAGGTCAATTTTATGTCCTGGGTCACTGTTTATCAGCTCCATCTGGTATGCAGGCTGATGGCCTATCTGCCCACAGACTGTCTTGCCAGAGTGGCGCATGCTCTATTTATCTCCCGCTTGGACTACTGCAATGCGCTCTGCATGCATTGAAGGTGCATTTGAAGGTGACCCAGAAACAAAAACTAATCCAGAATGTGGCAGGTAGACTGGTGACTGGGAGTGGCCGCCGAGACCACATAACACCGGTCTTGAAAGACCTACATTAGCACCCAGTATATTTCCGAGCACAATTCAAAGTGTTGGTGCTGACCTTTAAAGCCATAAACGGCCTCGGTCCCATATATCTGAAGGAGCATCTCCACCCCCATCATTCAGACTGAGGTCCAGCGCCAAGGGCCTTCTGGTGGTTCCCTCACTGCGAGAAGCAAAGTTACAAGGAACCAGGCAGAGGGCCTTCTCAGTAGTGGCGCCCACCCTGTGGAATGTCCTCCCACCAGATGTCAAAGGAAAAAACAACTACCAGACTTTTAGAAGACATCTGAAGGCAGCCCTGTTTAGGGAAGCTTTTAATATCTGAAGGACTATTGTATTTTAATATTTTGTGGCTAGAGAAACCCAGCCAGATGGGCGGGGTATAAATATAATAATAATGTTGTTGTTGTTGTTGTTGTTGTTGTTGTTGTTGTTATTGTTGTTGTTATATAGTGACTGGCTCAAGGCTACCCAATGAAATTCATGGAACACAGTTCTTCTTCAGCTGTGGAAATTCAGTGCTTAGGCAACCATTGCATATGGGTCAGATCTGGCTTGTGGATATGATTGCAAGGTGAATCACAACCTACCTTCTAATTGTTTGATTTATTTTATTCTTCATTCATTGGCATTATAATAAATTCATTCATGCTTCAGTCGTAGTAAATTCATTTTTGCCACCCATCATTTCCCCCCTTTTGTTTTCATTTATATTAATGAGCAACTCAGTTGGTTTTCCAGTGCCTGCAAGTTCAGTATTTCCTATCAACATAGGATAGCATTTTCTAGCACTCCCAATGCTTCAGGTGTGCCAGATGGCAAAGAGAAGAAGAGGGAAGGAGGGCAGTCTGTCCATTTATGCACATCCAAAGAAGGCTTTTTTGTTTATTCACATGCCTAAAGGTGGATTTAGGGCAGCATGACCAGTTCTACCACACTGGGCACTAAGTCTTGGGGGAACATCAGGGTGTCCCAACTTTGACATAGTAAATTGAGCAGGACAGAAGGCCAGAGGTGGGTGGAGCGCTGAAATTTGGCTTTGCGCAGGGAGACGCAGAAATTCGAAAGACCAAAGGTAAGGTGTAAGAAGGTGCAAGATTCCTCTGACTCTAACACCCCCTTTGACACAATCATTACATGTGAAAGGAGGAAATCTGTGATGGACCTAATGTGGTGGCTGCCATTTTGTTTAAATACATTTACCCTTTTACAACAACCTTTTCTGGTGACAGACCAGTTCTGATGCCATTATTGGAGCTGTTCAGGAATGTTTTTGCAGCAGTCTTTTGTTGAAATCAGTATTGTGTGCAATAAGAAGAGGCTTATCTCCACTTAAGAGTCCCACTTTCAAATACTGAGTGTTTGAGATTAGAGTAAGTTCCAGGAAATGGTACCATTATGAATACATATTTAAAAGTCATTTCCACAGACTTGGGGGAAAAAATCATTATTGCAATCACACTGCTTCTATTCTTAATAATAACTGGGGGAAATTGAATGACGAAAATGCCAACTGATATTTAAACCACCTCTTATTATTAAATCAGAGTTCCCTGAGATAAAAATCACTTAATTAAGCAGCTTTCTGTTTGCTAAGCCCCCAGATCAGTATTCAATAGAAGGGAGGTAAATAATAATGCTCTTGTGGATTCAAATACCAGCCATTGTATTCATCTTATGGAATATATTACAGTAACTATCACTTTTTAATATAGTGCTTTTTGGCGCCTGTAAATTGATCTATTTCACAATTGTAGGGTGGGCTGTTTGCCTAAGCAAAAGCTGTAAGTAATGGAGGGAAGGTGGAAAATCTGAAATGTATTCATTAGTAAACTTTAGCTTCAATTTTGTAGGGTTGCCATACGTCTGGAATTCCCCAGACATGTCCAGAATACTGCAGTCAGAAGCAGTGTCTGGGCAGTAATCCGGGGGGGGGGGGGGAATGCCCGGGGAAATCCAGACGTATGGCAGCCTATGTCGGCAGTGACGTTTTTGTTGAATTTCCATAAAAACAGCTCAAAAACGGCATTTTTAAAATAGCTATTTTGCCAAAAAAGTTCTGTCTGGATTTTCACTGTTTGAAATATGGCAACCCTGCCATGTTGTCTCTTTCAAGTTGTTTGATATAGGTATTTGAGAATTTAAAACAGGTATGAGGAACCTGTGGGAGGGTTGGATCAGGCTGTATTTCCAAACTGAATTAGGCTTAGTCAGACTGACCTGGAATTTGACTGGGTTGGGGCAGTCCTGGATTGCCCCAGGACAGTTTGGGTCTACCTGGATTGATCCAGGATGTTCAGAAATGGGGACAGTCTGAAAATAATAAGACTAAATGCACCGTGGTAATTGAGAAACGGGTGCCACTGTGGCAGAGAGCCAATTATTTGTACCCAAGCTGTGAAATAAACTGAGCATTATTATTTATTTATTCCGGCTCACACCTGCATATTGCTTCTGACAAATACATGGACTGTGTCCCATGAAAAGAATCCTATTTTATGTATGGGGATATAAAAGGGTTTTTGTTGTTGTGTGAATGGGCACCATCACAAAAAAAACAACAACATTGCTTGCAGTTGCAGGCATTGAGTAACTAAACCAGCTCTATGCCCCGTCTTACCCAGTATTCGGATATGGCTGTAGGAGAGAATAGCTGCAACCGCCCAGATGCATTATCACCTGGAAAGGACAGTGAGACTTTTTGTGGGGTCAGTTTTTAATCTACCACAAACAATAAGTGATCGTGAATTTCCAAATTAAACAATAAGCAAGGCAGGGGTTCAAAAACTTTTCTGTCTCACACTTCATTCATCCAGGAGTAATCTGTTACTAGTAGTGGGTGGCACCAAAGCCAGTGGTGGGCATATTCAGGGCCAAAAAGGGATGTGTCACTTTTCTTTTCTTTTTTACTTAAGAATGTAAGAGGAGCTTGATTGGCAAAAGGCCATTGAAACTGGCATCCTTTTCCCACCGTGGCCAACCAGATGCTCATGGAAATCTTGCAAACCATTCTTGAGTGTAGGGGTGCCAGAAGGTTCTGATGAAATTGGAAACAGGAGCAGAAATTGCTGGTGTTTGCTTATTCATCTTGTGTCTGGAACAGAAACCGATCCAGCTGGAACAGAAACCAATCCAGCAAATATGATCAGTATTCACTGCTGTTATTGTTGCTTTCAGTCCGCAAATAATATATAATTGATTTCTTCCTCCCCCCCACTTCATTTGCATTGTGTTTCCTTTGCACTGAAATAAATAGGGTGGAATAATCTAACGACAACAAAATGACATGATTTCTTTATTTAATTAATTAGACGAAATACGTAAATTATGCAATTTTGCCACAGCAGATAATGAGATGAGTAGCATAGCTTTTGACAGAAGCTGAACTGCAGTGCAACACAAACAATGCTGCATGCAATGACCACCGGGCAGAATGAAAAAAACCTTTGCCTTCTTACATATCAACTTGAGTGAAATAGTGCTATCACCACTGTTGATTCTCAGCAGCACTTTGTCCCTTCCTTGCACCCCTTTCATTCATTTCTCTCATCATCCTCATCATATTAGGCCAGATGTCATGGTTGCCTCAATGCCATCAAGATTGCATGTGGTTTGGCAATCCCAGATGGAAAAGGAGGAAGGAGAAGAAGTGGAGAGGGCTTGAAGGCTAGCACCCAGACATGGAGGATGTGGGATGGAGAATGCAGGATGGACGATCTCCTCTTGTGACTCTAGATTTTGCAGAGTCTCATTGGAGAGTGGGGGTGGGGAGGGTTGAACCAAAGGTGAGCGGTTCTGGAAGCTCTGCAAACGTCATCTTGGTAGTCCAGATAACCCCACAATTAACTGGTAGTTTTTGTAGCAATGAGCTCATATATTAGCTTGTTTTGATATAGGCTAATTGGCTTGCTTCAATGTTACCCTTATTTGTGGGCTTGGGGAGCTGGGCTCTGAGCCCAAAATGGGGAACTATTTGTAATATTTGGGTATTGACCACATATGCACTCATCTGGTCAGGTGAAGTGACATATGCTGCTTTGTGTTTAAAGAATGTACCGGTATGAATGTTTGTGTTGGCATGGACAAGCTACCTCCTTCCTGCAGTATCTACCTTTCTTTAATAAAGCACTAGAACTGATCTCTCTGGCATTTTTGAGATCCTTCTTTGGTATCCCTGCACCCAACCACTCTCATGAGTCCTCCTTTGGACCTGCGGTTCAGAACACATGGACATCAACCAGCTAGTGGGAAGGGATGAGGAGGAGGAGCTATTGGCAAAGATGGATCAGAAGGGCAGGACATAGTGTTGCCAGTCAGAACCAGTTGCTTCCTCTGGAGGTACAATCAGATGCACCAGCCCTGATGGAGTGGACATCTGAATATGTGACAATCTCATAGTCTTGTGAGTGAGCTTGTCCTCCCTTGTCTTTGAAAGCATGGGAGGAAGGGTTTGGTGGCTGTTAAGGCATCTTCACTGCTTCTGTCCAGTTCTGGGTATCCTGCCCTACTGCCTTGAAACCATGTCTTTTGGATCCTGTGCTGGCTGCTGAGCCTGCACCATTACTACCCAGAACAAAGAACTCTTCCTTTCACTCCTGAGTAATTCTCACTATCATTGACTTGTGGGATGGAAGCCTGGCACCAAAGATCACATGAGCTGGACTGTTGGCCACCAGTTGCCCACCTCTCAAGTCAGGGAACCTCCTCATTTGTGCTGGAAGTTTGGAAGATGGCATGTAGAGACTTGGGCTCAGAGATTTTCTTATGAACTGAGATAGTTTAAGAGGGGATAACTTGACAGAAAAAAGAATGCATTCCTCCCACCTACTCTGCACAGCTGTTTCATGTGCCAAATAATAGCAATTAAGCAACTGAGAGGAAGCGAGGTATACATTCTCCTACAAGTGAATTCTCTTTGTTATGCTGCCCCCCCTCCCTAGCTCTTCTTTTCATGGTCAAGGCAACAAAGAAACGACTGATACTGGCAGAGCTGAACAAATACATCAAGAGATGCCTATGCCAAGGGCACAGTGATGAGCTGTTTTTATTCCCATCTCTACGATGCCTTCCCTGTAATAGATAGTGTGTCAGAAGCTTCCTCAAACGCTGTACTGAATGAGAAATAAATTAGACGTAAGATCAGAAGGAAACATGTCTTCTGTTGCCTTTGCTAGTTCCAAGATCATGGCTCCTGTTTTTCTGTGTTGTTGCCTAGGCTGCATCTCTGAGAGTGAAGAGGGCCAACTAATATATTCAGCAAAATTAATCTCCTAGCTCAGTAGTAGAAGAACTGCTTTACATGCAGAAGTACCCAGGTTGAAACCCCAGCATCTCCAGGTTGGGAATGCCCCCTGGGCAGCTGTGTGGACAATGAAGTAGGTGGACCGAAGGCCTGACTCAGTATAAAATAGCTTCCTATATTCCTGGTATACTATTTCATACCGGAGGCTGAATTGCATATTTTAATGTACACAAAGCAAAAACAAACACCCCTCTCTTGTGCATTAGAGAGAGGCCATAGCTCAGTGAGTAGAGCACATGCATTACATGCATAGGTTTCAGTCCCCATGAAAAGGATCTTGTGTAGCAGTTGATGTGAGAGGAGCCTTCCTACTTGACACCCTGGAAAGTCACTGACAGTCACTATGCTAGGTAAACCAACAGTCTGACTTGGTGTATAGCAGCCTCCTGTGTTTCTGGAGGAATAGGTTGGATCTTCATTCCTTAAACCCTAGTTTTCCATAAGCAGGGAGGCTTAAAACAGGCTGTACTGATGCCTCTGCCTTTAAACCCCTGACAATCTAATTCCTCTCTCTGGTTTGTGAGATTTCACCAAGGCAGTGTTGGGAGAAGTGAGGAGGACATGAAGTTATTTCAAGCATATTTTCACAACCATAAGTGCCAGGAACTTGAAGCTGAATTCTGCACCGATTCTGCTGTTTTTCCTGTGCCTCTATGGAACTGTGGTGCATATGCACACTCCTGTTTTGGCACCCTAATCCATTGGCTTCGTGTAGCAAATATTTAAGGAAAGCGACCAAAGCCCTTCAGATGTTATACATCTGCTTTGGGTGGATGGTAGCAGAAGAACTGGCAAAGCTCCTCTTTTCCCTCTGAATCATATCAAAAGTTATCTAGGAGGTTTTTTTGTTTTGTTTTGTTTTAAAAAAAACACACTTTCCTTTTCAATGTGTGCATGCGTACAAGCAGTGTTTCCATTAGGGATAAGGTATGCAGAGATACTGATTAGCACTGTGGTTTCTTGCAGCATGAGCTGCTTTTATGCATGGTTGGCCACATAGCTTAAAATAATAAAATAGGTATTTGGTGCTCATGTGATTGGAGTGGATGTTTGTGCATTATTTATTTTTTTCACAGACAATGTGCAACTTAATAGAAGGGTGGTGGATATTTGTGCATCCTTCAGGGACCATTTGCTTTCTGGAGATGAACAGTTCTCATATTGTACTTGTGATGTCAGATTATGCAGAGACAGTAGGGACACATCAAAGCTGCAGTTGTTGGCCTTATTGGATTACTGAACATTTTGCGTGTGTCCTTTTGTAGGCTTTTTTTTTTTTTTTGCAGGGAGTCAGATGTTCTGGTACTGCAAATCGCTTCTTCCAAATCGCTTCTTTCGAAAACAACACCAGTCTTGCGGATCTACATGAATACATTTGTGCATTGTCCACTAAGACTCTGAACCAGAGGGACTAGCCTAGCTCCCTCCAAGCTCCCTCCTCCCTCCGCCTTCTTTCTCTTCCTCCAGCCCTCCTTGAACCTTACTTGCTTAGCCTTTTTCTTCCTTTAACCGCTCTGCTCTGCTTTCCCACTTTGCCTGCATCTTGAAAAACGCTGCTCTTGTGGCCACATTCGGACCTTCTATATTTTAAAGTCCTTTGGCTCCAATTGCGTTCGGAGGACGGAGTGATGCAGCTGGAACTCCTTCCCCACACAAAAGCCGGTTGAAGGGGGAGATATCCTTACAACCACTGCAAAGCACAGCAGATTGGAGTGGGCAGCTGGACTTTCAGCCCAATACTCTTCATGTTTACCCCTTGGGTTCAATAGCACTTCCCTCCCTCTAGGTCACAGCCTGGATCAATGGGGAGCAGTTCCTTGGCTTTATGGCTCCTGTTTATTTTATTTTATTTCCAAAGAAAATAACATGTAGGCATGTTTCTACTGCACAGTGAGTCATGTGTCCTCATGGTGGCTTAAACATTAAATCCTATACAATACAAATTCACAATCATGAGCACGGGAAAGAAAAAAAAAGCAAACAAACCACCCGATCTGTATATAAAATTATATACAGAAAACCTCCCAGCACACCCACCAATGAAGTGAGGAAGCTGCTTGTTTTGGGAATATTTTCCCCGCACTGCCTTTTGTCCTAGACTGCAAGGTGAGGTAGCCATGGCAGCTGGAAGTGCAGTGCAGTAAAGACTGGTCTACTAGGGTGAATGTGGCATTGTCCCACAAATCTTGGCCGGCTCTCCCATAGCCCTGACCTGCCAGCCTTCTTTACTTGCACCCAGCCCAGCAGGTCACACTCTGGCTGCCAGTTTCCTCCTCCTTAGTCCCAGTGTTGCCTCTTGTAAAGAGGAGGATGGGGGCAAAGCTAAAATTATTGAGCTCTGACTGCCATTGGCTGTGGCTCCACCAACAGATGGACTCTCTGCCTTCTGCTCCACCAGTCCCAATGAGGACCAGCCACCAATGACTGAAAGGATTGTGCCTTGTTCTCTCTATGCCACAGCAACAACAAAAAAGAATACTGCATTTTAGCACAAAAATGTGGAGCTCAGAATGCAAGCAGCTGCCATCTGTTCACACCCATATCAGGTTACAATAAAAAGGGATCATTGCTCTGAACAGCTGTCATCTGCCTGGTCACAAATCTGCGTATCTTCCTATCTGCTGCCCCCATCTTAGAGTTTTCCACAACGTTTACCTCCACTGCCCAGCACTGTCATGCTAACCTAGTTTCGTTGCACTTTTAGCAACAAATGCCACTCCCCTCTTGCTGCCTTTTCACTGGGTTTTGTTCAAAATGAATGTTGCCCCCTTTGAATTGCAGCATCACCATGCCCCACCCCTGCCCCATTTTACAGAATGGTGACCTGTGTTCTGAGGCCCAACCAATTAATTGGGCATGGGGAAGTTTAGTGCATGGGAAGTTGTGCTGCCTCTTGCAATTACGGTTGGGGGAGAAATTAAGTCAAATCAGATTTCAATGCAAATCTACCTCATTTGCATTTCTGGAAACTATATGCAGACTGAACCATAGCTACTTCAAAATGTGCAGTTCTCTGAATTTTGTGATGTAGTTATCCACCCCACCCCCCCTTGAAGAAATGCCCCAAACTGCATATATTAGGAGAAAGTGTACATTGAGAATACATATATTAGTGAAAAATATTCTTGAAAAAATGTGTTTATCAGGACAAATGTATGCTAAAGTGCCAACAATTTTCTTTTTTGAAAAATTGCAAACTGATGCAGAAATGAGAACTTAATTTCAAATTCCAAAAATGAGAAACTGAGAAGAAACCAAAAAGGACAGTTTTGTCCCTCTCTCCTTGCCATATCCAAAGGTTGGGGCAGAGGGTACTGGTGCACTTTCCATAGCAATGAATTGGTCATGTGATTCCTTCCTCCTGTGAGCTATTATAAGAAGGGGAAGATGATATTGTGTAGACCCAAAGGTGGCTAACATGTGACCCTCCAGAGGTTCTTAGGCTCTAGCTTCCGTTGGCCTTGACTGCTGGTCACTCTGTCTGGGGCTGATGGAAGATGGATCCCAATGACACGTGGAGATTCACAGGTCAGCCACCCCTGTCATAGCCAAGCATTGACAAGCAGGATAAAACTGTCCTTCTGAACCATGGCTGAAGCCCAGCCCATAGATCATTGCCACTCATTCACAGCAATTGTTGAATAACACATGAATTAGCCTTTAATCGATCTGCAGCTTCTTACTTCTGCTGCCAGTTCCTACTTACAGGAAGGGCTGTCAGCTATTGATAAGCTTGTTTTGTCAATACTAGCAATTTAGCAACAGAGCAGCTGCCTTGTTTCTTCCCCATAAGCTGACGGCCCTTCCCTTGCCCTCAAGTACATCTCTTTATGCCGAGTTGAGCTTTCTAGTTACTATGTGCATTCATAGAGGGCAAGTGAAGAATCTGCAAGAGCAAGGAGGAAGATGAGGACAATGGCCAGAAGCTCCAGGCAGGAGACACTTGCCTGGAGTGCAATGCCAGCTTTCTGGCAGTAGGGTCTTTGCTGCTTACCAAGGGGAGGTTGGTACCAGCAAGAGCACCAGATTGGCTCAGCTGGTGCACCCACACTGCGCTGACCTGCCTGCTACCTGGCTCCTTCCCCTGTCTCTCCCAGTCAGCAGCAGCAACCCCAATACCAGGGAGCTGGCGTTTTGGCTCCATCCTGCTGGGCAAGTTGCTTCTAGGTGTGTGTACATCCTCAAATGGGATGTAACCCTCAGCAGGTGCCTGATGCTGATGCACAGTTAGCTTCCTTGACATGCTGCATTTTTAGTGTTTTAGTGGAGAAGAGTTGAGCACATTTTCCATGACCCAGGTCTTGCTTCCCTATCCAACAGGTATACTTCATCCATAGGGTCATAGGAAGCTGCCTTATATTGAACCAGAGCATTAATCCATCTAGCTCAGTATTGTCTATGGTGACTAGCAGTGGCTCTCTAGGATGTGAGACAGGAGCCTCTCCCTGGTCTATCTAGAGATGCTGAGGATTGAATTTGGGACACTCTATGTGGGAAGCAGATGCTGTGGCCTAGCAGGATGGTAATATTTTCAGCGGCGCAAGTTAGAACTAGCGTTAACAGGAGAAGCAGAGAAAGATTGGGGAAACTAAGAAAAGGCGAGAGGAAGTGGAAGATAAAAGGAACCATAGAAGGAGAGGAAGGGAAGTCCACCAATGACTGTATTTTTAAAATGTAATATAATAAGTAATATGTAATATTCTTTTTCCTATTTCCTACTACATTCGGGGTGTTGTTTTTTTTTCTTGTGTTGAAATATATCAGAAATGTAAAATATATATATATATATATATATATATATATATATATATGGAAAGTCGATGATCTGCCACTGTGTTATGGCCCGTAGCAAAGATTAATCCTTGCAATGCATTAAATCTATTTACATTCTAACTACAGTTGGCTTCAAAATCAGGGTTCAAAGCGGTGTTGCAAACTATCACTTAAAGCTAACCACGGTTGCTGCAAAGAGTCACTGGGGATACATTTATGCTCAAATTGAACTGTCACAGGCTTTGTTCCTTGAATTCCGTTGCCATTTAGCTCTGACCTTTACATCCCACCCACCTTTGTATTGGTGTGTGTGTGTGTACACATGTGTGTGTGTATGTGTGCGCACGCATGCACACACACACACACACACACACACACACCTGTCAAGTGAGTATTGCACTGCATGCATCTGATGAAATGGATTCTGGCAGAAGAAGGATTGAGTGCACAAATGAGTCAGGATTTCCCAGGATGAAGAAGCAGAAGGCTGGGGATTGACAACAGAGCATTTTGACCAGAGTGGCAATTGAAGAGTGATGCCATTTCTGCGTTAGTCTTTGTTCTATCTCCTTTTTTAGGTTTCAAGATGTTAAATTAGGGGTGTGAGCATTGCCTTAGATCCTGAGATAAAGCTCACTTAAATGGAAGTTCATGGAAGGAACTTGTGCTCTCCCCACACCCGGCTCCACAGCCATCTGTGCCCTTGAAAACCCACTCTAGAGGTTCTGGTGGCCAATTTGGTATGGGACACAGAGGTTTCCTGAGGAATGAGGAATTGCTCCAAATCATGTTTTGGTCCTAGTATAAGTTTACTTAAGGAAGATCGACGAAAGAAAAGTTTATCACTCCTTTGTCTTCTGTGTCCCATTCAGCATGTTGAGAGCCCAACTTACCGGTACCTCCCAGAGAGGCTTCTCAGGGGACTGTAGAAGGGAGGGGCAAACAACTTTACTTCTGTAAGCTAACCAATTGTAGGATTTATTTTTACAGTGTTGTGCATTGTTGTACTTTATATATATATAGATAAAAAAATGGTGCATTGACTTTTTGTAATTCTTTTTGTAATGATGATTTGTAATTCTTAGGGTTTTTTCCTGAATTGTTGTTGCTGTTCATTAGATATACTGTGAGCTGCTTTGGACACAAACCTTGTGGGAAAGTGCCAGGCAAATAAAGAAATGAAATGAATGGACATATGAGTTTGTGTGGAATTTTGGAAAGAGGTCAAAAAAAGTATTCCATGGCTCAAGCACACTAGATATGAGAAAATGACACATTGGAGATTCAGATTCCAGTTTTCCACTATCTTAACTCTTGACAGTGACCCAAAATTTAAATTCAGCCTGGCTAGCTGTGGCCAAGTTGTCCACTGCCTCATTGCTCTTTATCTGTTTGGTTTTTAAAAAATGAATGCCGTGTTGCTGCTGCTGCTCTTTCCCTTCTTCTGGGCTGCAGATGCTCTAGGAATGTTCCTGTCACTGTGGCTTCTGTAGACCCGAAGGGGGAAAAGACTCCAGCAGCTGTGACTGCATCTTCTCAGTCTGATTGGGTCTGCTTCTTTTTGGCTACTGCTAAATCTGAAACCAAGAGATTCCATTCCTACAGCTGCCTCCCTGGACTGTCTCTATACCAAATTTCTGTCTGCCGCCCCCCCTCTCTCTGTCACAACTTACTTCCACAGTTCACACACCACTCAGTTTTCTTTCCTCCTTCACATGTTATTATTATTAAATTTACATGCCAGAATAGCTTTTACATGGTTTGCAAGTATTAAAAATCATTCATAAAATATCAACACATAATTAAAATACACAATAAAGCAAGCCCGTTAAAAAGCGTAACAATCAAAAGAACAATTCAAACAATTCAATCAGGAAGTTCAGGTGAATGCTTGCCTGGCAAATAATGCACTGTGTATTTTTCTCTCTCAATTAAATGCATTTTTTATTCACACTTTACCCAAGTAAATGTTGGTAGAAAACAATAGTTAGCTAAAGAATTGCAATGTAAAAAGAAGTCTGAAGGATGGCAGTAGTATGAATTTGGGGTGGTGTACCTGCGTGAAGTTGCTTCCTGCATTTTCATGATTGAATCATGGGGAGGGGGAGACGAAAGCATGCATGTGCAGAAAGGGTAGGGGAGGAGTGACAGTCACTGTTGTGTCACACCACACCTACTGGTGTGAATGAAATATAGCAATGCATGCTGGTATATCAGTCAAAAAGCCATGGTTCCATAACACAGCAGGTACTGCAGTATGAAAGGGATGTTGAGATACTGGTACAGAAACACTAGCATAATATTCAGGAAAACAAATGCAATATCTACCATGTGTGAATGCACCATAAGACCTACTCAGAGCAGACCTGCTGAAGTTCATGGACCAAAGATTCAGGAAGGTAGCCGTGTTGGTCTGACACAGTCAAAATAAATAAATAAAAACTAAGAAATTGCCCAGTAGCACCTTAGAGACCAACTAAGTTTGTTCTTGGTATAAGCTTTTGTGTCCTTGTACACTGCTTCAGATACCAAAGTTATCGGTATCTGAAGAAGTGTGCATGCACACGAAAAGTTAGGTCATGCCTGTTAAATGTTTTTATTGATAAATTGTTTGAGGATGCTTTATGGGAAGTGATTGATTGATTGATTACAGAATTTGCTGCCATGAGATGTGGTAATATCCACTGCCACCATAGGAAATTAATTAATTGATTGATGCCATACGGTGGCAGTGGATATAACCATGTCTCATGGCTGCAAATTATATAAGTTACCTACTATAGTTTGTCATTTCATCAGAGGCTGGATCTGGCCCATAGGCCTCAAGTTAGCCATCCATGCTTTCTCTGGCTTTAGTTCTCCTCAGGACATTTTTAGATTCTGTGAACTGCAGATTTTATTTTTTATTTTTTTCAAAGCTGAAAAATTACTTGGTAAGCATGTATGCTCTCATTATCCTATTAGATTTCACACTTCAAGAAGAGGTTCCACCTTCTGAACTGTTTTCCCCTCTGGAGAATTGCTTTTGAACAGTGGCACTTTGATAAGAATTTTGCCTCTAAGGAATATGTGAGCAAAAATTCCCACCTCGACATTTGAGTAGGTGTTTTCAGTCCTATTAATCCTGCCCCGCCTCCCCCCTCCCCACTTGGAATCTGTCAGTTTCCCTATGAAAGCACTTGTTGTTGTCAATTCTTTTTATTCTTTGAGGTTTCCTCCACTAAACGTGTCTCCTGAAATGATGGCATGGAGCTGGCTCTTTGAAAGAAGTTTAGTAGTTAAAAAGGCAAGCAACTTTTCTGGAAAAGAAAAGATTTTAATAAGGTCCCCAGATCCCCAATTAGCTCTCTTTTAAAAACACACTCATCAGTTCTGACCACCAATTGCATTAGGCCTTCTCTGAAAATAATTAATAGTACAACACCAAAGTCATTTTCCAAGGTAAATAGAAGTTTAAGGCTGGGCAGAATAATTACAAGGAAAGCTGCCACTAACTTCCTTGGTTAGTAAGAAATTAAATGTGGCTTGAAAGCTTGGCCAACTTTTTCAGGGCCATGATTGATGTTTCTAAATTACTTTAATCTTGTCAGGTCTTACTGACATCACAGCAGAGTGAAATCTCATACCTGTCTACTCAAAAGTAAGACCCTCATGTTTCAGGGAAACTTCCAGGTAAGTGTTTATAGGATTGCAGCATTTACCAGTCGTTTAAGCCTGCCATTAAAACATATGACCTCTTCCTAACTGTTCTAGCTATCATCAGGGTTGGCTCCACTATTAGACTGAGTGAGGCAAGTACCTTAGGCAACAAATGCAGCGGTGGCAGCCTGGAGGCGCATTCCAGCTGTTCCTTCTGAGCCTCCTCACAATTCTCTGCTGAAATATCAGAACTATGTGCTACAGGCCTCCCACACACACCCTAAAATATCCTACTATCCTCAGGTGCACCAGAGGACATCACTGCCATTGTTGGAGTAAGATGCAACAGCCAGATCATTCAACTTCTGTACATATCATTGGGGTGTGGGTGTGTGTGTGGGGGGGAATCTCATTCTTTTCCCCAAGAAGCAAAACGTCTTGGTCACATAGTGACCTGGCTGCAAACCTAGCTGGAAGTTATGTTAGGGCCTCTGGGTAAACAGTTGCACACCTCATAATGATAGAATCCAGGCCCATCTAATGATGCTTAATGCTGGGAAATTCATGTAAGACAAGAGGACAATCTTCTTTACATAGCACATAAACTATGGACAAGATATGCTAATGGCCACCACTGTGAACAGTGTTGAGGACATTAGACAAATTCATGGAGGATTAGGCCATAAGTGGCTACTAGACATAATGGATAATTATTAGCTCCCTGCTCAGAGGCAGTGTGGTGGGGATCACTACTGGAAGAATACTATTCCACTCATGTAGCATCTAGAGAACTATGCTGAAGAACAGGGTACTTGATGAGACGTTGGACTGCTTTGGACTGATCCACCAGGGCTCTCCTTATGTGAATAGTAGTATTTGGAGAATGTGCTCTTAAGATCCGAGAGGCTGTTGTTCTTTAGCCCTAAGATGTGCATGTAACTCCACAGCTCCTATTGCAGAGCTCTCATGTTGAAAAAGACATTATGGGGCTGAACCCCATCAAACCTAGTAGGAAATGCATTACCAAGGGAATTCAGACAAATGCATGTAATTAAAATTCAGATAAGGATTAAGCAGTTTAGGCAGAAATAGTTGTTTCCTATTACAGCATTTATATTACAGAAGTCTGCAAACCCTTAAGTCAAATTTGTTTTTTCAGAGTTCCTTTCCTGTCTCCAGGCATCAAAAAATCCATCTGCCTCTTTTGACTTTTGGCCGATACCATTTGTTGCAGCTCTTCCTTTGCTGTTGCCAACTAATGCTTACTCCTTTTATAGTCTCTTGGACATCTAGATATATCTGTACTTTTCTCACAGTCACATTGCCTTCTGGGTTTTTTAGTCTCAACAGTAATGTCCAATGTGGCCGAATACGAAGAAGAAGAAGAAGAAGAAGAAGAAGAAGAAGAAGAAGAAGAAGAGTTTGGATTTGATATCCCGCCTTTCACTCCCTTTAAGGAGTCTCAAAGCGGCTAATATTCTCCTTTCCCTTCCTCCCCCACAACAAACACTCTGTGAGGTGAGTGGGGCTGAGAGACTTCAAAGAAGTGTGACTGGCCCAAGGTCACCCAGCAGCTGCATGTGGAGGAGCGGAGACGCGAACCCGGTTCCCCAGATTATGAGACTACCGCTCTTAACCACTACACCACACTGGCTGTCGTGATGGCTGGTGATGACTGGCTGGTGATGCAGCATTGCTAACTTGGCTTCTCTATATGGAAATCACAATCAGTAATTGAGCTGGAGAAAGGCAAGGCAGTGACGAGGTCAGTATGGTGTGGCAGCAGCAGCGGAGTTCACCCAAAGCTTCTGCTGCTGCACCCTCACCGTGCTGCCCTCCCTGTCCCCTGTCCCCTTTTGGATACTGGCAGTGACTTCCATATTGGGAGGCCAGGTGAGCTGTGTTGCCCTGCCCTGATCCATCCCAGCTGTTGTTGAGTCTCAAAGCTGGATGAATGGAGGAGAAACCAAACAGATATTTTAAATCGAAACAGACTCCAAGGCACATTTTAAATAGAGATGCTTATCGCATCATGACAACTACAAAATATGCCTCTTCAAGAAATGTGTATTTTTAGTACTGTGTCATACCTCTCCTTCAGGTTCTCAAATGATTCCTTACCCTGTGGAGAGAAACTTTTATATCTATTTATTTTTTGCCTCATTTTCAGGGCACTTCAGAAATGCTCATTAAAACATCTTATAAAACAATGACAATTAAAAACATACCTCCATCCAATGATCTCAAGGTTGCCAGAAACAGTATTCTTCAGTCACCAAATCCCTGAATAAACAGGAATGTTTTCAAATACCTCCTGAAAGTTAATTTTCACATGCAAGAATGGTTGGGTGAAAGAAAGAGGAAGGAGAATTTTTTGGCAGGCATACGACTAGTTATTTCTGAAAAGAGCTTCCTTCAGGCCAATGTTCTGGAGTTCCTTCTTTTGCACAGCATCCTTGACAGGCCATAACAATTTGAATATCCAGACATTTATAGATGGGTGTCACTCGCAAGAGAGAGGTTTGAATTCCCCAGAACCCTGGCAAAAACTAATGCTAATAATATGATTTGTTTTCAGTACCCCCCCACCCTCCGCTTCCCGCCAAGTCCAAACCATCAGTCTCATCAATCTGCTCTCCCACCCTTACAGGCAGATTTCTTTCACAAAGCCATATGAATAAATAACATGCAGGAGTGCTGTCAACTCTTGGTATACACAAACACTTCATTTTCACCTCTTATTGATTTTGGCCTTGCTGGTTTGTGTAGCTCCATGGACTTCACAACTTCAAATATGCATCTGTCCTGGCAGACTAGTCGTCAATCAAAGAAAGGTTTATTTGACTCCCTTGACATTTTTATCACTGGGACCTTTTTTAAAAATGTGACTATACAACAATTTTCATTTGGGACTCAAATTTTCAAAGCCTCTGAGAATATCTGGAGGACTTTTATATTTTTTTGTAGTCAAAGGTGTGATGGCACTTAGAATGATGTACTCATTCAAGAGGCATGAAAGAGTTTTTCGGAAATTTGATCTTGCTCAAAGTAATTTATTAGCGCAAAAAATGCTTATGCTCTCTTTCCCCTCCTCACATATCTGATAATCTATACCGCCTTTTTAAAAAAGTCACCAGAAAGTTCAAGCACAGCACAATCTTTCACACCTTCTGAAAAGGTGAAGGAAATCTCCTGACCTTTGCATTTCCAGTAAGAATTAAGTTACAGAAGATGATTTACCACAGTTGAGAGCCAGTGTGGTGTAGTGGTTAAGAGCGGTGGACTCGTAATCTGGGGAACCGGGTTCGCGTCTCCGCTCCTCCACATGCAGCTGCTGGGTGACCTTGGGCAAGTCACACTTCTCTGAAGTCTCTCAGCCCCACTCACTTCACAGAGTGTTTGTTGTGGGGGAGGAAGGGAAAGGAGAATGTTAGCCACTTTGAGACTCCTTAAAGGGAGTGAAAGGCGGGATATCAAATCCAAACTCTTCTTCTTCTTCTTCTTCTTAAAGCTGCATTTCCACTGTATGATTTCTTCTGTATGTCCCAAACTCGGATTTCGTAGTTTTGCAGCTTCAGGGAGATGCAAATACCTTGAATTGTTTTTTCAGCACTGTCCTGATTAAACCCACTCTTCCCTTTCTCTAGCTTAACATATAGAATTAACACATGCACTGATGGCAGTGTCACATGATCTTTGGACATTTGCAGTCTTTTGTCATGTGGTCTCTCACCTGGTCTTTCACTTGTTAGGGGCAGGATCACTTGATATCTTATTGTAGCTTTCCCCTGCCAAAAGTAAATCCTCCATGAGCACAAAGGCCAAACTGGATGTGACATACAGTTGTGCATATTCTTCCTTTCCGTTTCCTTCCTGGTAAGCAACCACACAGGATGTTTTCTTGAGTGGAGGACAGGTGTCAACCAAAGCTGGTCTATTAAAGCCAACACAGCACTGCCCCACCAACTTTCACCTGCCTCTACCTGCCAGCTTTCTTTGTTACAACCAGTACAGGGGCAGTACTGTCTGTCGGCTTCCTCCTCTCCAGCCTCAGTGTTGCCTTTGAAGAACTCAACAGGGAGGCGGATAGGGGGAAATATAGTGGTTCTGGCTGTCATCAACTGTGATGCTGCTTTTGTGAATAAAAAGTATACGGGGAAATATAGAGCAGCCTAGGCTTTTAAGATAAACCTTGGAATTCCTTGCTCACTCTGCCATCATTCTGCACGGTTTGGTGAATGGTCACAAAGATCTGCGCCTTCTCTGTGGTGGCACTGTGGTTCTGAAATACCCTCCAGGTCGAGATTTGGCAGGCTTCCTGTTAGATAGAAATTAGATAGTACTCTCTCTCTCTCTCTCTCTCTCTCTCTCTCTCTCTCTCTGTGTGTGCATACATATATATTGCTGCAGCTTGAAACTGGGTTTAAATTGATTTTAAACCTGATTTGCTGCTTTTAAGTTGCATTGTTCTTAATTTTGCATTTAACGACATTTTCTTTTTTTGATGGAGGTCATGGTTAGTGATTTCTGACAAAAGTGCAGATAAAAGGTGAACAAATCATGGTTTATACAACCGGTGAATTGCAAATAACCAACATTACCCAAGGTCAACTGAGATGTTATAATTCTATTTGCTCTATTCCAAATGAACTACAGCTACAATGCTAGCAGTCCCAAGGAGTGCTAATTGTGGGTAAATAATGACATTTTAATGCTGATTGCTCTCTAATAGACCCTATTATCCCCCCCCCCAAACAAATGCTAGTTTGTGCCAGATGTTCCCTTAGTAATGGAATCTCTTATTTATTTAACATGGCTGTGAGGCAGAACTGATCTTTTTTTTAAGTCTTATCTATTCTTGCTATTAATTTTAAGTGTTTAAAAATACTTTGCAAAGAGTATTGGAATTCAGTGGGGTGAGACATTTAGATACAAAAGACACCTGCATCTTACTTAGTCATTCTATTCATATGTCATACCAAATCGCATTTTGACATTTCATGAATGGTCCAAGAATGAGCTCCAAGCTTCAGTCCTGTGCTCACTTATCTGTAAGGAAGTCTCACTGAATGAAACTGACTTCCGAGCAGACATGTAGAGGATTGCACCAGCAAATAACGGCTTGTGTTTGTCTGCAAACTAAAATCAGATCCTGATTTACCATCCTAGTTTTCAGGGCAACTGCAGGCTGCAGATTGCCTGTTCAGATGTAATGTCAAGTTATAGTTTCCTGCAAACCAGAACGTAACTAATTTATCAGAGAACATGAGGGGAAGGGTCGGGGAAGGAGCGTGCAAATTCAGGGATGATTCATTCATGTAGTGTCAAGCCTGTAGGATAACCAGCCTCATATAACCAACATGCTTAATGCCATAGAGTAAGCATATAAAACATATAATGCACACAATTTTAAAAACGAATCGGGAAATAAGATCACTAGAGCAGCATTCATATGTGGAGGGCTCCTGAAGTAGGACTGTTTTGACCTGATGTATGAATTTTTGCAGGGACAGTACCTTCCTTTCTACTGGGAGGGAATTTCCATAGGACCGTTAAATCCAGAAACTACATCTGATTTAGCCACTGAGTCGTTCATTTGAAAGACCTAAAAAATTGATGGTGTGTGGTATAAGGTGTCCTGAATACTAGTGAAGTCTGAAGGGGAGATAGCTATATGACTCTGCTTACATATTCAGGTTGGGGTGGTGGTGGGGTGGGCATGCATATCTCAGAATGATCAAGGTACTCCCAGACTACCCAGAAATATGGATTTTAATTCCCCACATAATTCCTCACCTGATTCTTAGAAAATTGGAACATGCAGCATTTTTATAGCTAGTTGAACTTTAGCCCATGGGTAGGATTTCATTATAGGGGCCAGCACTACAGCACAATCTGAAGAATAGGTGAATTATAGGGATTAGGGACAGATTATGGAATCATAGAATTGTAGAGTTGGAAGGGACCATAAGGGTAATCTAGCCCGGCCTCCTGCAATGCAGGAATCTCTTGCCTAACATGGTGCATGCACCCATGACCCTGAGATTAAGAGTCTTATTCTCCACCCATCGAGATCTATCAATTCTGGTTTCTCTCAGTTTCTCATCTTTACAATCTTAAATTCAGTTCTCTACAGTCCTGCAGCAATTTGCATTCTTTTAAAGAAAACGTTCCCATAAACATTCTTTGGCATTTTACTGCAAATTTCACATAATATACAATTTTGGGCTATATCCAACATTAGTCTGACTTAGAGTAGATCAGCTGAAATTTGTGGTTGCTACTAATTTAGGTTAATTTCAGTGGGGCTACTTTGAGCAGGACTAGTTAAAACTCCTTGTATGCAGTTTTAACATTGCAAGAAACTTTCCCTAATAAAATTACATTATATTATGTGTTGTGTGCATATATATTTTATTGCACACTTTCCCTCAATATTTGCATTTTTGTACATCTTTATTGGTTGGAGAACTGCATCGGAAAATTCAGTTTGGAATTTCAACAGATAATTGTGTTCTGGTTTGAAAAGAGTGAATTAAATAGTATCTCATTAAATTGCAAACAATATTGAATTTCCTGCTTATCCCTGATGGGGATTCCATTTTTGCTTCATGCACACTTGACTCAGGCTCAGGGTTGGGAGGACAGGACACTCAAGGTGGCAAAATACAAGTTTCATCGATGTGTAAATCAATAAGCTTAGATCTCCGAAAGTTGCTGAGAGCAGTAAATGTTTCATGCTTTTTAAAAACACAAAACAAAACGAAAACCAATTTATACAGCACCCTACAGACAAAGGGCCACAATCCAGGGAGCTACATTAAGCACAACCTTTCATGTTGTTGTCCCTTCCTCTCTCAATTTATTTCCTGTCTTTCAAAGACATCTTTCACAGAATGGCAACAAAATACATTGTTGCACCTTTCCAGAAAATGAGTTGCAGTGCTAACCATGTTTACTCAGAAGCAAGGGCCTATTGAATTTCATGGAGTTTACTCTTTGCAAAGTGAAGTTAAGATTGCAGCCCTGCTGGATCTATTTCTGCGGTAGCTCAGAAATGAAAATTGGTCTCCTCTCCACCTCTTGACCTGATCTCATTTACCACTGCAATTGCTCTGATAAAGAAAGAATTTTGCATTCTTCTCAGATGTGTGATCTATTCAGTTTGTGACACTAGACGGTTTGGCTACTTTCCCCCTCCTCCTCCTTGCCTTTTAGTCAATTTCATTACTCAGCAGAAAGAGGCTTTGAGCTTGGGAGGATTGTCATACTAATCGCAGTGCAAGAACACACATACATAGGAGTGGAGATTCTGTCACAAAGCCCAAGGCTGCATTTGATGAAAGTGTTTGTGGTGCAATCCTGTACAGTGGTACCTCGCAAGACGAATGCCTCGGAAGACGAAAAACTCGCAAGACGAAAGAGTTTTTCGTTTTTTGAGTTGCTTCGCAAGAATGATTTCCCTATGGGCTTGCTTCGCAAGACGAAAAACGAAAACATCTTGCAAGTTTGTTTCCTTTTTCTTAAAACCGTTAATACCCAGGGTGACTTTGAGGAGCAACTCATAGCACGTGGTGTGGTAGCCTTTTTTGAGGTTTTTGAAGACTTTGGTGATTTTGAAGACTTTGGGAAACCGTGCTTCGCAAGACGAAAAAAATCGCAAGACGAAAAAACTCACAGAACGAATTAATTTCATCTTGCGAGGCACCACTATACAGTCATACCTCTTGTTACATTCAGTTCAGGTCACATCTTTTCAGGTTGTGTCCCGCGCCGACCCGGAAGTACCAGAAAGGGTTACTTCTGGGTTTCACTGCTCGCGCATGCACAGACACGCAAAATGACGTCACACACATGCGCAGAAGAAGCGAATCGTGACTTGCGCATGCACTGACATGGGTTGCGTTCCTTTCAGGTTGTGAACAGGGCTCCGGAACTCTTGATTCTGAATAGGGATTGGGTAGAAGTTCAATCCAGCTCACATTTAAAAGCAAATCCACCTAACTGGTACTTGCCCAAGCCATGTGCGAACTGAAGCACATACGCCCATTGAAAGACACCACCCTTCTTTGGATTTTGCCGTGCAGTGAAGCATGCAAAATTGCATATACTAGGTATGTGAATAAAAATGCGGGTGAAAATAACACACAACAATGCATTATACAGTACTGGGATAAGCTGCCTTAGAAAAATGTGCATTGTGCAAAACTGCATATAGGCATGCATGTATATTAAGAGAAATTTGCTCTGAAATGCTGATGAATCTTCTTTTTTTTGAGGGAGTAAGTGGTGATGTAGAAGTGGCTGTGGGGAGGGGGCAGAGAGACTGAGTTGTCTTTAGCGAGAGAGTGAATAGTTGATTTACTATGCCTGCATACACTGCAGTGGGGTGACCCAATTTGCACCAATAAGGGCTGAATGGAGCTGGCTTGGAAGCATCTGGGCTGCCCCAAATAGAATTGTGGCAGATTTGGATTAATTTTGGACTAGGCACATACTCTGGATGTTCTGGTGCCTGATCCACCATGATTTTCTAATCTGACTGCAACTCTGCAATTTTAGGTGCTGGTCCTGCAGGGCTAAAAAGATGGTCAGATGGCAACCTTTCCCCAGCAAACCCAACTTTGCAGCAGTATATTGCCAACCTCGAAGGGGCGTATTAACCTTTTGTACATATGTGTTGGGGAGGGGGATAGAGCTAGCATTTCAAAGAGCAAGAAGTATATTGATGGTGGTTTTTTCAGTGACCTTGTAAGGTCCTGCATTATTAAAGTGTCTCTCATGGAGCACAACCTACATTTCTGAGCTGTGCAATACTGACATGGTGAGAAAAAAAAGAGAAACCACGTGAACTGTATTCATACAACAATTTCAGGCCAGTTTTTTTAGTGTCATTTAAGGAGGATAGACTTTCCCCATCACTCCCCCAATGCATGAGCACCTTAGCAGATTTTACTGCCCTAATAAGGATAAGCAAGGGGTGTGTTTGTGTGTGTGAGCGGTGAATTCATAATGGAAATAGGTGGTTGCCAGGAGCCTTGTAGAATGTTCACAGATCCTTAAATAATTGAAATATAGTAGTATATGCCCTCCTGAGATTTACAAAGCAATCTAAGCAAAATAGAGTTATGTGTCTGGCTTTAAAATAAAGGTCATGACTAAAGACCAGTCTCCTATTACTTTTGTTACTACCACAGAAATGAATCTCATATGAGGCTGCCCTACAAATTGAGTCAGACCATTGTTCCCTCTAGTCTCCTGCTGTTTACTTTAACTGGCAGCAGTTTCCAAAGGCTCAGGTAAAAAAAAAATTCTTTTCCAGTTCTCTTACCAAAAAATCCTTCGAATTCTCAGTGGCAGGGCTTGAACTTAGAATCACAGATTTGAAGTGGTGGTCCTTGTGGACCAGATTTGGGGAAATTGTGTGTCCATCTTGCAGTGCCAGATTTGGGGCACTGTGGGCAGTTCCCCTGCCAAGGGGGCACAAAACAACAACCACATACAGTCATACCTCGGGTTAAATACGCTTCTAGTTGAGCGCGTTCGAGTTGCGCTCCTCAGCAACTCGGAAGTAACAGAGCACGTTACTTCTGGGTTTCGCCGCTTGCGCATGCACAGACACTCAAAATGACGTTATGCGCATGCATAGAAGTGGCGAAAAGCGACGCGCACATGCGTAGACGTGCCATCACTAGTTACGTTTACCTATAGATGTGAACGGGGCTCCGGAACGGATCCCGTTCGTATCTAGAGGTACCACTGTATATTTACATGGGTACCTACTGAGAAGATCCATAAAAGGCAACTCTACCAAAAGGAATTATTGTGAAAATAATAAATATTGGGGTGGGGGAGGGTGTGCCACATTTTGTCCTTACACAGAGCACCCTACTGGCAAAGTCCATCCCTGCATCTAGCATACCCTCCAAGTGTTCTGATTTTCCAGGAACAGTCCTGGAATCATGAAAGATATCCTGGCTTTTTATCCGATCCCAGAATGTCTCTACTTCCCTGCAAGTGCTGCCGCCGTTGAGCTCAGGAAGGAGGATGAGCTGTCACTTCTCCCAAGTGTTGCCTCTCCAGGGCCTCTCCATGGCTGCTGACTTCCTCCCTTGGGCAGCTCGTGGCAGCTGCTAGGGAGCAGGTGAGGAGCTGCAGAGGCCTGCTAGCTCTGAGGGGCAGGCAGAGGGCAGGGCCACTCTGGGAGGGAAGGAAGGGGGAGTGGAGTCGAGCGCAAGGAGACTTATTTAATTTTTTTTAGTAAAAAAATATATGCTTTGTACGTCTGTGTCTAATCTTGTCCCTTTCTAAAATTTCCTTTATCAGTGTGTGGGAACTGCCCCTGTTTCATCTGAGTAATGTCGGAGAATATGAATGTTGGAGCATATGTGCTGACCTTTAAAGCTCTAAACAGCCTCAGTCCAGTATACCTGAAGGAGCGTCTCCACCCCTATCGTTCTGCCCGGACATGAGGTCCAGCTCCGAGGGCCTTCTGGTGGTTCCCTTACTGCGAGAAGCCAAGTTGCAGGGAACCAGGCAGAGGGCCTTCTCGGTAGTGGCACCTGCCCTGTGGAACGCCCTCCTATCAGATGTCAAAGAGATGAACAAGTACCAGACTTTTAGAAGACATGTGAAGGCAGCCCTCTTTAGGGAAGCTTTTAATGTTTAATAGACTATTGTATTTTAATATTCTGTTGAAAGCCGCCCAGAGTGGCTGGGGAAACCCAGCCAGATGAGCAGGGTATAAATAATAAATTATTATTATTATTATTATTATTATTATTATTATTATTATTTAGTTAGGGGGCAAGCAGAAAGTGAGCATGGATCTCCGGCAGCTGTCTGGGTGAAGACCAGTTTATGGCTCCCTGAGGTCTAGCAACAGCAATGACTAAATGGCGTCCCTGTGTACCACCTGGTGTTTGCCGAACTAAAGCCCCAGCAAGCATGGCCAGTGGCGTAGCGTGGGGGGTGCAGGGGGGGCCGGCTGCACCGGGCGCAACATCGGGGGGGGGCGCGCTCACACTCGCAGCTCTCTGCCCCCTGCTAAAATCCACGGGTTAGGGGGCGCAAATTACTTGCCTTGCCCCGGGTGCTGACAACCCACGCTACGCCACTGAGCATGGCCAATGACCAGGAATGATTGGAGCTGCAGTTTCACAACACTTGGTAGACTAAAGTCTGCCCACATCTGTGGCATTCCACAGATCATGGCAACCTGTCCATAATTATTAGCATATGCCTGCTCTCCTCAGCCACCTGTTTCTCACAGCCTAGTCCAACCTCCTGCTTGAACTGGGGAACACAGAGCTATATAGCATGGCGCTTAAAGATCTTCAGCTAGGGAGAGCTCACCCTGGCCCATGCCAGATAATGAGTTCTATTATTAAACTGTTCTTAGCATTAATAGATGTCTCCTAATGCTCAACTGGGACGCGGGTGGTGCTATGGGTTAAACCACAGAGCCTAGGGCCTGCCGATCGGAAGGTTGGCGGTTCAAATACCCACGACGGGGTGAGCTCCTGCTGCTCGGTCCCTGCTCCTGCCAACCTAGCACTTTGAAAGCACGTCAAAGTGCAAGTAGATAAATAGGTACCGCTCCGGTGGGAAGGTAAACGGCGTTTCCGTGTGCTGCTCTGGTTCGCCAGAAGCGGCTTAGTCATGCTGGCCACATGACCTGGAAGCTGTACGCCGGCTCTCTTGGCCAATAAAGCGAGATGAGCGCCGCAACCCCAGAGTCGGCCACGACTGGACCTAATGGTCAGGGGTCCCTTTACCTTTACCTTAATGCTCAACTAAAATATATCATAAGCATATTGCACCTCTTCTAGGCTTGCCATGTGTATTTGCTCAAGAAGCTCAACAACTTTGTCAAAAAAAAAAAAAGCTGAACAATTTTTCTGTCCAGATTTTCACTGTTTGAAATATGGCAACCCTGACCTATTCCTTCCCTCTGGGCAGGGCAGAGAACAAGATTCTGGCCTATTCTGTAGGTCAGCCCTTCAGATATTTGAAGAGTGCTATCACACCCCCCTCACCCCACTCCTGGTCTTCACCTGTTTCCTTCAACCTTTACTTAAACCACATTGTTTTTTGCAACCCTGGCCCTTTTTTGTCGGGGGCCTCCTGTGTTTAAAGTTGGTGCTCTGCAACTGAGCTGCTTTTTCTTTGCTTTTGGAAGGGGGCCATATAAGCATTCAGTCTCTTAAGAGACTGAAAACCTGCAGTCAGTGATGGGGAACCACATTTGGTTTCTTGAGGGCCACATTTGCTTCTTGACAACCTTCCGTGGGCCACACTGCCAGTAGGAGGCGGGGACAGAGGCAGAAGTGGGTGGAGCAACAAATGTGGATTTGATTTTTGTACAGTAGGCTGGTTTCTGCACACACAAGTAAACCTTTCTATCCTCCATCCAGCCAAGGAAGAGGCAATATCAGAGTTCAAAGGCACATTCCAAACAGAACCACCCGCCACCTTCCTCATCCTCCTTGCGGGGAAGCTCAGGTAAAGGGAAAGGACACAGCTCCTTTAACCCTTCCAAACAATGCTCCTTGCTGGAGAGAAGACATGCAAAGAGGGGCTGCATCTCCTGCTGCCTTCTTCCTTTCTCTTCCCCCTCCCCTGAAAGCGAGGGAGACCACCACCAGCCATCCAACACTGGAGAGAGTGGCCATGGGGCATGCAGGAGGCTCTGCCAACATAAACAGCTTTGCAGAGCCCACGATCCTCCCTACGTCCTCCCACTGGCTCAGAGGGAGCTTGAGCCCCACGGTGCTCAGTCCCCATCCCTTTTGCAAAGATCTGCTTGGAGAAATGACGGAGCGTATGTTGCCAAACTACCAGTGGGGACAAAACAACCCAGACATTTTGGTAGGGTTGCCAAGGTAAAAAGTTGTTTTTTGAACACTTTGAACGGTTGCCATACATCCGGGTTTTATGACATTTTAGCCTGGACACTATTTTCAATAGGTGGATCCCGGACATATGGCAGCCCTCCAGAAACACTTGAAGAGGGTGCAAAAGTGGAGCCATAAAGAGTGTGTGAGAGAGAGTGAAAAGCAGGCTATGTGGCCAGGAGAGAGACTCAAGCCCATTAAATCATCACAACAACCCTGTGATGTAGGTTAGGCTAAGAGACAGTAACTGGCCTAAGATCAGCTTCATGGCTGAGTGGTGATTTAAACCCGGCCCTTCCAGGTCCTTAGCCCACCACTCTAACTGCTGCAGCACAATGGCTGTCTACTGGTACTGTAACACCACACTGGCTCCCCAGATTGTGGGCTACTCCCCCTGAGAGTCCCAGGCCTCTTTTTTGTGGCCTTTGGTGTGATTCTTTGCACCCACCCCTCTTAATTATTTTATTTTAGCCGATTTTGGCTTAAGTTCTCTAGATTTTTTCTTTCTTTCTACTTTGTTGTGTTAGCTCTCTGCTTTCTGCTTTGTTGTGTCTTGTACTTTGTGTCCTATATCTTACTGTTACGTTTTAATTATTGCAAGCCACCCCTGGGGCCTGCTTTGGCTGAGAAGTGAGATAAACATCCTCACATAAACAACTACATTCCTGACATTCTTCAGGCAGGTGAGACGCTAGCATTTCGGCAGTTCACATCTGAAAGGCTTCTACTACAATTGTGTTGGCAGCTTTAAAAAAAGATGTCACTACAAAACTGCTGCTTGGAAACAAAACCGAATGACCCCAAGGAAAAGGCAGGAATGCGACAGCTTGAGAGGAAAGTTGTCTGGATTTTCACAAATACAGGACAGGGGGAAAATGATATCGGCAATGGAGAGCGAAGCTATGGTGCAAGGAACCTTATCCTGTACTTGTCAGTAAGTTCCAGTGACTTCAAATTGCGGGCGTCAATGCAGCTCTGAAAAGCCAGGGATTTCCAGAACATGAGGCAGTAGTTTACACTAATCCCTCTTTTTCAAAGGAAGCATCTTCCCTTTTATTTCTAAGAGATAGACCCATCCCCCCCTTTGTCTCTCCCCCCCCCCCCCGCCACGAGTTTCTACCCAATCATACTTTTCTTGCAGTTTTCTTTGAAGTGATCTTCACCTTTCTGTGTCTAGCACAAAACATTAGCAAATGGCACACATGTATTTTGCTATGAAAGATACCAGGGGCACTTTCCCTCTTGACCTGAATCTCCTGTTGTAATTGCTGTTCTAACTGTCACGCTGCTTTATCAGGATTGCCTTATCGGGCATTTTAATTAGGGTGGTTTATATTTTAATGCTTTTTGAGATGGGATTGTTTTATTGTGTACTTTTTTTATTTATAAAAAAAGTGTATTTTACCAACTGTTGTACAGCAGGCTTTTATGTTTTATAAACTGCTTAGAAGCCATCTGAGCTGTATATTAATTCATTAAATAATAATCAAATTTTATTAGGGAAATAATGCTGTGTTCTACATGTGTGCTGAATAAAGATGGCTGCTTGAGGGATCAGCCTGACAGACAGCAGATAAGTTTCAGCATCTCAATCTAAGTATCTCCAAATTACAACTCACCGCCTGAAAAACAGAACACTTTATAATGCTGCTAATTTATTGGGAATTACAGTACACTGCCTTAGGAGCACATAATCAATGTGTAAAGGTGGGTTAAGGTTTTATTTGAATAATTAAATAAACGAGATCAATGCTGCCCTGGCTGGGCTCTGAGCTCTTGGGTAATTAAGTAACAGCCACCTCTTAACAGGCTGGTTTAGTGACAGAAGCTGTGGAGTCATCTCAATGGAAGGCTGGGCTTGGGTGGAGCCAAGATAAGGCAGGCTTATCCTTGCCCCTTCCAAGTATTTTGGTAGCTTGGGAAGTATAGAAATTTATGCTAAAGCGAATTTCCCTCTCTTGGGCATTCTGGACCACCCAGAGTCAGAAAGAAGGAGAAATTTGATTCAGTTCTCATTTAAAGGTGAGCCTATCTAATCCACACCTTCCTGAACAATATGAAACTGAACATTGTTCAAAATGTGTTCTTCATTGAAATTTGCGATGCAAAATTCTCCAGCTGAGTAATATGTACAAAAATGCCCACACCAGAGTAAAACTGCACGTATTGGTGAAAATGACATACAACAATGCATTATATTAGGGGAAATTGCTTTGCAAAAATGTGTTTATTAGGCAAAATAGCATAGAAAAATGTGCTTGCTATGAGAAATTTGCACTAAAGTGCTGATGAGTTTTCACGAGGACTTTACAAAAATATACATGTCTGATGTGGACATGTGGAGAACTGAATTTAAGACTGGAAAAATGAGAAATGCAGAGAATGTGAAATTGACAGATTCACCCACCCCTTACAGCTAGTGGGGGGAAAATGCCAAAAGTGTTGGCCCAGCTCTACCAGAAATATGCCAAATGCTTTGACAATCTCTGAAATGTAGAAGAAAAGTAAAATTTGCAAGAAAAACAAGTTGCAAACTTGTATGCAAAGTTGTTTTCCTTGGTGTGAAATTTTCCTTGGTGTTTTCTTTTTCTTCTTGGTGTTGCATTTTCTTTTTTCTCGCTCTCTCTTTGATATAAAATGATCTTTAGCCCCGAATACAGGATGTCTCTAAAGATTAACAGTTGGTTACTATTCACTGATGGAATTAATCACTTGCAATGTGTTTGCCTCGGTTGTCTGTTCAGTGCAGACAGACTCGGAGGAGGGGATAAAAATAGGATGTTTTTGCCTTCTCGCCATCTGGATTGGATTGCTGTGCTAGATCGTAACCTTTCTGCGAGTGTAAGATGAAGTAACTGCTGCTTATTTTACCCAGTTATATGTTGTGGACATGGCAATGTGGGATATACACAGTGTTGCATAGACATGGTACCAGTTAATGGTACCCATCACATGGTACCCATTATACATGACTAAGCCATTTCTCACCTTCTCACCCCTTGCCTTTTCCTGTAAGACCCATTACAGTCGTTAAGAGTCGTCAGCAGGCTCATCCCAGCTATCTGCCTATCTCCCATTCCCACCACCCTTCTGAGTAATACCCCTCCCCACCTTCTCACTATATAGAAGGATCTGGCAACTTCTGTTTCAGTGTATCTGAAGAAGTGTGCTTGCACACGAAAGCTCATACCAAGAACTAACTTAGTTGGTCTTAAAGGTGCTACTGGAAGGATTTTTTTTTTATATATAGACATGGTAGTAATGGTGAAATGACTGGTCTATTTCTGACCTGTGTCAATTTCAAATGTGTTCCTTTGGTCATATGGAAGGGCCATAGCTCAGTATTAGATATTCTACTCTGCATGCAGAAGGTTCCAGGTTCAGTTCTTGACATCTCCAGGTAGGACTGGAAATGTTCCCTGTCTGAAATGCTGAAGAGCCACTGGTAGTCAGTATGGATAATACAGTGGTACCTCTGGTTGCAAACAGGATCCGTTCTGGAGGCCCATTAAAAAAACATTAAAAAAAGAGCGCAACCCGCAGTGGCACGTCTGAGCACACACGGGTTATAATTCGCCGCTTCTGCACATGCGCGTGATGTCATTTTGTGCTTCTATGCATGCGCGAGCGGCAAAACCCAGAAGTAACCCTTTTCGGTACTTCTGGGTCACCACAGGATGTAACCTGAAAGAACGTAACATGAAGCGGACGTAACATGAGGTATCTAGATGGATTAATGGTCTAATGGTCTAAGTTCAAGGCAGCTTCTTAGGTTTCCTTTATAAGTCCATTCCATCCATTACTCAATGGTCTCAAGATCTTACTGTCCTTTCTGCATTTGAATGCATATCTCAGAATTGTTTAACCTGGTTTGGATATCTGTTTGGATATACAGTATGGACTGCCTGTGTTAATACATATTATAAATTAGGATTGATGGCTCATGCTTAATGTGGGCTGACATAGTTTCTTTCTCCCGCCATTGTTATTATTATTATTTAATGGATCTCTTCAGAGCTCACCCAGGACTGAACAATGGGACCCGACTGAAGAGTCCTTTCATAGCTCAGAATATACCTGGAGTGGTTTCTCCATAACATGATAATGATGAGAAAATAATTTTGTGACTAACTAGGAACTGACGTGAGTAGATAAATTGAATTTCTGTATATCCCTCTGGTAGCAAATTCCTGTTCTGAAGACATGCTAATAGCTCTTAATGGACTGGCCAGCAGTGGTAGTGCTTTAAGGGTGGTGCAAAGTTTATTGCAAATGAGCTCTCAGAGGACTTCATTCTGGGTGTGTTCTTAGATGATTTGTTCTGAATTAGGCCAAAAGGGAAACATCTACATACCCAGGGTTCTCATGCAGTTATGTGAAGCTGGTGAGAGGTGATCCCGTCGAGGCTAAGAGCTGTGAGCTTAAGCTTTCTTGCTGTGGCTTTTCTTGCTTTGCCAGCTTTTTCTAGGCAAAGCGAGAACAGCTAGAATTTAAGCACTTAGAGTAGGAAGCTCAAAAGGCCAGCGAGACTGAGTAATTCAATAACAAAGAGGATATTTGAGTAAGTAGTCCATAATGGGCATTCTTGAACGTGGCACCTTAGTTGGTTGCCTGCCATTAAATTCAGCTATCTTCCTTTATTTATTACATTTTTATATCACCCTGAGTTCCCTGGTGGTTTACATACCATTAAAAATACAATTAAAATTTTAAGCTGTAATGAAATATTAAAACCAAATATAAATAAATCAAAACAGCTAAAACCAGCAACGATGACAACTGCTGAAAACAATTTAAAACTAGTATAAAACCAGGGGGGAATAAGTTAGTGCAAAGTTATGAAAGCACTAGAGTAAATGAATCAATTGTAAAAAAAGAAAGAAAGAAAAAGGCCTGAGAGAATGAAATAGCTGGTGCCTCAAAGACTATAGAGTGGTACCTCAGGTTAAGTACTTAATTCGTTCCGGAGGTCTGTACTTAACCTGAAAATGTTTTTAACCTGAAGCACCACTTTAGCTAATGGGGCCTCCTGCTGCTGCCGCACCGCCGGAGCACGATTTCTGTTCTCAACCTAAAGCAAAGTTCTTAACCTGAAGCACTATTTCTGGGTTAGCGGAGTATGTAACTTGAAGCGTATGTAACCTGAGGTACCACTGTAGCATAGGTGTGAAGTGAACCTATCTGGAGAGGGCAATCCATAAGCACGGTGCCACCACTAAAAATACCCTTCCTTTGAGTGTTCCCTACCTCATTTCACTGATAGAGATGAGGGAGAAATTTGAGCCTGGCAATATCTTCTTTGGGCTCTCTGTTGGGTCTTCTGAGGGAAGTGCATTCTGGAATTGTTTTTTTTCTGTGGGGGGGGGGGGAAACCCTGCAGCCTATGAAACTAGAAAAAAGAACCTTGAGTGTGCTATATTTCTGCACATCTTCTTTTAGCTGTAGGTCTGAGCATATTTATTTCAAAAGACACACTAAGGACTTATCCACACATACCTTTCCTCTGTGCTTACATGGTATAGTCTGCATTTTCAAGGTCCATGCCTAAGTGCCTTCCCCACCCACTCTGGAGCTTTTCCCACAAAAAACCTACTCTTTAAAGCTGTATTGGAGCAAAAGGCAAACCACAGAAAACCCGATGCAGCTTTAAAGAACAGATTTTTGTGGGGAAAGCTCCAGAGTAATAATAATAATAATAATAATAATAACCACCAAGCTTTAAAGTGCAGAGCCGTACCTGGAAAGAGAAGGGCAAAAGATAAGTCTGGATAAGCCCTGAATGCAACAGACAGTAAGAAAATATGTTAGGACTTGACCTCTTGGTTGCAAAATCAAGGCACCAATTTGCATCTAATCTTGATTTGCTTGTGGTGTCTTAGATAGGCACTGAACTGTAAGTAAATTTCAAATGTGTGTGGGTTTTTTTTAAAGAGACATTTAGTTCGAAAGTCAACATGATGAAGAGTCTGTTTAAGAGAGAATGCTCTCTTCCTATGTTCTGGATCAATAAATTAAACAAATTAATTAAGTCAAGTTATCAAGACTGTTGTGCAGAAAAGGCAGCAGAGCCATCCATTTATCAGGGGGTGGAGACTCTATGGGAATATAAAACAATCTCATAAGGTCTAAAAATGAGCAGGTATGCAGAATGCCTAAGCAATGCCCATCATCTGATCCCAAATGATATAAAGAGTGAGTAGGATAAATTGGTCAGCCCAAATAATTACTTGAGGTTGGAGACTGAGCTTTCTGTTGCAAAGAGTTACCCAATTTATTCCTAAATTCTTCCATTTCTTGGCATAAATTATATTCATATAAACAAACATATGCAGACACTCACATACATAGTAGGACTGCATGGGTTTTAGTTGATTGGTACGTTGATTATATTTGCCTCTAGTTCTTAGATAACTGTAGGAACTGTTTGACAGTGGAGTGGACTGTCTTGGGAGGTTGTGTGTTCTCCTTGACTGGCAATATTTAAGTAGAAGCTGCAGAAATTGTCATCTGGATTCCTCCCCAGGAGATACAACTATAGGGAAAGAGCTGAATGTCTGTAACTGGAAAGGGAGCCAATTAATCTTTCCCACCCCAAGTCTATCACCAATGAACGGAACCTGTCTAGGTAATGCCATCCATATATGTGGGAACTCTGTCCATATGAAAAGTGCTTCTCCTTCAAATGAATACAAGATCCAGCCAGTGGAGGCTATTGCATTAGGGTGAATGGGGCACTGTTTAACCAACATCAGTCTGCCCTCATCCAATCCACCTGCTACTTCGCTACTTGCAACCAACCTAAGGAGTGGCACTTTCTGTCAACTCCTTCCACCTTATTTGAGATGAAGGAGTTGAGACTGTGGGCTCTATCCAGCCTCATATAACCAACATGCTTTACTCTAATTAATGCATAGAGGGGTTAATACCATAGAGTATGCTTACCTAGATCACACCACCTTACTGTTGGAGGAAGGGTTACCTTATCATGTAAACCCTGCCAGTAAGGATGTTTAAGCTTAGACGCTCCAAGCTTAGACCATGTGGTGTTAGCAAGCCATCTTTGTGTTTCTATACAAATGATTCAGAAACATTATGGAACCTAAGTTACGCTGCCCTTCTTTTCTTGTTGCTGTATGGAAAAGCACATAAATCTGACCTTTGAAGAGTGTGTAAGTAAACCACTTACTTTTTAACTTAGCAAACATGTGGTAGCTTTCTATGCAAAGAAAAGTGGGAAGCAACTTAGACGGGGATATTTTAAATGGTTGATAGCCTATTTCCCCCAAATTTGCTGTATGTTTTGTGATTTTAAATCTCTGATCGGGCACCTTCACCAAAGACTACTTGCCCAAAACCTGTATCTAGGCATCTAGGGAATTCTCGCTCTTTATTATACCTAATATCTATTTTCCCATTTTAACCAAAATACAAAAACCAACAGAGACTAAGGTGTTGCCCTTGTCAAACTCAGCAGGGAGGAGGATGGGAACTAAACTACAATCAGCTGGCTCTGCCTGTCATTGGCTTTGGCTCCACCTATTTATGGTTTCTCTGCCTTTCGCCATATCAGTCCCAATGGACACCAGTCATCAACGGATCCAGCAATGGGGCGCGGGGCATTTGCTTCCCTTCTCTCTGATACCAGCTTCTTTCTTTGGCAGCAACCACACACATCCTGCTATATCTAGTTCCCATCTTCCTTTCAGGCAAGAAAGGGTATGGCAGCAATAGGGCAGCCACTCGTTAATTCCTGACTTGGAGGACATTTCTCTAAGGGAGATGGCATGTTTACTGCAAACAGCAAACGAAGTGAGAGGAAGGACTAGGTGACCTGCACCACCAAGAGGGGATGTTGCAGCACAGTGCCATGTAGCCACACATAAATATTATTTATTGGCCTTCTTAAGCAGCTAGAATGTATTTGCAGCAGCAACAGAGAATTTCCATGCAGCCCTTCGCATACAGAAAAAGCATACTCACTATTAATCTCCATGTGAGGAGAGGTGTTTCTCAGAATGAAGCATCCAGCACAGAAGAAGCATCCCGACCTCTTTTGGCAAGTGTATTTTGCAACATGTCATTGATGCCATTAATAGTGCATTACTGTTGGGTCCACATTATTCCACTTTATTAGTTGTTCTGTGATGCTTTGCCAATGCTACTACATTTTTGTCATCTGTAGGGGGACCCTACTGCTGTTGTGCAAGAAAAATAAATAAATCAGAACTCCACACACACACACACACACACACACACACACATTACAGGATTTATTATTCCTGCATTGCAGGGCGTTGGACTAGATGACTCCTACGATCCTTTCCAAATCTACAATTCTATTATTTCAATAGGGCGTTATGGGACATCCACTGTTCATAAATGAAGCAGTATGTCCATCCCAAATCTTTTGCCTGTGCAGACTGTTTCAATAGTGGAATAAGGTATAACCACCACCCTGATACCAGCATGAGCACAAATGATCATGAATGCACAATAGACAGGACATCTGGAGGAGCCCTCTGTCTAGGCAATTACAGGTGACCTTCTGTGGTTATGCAAACCACTTACAGTGGTACCTCCGGTTACGAACTTAATCTGTTCCAGAGGTCCATTCTTAAGCCAAAACCGTTCATAACCCGAGGTGCGCTTTTGCTAATGGTGCCTCCCACTGCTGCCAAGCCACCGGGGCATGACTTCTGCTCGCATCCCGGAGCAAAGTTCGCAACAAGGGGCATCTACTTCCGGGTTAGCAGAGCTCGTAATTCGCAGTGTTCACAAGGAGGATGGTACATAACACGAGGTTCCACTGTACATTAATTTGGGGGTGGGGATGATACAGTCTATAAAATTTTGTTGCGCAAATAAATAAAAAGACACATGGATGAATGAATCTGTCAGCTTCTGTTTCTGTTTCTCATTTTTAATGCACACTTTCTCCCCTAATGAATGCATTTTTGTAATAATTTGTTTGAGAGCTTGTATCAGAAAATTTGGAGAGGGGCAAATTAGGAAGGCTTGTTGTATTTCTGTTTTTGTGTGTTCTTTGAGGAACTTCAAATTAGGCAGCTTCATATGAAAACATAGTGGTTCCTTCTCTTCCCTATGAGTTGTCAGACAGGCAGCTGTACTCCAGGTTCTCAGGCAGAAGTCTTTCCCACTCTTTGCTCCCTCATCCTTTTAAATAATAAATAAATGAAAAATAAATAAATAGGAGGTGCCAGGGACTCAACCCTATAACTGCACCTTGCAAAGTTCTGACACTGGACTGAGGTCATCTCATTTTCAGTCCTTCTGCTCCTTTTGGTTTCTTTGTCTCTGGCTCCTGCAGGCCTTGAGGTCAGCATACAGCTGAACTGGAGATATAAGACATGAGTTTTATTTTAATGCAGGTTTCTCCTGGTGTCTCATCTGCATAGGACCAGCTATAAGATTTTGTGTCATCTCATTCTCCATGCATGGTGGTGGATGGCTGTGCTACATAGTCTGCAGGTTTTTTGTTTTTTGTTTACAAGGCAGGAGCGTGGTTTAGTTTTTGCCTTCCTGTTTAGCACAAAAGAGCCATCTTATTGCTTTTGGTTTGGTGCAGCTTCTACATTCTCATGGGAAGTAGCATGCCTGGTGGGGCAGTACCACTACCCTCATTCCTGGCAGATAAGGTGGGTAGAGGTGCGATGGTGGAGAGGTTAGCATGGTGCAAACACTGGTGGAGGCATGGAGCCAATCCCTTGCTCCTGCTAGTGTATTTGCACCATGCTACCTGCGCTGTGGGTTAAACCACAGAGCCTAGGACTTGCCAATCAGAAGGTCGGCGGTTCGAATCCCCGCAACAGGGTGAGCTCCCGTTGCTCGGTCCCTGCTCCTGCCAACCTAGGAGTTCGAAAGCATGTCAAAGTGCAAGTAGATAAATAGGTACCACTCCAGCGGGAAGATAAACGGTGTTTCCGTGAGCTGCTCTGGTTCTCCAGAAGCGGCTTAGTTATGTTGGCCACATGACCCGGAAGCTGTACGCCGGCTCCCTCGGCCAATAAAGCGAGATGAGCACCGCAACCCCAGAGTTGGTCACGACTGGACCTAATGGTCAGGGGTCCCTTTACCTTTACCTTACCTGTCATCCTTGCCTCCCCTCCCTTCTCCTTCACAGTAAGCAACAGCAACCTACCTGTTGGAAAGTTATTGTGATTATGCTGCCCCATCTGGCGAGCTGTTTCTGCTTTTTAATTTCACACATGCACTGGTGGGGGAGGGGGCTTAAGTGACAGCCACCTTTTTCCAGGAAAGAGGTGATGACAATTTATCTAGTATATTAGTTTATCTTTTCTTTTTACAAAGTGTTTCTACAAAATATCCAGAACTGCTTATCAAACATTTTAAATCCACAGCATAGTATAAAACATGCTGTTAGCTAAGTCACTTAAATAATGCAGACCAAGTTCAGAGAGAAAAGAAATCCTGATAATTCTTTACTGCGGAAACTGAGCAAAAAATGCTGTGTAATTTGAGGAGGAAAAGGTTAATCTCTTAATCTCAGGGTCATGGTTTTGAGCCCCACATTGGGCATAGGATTCCTGCATTGCAGGGGGTTGGACTAGATGACCCTCGTGGTCCCTTCCAACTCTACAATTCTATGATTCTACATCTGGCCTTGTAAATAGCAAGGAGACACTCAACCAAACACCAAAAGGAAAACTCCCTGCGACCTACACAACCGAGCACATGCTCTGATGTCTTAGACATCATACCACTCTACCTGGTTGCTAAGCAGTACCTCTACACCACCTCTTTGTTAGCTGAGTTGCCGATAACAGAATTAGCCCTTGAGTTACAAAATGAATAATCCCTGCTGTTGCACTTCCAGTAGGCTCAGCTCAGAGAATAACTCCCTGATTGAAGAGGTACCACACTGTATTGCCTAAGGCTGTGCATGGCACCCTCCCTCTGCCTTGTGGTCCCAATATCTGCTCCCCCAGATCAGATTCTCAGCCATGGGTCAGACTAGGGACTCCGTGCCCCAACCTGGAACCACCCTCAAAGTAAATGGGGTGGGCAAAAGGTTTCTAAAATCATATTTTTAGCATATAATTGGGAGGGGAGCAGGGGAAGGAGGAGAGACTACATTTCCTTCCCCCCTTCCGGACCTGCAGGATGTTGCTCATTTCATCTACAGAAGTTGTTCATGAAGCTGTAGCAACCAAAACTTCACAGGATAAAATTCTCTGAATACCCACTGAATGTTTCTCTTTCTTGCCCACGTGTCTGCCTCTCCTTCCAATGCCACACCCCCTGACAACCCTAGATTGCACTGGGTTGCTGACCCCAACCTGTGGTGACCTGGGTCTATCTCAGCCTGATTTGAATGATACCTGGATTCCCCCAAACTCAGCCTGAATTCGTCCAAGCTTTAGCTGAATTGAATGCACACACAGCCCTAGGATTGGCCACTGCTTGTTATGCTACATACTCTTAGTCTTAAGAAGGGAGAGGAAGGATGGGGTCCACTGTGGAGTTAAGCCCATGGCTGTATCTGACGGCCATAAAAACTACTGTTTGTTACAAGTTACTTTGAGTGCCATTGTGTTTGTTGATAGGAACAGGTTGAACAATGAAGTCTTAGAGTTTCTCCTAGCTAGCCCTGAGATGACAAGGATATAATAAAGAGTGTAATAGCACTGTTTTTCAGGGTGCTGATGTAGACCACAGTTTGCATGCACTTCCATTTCTCAGAGGCAGTATTTTTTATTTTTAGTTTCCAGTGGCATCATTTTCTACCTTTTTTATTGCTAGCTAGCATTTCATTTCAGGAAAGGTTATTAACAATCTCTTAAGACTTATAGTGCATTTTCAAGTTTCTGATTCTACCTGACCTGTAATTAATATTGGGGGGTTTTCATTTTGTGATTAATATTTAGCTTTGGCGACAAATCGCAAACAAACTTTTGAAAAAGGGAGATTTATTCCTGCCTTTTGCCTGCTTTCCCTCCCCTTTTACTTCACAAATAAATGGAACGTTCCCTTAATCATTTGTCATTTGAGAATTTTTGCCAGTTTTAATTCAGTAAAAAGTAGCAGTCATTTCTCATATTTATCTGCAAATTGCATTGACTCTGCCTGCAGTCATATTAGGTGGTAATGATTTATAGGTCCTCTAATAATTTATCTGATTATGCAAGTTACGTTCCATTTTTTTAAAAGAGCTATTGAATTATTGCTCGTGGGCATGGGGCAAAGAGAAATAAGTCCCAGGGACTCTGCTAGCTTTGTGGTTTAGCTTTGCCTATGCGATACATTAATTTAGTTGTATGTATGAATCAGACTGGCCATTTATTATGGGAGTGGAATACAATCTGACTGTGGAAGAAATCAAAGAAACTGTGGATTGGTTCCATATCACCTAATGTTATGCTAAAATCTGTCCTCAAAATTCTTTTAAGGGTTCTTCTCTCCCCCACCCCATTAAATAAGCTTCTGTTTTTCTTTCTCATTCACAGGGCACTTAAGAATTTGTTTGATATTTCTGGCATGTGCAAGATTGACATTAGGTGTGAGGTGGCTAAGGGTGATGGTGGTGATTTGTGTTTACATTAAACATTTGTCTGATGGTCTGCAGCCTCCCTGGCTGCCTGTGTTTCCTGATCTGAAAAAGCCCCAGGGGAGGAGTTACCTCATGATATGCTCACCTGGGCTTTAACTGAGGTGCAGTAAGCCAGATAGGTTGGTTGTTGAATATCTGCAATGGGTATGCTTGCAGATTTTGCTTTTAAGGGAAATCCTTCCTTTTATCTGTCAGGGGCATGGTAGGCAGTCTCCCCAGTTTCCCTCACTTAAGTCCAGTTGAGGATAACATGGGCTTTTCAGGAAGTGCAGGCACCCAGGAAGACTGGGAAGAATGCAAACCACTGGAGGGATTCTTTGTAAAATGAAAGTAACAAAAGCACTTAGCCACCTGCGGAAGTTGGGTAAGCACAACAAAAAAACCTCTCTGCACTTATAATTTTTGAATAAATTTATAATAATCAATATTATTCATTATTATTTCATTATTAATTTTTTAAAATCTGTTCTTCATTCTAGTGTCCCAGGGTGGGTTACAACCATTTAAAACACAGCCTTAAAAACAGTTCAAAATGACTTACAGTCACAAACAATTGGGTGGATCCTAAAAATATACACCTCAGGTGTCAAAGCTAGGGTGAAGAGGTGCATTTAGTGAAGACTGATGAAGAACGGACCCTAAAAATGCTTAACTAACATTGGCTTCTTGTGCATAGTATTGCTCCCTAAGAAACTGAGTTGTGTTCTAAACTGTGCATGCAATGATGCACACATAGTACATGGTGTGTGTGTGTGTGTGTGTGTGTGTGTGTGTGTCTGTTAATGGAATAATGGATATTTTCCATGGCATTGATTCAGCAAGAGCAAGTAATGCAGAATGCCAAAATTCACAGAGAAATTTGCCTGGGGATGATTTCAGGAGCATCTTGGGGTATGGTGGTGGTACATGGTGTGGTTGAATTCATTCTTCAGAAATGTGGGACAAAAGGTGGTGTTTATTGAAGTATTGCCCTGCTGTGCTTACTAAGTTCACACTTGATGAAATTTGTTGTGGGCTCCCTCTGTTTGGGCATGATCAAGTGCAAGATTCATAGGGTGTGAAATTAGTTTTAGGGGTATGGGAAGCATCTTAGCAGTTCCATAATGCTTTGCAGATCTACTGCGGTCTTATTGAATGGATCTGACTCCTTAAATATCACTGAACTAGATTCTCAGTGAATCCTAAGTAACTTTTCTATTTAACCCCCCCAAAAAAACCATCAAATAATTTTAGAGCTAAAATCGAGATTATAAGGTCTTCTCTTTCAATATTACTATCTCCACTTGTGCTGAAATGTGGATTCTTTTGCTGCTGAGAGGTATTATTATTGTTTTAGGCAGTTTTAATGACTAGTAACACCTGTTCTTCATGCAGGATGTGGGATCCAGGAGGTACAGAGGGGTACATTAGATGCTGATGAGAACGGCCAGTTGTACAATCAAACAGCTGTCAGATTTAAGGACTTTGGGGTCCTGTTGTGCTCAGGTCCTGCTTTGGAGCTTCCCATGGGCATCTGTTTGGGCACTGTGAGAAGAGGATGCTGACTAGATGAAACATTTGCATGATCTAAGAGGGCTCTAATGTTCTTAAGGGTTGATGCTGGTGACACCGTTGGAGCAGAGTTAACTGATGTTTTCACTTTTGCAAAAGATGATGCTATCAGCGAATATCCTCATTACTCAGTAGGAATCAACACCTCTGGTTCAGAACTCACACTTACTCTATGAAGTGGAGATGAGCCTTCCAATGAAGTTTTTCAAGCCCAGTTGTTGTTGCTTTAATAAAACAACTTTGTGCATCAGAGAAATGAAGCCTGTCCCTTTCTTGTTCTGCAGGGATGAAGTCATTCCTAAGTCACTTGAGACATCTTAAGAGCCCTCTTAGGATTGGGCTATAATTGGTAACCGGAGTTGTACCATTGGCACTTCTGTTAGGTCTCCAAGAATTGAAACTAACTAGAGGGCCTTAGATTAATATTGATTCCCAGATTTCATGTTCTTAGTTCCTGCTAATTGTTTAGCAGAGGCTGAGCCCAGCTCTGCTTTTCTTTCCTGCTCCATAGTTTCTATACCATTTCTATACTGAATTCTCAGCTACAATTCCCAGACTGATTCATGATATTGTCTTTTTCTCTTTGCCTCCACTGCATGCATGCATGCAAGCAAGCAAGCACACGCACATATATATAACAGGAGGAATTCAACATAGTGATAAGCAGATCTAGTTTCTGCCTGCCTGATGGAACAATTTGCCCTCTCCTCCCCGTGCATGCTGTTCTGGGGAATTCTTCTGATACCCACATAACCCAATTTTGGGGTGTAGTGGAGGGAAAGAGAGGGTGGGAAAAGTCCTGTTGCACTAGTGGAAGTCCTTGAATGTGGGACTAGTTAGTTGAATCCAGAATCTATTGGCAGTTCACTGCTCATCTGACTCTCCTACACTGCCCTGTCTTCAGAAAGGATGCCTTCAGTCCCAGCTAGTCATTGCAGTGCTTGGGCCTGAAAGTGAGTCCTGCAATCTGCAGGTGGACTTGGGAGGGAATGTTGCCTTCAGCTGAGAGGCATATGTTTAAATGGAGTAGATCAGGGCTGGGAAGCCCAAGGACCTCCTAATGGTTTTGGACTATAAGCTCCCATCACTTCTGACCATGGACCTTGTTGGTTGGGGCTGATGAAATATTGAATCCAAGAACATCCGGAGAGCTGCAGGTTATTCACCCTTGTGTTTGTGGTTTGATGGATTGTTTGTCTATTCCAGCAGGGCTTGTATAGTATATCTGTGTTTTAGGGAGTGGGTAAGTGGGAGGTCAATGTGGTGCCGCAAACTGAAAAATACATTACGAGGGGCTCAAACTCCTGAGGTTGCAACTCTCACTTTCAGTCAGGGCTGGGGAACCTGTGATCTCCAGATGTTAGCAGACTCTTGACTACTCTCAACCCCAGCTAGCGTGGCTGATGGTCAGGATGATGGGAGTTGTAGTCCACCAACATCTGGAGGGTTGCACCTTCTTTGCCCCTGATTTAAATAATCTCTCCTCTTTCCCCATTCACTCATGGTGCTTGTTTCAGAAGACTCTCGCTTCTTTTGGAAAGATGCCGATGAGACCATTCCTCTGCTCTGTGGAATAATATTTCCCCTCCTTTACCTTTCTTGCAAGAGGGATGTTTTTGCTTTTTGATAGATTTACATATTAAAGGCAGATGTGTACTCAGAAACATCTGTCAAAGCTGCTGAAGCACAAAGCCTCTTTTGCATCAATATTTAGTTTACAGTGACGTGATTCCACTTAATTTTTTTCACATGATACCAGTTTGTGCCCTGGCCAGCGCTATGTAGCACTGCAGAGGCCACTAGCAAATAATGAATGCCCACCTTTCATTTTTTGCTTTTAAAAAAACCACTTCATTAGTGTGCAAACTCTGGAATTCACTTCCACATGATATAGTGATGGCTGCCAGCTATGATGGCTTTAAAAGATATTTCGTGGAGGGTAAGGCAAACAGTAGTTTCCTAGCCATGATGGCTATGTCCTTGGAGGCAGGATGTTTCTCATTACCCATTGCTGGGAATCACAAGAGGAGAGAGAGCTGTTGTTCTCAGGTTCTGCTTGCAGATACCCCATATGGTTGGTCACCATGAGAAAAGGATGCTGGACTAGATAGGCCTTTGAGCTAATCTGGTAGGGCTATTCTTATGTTCCCATATCATCTTATGGGAACAGGTACACATTCATGCACCATCCAAGTGATTAGCTAAAGTAAGGATGGGCCAGCTTTTCTCAGTTGAGTGCCCCATTCCTTCAGGGGCAATGTGTCTCAGATTAGAAATCCCAGTCCCCATCAGAGTAGCTGTAAACCCCACTGTCTGGGTCTGCCATATAAGTCTGCTCACCCCTTTTGGTGTGGTGGCATTGCAGGATGGCAGTGGCTCCACTGGGGCCTCAACGAGGGAGCCATGGCTTCAGTGCCCTTCCTCCTATCAGGAGCCGGATCCTAGCCTGCACACTGCTTTGGCAAATGGGAATGCAGGCTGGGGCTCAAGCTGTGCCAGGGAGTGGAGCCATGGAGCAGGAAGGCTTCCACTGGCTCCGCCTCTTGGCCATTTAAGCAGCCAGCACCTGTTTGTTCCTTTGTCGGGTTTCCCCGCCCATCCACCCTCGGTTTAAGATGATAGTCAATGACTTTGCTGTGGCTACGGTGGTCACCATTCTTTAAGGGGCCAGTTAGGAATTTGCTCACTGGGCTAATTGACAGTGACCTAGTGGTTTTTCCTACCTCATTGCAATTGCTACAACTGGTTGGGCATAGGGGCAATCCTTTGTCTTAGATGGAGGGGAGGTTGTAGTCTCCAACTGCCCCTCTAAACACTGTGGTATCCTGTTAAAGGGATCTGGGGGAAGTGGTCGTGTCCACATACCCAGGTGGGGACAGGGCCTAAGGCACTCCCCCCAGTCAGTGGTCCCTGCGGGGGTCACCCTATCTGATGTAAGTCTTAGGAACCCCCCTAAATGGATTGAGCATGCATCACTTCCAGCAGGTGAGCCAAAATGATTTTTTATTGCCCCATGCCCAAGCTAAAACTCTTTCATCTGTATTCAATAAAGTTGTGGCCAGTTTTGATCCAAAATTGTCTTATTGGTCTCTTATTTATATGGGTTGGGGTATGGGGAGCACAATGCCTGGGCCTGTAAGAATGCAGAGCACAAAACGTCAACAGGCTTTTGTGTCCTCTGCCAACAAGATCTGGCAAGAGGGAAGGATTGAACAGGAAAGAAGAAACTTTTGATTGGATGAAAGAATAAGGCAGCTTCAGAAGGCCACCTAAAAAATAGGTCAGGGCTACATGTTGCCCAGTTGTTAGCTAAAGGCTCCCATTAACTCAGAGTTACTCACCTTCGACAAAGGCTACCCATTGTGCCTCTTTACATGCCATGCTTCCTTCCCACCAGGCTCTTCTAAGGCTGGATGATTCAGCCCTTATCTCTGTCTCAGGTAGGATCAGATCATTCCATTACTACTGATGCAGAGGCACACAGAATTACCCACCCTTGGGGGAAGTTGCCCATCATGGTTTTGGCCATGATGGTCTCCTTCTCATCAGGTGGCATGATCACACGGGCACTCAAGGGGTGGACTCTCATGGGGAAAGGAAACTCATTCTCCTACACTTTATAAAATTAAACCTTTAGGGGTGCAGCAGTGGAAATGCACCTCCAGTTTTAATTCAGCAAAAAAAGGGGGGCTTCTGCCGTTGGACATTTGGGAAATGGTAATCACGGGGTTGCTATGGAGTTGAGGATCTGGTCCTTCAATGATGACTGAGCTGGTTTGAAACATAAAACAAGAAAAAATCCCCTCCAATGCTTAAGCAGGTTTTTTCACACTTCTACATAAAATGTGTGCTTCGCCATGGCAGCTGACTGAATCTCTGGTGTTTGCATGCACACACAGCAAATAAACATGGCTTTTTTGGTGACTGTAGGGTTGGAAGTAAGATTCGGGTATTGGAGGTTTCCCTCCATATCTAAATCAAAATGTTATATTCGCTCCCTGAATGTGCAATGGATGGGCTGTTGATTATCCTTGAAAAGCGTTTTTGTGCATCTGTATTTGCTGTTTAATTTGTTGCAACTCTTTTATTTCTCATTTTCTTTCAAATGAGAGAAAATTAATACAAAGGAGAAAATACTTGTTCCTCTCAAATATTTAGTTTCTTTTCTCCACTGGGGATTCTAAAATAAACACCCAGCAATCTGAATTTAAATAGCAAGGTATCAGTCTGGCTCTTTCAGTTGGCTGCTGTTACTCATGAGGATACGGTTACAGTAGATTATATGGGGATACCTGAGTCTTCTGTTTTACATTTTCAATCAGCGTATTATAGATGAACTGTGAAAATTGGAGATAGCTTTTTATGATAATTGGAAGATGTTTTCCTTGAAGTATGGAAGGCCCTTGAGAGAACTCAAATTGCTTGTCTGTAATTTTGTTATAAGCTCCACTAGTATTTGTTTAACATAGAGCTTGAATAAATTTATTTTATTTATTTTGCATTTCTCCATCCAAAGCAATTTTTAAAAAATATACCTAACAATCAGAAGGTTTGTTTGTTTGCTTGTTTGTTTAAAATAAGACTAGCTGAAGCCCTTTCACAGAATTGTAGAGCTGGAAGGGACCCCGGGAGCCATCTAGTCCAACTCCTTGGGATCCTGCCCACAGCCATCCTTGGGTGGTCTTGAACCACCAACCTTCTGGTTAATAGCCAGACGCACTGACCCACTGTGCCACAGTCGTGGGGTTATCCAACTGAAATGATAACCTGAGGCTGGGGGCAGAGGAGAGAAGCAATGTGATGGCTCAGTCTTGAGATCAGCAAACAAGTTAAGATTGGGGCAAGGCTGTGGCTCAGTGGTAGAGTATCTGCTTTTTATGCAGGACAACTTAGGTTCAGCCCCAGCACCTCCAGGTACAGTCCACTGTGTGAAACTCTGGAGAACCTCTGGCAGTCAGTGTCGACAGTGCTGACCAATAAACTGGCTTGTTGTAAGGGAGCTTCCTGTGTTCCTAAGCGTTGCCCCTACTTCATCACTGTCCTTGAATCGTAGAATTGTAGAGATGGAAGGGACCCCAAGGATCTTCTTGTCCAACCCTCTGCAATGCAGGAATCTCAGCTAAACATCTATGACAGATGGCCGTCCAACCTCTGATGTGCTGTGTTTTACCTTTGTCATATAGAGGAATGAATAACAGTCATCATGTTCCTCTGTGAGAGTGCTGATGCAGGCATGTGGCCTCTGGATGGTTACCCTTGTGGGAATCATAGAACTGTAGAGTTGGAAGGGACCACGAGGGTCATCTAGTCCAACCCTTTGTGATGCAGGCAAGAATGTTTTGCCCAATGTGGGGTTCGAACCCACAACCCTGAAATTAAGAGTCTCATGCTCTGCCAACTGAGCTATGTAGCCCGTGGGCTGCAATAGGTTCCTTATCCCTGCCAGAGCTTATTTCCTATTCCAGCCTCCCTTGCACAACAGTCAGAATCAGGAAGAATATCTCCAAACTTTCCTGTGTTATTTATAATATTTTGTAAAACAACAACAACAATCCTTCCTCCCTTCTCCCTTCCCACACAAGTCTCTGTGGATTTCGATTATTGCTGGTTTTAGTATATTTTCTGTGATAGGAATGTTATGTAAACCTCCCTGGATATTAACAGCAGAAAAGTGGGAATTAAGGTTTTAAATAAATGAAGGAATGTTAGCCATGCATCTAACACCAGCTGCATTATTTGGTGTGTGCTCTTCATTCCATGGATCCCACAGTGGGCATCGTACATATGTAGCGTAAAGCAGCTCTGTAGATAGATGCACACTTCAGTGAATGTATTTGCTTGTGGGAAAGATGATAGTTGTGAGCAGGGAATGTTGGGTCTTCTTGAAGCCCTGAATTGTGTTTACTATGTAGGGCAGCAGGGAAGCGTGCATAGGGCACAATCTTGTTCTGTGATCCGTACTTTGCTGCTCTTAACCCATTTCCCCAGGCTTCTTCTTCTTCCCCAGCTTGCTTCATCCTGACAGTGAACCCTTCTCATCACACAGAGAAGTAAAATTCACATAGTGAGTCAGTGCCATACGGAGGAAGTCTGGATGTGAACTTTTGACTTCCTCTCCAGCCCCTTCATTCAAGTCATGCTGGTTTGGGAACAATGAAGGAAAACATTTAAAAAAAATACAACATGATTTCTTGGCCCAGGAAGAACTTTCTGGCCTCAGTTGATGGGGCAATAATTGGAAAAGTTCCCAATCCCTGCTTTTTCACACATTACCCTGGTTAACCTTCAGATTCTATCAAGCAAGACAATTTCTGATTTCTGAACTTCTGACAGCACTTGTTGCTGGGTAAGTAATAATTTGGTGCATCTGACAGACTGGGTCAAAGAGCTTTCTCTGCTGCAGAAGTTTTGTTTGGTGGGAAGGGGCCCAGACAACCATATTCTGTAGACTCTTAAGAGTGTTCTCATTGAAACGCTGTGAGGTGTCAGAAGATTAACAATACATTCCACAAACTGAAGATTAGAAATTGATGAAAACGTTTCTTGAATGAAAGGCAACTAACTAGTCTGCTACCATCTTCCCTGTAACAATCTTCCCTGCAAGTCCAGCAGGTTGTCATAGTGGGGCAGATGGGAATCAGGGCCTGTTTCATCAGCTCTACTTTAAGACCAGCTCCAAAAGAATATAAGATGAGTCCTGCTGGATCAGGACAAAGGACCATCTCATCCAGCATCCTGATCTTGCAGTGGCCAACCAAATGCCTGTGCAAAGTCCTCAAGCAGAACCTGAGTATCACAACACTCTCCCCATTTGCAATACCAAGCAACTGGCATTCAGAGTCACACTGCCTCTAACAGTGGCGGTAAAAAAAGGTAAAGGTAATAGTTAAGTCCAGTTGCGGATGACTCTGGGGTTGCGGCGTTCATCTTGCTTTACTGGCTGAGGGAGCCGGCGTACAGCTTCCGGTTCATGTGGCCAGCATGACTAAGCCGTTTCTGGCGAACCAGAGCAGCGCACGGAAACGCCGTTTACCTTCCCACCGGAGCGGTACCTATTTATCTACTTGCACTTTGACATGCTTTCGAACTGCTGGGGGGGAAGGAGAAGAAGAAGAAGAAGAGTTTGGATTTGATATTCCGCCTTTCACTCCCCTTCAGGTGTCTCAAAGCGGCTAACATTCTCCTTTCCCTTCCTCCCCCACAACAAACACTCTGTGAGGTGAGTGGGGCTGAGAGACTTCAAAGAAGTATGACTGGCCCAAGGTCACCCAGCAGCTGCATGTGGAGGAACCCAGACGTGAACCCGGTTCCCCAGATTATGAGACTACCACTCTTAACCACTACACCACACTGGCTCTCCAGTAGAGCAGGGACCGAGCAATGGGAGCTCACCCCGTTGCGAGAATTTGAACCGCCGACCTTCCGATCAGCAAGCCCTAGGCTCAGTGGTTTAGACCACAGCACCACCCGTGTCCCCCAGCAGTGGAAGTAGAACATAGTTATTGTGCCTAGTCGCCATTGATGGCTGTATCATCCATGTATTTGTGATTGGGCAGCTTTGAAAAAGGATTGGATACACTGATGGAGGAAAGGACTATCAATGGCTACCAACCATGATAACAATGCTCTGTGTTCATGGTTGGAAGGAGTAAATTCTTCTGAATACCAGCTGCTGAAAACCATGGAACCAGGGGAGAGTGCTCCTGTGCTTGTAGGTTTCCCACAGGCATCTGGCTGACCACTGTGAAAACAGGATGCTCTACTAGATGGGTCAGTGACCTGATTCAGCAAGCTATGGAACCCCAGCCAGCAACCTAGATGCTATGTTTTGTACTGGCTGAAGTTTCTAAATCAGCTTCAAAGGCAGCCCCAGATAGAGTGAATTGCTGGTGTCCATTCTGGAGGTTACCAGAGCATAAAGTACAGCGACTAAGTAATCCAGCTAGACCTAATGGTTACAGGACAGCCAAGGCTGTACATTAAATGCGGGGAACCATCTGGTCATTCAGGCAATAAATGTTGGGTTGACACAGCTTCCAAGTTAGTTTGTGGTTTTTTGCTTTACTTTCAAGGAACTAGTTCTCCACTATATTTTTCTCTAGCATATATTATCTTTTCAGTCTGTCCACTTCAAGCAGATCCCCCCCCCCCATTATGTGAAAACAAAGCAACGCGGGTGTACGCCCACATCACAACTCTCCGTGCAGATCCTATTGTTGCAAGCAGAATCGCTCCCTTGAGTAGTAATTTCCCTTCGGCATCTTGTTCATAGCAAGTTGATGAGAATGCCGGGAAATATTCTGCCTACTTAAAATTGTAAGAGCCTTCTTGAAAGGCCCTACAGTAAAGTAAAATAAAGCAGTAAAGTCAAGGGCTAAAGTGATGTTTAAAAATTAAACACAAAAATGGGCCTACAGTCTGCATTACCAAAGAGGTTTTAAAAATTAAACTATGTACTGCATTTAATGCTTATGATCAAAGGGTGTGTGTGCATTGAGGGGAGTGCAATAAGTCTGCATTAAAGAAATCTCAGGTCCCTCTGTAATTAAGTACAGAAAAGCTGTGTGTGTGCTGTTTTTTAAAAAAACAAACCCACCCAGTTTTCCCCTCCTAAGTCAGGGTTAATTAAATTGCTAAAAACACCATGGCACACACAATTTAATGTTTCTTCCCAGTGTGATTTATTTTATTTTATGTGCTGCTTAATGGTGTCCTATTAAAAAAACTTAAAACTTGATAAACTTACACAGAATAAAATACAAAAAGCAAAACAGTAAGGCATCTTCAGTTATGCAAACACATGGTTGCCTCACAAGGAAAACGCTGAGTGTTACCCCTTTGGGCACTTAGCGAGTTAACAGGTTGTTGGATGTGCCTATGCGAAATTGTATGATTATTAGGAATGAACTAGAAATTTGATTTTGTTTTCATTTGAATGAGAGCTACCCATTCCTCCAACCAATATGTGAACTGAAACACAGCCATCCTTTGAATTTTTGCATTGAAGTCTTATACTGAACAAAATGCATGTCTCTGGGTAAAAAGTGAAAAAAACCCAACAACCCCAGATAGCACATATTTTGGGAAATTGCTTGGAAAAAAATGCATATACTGTATTAGGGGAATTGCTTGCATAAATGTGTATATTAGTCAAAACTGCAAAATGTGTTTATTAAGATAAATTCACACTAAAATGCTACTGAATTGCCCGTTGCCGTGGAAATGTGGAGAATGGAATTTGAGATTGGAAAAATGTCCCATAATAATTATAGGACATATGAAACTGCAGTAAACTGAGGCGGAAAGTGGATCTTTCTCTACTGAGGATATTTTTGTTTAGGAAGGCTTTCCCCGAGGCAAAACCCAGTCTTTTATGGAAGATCAATTATATATGTGATGAAATTGTTTCAGTTTTAAAAAAGAGTTTGTATGGGTGGAATTTAGAGTTTGTATTTCTGTGTTTTATTCTGTTTTCATAATGTACACAATTTTGATGGCTTCTTATGCTGTGAAGCATTCTAAAAATCTTAGAAGAAGAAGAAGAAGAAGAAGAAGAGCAGCAGCAGCAGCAGCAGCAGCAACAACAACAACAACAACAACAACAACAGCCCATCCAGCATACACTGATTTAGCAGGAGCTGTCCATAGTTTCAAACAGGGGACTTTTCCAGCCACACCTTGAGATGCCAGAGATTAAATCTGGGACCTTGTACAGTGGTACCCCAGGCTAAGTACTTAATTCGTTCCGGAGGTCCGTACTTAACCTGAAACTGTTCTTAACCTGAAGCACCACTTTAGCTAATGGGGCCTCCTGCTGCTGCCGCGCTGCCGGAGCACGATTTCTGTTCTCATCCTGAAGCAAAGTTCTTAACCTGGAGCATTATTTCTGGGTTAGTGGAGTCTGTAACCTGAAGCGTATGTAACCTGAAGCACATGTAACCTGAGGTACCACTGTACATACAAATCAATGCTCTCTTTCATTGAGTTGTGGTCCCATTTTAGTATAGGTCACTGAGGACCATATATACATATATACATACATATATATATACCCCTTCTGCCCAGGAGTGCTGTCTTCTAGGCTTATTGGGTGGGCTGGGGGCTTAGAAAAATTACACTCAGCATAGGTCCTTAACCTGAGCAAATAGACAATTTTCTCACACCAACTCTGACCTTCTTGGGTGCTTTGGGCAAGACTGACTGCTCTTTTGCCAGTCAGAGCCTCCGCAGATTTCCCTGTGGGGATGGCTCTGCTGAGACACTGGTCAGAAAATGGAGGCCAGAATAATCTAGGCTTTGGAGCACATTCCAAGCAAGGGAAAGTAAATGTGTGGACCTTTTGAGATCAGAAAAAAAAGGTATGGGGTGGGATGGGGGTAGAGAGACATATATAATTAGGCATGACATTGAGAAAGTGAACAAAGAAATTTATATGCCACTTATGTGATCAAGGACCATACCTGCTCTGTACCCTAGGTAGCCAGCATGGAGCTGTTGGACTCCAATTCCCATCAGCTCCAGCTAGCGTTGCTAATGGTAAATCATTATACAAACTGTAGTACAACAACATCTGCTGTATCAAAACTTGAGGATAGCCATTTAAAGTTATGACGTTAAATTTAGGCCAAACAAAAGAAAGTAGTTGTATTTAGGTATTTGGTTGGCCACTTTCAGAGGAAGGATCCTGGACCTTCATTTTTATCCAGCAAGATTATTATTGGATTTTGGACCTTCTGAGCTGCAGGCATCAAGTCTGTAGCACCCATAAGCAGGACTGGTGCTCATGGCAAATTTCTATCCTTTCTGGTGGAGTGTGGTCTCTGCTCTGCCAGTTTTGGTGCACAATTAAATAGGCTGCTGTGATCAGCTAAAACCCCAAGCATCTTAGCTTTGTCCTGGGCAATGTGGAGTTGCCTTTTCTCACAGCTTTCAAGGAGCTTGGGCGGACACCTAGAATTGGGTGGTTTCCTTGACTTCTTTGCTGAATCAGGTTTCTTTTGTACTGCTGAATATACAGATTTATAAGAGCATTGGAACTTGGTTAATGAAAAAAAAAATGATGGTGTTAAATGTAATGTCAAGGGCATTTTTAACTGAAATGTAGATCCCTCCCAATTAGTTAAAAGGGAGGAAATAAGCAGCTTAAAAGGTTGCAGTCTCTGACAATTCCACCTATAAGCTTCAATAGGGAATCCAATTGTTTGTTGGGTTTTAGTCAGATCTCTCTCTCTCTCTCTCTCTCTCTCTCTCTCTGTGTGTGTGTGTGTGTGTGTGAGAGAGAGAGAGAGAGAGAGAGAGAACATTACAGAGTTTGCTTGCATAATAGTGTTATTACCCACAGTCTAATTTCTGGTTTGAAGAAGGGAAAAACATAATTTATACCTTCCTGTTTAAAGTCTTGCTCCCTTAACACAGTGATTTCAGGAAATAAAGATGGAAACACTTTCATTTTGGGATTTCATTCTCCTGTTAGAAATCACTGGATTACAGTTCCCATCATTTCTGACTGTTGGTCATGCTATCTGGGACTGATGGGAATTGGAGTCTCAATAAAATCTGGAGGACCACAGCTTCCGTATCCCAGCTTTAGTTTTGTTGAAGTTAGAGGTGACATGGCCTCCATGACCCCTATTCTTAATGAAGCTGGGTCAGTAATAACATCTCAACTAGGAGACAGTCCATGTAATAGAACAATGTTTTATGCATGATACAGTTCCCCCCTTCCCCCTCTCCTTCACCACCACTTGTACCTGTTCAGTTGGTATAGTGCCCATTGTATGTAGCATTATGTGCATTTCAGTTGTTGCTTATGGTTGCATTCAATATTCTCACAGTGTTGTGTGTGAAGTACTGGAACTTATTTTCCAAATTCCCACCAAACTCACCAGGTGACCTTGATCCATTGACACTCTCAGCCTAATCCACCACAGAGGATGTTTATGAGAATGGCAAGGTCAGGGGGACAACCATGTATATTACCTTGAGCAACTTGGGGGAAGGGTGCCATCAAAATGTAGCAAAAAATTAAAAGGCACTCCTATATTGGGGGGGGGGGGATATAATAAGTTACCCTGGGAAACTATAGTTGCATTTCTTTGAACATGTTTCTGACAGCAAAGGGTACAACATCTCCATAAGCATTTGAAATTGCACTAATATCCTGGCCACTTATGCCTTTCTTGACACAAATACGATCTGAAACCTTCTTGAATAGCTCATGACCGATTTATGTTGGACGTCATGATTGTGATCAGCATTGTGGGGAATGGTATTGACGTTATAAAGCTCAGCAGAAATCACAGTATCCTTCTTGGTCGTTTAGTGTGGTTTTCTAGATTGTAAGCAATGATGCTGAAGGAAATGAATCCTTGGTTCCTCCTTAAAAACACAACAAATGCTTTTCGCCCAGCAATGTTCTACCGGCCATTGCTAGCAGTTCTAATGAAAGAAAAATCCTCTATCCTTGCAAACTGAAGCTCTGCCTCAGTTCATGGTCAAATGCTAATGAGCAAGAGTGAATGCATTGCCCTTAAATAGCCGGCTCTGAAATATTAGAGTGCTAAATTGCGCACAAAGTAGCTGCCCTTCTCTTACGGCACTGCAGAATGCATGAGCATGAATCAGTGGCTTGTTTCCCAAAGGAGAGGACGCCACAGAGCATCAACATTCCACAAGCATCAACACTCCACAAGTTCTGAGCCATATCTCACTCCAGATCCCCTGCTTTTGTGTCAATGTTGTATAGATTGTGACTCTACAGCAGGAATGGAGAAACTGTATCCACACAGGTGTCCCAACTCCATCAACCCTTGAATATTGGCTGTGCTGGCTGGGACTGATGGGAGTTGGAGTCTGACAACATCTGGACAGGGGCAGTTTGTTTTTGTGTATATACAGCACCTAGCATGTATTGGGAGCTTCGTAAGTAATGCATGATTATGGTGGTTCATAATTTACCCTACGAATGGGCAGAAGGTAGATCAGGATCTACTGGGTGATTTGCAGTAGATCTGCAAGGATTTATGACTCTGAGTTATTCAACAGCAGCAGCAGCAGCAGCAACAACAAATCAGCCCGCTAAAATGAAATGAAGAAAGCTTGGAGGTGAAACTTTGGTCCAGAGGTGGATTTAGGAGAGCGTGATTGGTTCGGTCACAACTTGGGGGTGCTGCAGGGGGTGTCACAACTATGATGTAGAATGGAAAGTGAGTGCTGGGGGGAATTTTTAGCACCAGACAGGGTGTTGTACCACAAGGTCCTCCGCTGCCTGCACATTTAAAGCAGTATCATGGCTCTTTAAAGTTCTCCCAAAGAATCCTGGAAACTGTGGTTTGCCACAAGTGCTGAGAGTTGTTAGGAGATCCCTCTTCCTCTCACAGAGCCACTATTCCCAGAGTACGACTGACTGTTAAGCCCCTCTGAAAACTGTGCAGGGTATGTGTGTGTGGGGTCTTCTAACAACTTACTCCTAGGTAAATGGGGTTAGAATTGCCATCCAAGTCAGACCTTTACTTTCTTCCCTAGCTTTTATTTAGAATATATCTTCATTCCTCCTTGTCAAGGCAATCCCAGAGCGGGCTACGTTAAAATCAATACAAAGCACATATTAATGCAACAGCCTAAAGTCAACAGGATGATCCGCAATTCAGCAGAGGCCTCCAAATGCCTGGGTAAAATAAATGAGTCGTCAGCGCAACAGAGCCCAGTGCTGGCCATATCTGTGAGGGGAAGGAATCCCATGATCGGGGCATTGGTTCTGAGAAAGCCCTCTCTCACATTGCCACATACCAAATTTTGGTCAACTGTGGCATAGACAAGAGGGCTTCCCCATAGTCTTGATGCATAGGCTGGGCTATATAAGAGATGGCATTCCATCAGGTAGCTAAGCTCCCAAGCTATATATAGGGCTTTATAAATCGACTACTGGGGAGTGCCAGTAGAAACTCAGAACCCCTAGAATATCACACCACTCAGAGATTGGGATGTGGTATGCAGCAATAGCAACAACAACAAAATGGAATTGCTTTATGGACGAGCATGTTGTATGTGGCACAACTGAGAGAATATTACCTTCCCTTCCCTTAATCTGTATTTTGAAGGCTGTTCTGTATAGTAAACAAAACAAATCCCAGTCTTGCATATTGTTTTCTGGAGGATTAATTACTGGAATAAACTTTCCTGCACATTCTGTTTCATTTTCTTTATGCAATGTTTTGGCAGGAGGCAGGTCTTCAGGTGCAGCTTAAAAAGCATCTTCTGAGGACAGGCTTCTGCCATTATGTTTTGGAGCTGCTCCTTCCTTCATGCTCAGTTTGATGTTGCTGTTTCGAAAGAAACGGCTGATTTCAGCTCTTCCACTCTGGGTGTCACTGCATGCTCTCAAATAGTGACATGAAGGCAGGTCACCAGGTTTTTATATGCACAGGATGAGGAGGAGGAGGGGGGAAATCAATTTTAATCCCCACAAGTGGGGACTGTCAATGCAGAAGGTCACTACCGATTAGCAATTGCTTTGTTGTGGTCGTGGAGTTTGGATGAGGGATCTAGTGGGGATATAAAAAGACATGAGCTTTCAACAAGACCTGTGCTGCCTCACCGCTTTGGTACATTGTTAAAGGACAGTAATCTATTCTCTCAAAAAAGCTGTGGTGCACAGGTTGATTATCTCTGTGGGTGGGATTTCTTTTGCATTTAAGCTTCTGTAAATACCAGCAGTATGGGGAGGAATAAATGCATCCATGTAGACTGGAAATATGTGCAGTATTGATTATTGTGTACATGCAAGGAGTGCATCATGTTCACAGTCCATCTTCTATGAGTGAAAAAACGTTGCCAGTTTGGTTAGGAATAAGCCTTGGATTGGTGTACATAGTCCACATTCCAGGAGAGGATGGAAACTGGCTGAGATGGTTGTTTGGACTGGATTACAGAGGAAGCACAGTGGTGTTTGAAGAAGGGTGCAGAACAGCAACACACTGAGTAAGAACTGAGAATATAAGTAGGCAAGGAATTGAAGAAAGGAGGGAATAATTATCAAGTAAGGAAGAGCATAGCAAGAGGAGGCAGGAAACTGACCAAGACAGGATAGAAAGAAAGGCAGAGAAGTCAGCAACAAAAAAGTATGGAAATGCAGAAGGTGGTAGTGGCAGCTTTGCTAGTTGCTTCTCTTTACAACAATCTCAATGGACTAGGAGGGGAGCAACAAATCTTGATGCAAGGTAGCAGTCAGTGGCATGAGATTTGGTTCAAGAATTTGGAAGATTCTTGAACTGCTGGATCTTTTTCACAGACTCTTTTTCACTGGTCCAGGGAGTGCAGTGGCTGCTGACCTTTTGGAGGCAATTTATTTATTTAAACTATCATGTACTGCATAATTACTAGTGTTTCTAAGTGGTATGCACAAAAAATAATTTAAAAAAAACCACATGGTGGATAAGATAATTTAAAAGTAGTAATAAACAGAAAAGGTCCTTGAAGAGACGGCTGAAACAGAAGGGTCTTCAACAAGTGCCTTAAGTTCCACATGGAAGGGGCCTATCTGATCTTAGTTTGGAGGGGGTTCCATGAAATCATTCCAAAATGCCGATAGCACAGCTCCTGGGGCATATGAGCCATTTATCTGAGTCATGTGGGACTACTAACAGAGACTCCCCCCCAGATATTTCAGTGATCAGGCAGTGATATAAGGGATCAGGAGGCCCTTAAAATATCTTGGACCCACATTGTTAAGGGTTTTGCAAATTACTACAGGAACCTTGTACTTTGCCCATTAACATATGCACAGCCCATGCAAGCTTTTAAGCACTGGAGTTATGTGCTGGCGGTCATCTGCCCCCGCCAGCTATTTAGCCATAGTATTTTGGGACCAGGTCCAAGGGTAGCCCCATGTAGAGCCCTGCATATGTATAGATGCAAATTTAGGTTGACTTTCAGAGGAAGTCTGCTCTAAAAGCCAAAAACATTTGTTTTGTGTGTGTTAAAGTTTTTGAAATAGGAAGGGGGAAGGAGCAAGAAATCCATGGCTAGGGTGGCAGGTCCCCTGGATCTGCTAGAGAGCAACACCCTTGGTTCTTGTTCTGTGGGTACTTGAATAAGTGGCTGTGGGTTAGATCTGCTCCTGCAGATATATCACAGCCACTGCATAGCTTAATACATTTAAGTTCAAATGACTGGTGGGTAATTACGTCCCTTTGAGTTGACTGCAGCAAATGGCATCCACTTGCATTGGAACAATCTGTGTTTGGGGGAAATAGATTTGCTTTTTTTGGTATTGAATCAGGGCTCTTTGCTTTGCTGCAATAGCTTGACCCCACTAATCAACAGTGCCCTTTTCAGCTCCCGCTTGTCTCCTCTATTTAATTTTTGCTTGGAAATCACCCTATTAGGGGGATACTTGCAGCCATGGAGGAGGAGGGGATGCAGCTAGGGATGGAGGGAGGGAAGAATGATCTATCTAAATAAAACTGTGTGTTTGCCTGTAATATTGACGTTTATAAGATTAATAGTTGTGAAGGACATCTTCAAAAAATAAAAATAAAAAAAATCACCCTGCACCGTTGCTGGAAGTTATATTTTACTTGGGGAATGGACAGATGCTGAGCATTTATATATCAGCGGACATGGAACTGGTATCTGATGGAAGCAGCAGGTAGCAAACTAATTAGTCCGCTCTCATTAGTTAAACGGCTTGATAATTGCTTTTGGAAGTCCAGGGTTGTCTAAAGAGAAACTGAATGGAAGTCATACAAAGCCAAAAATGGCATGTACAAGAACAGTAAGAACTTTATGGTCCTGAGAGTATATTTATGTCCCTAAGAACAGTTCTACTGGATCAGGGCTACAGGCTCACCTACAACAGGCTTTTGCTTTCAACAGTGGGCAGCAAAATCAGGGTTGGTGCCAGGTCCTTGGCATAGCATTGCTGATGGACACAGACCACCCCCTGCAGTGATCTGTGAACTGCTCTCCCAGTAGACCTCTCCCAGTAGACCCAACATGACAGCTACTGCTTCCGATAGGTGGCAGCACTCAGTTGGCTGTCACTCCATCCCATACTTACCTGGCTTTGTGAAGGCAGCACAAAGACTGGGGGGAGGGGCTGACAGATTTTGGCCTTGTACAGAGTGCTATAGTACCACAGGTCCGCCACTGCCTGGAGGCAGGTGACTCTGGGAAGATCATAAACCCTATGAAGGCAGGAATCCTCAATGGCTGTTTCTCCCCAGCATCTGAGACTTGAAGATATAACCCTTTTAAGATGGAGGTTCCGCTGTGCTACCAAGGCTAATGGGTACCAGTAGGCTTAGCCGCCATGAATGGACCCAGATCCCTTCTTAAAAGCCATGTAAACTGGTGGCCATCAATGCAGCCCTGGAAGCAATAGTTCACCAGCTAATTACATGCTGTGTGAAGACACACAGCTTATATCTTCCCTGGAGGTCAGTTCCATTGGGTGACCAAGACTCTCTCCTGGAAGCATGAATCTTGGAAGCTAATCTATGGAATTTGCTTCCATAAGATGTAATGATGACCACCAAGTCATGGAGAATGAGGCTTGCAATGGCTACTAGTTACAATGGCTATGTTCTGTCTCCGCAGTCTGAATACCAGTTGCTGGGAATGGCAAGTGGGGTGAGAGCTGTTGCACTCAGATCCTCCTCCCGAGTTTCCTTTGGCATCTGGTTGGCCACTGTAAGAACAGGATGCTGGACTGGATTAGCTGAAAACAGGTTTCTCTCCAACTGCTCTCTTGCCCACTCTCTTCTCATGCAGAATCAAAATGTCTTTCTGTTTGGGAAAGGCTGTAGCTCAGTGCTTCAATCCCTGGAGTGGTTAAGTTGGGAAGGACTCCTTGCCTGAAACCCTGACAAGCCCCTGCTAGTCAGTGCAGACAACACTGAATAGAGGGGCCAATGATCTGACTCTGTTTAAGGCAGCTCTCTGTGCTCCTAAGCAGACAGAAGCATATTCTGTCCCTGAAACCAATTTGTCAAACCTCCCCACCCCCAGTAATTCTGACATCTATGCCTCTCTTCAATGTCTGTTGCTGGTCCTGAGCGCAGCATGTATCGGGTCATTTTCTTCACACAACACCTATTTAATGTGGCACATTTTGTCTGGAAAAAATAGGGACATGGGATGTTGCCCCTAAAGAGTCTGTGATATAAATGGCTCAAGGATGAAGGCGAAGGAGGCAAGGGTTTTTCCTCAAGGGACAAAAATTAAGAAGCCTGGTCTCAAAATACCATTTCCCCCCTCAGGAAGTACATGCTTAATTGGGTGTGTGGGGAGTTGGTGTGTGAACTAAGGATGTCACATCTTCCTCAAACCGATCGATCATTCCCTCAGGAGACTGGACCCTATATCAGCCAATGGATAGCCTAATGTAGATGGAACTCTTTTCATTAAAATGTTACAGCTTCATAATTTCTGAAGTACAGTACCTATTTTTAAAAGGTCAGGTCCTTGGTTGACTAAGACAATCACACACACCCCTACAGCTCAGAATGTCCTGTTGAAACCAGTTAGGGTATTGTGGAGGGGATTACTTATGGATAGACATGTCTAGTGTTGCACGGTTAGACAGTTTAAAGCAAAATAATTCAGAGAAGGTTACCTGACTGTCCAAAATTAAACATGTTGTGCATATAGTTTAGAAACAGCTCTAGTCTGTAGGTTCACGTTGGTGCGAATCAAGGTGACAAAATCCACCCCAAGAGAACAATTCATTATTGCTTATAAGCTGATGGAAATGTGTTACCCTAGAGCCAAGTTTGATTAGAAAATATTCTTGCACCCAGTTAATCATCTTATCTTATAAATAGTATACTGCAGTTCAGGCCACTCTCCTCTTCATTTTGATGGTGGAAGGTCAGTGAGTCATGTATTAAAAAGCTCTTTAAACCACCTGTACTTGAGAATTAAATTATTATTCTAGTTTAAACTCAGCAGCTTGTGTGTGTGTGTGTGTGTGTGTGTGTGTGTCTGCCACGACCCAGTGATTCTACAGTAGCTCACAAAGATGGTTAGGTTTTAAATGCCAGTTATTTCATGCTCATCCTGGAGGTCTTGGAGAAAACAAGATGGAATAAGCAGGCATGTAAATAGACTATCATTTTGGAAATGATCAAAATGGCTTGGAGATTTGTAGCTATTCAGCTGAGTGTAAGTCGCAGTTCTGAGGCCAACATTGGAAAGCTATGCATATTCTTGTAGAAGTAGAATTTCACAGCAGTTTTGTAAACTGCTTAGAGGTCTTTTGTTTAAAATTAGTTAAATAAATATCTTTAAAAAAATAAAAGTCCTCCTGAAAATTCACCAGCATTTTAGTGTGAATTTTTCCTAATAAAGATTTTTTTTTTTTGCAGTGTGTGTCTGTGTGTGTGTATGATCAGTTTTCTCTAATATAATGCATTTTAGTATGCTATTTTCATTAACGTATTTTGAACACACATAGAGTGGTACCTCGGGTTACAAACACTTCAGGTTACAAACACTTCGGGTTATGTATAAACTCTGCTAACTCGGAAATAGTACCTCGGGTTGTGAACTTTGAGAATGGAAATTGCACACCGGCAGCACAGCAGCAGAGGGAGGCCCCATTAGCTAAAGTGGTACCTCAGGTTAAGAACAGTTTCGGGTTAAAAATGGACCTCTGGAACAAATTAAGTAACCCGAGATACCACTGTATTCCCTTAATATATGCATTTTCACATACATTATTCAGTTGGAGAAGGGCATATTTTGAAGGATAGTTATGTTTCAGTTTATGTATTAGTTCAAGAAGTGTGGATTAGGTTGTTTTTCATTAAGATGCAAATAAAAACAAAATTCGTCCCTCCATCCCTTATGTCAGCTTCAGACAATTAAAAAAAAAAATACTTGGCAAGAGATTTATACAGTTGTGCATGAGATGGATCCAGTGGACAGCAATATATTTTTCTCCTCTTATAATGCTAGAACATGGGTTTGGAAATTGCATGAATGTTTGGAAACTTCATGAAACAAGCTGTTGGAGGCAGTGTGCCTCTGGGGAATCACAAGAGGAAAGTGCTCTTGTACTCAAGGGTCCTGTTTTTGGGCTTCCTGCGGCAATCTGGTTGGTCTCTGTGAAAACAGGATGCCGAGTCTTTGGCTTGTTCCATGATCATCCATACAAAACTTAGAATACAGATAATTTCCCAGATTTGTATGGTACATATTTGAATACATTAGTGCCTCCAAGATCCCTGCTTTCAGTTACCGTATTTTTTGCTCTATAAGACTCACTTTTTCCCTCCTAAAAAGTAAGGGGAAATGTGTGTGCGTCTTATGGAGCGAATGCAGGCTGCACAGCTATCCCAGAAGCCAGAACAGGAAGCGGGATCGCTGCTTTCGCTGCGCTGCGATCCCGCTTGCTGTTCTGGCTTCTGGGATTCAGAATATTTTTTTCCTTGTTTTCCTCCTCCAAAAACTAGGTGCGTCTTATGGTCTGGTGTGTCTTATAGAACGAAAAATACGACACTTGAAGTTTTCCAACTAATACTTTTGCATCCTGCTCCCACACCATAAGCAAGAAGCATCTCATTGGAGTTAAATAGTTGACCAAACTATTAAGAGGCTGAAGATTAATCAATGAAAACTGCATTAATTTGGAGGAAGAAACAGTATGCATACAAATTAAAAAAACACACAAGTGTTTATTTTTCTCCATGTGCTTGGGAGTCTCTGCATTCTGGGCACAAAGCAGAGCACTATGGCTGTCCGTTGTAGGTAGTAATAAATCTTGTTTGTGTCCTCATATTACTGATGAAAGAGCAGTAGTGTGGAAGCTACCATAGTTTCCCTTCCCCACCATTCTTGGATAATAAAGGAAGGTTAAAGGAGGTATTTATCCCTCTCCCTAACCCGTGTCTCTTGTGCTTTCAGGGCAAACATTTCTCATTACGATTTTTATTGCTGTTGGTGTTTCACCTTTCTGGATTCTTTTTTTAAAAAATCTGTCTTGACGACAGGTAAGGAGATATATATATTGCTGGCAGATTAACTGGCAGTTTCTTTGGGCAGCAATTTCCTCACTCATTCTAGTGTCCCTATCAAACATTTTCATCAATTGTCACTAAGATGGAATTGACAGGATCCCTTTTGTAAACGTTTGTAAGCTTGCTGTGCACCTTACTCCTCTGTGCAAATAAGACCACCTTCTAAGTTGCAATTCCCCTCGTTTCTCTCCACCCCAGCCCTTCGGAAGGATTACTGTTTTATTTACTTTTCTCACATGGGCAATTTTTTGCTCAGTTAAAATAAATAACAGCATTCCTGTCAACTTAATACTTTCCCTCCATCCCATATTCTTTTGGATTGAACCAGAGCAGTGGTTTTCAAATAAAAATAGATGAAGACCCACATATCTGCTTTAAGATTAGCCAGATTGCTAACAGTCATGTCAGGGTTAATGGAATGCAAAAAGGTCCCCACATCGCTTCCATCATAGATACCTTTGAGCCCAGTGATAACTTGTTATATTTTAAATGTTTTAGCTGCTTTGGTAGCTCTTAAAATGAAACCATCTGAGTGTCTGAAGGGGTAGAGAGCAGGGGACCTCCCCACCACTTAGAACAGCAAGCAGTTGCTTTGAGAGTCTTAATGAGACTTTATTTTGCTGTAGGCACATAAAAAGCTATAAAGAGGCTCATACTTTCGAGGAACTGGTGTTTGAAAATGCGTTACTGCTTTATCATCATCGCTGCCAACATCTGAAGGGCACTATTACTGCAAAGCAAACTTTAACAGAGTGCCTACTTTTCCTTCCCTCTCTTAATTAGCAAAACATCACATCCTGAAATATTTGTTAATGCCAATTAAGACTTCCCAGTGTGGCAGCTCTCGTGCTTGCGCTCCTGAGGTATTGGTCTGTTAATCACAATGGAATGGCATGGCAGCAGGGGAATGGTGTCTTGTCAGTCAGACCTTGCTTGGGAAAGGACTGTCGCTCAGTGACAGAGCAGGTGCTTGGTTTTTTTTTATTTGTAATTTTCAGTTATCTGCATTTCAATAGTTTTACAGTCATTTTAACAAAACTTGACTTCCTTCCTCCTCTTTCTGTGGTTCCTTAAATTTATATTTATCATTTCCTGCATACTCTAAGTTAACGTAACTTATTCTTTTATTCATCTACTTTAACTATTTACTCTTATGAAACTTCAGGTTATTTCAGTAATCCTGCCAATGTCCTTATCTGTTGACAATTTATTTGTACATAATCAATAAACCATTTCCATTCTTTTATAAAAAGTTTGTTATCTTGATTTCTTATTTCCCAGTAACTTTAGCCATTTCTGCACAGTCCATGAGTTTTTGTATCCAGTCTTCTTTCACTGGGACTCCTTCTTTCCATTTTTGGGCAAATAACATTCTTGCCACTGTAGTCGCATGCATCAATAAATTTCTATACTGTTTAGGTAGTTCTACCCCTATAATTCCCAGAAGGAACATTTTTTTACAAATGTTAACATCATTTTCAATTCATTATATATCATTTCCCAGTAAGCTTTAACCTTACTGCAAGACTACCACATATGATAAAAAGTACCTTCTTTCTGTTTGCATTTCCAACACTTATTCAATTTTGATTTATATTTTTTTGCCAGTTTACTCAGTGTTAGATACCATCTAAATAACATTTCCGTATGGTTTTCTCTTAAACCATAGCTTGCTGTAAATTTTATATCCGTAGTCCATAATCATTCTCATGCTTCCATATCTATATTATAACCAATATCTATTGCCCAATGCATCATTTACTTGTTCATCCTTTGTTTCCCAGTCCAATAATATCTTATACATTTTAGACAGAACTTTAATATTACATTCCAACAGATCTCTCTCCATTTGTGATATTTGTTCCCCAGACCCTCAGTTCCAATTTTTCTTAAATACTTCATTCAGTTAATGATATTGTATCCATGTTGTTAACTTTCTTGATAAATCCTTAAATTCTTTTAATTTAAACTCTTCTCCCACCGGAATTGATTGAAACAAAAATAACATTCTTGGTAATACATTCATTGTTATAGTAGTCAGCAGAGTAGGTTCAGTCCTTGGAGCCTCCATTCAAAAGGACCATAGAATTATAAAGTTGGAAGGTAACATATCATGGGAAACATCATTACCTGTGACCCTGGAAAACCACTGTGAGCCAGAGCTTTAATCAGCTATTTGTTTAAAATAAATAAATATGCAGCCACAAGGTAGCTTCCATATAGAATTAAACAGAGATTCCAGTTTATCTTTTCTAATTTTCCCAATCTTAAATTCAGTTCTCCACATTTCTATATCAGTTTGCAAATCTGATTTTAGTGTGAATTTCTCCTAATGTATCTTTGTATGCACATTTGTCTAATATATACACTTCTGTATGCAACTTGTATATTTTTACAAAGCCATTTCCCCCCAATACAATGCCATTTTGCATGTTATTTTCACAATTATGTGCATTTCCCCTGTTCACTTTGCCCTAGAATGCACTTTTTGTTTTGTTTTGGAAGTAAATATTGTATGTCAAGGTGCTTTAACCCATCCTGGTACCTTGCCGAAGAGTGGGTAATTAATTCTAATAATAGCAACAATAATTTGTGTACATATTACTTGACTAGAGAACTGTATTGCAAAATTCAGGGAACTACAAGTGTGGAAGTATGGCTGTGTTTCAGCCCATATATTGTTTTGTAAAGTATTAATTAGATAGTTTTGCCTTTAAATGTGAACTGAATCAACCCCCCCCCTCATTCCTTCTATTAAAACACACTCAGGACCATCTTACAAAATTATCATACTATGCCACAACATAAAAATCATAAAGCTCACCAGAGTAATAAAAGACAGGACCCAACCAGCACAATACCATTTTAAACCAAGTAAGCCTTAAAACCCTTACAGCCAATTGCAATCCAGTGGGCTGCAGCTCCTTTCCTTTTACAAGAAATCCATCTGAAATAGATGAGCCTTCAATGTCCACAGTAAGGCAATTCTGGGGTCCACAGACAAAGAGTATGACTTTGCAGTTTCCTATCATCTTATGACAATCCCAGTTATCTGGAACCTGCTCCCAGAACAGCAGCAATCCACACTGGACCATTCATTTTGCAACTCTGTGGGCATATTCAATCAATCAAGCAATTTATTGCAACCAATGGACTAAAAAAATTAAAAGCACATAGCACATAAGCCTAAGGGAAAACCAGACTGTAAGGTGCAAAAGAAGAACAATCATATAAAACAGGCACAGGCAACCTCGGCCCTCCAGATGTTTTGGGACTACAACTCCCATGATCCATAGCTAACAGTACCAGTGGTCAGGGATGATGGGAACTGTAGTCCCAAAACATCTGGAGGGCCGAGGTTGCCTATGCCTGATATAAAACAACAATAATACTGAGTGATTCCCTGAAGCCTGTCCTTCCAGCTTCAGTTGTTGAACTGTTCTCTTGTCCTCACTGCTACCAGAATTAATTCAGCCACTGTGAGAGACACCTTTGCATTTTTACCTTCCATTGAATATAAAATTGAATCAACCTTCTTGGAAGTTTGGTAAGCAAAGGGCCAATCATATGAAGTCCAGCATAGAAATTACAGGAGAGAAAGACATGTTCTATAGACTCTACTTCCTATTATTACAAGTGCATAGCCTGAAGGGAAAAGGGATGGCAGCTTACCTGTCCCAAAGTACTTGGGATGGAAGAACTTTAATTCTGGCCAGAATAAGAGCTCTGCAGTATTTAACAACATGCAGATTCCTAAAATAGGCAGCAAGCTGGAATGGATCGTCATAAGAGATATCTAAGGAGCAAGGTGAACAGGTTGTACATGAACGAGCCAGAGTGTGCATACTGAAAATTAAGCAGCTGAAATAGTGTATGTGACAGAGTTTGTGATCAGCAGTGCTACACCACATGTCAGGCTTCAAGGGGTAAACTACAGTTCCCAGGATATATTTTTTTTTGGGGGGGGGGAGAGATCTGCTTTCAATTTGCTTTAAATGCATGGTATGTATGCACCCTTACATATGGAAACTGGAAGGATGAACACCCACCATCAATTATACAATGAGCCAAGGACCTTACTGCCTTTGCTACTTTTGAATTGTTTTCCCCCCTGGTAAACATCAATTTCATTTGTATATATATCAAAGCATCTGGATGGCAAATATTGACTTACATGTTTAAACCAAGGTGGATATACTAATGGTCATTGTATTATTAATGTGAACTGATGTTTTCCTTGGCTTTTTATTTTCTTTTTTTCTTGTCCTTCCTTTTGTTTGTTTGTTAAACTTGCTATAAAATTGAATAAGAAAAAGTTAAATAGAAATATATTACCTCTTTAGAAGACCTTGTGTTCTGTCCTGGTAAACCCCCCCCCCCCCCCATTAATGTACTGTATTATTGTAAGGCCCATCCTACTGTCCCTTCCTGTGTTCATTTATTTCTTTATTTGCTGTTAAACTAGGCAGACTTTCAAAGAGAGGGCTGTCCTCTGTACAGAAGGACACTGCACCACCCTGGCTATCAATATTTAGAAATGGCAAAGTAGGGATCAAACTGGGGGCAGCAGTGTCTGAAGTGGCTTGGCATCAGGCAATGCAAAACATCTCCAGTACATGAGAACAGTTGGAGCGTTAGCAGTTTCTGATGGTGTAAATCTAATTCTCTTGACCAACCTGCTTGGCAGATTGTATCTGTATTGCAGTTTGCTTATCAGCTTCCCCACCCCCTTGATTCCTTGAGTTTCAGCCAGTCGGCTAATTAAGAGCAAATGTTCGTTTCAGTCAGGTAAATAAAGGGATGGCTTCTGAACTGATAATTAAATGGCTTTTTAGAGTGGGCCAAGGGTTTTAATGGGAGACCAGGGAGCTCTTAAGTTTCCTTTGTTTACTTCAGCCAACTGAATAGTATTTTAATGAAAGCAGAGGACAGAGGAGGCTGTTTGATAAAGCCAGGCCTTTTTTTAAAAAAAAGAAAAATGTGGTAATGCCTGGGCTAAAATCATTTGCCTGTGTGTTGTTATATGTGGTCAAATTGGGTCCATGACTGTCATTGGCATAGCATCAGTCCACCACTGTGGTGCTGGCTGAAGCCACAGATCTGTGACATGCTATCACAGGGCCTGGTTCCAGCATCTCCTGATGTCCAGTTCCTTCTGTCCTACAGAATGGGAATGATGCTGCCATTAGGGTGACTATTTCTTCATCACCAGGGGGAAAAGGACAAACGTAGACACAGATGTGCATAATCGTTGTATGTCTGGCTGCATACCTTTAAATTTTATAATTTAAATTAAAATACAAGCCGTCCCACAATATTGCAGATAATTTGATCCACGTGGCTGCTCAATCTGATGTCCGGGTGCAAAAAGTTGATTGGCAAATTCAAGGCCTCTTCCCTCCCTTCTTCTTCTGGGTCTTTATTTTTAAAACTGGACTCGGACTGGAATCTCTCCAAGCAAAGAACATTTTCATATAGAGGACTGTAAAGTTTGACACATGGCAAAGGCCCATGTAATCCAGCATCCTGTTCTCACAGTGGCCCACCAGGTGCCCCGTGGTGCCCCAGAGTGGTTTTAGAGCACACCTTGCATGGAGGTGGCCCCAGATTCAATTCCAAGCATGTCCAGTTAAAAAGATCAGGCCACATTATCCAGTTTAGAGAACAACTGCCCATTAGAGCACTGCACTAGGTGGTATTATCTGACCTTATGTAAGATGTCTGTTAAGAAAATTACTGGATTCACATTAGCCCTATTCAGGCATTATTCACCAACCTGAGTCCTCCAGATGTTTTTGACTACAACTCCCATTAGGCCCAGTCAGGCTGCAGTCCAAAGTTGTAGTCAAAAATATTTTGAGACCCGTAGGATGGTGATGGATGCAATATGCTATCTGCTTTAAAAGCAACTTGTGTTGGGGACATTGTGATGCATGCCCTCTTAATCCCTGGAGGTTTCATGTTTGATCTTTGTGTGAAAACACAGGTGTCAGAAGCTAGCTTCTAAGGGTGCATTCAGACATGCATTAGTTTCCCTGATAATAATGCTGGTGCTCCTGTCCTGTTTTCGATGTTCCTTTCATACTGCAGTATCTGCTGCTTTGTGGAATTGTGTGTGTGTGTGTGTGTGTGTGTGTGTGTGGTGTTGTTTTTTTTTTTTAAGCAATATACTGGCATGGCAGGCAAAATTTCATTCACAGCAGAGGGCGTGGTCATGTGACACAGCAACAAACATCATTCAACAACAGCACTACTCCCCCACCCTTTCTGCACATGCATGTTTCTGTTCCCCCATGAAAACGGAAAGAAAGAATTGTATGCCAGTATTCCATCCAAGTTTTGTTGCTTTATTCCTGCAATTTTCTGGATTATTTGGGTTGCAAACAGGTATTTTTTTTTTAAGCGATTAACATGGAAATGAGTGCCGAACTTCAACTATATTCTGCTAGGTTTTGAGAAGTGGCTTTCACATCATGTGAAGGATCATATATAAAGTGGAAATCAACAGTTAGATAAATGTCAGGGAAACAGAACAAACTGCCGTGTGTGTGAATGCAGCCTGAGTGTGTTCCATGCAGTTTGGAACCTTGATAACCCAAGGTTCCTGACTATGGGTAGGACTGTCAAGGCATTCAGCTGGACACATTGAAGAAGCCCCTTTTGGACCGTTGCAATTGAAAGCATCCCTGACAGAGATAGGAACGTTGGGGGCTTGGGCAGGGGGGTGGGGACTTATAGTTTTAACATGGTGCCTAAAATAAGTGCTGCAAATCCTTTTTCCTGGCATGAAGTGACATTGTGCTGTTCCCTTGTGGGAGAAATCTATCTGCAAACCCAGCATTCTGGATCAATCTGCACTCTGGATGCAAACTGAAGTGATGAAAGTTCAGCAGTCTTGACTTGCTGATTCAGAGTGTATGGTCTGAATGTATGTGTGTTCACTGCGAGTCTGAGCGAAAACGCTTTAACCTAAGCTAAAGGGAGGTGGCTTTGGCATGTTTTCTTTGCATGGAGATGCATAATGCATAGGATCCTGGCTGGTAACCCTTAATACAGTTGGGCCTTGACCTGGTTTTTCTCCAGATGGAACAGCAGCATGAATGTTTAATACAGTAGTCTATGATGGCAGCGGAACAAAGAAAAATGCGAAATGAACTATAGGAATCTAACCACAGCACACAGCTCTGGAATAACATCTGTGTGCGCGTGCGCATATGTGATGATATCTTGCCAGTGCCATGTTTGCATAAAGGGATTTGTGCATGATGTGGTCTATGCCTTAAGGAGGAGAAACAAAGCCTTGGTTGTGGCAGAAAGGATAGGTGACTTCTAAATTCGTATCAGAATTATTCTCCCATTCTAGGTCTGAGGCACTGCTAATGTTTTCTGAGGCCCCTGAGAATGGAGCATTGAGCCTGACCTTAGTTCAGTGCACCTGGCTGTTAACCGCAAGGTTGGTGGTTCGAGCCCACCCAGGGAAGGCTGTGGGCAGAATTCCTACATTGCAAAGGGTTGCATTAGATGGCCTAATTAGATGTGCCTCCTTACGGGTACTGCTAGTGGAAATGAGGATTTGCTGCTTGCTTCTCTGGATATTTGTGGCTCTTCAAAAGGTTGCACATTTCTTATTTTTCAATTAATCTGAAAACAATCCCCCCCAACATTATTTTTGTTATGCATTATTGCAGATGCATTGCTACTTATCATTGATCAGAGTCTGGAAAGAAAAATTGTAGAACAGGTTTGAGTGACATTGTTCCATGCCAAGAATTTCCACAATTCTTTCTGGATAATGGAAGGGTGGCCATCTCTCCCCCCCCCCAATAGCAACCTGACTAAACCGTAGCAAAGGTGAGAGGAAGCAACTGAACAGTGCCATTGCTGCCCCCTTTTGCATAGGTGGTCTGCTTTGATCCTCTGAACTGTTCTTCTTTCATGTGGAAGGCATTTGTAAATGAAAGGAAAGAAAAGCAAGCCCTGCTTTGGAGCCATGGCTCTTTTTGCTAAAACGTCACCTTAGATCAGAGCTGTTTAGCTTTCCGAAACCTTTGTAGGCTGTGTTTGGAGGCACTGACACTGCAGCAAAGCCAAGAGGATCTAGATTGTTACTGAGCAAGATAAATGTTGTTATGATGTCTGAAGCATATGTGGAGGAAGGGTCTGAATGTTCCACAGTTTTTGGGAGGGAAGGGGCTGCCATGTATCTCCCTGCATTGATACATTGCACATTTCTGATGAAGTCCTGGCTAGATGCTCTCTATGTTGCAACAGTTAACTGCAGGCCCACTTGTTATCTTGGGCTTATGCACTTTGTCTACTTGTGTGCTACTTTATGGCAGGCATGGGCTGATTTCTACCCTGGAAACTCTGCTTATTATTTGCTGGATTCCTTGTGATTCACTGATGTGCGGTAAATTTACAGTTCATGACTGCAGGCTCAGGACTTGAGTTAAATGATCCTGAGTATTCACTCTTGCTTAGGAACAACAGTGCAATGCCAAATGAAACCAAGTTTTGCCTAGGCCTTGTGTTCTCACAATTTCTTTGTAAGAAATTCCAACATCGACTAGACCCATCACTACTGCTTGGCAGTAGGGGAAGCCCATCAGGAGGCTTCCCTGACAGATGGAGGGGGCCTACTTGAGAACACTTTGTCCCTGGAGTTGCCATTGCGGAGAAGAGCAGGTTTTTGAACTAGAACCTGTGACTCTCTAGACATTGCTAAACTACAGCTCCCACCACCTCTGACCATTGGCTATGCTGGCTGGGGCTAATGAGAACAAGAGTCCACCAACATGTGGAGGGCCACAACTTCACCACACCTGAACTAGATGTCACTTATCCCTTCCAGTGTTTACTTCTCTCTTCCAGAATATATCATTCGCTGGTTCTCATCCCCCCATATCAGATATCTGCGTGATCAAGACTAACCAGTGGTTGCAGTCCCATGGGTAGCTCTGAGTGGCTTGCTCCAACAAAGCTTCAAGATCAACTGAGGTCTTGTGAATCCCTTCTTCCCATCCCGATGCCCAAGCTCTTTGGTCGAAAGGGCTCATTCCTGGTGCAAATGATGAGCACTTCGTTGTTTTTCTCTGCCTTCCCATTTGCTGAAACCTCCACCTTTGGGCAGGCATGATAGTGCAGGAGGCACTCCACTCCTCTGGTGCAGTGGCAGACCTTGGGCTCTCAGATTTCAGTGGCACCCTGTGTGGCGCCAAAATTCAGCACCTCTCACCTTCAATTTTACATTACAGTTGTAGCACCTCCAAGTGTCTGCGTCCAGTGTGACCAAACCAGTCACACTTTCCTAAATCCACCTCTGTCTGGTGAGCCAGGCTTCTTTAGAGGCAGCATCTGTGAAGGTCCTCTGCAGGCTCCAGGCCACTGGTTTTAAGTCACAAGGGCTCTGAACCATCAGTCTCAGAGCATTCTGAGCTCTGTGAACTACATACTAGAATCAGGAGACTGGCTCAGTTCCCCAGCTGAACTCTCTTCCTTCTCCAAGCTTGAGGCCCGTGCTATGACAGGAGGTCTTCTGCCTCTCAGTGATGCTTGTGAAGCACTGATGAGCATTACACTGGGCAGATGTGGGTCCTGTTTTCAATGCAGTGGATTTTTCCCCCTTTGAAAGGCTTTGAGGTGTCACTTGCAATCATGTGTAAGCTGGTGCCAGTAGCCTGTGAGTATTGTACCAAATGTAAAAGTACAAGCTATTCTGAATAATGTATTATTTATTGTGCATTAAGTTATTAATAGAGCTAGCAGTCTAACATTGCTGAGGACAAACTTCAGTTGGGGGGCTAAATATTACTATAAAGTGTAGGAGTTGCCAGGTTAATGTTTGCTTTCGGTTTCAACCCATTCCTAACCCTCACCGCACAACAAGCTGAATGCATGTTCTTTTTTCTCTTTTTTTTCTTGCAAGATTCTTTTCTCAGTTCTTTTGGGAAATAAAGAGGGGGAAATCAACATTCACATGCTGTATTTATTCCTGGCAAAGACTGCTTTTCTGTGGATGGGTTCTCAAGGTTGGTGTAATAACATTTATTTATTAGTATTATTACTTTAAACAGAAATACAATCCCTTTCATCATAATGGCAAAGACTGTGATCTGTGAGCTTCCTCATTGCTATCCAGCTGCTGTAGGTGGGCATCTTAAAGCTGTCCCACCCCACTCCACCCCACCCCACTCTCCCTTCTTAGAATTTTTTTCTTAAGCTTTAAGTCAAACATGAACTGGACAGCCCTTCAGATAGAGGACTCACTTATCTGATGGCATGTCTCCCATCCACATCTGCAGGCTACATCAAGCTAACGTTTTCATTTGTGTGGAGAGAAAAAGATTTGATTACAGAATATATAAAAAAATGCTTTTTCTGATAAACTTATTTTGACTTGTGTGTGTGTGTGTGTGTTTAAAGCTGCTGCAAAAGAAATACTTTCTCTTGGGTCAGAAAATTGTTGGAATCCACTGTATGTTTTCTTAGCTCTCAATAAAATGTAAAAAGGAGAAGAGAGGAATCCACTCTTGAGTGCTCAGGATGGGTGAGGTACAAATCTAAAGTAAAGAGCAGAATGTTCATGCCATTCTCCATTCAGTTGTGTGAATAGAGAAACAGGGCTGCCTTTGCCAGTATCTGGAAGCTAATTGCTTGTGGATGTGCATTCCTCACACAACAGCACAGTTTAGTGAATAAAGGTAAACAAGAATTGCCTTCCATGTATGCATGTAAATAATAAAATCTCAAAAAAGGATATTGCAGAGTTGGAAAAGGTTCAGTCAAGAGCAATCAAAATTTTCCAGAAGATGGAGCAACTCCCCTATGAGGAAAGGTTGCACCATTTAGGACGGTGTTTAGTTTGGAGAAAAGGCAAGTTGGAGGTGCCATGATGGAAATGTATTGAGCTATGCACAACATGGTGAAAGTGGGTAGAGAAAAGTTTAGTTCCTCTCTCATTGTACTTGAACTCATGGGCATCTGGTGAAACTCAATGTTGGATGATTCCCGACAGAAGAAAACCATTATTCATGCAATTTGTTGTTGTTTAGTCATTTAGTCGTGTCTGACTCTTCATGACCCCATGGACCAGAGCACGCCAGGCACTCCTGTCTTCCACTGCCTCCCACAGTTTGGTCAAACTCATGCTGGTAGCTTCGAGAACACTATCCAACCATCTCGTCCTCTGTCGTCCCCTTCTCCTTGTGCCCTCCATCTTTCCCAACATCAGGGTCTTTTCCAGGGAGTCTTCTCTTCTCATGAGGTGGCCAAAGTATTGGAGCCTCAGCTTCAGGATCTGTCCTTCCAGTGAGCACTCAGGGCTGATTTCCTTCAGAATGGAGAGGTTTGATCTTCTTGCAGTCCATGGGACTCTCAAGAGTCTCCTCCAGCACCATAATTCAAAAGCATCAATTCTTTGGCAGTCAGCCTTCTTTATGGTCTAGCTCTCACTTCCATACATCACTACTGGGAAAACCATAGCTTTAACTGTACGGACCTTTGTCGGCAAGGTGATGTTTTTGCTACCATAAGTTAAATTGTGGAACATACTTCCACAAGAGGCAGTGATTCCCACCAACCTTGCTGGCTTTAAAAGAGAATTAGACAAATTTATGGAGGGCAAGGCTACTGGCTATGCTTGCTAGTTTCCATCTCCACTGCATATGTGCCGGCTCCAGGGGGCTGAGGCTCTTTGGACCCCCCTCAATCTTTTATTTTGAGGGGGGCAGGCTCCCCTATGGTTGAGGTTGAGTGCAGAGCTGGACATGGAGTGACATCAGGATGTTGCGTTGCACCCCCTCAATATTCTTTGGCAGATGATGCCTCTGTTCTACTGTCAGATGCAATATGCGTGTGAATACTAGTGGCTGGAAATGGCAGGTAAGCTGAGTGCTTTTGCACTCGTGCCCAGTTTGTAGGCTTCCTACAGGCCTCTGGTTGGCCACTGTGAGAACCGGTTCTGGAGCAGATTGGCAACTGGCCTCATCTCGTGTTCTTAATTATGGTTTTGAATCCACTGCTTTGGCAAGATGTCCTACTCTGCTTTTCTGATTATTTGCTTGCACATCAACAGTACTGGCTTTCAGGTTATATTGATATCAATACAGTGTACACATAACCCTCCCCCCACAATTAATGTCTTACAAGGATTAAATGCTCTGTGAAATTCACAATTCTGTTGCAGCAGGGCTTCCTTGTGATGGAGTCATTTCTGTGTTTTTCTGCCCTCTGGGATTCTGATCTTCCAGGCTGCCGTTTAGCTCATTCTAATTACCTTAATAAAGATTCCTCTTCTGTGCTGATTAGTAAGCTGCTTCCTTGTTAAGCAAAGTGATAGTACACAAATGCTATCTGGATGTCTAAGGCCACTCAGCTTGACTGATCATTTCAAGGCAGTGTATCATATTATGTGCTACATCTTTGTACATCAAGATGCAGATTGTAGAACATCTCTATATATGCTTTCTAAGTGAGAAGGTATGATTCATTCATAAGCAAGACCAACAGTTTTAACAAATTAGTATTAGCTTGCTGTTTAGTGCCAATAGCCAGACCTTCTGCATATCATAATCACTCAGAATTGGTAGCTTATTTGAGCTAACAGGGAATACTAATAGCAATAACCATAACAACAACAACAATAATCATAATAATTTTTCTATATAGCCCTCCATCCAAGGATAAGAGGGCAGTTTACAATATAAAATACAAAAGTACATAACATAGTACGTAATGAACAAAAATAATATCTCCCTCCACCAACAGTTTAAAAGGCCATAGATTGTTCAGTTAGCCAAAGGCCTAGAAGAAGAGGGATGCTTTTGTATGGAGCCTAAATATATGTAGGGGACGCGGGTGGCACTGTGGGTTAAACCACAGAGCCTAGGGCTTGCCGATCAGAAGGTCAGCGGTTCAAATCCCCACAACGGGGTGAGCTCCCGTTGCTTGGTCCCTGCTCCTGCCAACCTAGCAGTTCGAAAGCACCTCAGAGTGCAAGTGGATAAATAGGTACCACTCCGGCGGGAAGGTAAACGGCATTTCCGTGCACTGCTCTGGTTCGCCAGAAGCGGCTTAGTCCTGCTGGCCACATGACCCGGAAGCCTCAGAGGATGATTGCAGGGTCTGGGTAAATTCATATGGGGAGAGGTGGTCCTTGAGGTATTATATGAAAGGACATCAGTCAGAAGTGTTGACACCAGAGGAAAGAAACTAGTGGGGGAACAGTTGAGGAGGGGTTTGCAAGAATCTGGAAGCTTGTGTGGTTTTTTTCTGAATTTTTATGATTTTCTGTGACCATTGGGCCACTCTGATGTTTTTTTAAAAAAATTCTGGATTTGAATTTCTGTGTGGTGGGTGTGACTTTAAAGAGCACTTAATAAACTCTTGTTGTACCAAATTTGGCTTTGTTTGGACTTTTTTTGACCATAGGAACGCATTAATTGAATTTCAATGCATTCCTATGGGATTTCGTGCTTCGCAAGACGAAAAATTCGCTAGATGAAAAAACTCGCGGAACGAATTAATTTTGTCTTGCGAGGCACCACTGTACTATCTGCACTATTTTAGACATTTCCTTTCCATTGTAATGCATTGACATTTATTCGTTTTGGCCATGGTGGATGGTGAGATGAATAAAACAGATTTTAGCAGAAGCTGAACTGTAGCAGAATGGAAACTGTTCTGATAGTGAGGAAGTCAGGGCAAGACAGAAATGGCTGCCTCCTTACAGCCTTTGTAGTGGGACACTCAGCTTTACACATACCATGCCAGTGTTGAAAGATCTGCACTGGCTGCTTCATCCACCCACATGAAACATAGGAGCTGCCATTGGTACATTAGGTGAGTACTGGCTACACTGGCAATGGGTCTTCAGGATATACAGGTGAAACTCGGAAAATTAAAATATCATGGAAAAGTTCATTTATTTCAGTAATTCAACTTAAAAGGTGAAACTAATATATGAGATAGACTCATAACATGCAAAGCGAGATATGTCAAGCCTTTATTATAATTGTGATGATCATATCTCAAATATTAGTTTCACCTTTTAAGTTGAATTACTGAAATAAATGAACTTTTCCACGATATTCTAATTTTCCGAGTTTCACCTGTAATATAGTAGTTTTCCCCAGCTCTGTTGTCTGAGATACTTTCAGTGGAGATGCCAGGGATTTTGATCCCCTGACCCTTCTGATTGCAAAACACATGCCCTAGCACCGAACTATTTGTCTGGTTCCATCCAAAGGCTCCACAGTGCAATGAAACAGTTCATGGAGAAAGACCTCTGAATATTGTTTTCACCTTATGTGATGTTTCTATGTGCTGGTTTTTGCGGATGAAAATACAGCACGTCTGAAATATTTATAAGTGTGATAAACAAATTTAAGGCAGGGAAGCATCCTCCTATTTATGCCCCCTCCCACGCACTTGTATATCAGTTATGCTAATAAATAGCGCTTGTCTTCACAGAGGTTTTATTAGTTGCTATAAACAGTGCAGCTTGGGGTTTCTTTTTATTTAGTTTTTTTTGTTTTTGTTTCGAAGAAAGAGAGAGGCATCCTTGTTATCTTGTTATTGGTGACCTTCCTGCTGCAGCTGATGTGACTGATGACATAATAGGTAATGGGGAGAGATGGTGCATTAATATTTAATCAGGACAGAGAGGTTTATTATGGAAACATGTAAAACGCTCTCACAGCTGTCGTTTGTAATGACTGCTGGAGTCAAAAAGGTATGTGCCCACTTGTCTACGGGATTAAGTTTGGAACACTAGGGAGGATCACAATAAGTTAAAGCAACTCAGTGGACCAATTTTGTCCTTTTTCTTCTTCTTTGGTGATAATTCGTAGCCAAGTAAGATTGTCTTCCATAAACATGGTTTTAACAATGAGTCTGTAAGTGGCTGTGGAGGCCAATTCTGGATCCACACGTCCTTCCACAGTGGGGACATTGGTTTCCAGGTGGGAGTTGATCATGGGGAGGGTTTGCCAAGTGTGCCTTCCTCTTAGCACATTCTTCCTTGCATCCTGAGTTCCTTGCTCTAATATCCCAAATGTTCCATCCACTTAAGAAGAGTAGCCACATAGACCTGTTCATCCACCACTGCAACCAGCTCTGTCACCCACCTCTCACTCCTGGCCAGACAACAGTGTTAGTGGTCATATGGGGAAGGTGGAACAGCAACTCCCACTGCCTGCTTGCTCACTGGCTCTCTATCTGACCAGTAAGCAGGTGGTAGGAATTATAAGGAAGATGAGTAGCAGAGGCTGGTGAGCTAGAATCATGGAAGGAGAGGAGGCCACGAAAGGCACCAGGGGTGGCGGGGAGGAGAAGGCCATCTGCAAAAGTTCTCTCATTTTAAGAATCTCCTTGCAAGTACTAGTATTATCAGGAAGAAAAGGTCTAGCTCCAAGTGGGACTAGATTTCTACTTTAAGAGACAATATTGCATATACTGGGCCAAGTTCAAGATGTTACCATTGATATATAAAATCCTCAAGAACTTGGGACCAATTTACTTGCAGCATTACTCCATATGTGCTCACTCAGCCACTTCATGCAGACCCAGGTCACCAGTCCTGAGCTTCCAGAGCTGCCGTCTGCCATGAAGCACCATTGGAAGAACTCTCAGCAGCAGCAGCAGCAGCAGCAGCAGCAGCAGCAGCAGCAGCAGCAGCAGCAAATATGTTCTATGCTTATGGTAATATTTTATTCCCTTGCTAATTATGCTGCTTTAAATGTTTGTTTTACATTTTTCTTCCTTTAGTAGCGTTTTCTCTTGAAACATTTCAAGGTTCTGTTTTTTGTTTTTTAAACTTTGCTGTGTTAAATGCGCATCCCATACCTGACCTTTGTACCGTAATGTTTTATTTCAAAATCGTAAAGATAATATTTTAGTTTCCTGTTACTTTTGTTGCTTTTGAATGTATACTTTATTCTTGACCTTTTTCTGTAATGCTTTATACTGGATTGTTTTATTTTATGTTTCAATGTAGGCTATCAACCTCTTTTGAGATTTTCTTCTTTAAATTATAAAGTGGTATAGAAATGAATGTATAATAGTACAGTGCCAGAGGAGCACCCACCTCCAGAGAGACAGGGCTACCTCCAGCGTCTGACAGCACCACGGCAGAGGGAAGGGTCAGAGAAAGGTTCCAACTGCTATTGGGAGGGAAGTGGGAATGGAGAGGGGGGTGGGGCTCAAGGCTTTCGTTTTGGAGATGGGTGAGGTGAGAGAGCAAGTTGAGGACTCCCACCCCACTATCAAGCTGCCCCAATTCCAGCAGAGTCCTCTACATCCCACTGGAGCCCTCTCTCAGCCCTCTATTCTGCATCATCTTGACTTGGCTATTACATACCCTTCCCCTGTGAGATTTCTGATTGTGATGATTGATCTGTCCACCTATAGATGACATTTCCTAACAGAAGTTCCTGATCTCTCAATAGTATGACCAAGGTTGCCTTCATGTGACAATTTACTCCATTTATCCCAACACTTCCCTAACTGTTAATTTCCAAATCATTCCTGAGCCTTGACACAGCGCAAATACCACTTCCGTAAAACTAATGGAATATAGTGCTTGTTAAGCACTCATTTCTGCTTTGTTTGATTTTTCTTTTTTTAATCTGTTTCCAGCCCCCTTAAGCTGGAAAATCACAGGAGTAAAGTGATGAAATTTAGGGCGGTGTACCAGCTCAAGGTTTTTTCCTGCCACTTTCAGGGGGGAACAGAAGTAGGTATGTGCGGAGAGGGTGGTTGACTAGCAATGTTGTCCAGTGATGGTCATTGTGCCAACATGATGGTATATCCATCAGAAAGCCACAGTTCCACAGCACAACTGCAGCATGAAAGAAGCATTAGAAAAATGGGACAGAAGCACTATCTTAGTAATCCTTCTGGCGGTTCCCTTGCTACGAGAAGCCAAGTTACAAGGAACCAGGCAGAGGGCCTTCTCCGTAGTGGCACTGCCCTGTGGAACGCCCTCCCACCAGATGTCAAAGGGAAAAATAACTACCAAACTTTTAGAAGACATCTGAAGGCAGCCCTGTTTAGGGAAGCTTTCAATGTTTAATAGGTTATTGTATTTTAGTGTTCTGTTGGAAGCCACCCGGAGTGGCTGGGGAAACCCAGCCAGATGGGCGGGGTATAAATAATAAATTATTATTATTATTATTATTATTATTATTATTATTATCCGGCAAGCAATATTTCCCACATCTGAATATACCCCACAATATAGAACACAGGGCAGGGCTATGTAAATGAAGTGGTGGGACTATGCAGATTCGGTCTGTATTGGTTCTCACATAAGTTTTGTGAGAGGTGGCAAATTAGCAGGAGCTCCTGAAGTGTACAGGTCCTATGTCTCCATTTACCCATCCATGGGTGCAGGATCCTGGGGGCCCAAGGCACCATGGGTCCCACTAATCTTTCTTTTTCTTTTTCTGAAGGATCCAGGCCTCCTCAATGTTCAGTGTGCATGATGTCAGGACGTTCTGCGGCATTGCCCGCGAGCCCCCTCAATCCTCCAGAGAAGGTGGCACCTCTGTGCCCATCATGCCAGCTACAAGCATTTTGCTGGTTTCACACTATGCAGATATGTTAGGGGCAGAGGAGTGTGCTGTGCGCCAGGTTAGACTCTTTGTCCATCTAGTGCATCATTGTCTGACTGGCAGCAGTTTTCTAGGATCTCAAATGGAAGGGATCTTTCCCATCAGCTGCTACCCGATCCTTTTAAGTAGAGAGGCCAGTGTAGTGGCAACTATGCCTATTGGGGCTGGTGGTGCAGAAAGCAGGGAGGCCAATGGCAGGTGGAGTCAGAGTCAATGACAAGCACAGCCAGAGCCAATGAGAAGCAGAACCAACTAATCCTAAATTTTGTCCTTATCCTCCTCTCTACTGAGCTCTGCAAGGGCAATGCAAGAAGGAGGTAGCTGAGACCTACTAGACTGGATATACCTAGACTGGTATATACCCCCTAGACTGGATATAGCCAGGGGGCTGAGGTTGGAGGGGCAGTGCCCCATTTGCTCTGATTGACCAGCCTTTGCTGACCAGGGACTGAATATAGGATCTTCTGCATGCAAAGCAGATGCTTTTATTACTGAGCTATGGTTACATGTGACACAATGGGTCTGTGTCCAGCTGTTAACCAGAAGGTTGGTGGTTTGAGCCCACCCAGGGACGGCTGTGGGTAGGATTTCTCCAGTGCAGGGGCTTCAACTAGATGACCCTTGGGGTCCCTTGCAACTCTACAAGTCTATGAAATGTTCCATATAATAAATAAAACAGCTTTACTCTTCCAAGCTCTTTCCCTGCATCTCCAGGATGTGGTACAGAATGTGAAGAGGAAAAAGACAAAAAAAAAAAGTTATGACATCCCCCCCCCTCCATGTCCCCTATAGGAAAGGGTTTGTTTTGTGGAGGGGGTGTGGCTTACTCTGATTTGAATACATGACTTCTCCAGCTTCTCCTTTCACCATGCTTAGTCTCTGTTTCTTCTTTCACTCCCACCCCTTTGGTTTTTAAAAAGAGGCTTGATGACAAACTATGAGGGATGCTGTTGCAATGGGTTTCCTGCATCAGGGGCTGGACTATTTGATATTTGGACATACCTCTCAACTCCAGGCTATTCCAAGGATTGCCATTCTTTCTGGGCCACTGGTCACACTTGGAGTTATGTGCAAGTACAGTGAGCATCCGTCACAAAATATCTGCCATGGTGTTGTGGCATAACACAAAAGAGCTGCCACACCTAAGCAAAGGGGCATGGGAAAAGATAGGAACACAACATGGCGTAGCCGTGCCCCTCCACATCAGTACCCACAATCCACAGAAAGCACAGGCATTTACATTACACCTATGCCATGTATCTTTGCACCTCTCCTCTGTTCAGACTAGATAGGCTATGCCTCCAGTGCTGACATTCAATGTAACGTGAGCATGCAGCAGGGCGTATGCTCAGTGTAAGAGAAGCCAAGCCACTACAAGCAGGAACTGAGCAGGAACAACAACCAATATCTTGTGCACTGTGAAGTTTTAAAGGGATATTTACGGAGGCTTTTGAAGGGCTCGTTTTGGAGGGCATTTGATTGCCTGTGACCCCAGATTCATGACTCCTGATCTGTTCCCTGACCCCAGCTCCGTAGCCATCATATCACTTTTCTAAAAGCTCCCCCCCACTTGTTTCTTCCTTGCAGTTCGTGCTTACGGTCCCAATGTAGCCTCCCCTTATCTTGCCCCTGAAAGTTCACTCAGGGTTGACTCTGGGGACATGCCAGAAATCATGTCACTCTTGGTTGTGCCTCTGCTGGTTGCAGCTCTCCTTACTGAAGTCTAAGCTCCCAGGGGTGAGTGAATCCTCTTACGTTCCAGTAATGCTGAGTATACAAAATCATTTAGTTTACTACCATTTGCATTTTGCTCATCAAAAACGAAGTAGCATCCCCCCCCTCCCACCAAAAATAATAATTAAAAAATGCATTATACAAAATAAGTTGGCAGAGATGAGACATCAGTACATCTGATTCCAGAATGGTTCTTCTGCCCTCTGGAAACCTAGTCAGGTATATTTATGCATGCATGACAAGGGTTAATCAGTTTCCCACAGTTTGGTTATTAAAGAGGGTTCTCCCTGACCACTAGCCATCTGCTAGGGTGCAGAATTCTTTCCTTCAGGGAAGTGTGCCTTAACGAATTTTTGACATCACCGTCGCATCGGCTCAGCGTTTTCCTGTCATCTCTCGGTTCCGATTAACTTTTTCTGAATTGACAGCTGCCATCAAAATTGCTGAGGTGGCAATCTGGAGTGTGTGCTCAATGGAGCAAGGTTAAAGCTTTTCCCCTCTTGTTTGCCACATGGCAGAAAATCAGGGGCAGAGAGAGAGTGGCAGGCTGAGCTTTTGCCAAACCATGCCCCACAAGGAAAACTGATCTATACTCCTTTGGGTGTTAGTATTTACAAATTAAGTAGCATTTCCCTCCAATGTGTTCTTTTTAAAAACTACATGAAATGCTTCACTGCTTTCTAAAACTTAAGTCTTAGTTTATTGGCAGAAGCGCACAAAGACTGTACGTACGCTGTGCTAAAAACTAATAATAATTGGTCAAAATTCTGCATCAGTGTTGGCCATCTTTTGTAACTGTAGTAAATGTTGTGCATATTGTTTCCTGTCTTGTATAACCTATTATGTGTGTTTTTATTTAAAGGAAAACTATTTTGCATAATTTATTTCACTTTTAGTAGTCATAGAGAGGTTCAAAAGTCTGTATGCCTCCCCACAGTGATGTATAAACTCACTGAGGTGCTGAGATCTGAGATTTGTTTGGTATTGTTTGGTATTGCCCACTCCAATCATAAAGACTAGATTTATTAAAGGCGTAATTTTTTGGAAAGGAAAGCAGCAGCAGCAAGCTGAGATATTTAGGAAACTGGTTTCTGCAACCAATACCTGCAGAATTCTGCAGTGTTCCATGCTTCAGGAGGACCATGTTATACGCACAGTCCTGGGTCCTGTCTGTGTAGAAAGGACTGAGAATGAAATTCCAGTCCCTTTAGAAATCCACTGAACATGGCTCAATGGACTAGCTCCTCCATTGCATTGTTGTAACCCACCCTGAGACCTGCTGGAGAATAATAGGTAATTAATTAATTAATTAATTAATTAATTACTAACAAGAAATAAATTGTGGTTTTGCTTTGAATACAGTGTGGACATCTCTGAACTTTCCTCGGGAGAAGAAATCAGTTTCTAGCAAAACTGTAAAATATAAAAGAACTATCTGTCTTGCAGGGGATTGGATGAAATGACCCCCAGGGCTCCTTCCAGCTCTACAATTCTATGAAAGCTGGCACCTAGTCTGAAACTAGGATCTGTAGGGTGGATGAAAGGGGGAAAAACATACAGGACGACAGCAGGCAGGTATTTGGGCATGAACATATGAACTGGATGGGTGGAGAGATATAGGCAGTCACTACTGGAGACCTGTAGGAAGGCTGGCAAGCAGCCTTTGGCTCAAAGCCAAAGCCATGGGTTTTTCTGTGCTGTGGCAGAGCTCAAGTAGGGAAGGAAAGTGTTTTCTGCTCAAGGCAACCTTATGGGGGCACTGGATGCTAGTTGTGGACAGGGCAGGGGCAAAAGTGTGTTAAGTAACAGATGTGGCAATTGCACCTACTTTAGTTCTGTAGGCTGAATTACAATTAAGCAAAAGCCATAGGGAAGCAGGAACCTGATTTGAACCATTGGTCCACCTTGCTCAGCATTGTCTGCACTGACTTAAAGTGACTCTCCAGAGATTCAGGCAAGAGTGTCCCCCAGCCTTGCCTGGAGATGCTGAGGATTGAACCTGGAGTCTTCTGCATGCTTGTGCATAAATTCCCCCCACCCACCCCTTGCATGTACAGCATATAGGTGCATACCCAACCTCCATTCAGGCAAGCAAGAGGAAGCATCACATATCAATGAGGCATTCCAATCATGCAAAATCACTTGAGGAGGGTGTGGAGCAGGGATAATAAGGGGCGTGGCTTGGGGAAAGAGGGTGTGGCTTGTGAAGAGCCTTGAGGACTCGCTAGAGAGGGATGGAGGGCTACATTCAACCCCTAGGTCTGATCTCCCTTAAGAGTTTCAGTAGCAGGATGTGGATCCTGAGTGGTCCTCCACTGTCACTTCCAGGCTCAAGCTGAAGCTCTGCTTCTACAGATGCTAGTTTCAGACTAGGTGCCAGCTTTCATAGAACCATAGAATTGTAGAGTTGGAAGGAACCCCAAGGGTGAGTAGAACTCTTAACTGGGCAGTAGTACTAGCAGTATGGTGAATGATATACCTGGCTGTCCAGGCTTAATGTATTTGAGATACTTTTCAGTCATTTCCATCATACTTGATTCATTCCTGTTGATTGTCTACCTCGCCACCACACAAATGATTTATGGTACTGGCAATAGTAGGGGAATGGTTTGGCTTGAGTTTTCCCTCAGGCATCATGCTTTACAAGGGCTTTTCCCACATGAGGCACGAGGCTTACCTAAACCTCAGTGTTAACAATACGGCAGAAGCAGAATGCAAAGGCGAAACAGTCTTCAAATTGGCATGCTTTCGCAATGGCATTTGTGACACATGGCCTCCATTATTAGAAGCCATTTTCCTCCTGTAGTTTGTGCATTTTTGGAAAGCACTTAGCCCAAAGGTGAAAAATGCTCCATTATGCAGTTTTGGGAAACTATCAAGGAATCCTAAAATGAAATAAAGCACATTGAAAAGTACCCCCTCTCCCAGGTTCCTGACCTAGTTTGTTAGATACACTGTTTCCTACAAAATTTACTAGATAACAGCTGAATTCACATCATTATAGTTAAAAGCTGTATCAGCATATCCTTTATAAAGTATCCCTTTCTCTCAACCTTCCCCAGACAGGTCTCAAGTTATTTCCCCCTATAATGATCCTCTGACATTCCCTACGCCTTTGTGAACAGTGACCTGTTTATTGCTGCTTAGAGACACTAAGATGACTTCTTTTTCTTTGGGACCAATTCTCAGTTCTGATCTGGTTCTTTTTATCACATATAGGGCAGAGCTTTCCCAACTGTGTGTCGTGACATGTTAGTGTGTCGGCTGCAGTGTGTAGGTGTGTTGCGCAAATGCTTCCTGCGCTCCTCCTGGGACTGAAAAGGGGTTCGTTTGACCTCCGGTTTGCTAGTAAAACTGAATTACTGTGTTGTGAAATGATGCATGTCCAAAAAGTGTGTCACCAACATGAAAAGTTTGAAAAGCTCTGACATAGGGAATGAAAAGCAGTCAAATGTGAAATATTTCCATTTTTAGTGATTTTGCGAATGTTTGAGAAAGGGTGCTTGACAAAGCCAACCCTACTATTAGGCAAGGTGAGAAAGCTACATAAGGCAGCAGATATGGAGGGATGCTAGACATAGCTGCATGTGCCAAATGGTTGCCTTGTGCCTTCTAAGCTAGCCCGCTTAGGACATAGTGTGGAATGGTAGCACTTGGCTGACCTCCCCACAGCTGAGTTGCTTCTGTTTCCTGAGAGGGAAATGGGGAGGGGCAAAGTGGTGGGGAAGTCAGCATGGTGCAAATACCAATCCAGTGCTCTTGCCACTGTGTTTGCAGTGCACCATCCTCCCCACTGCCTTTCCTTCCCCTTCTCCTTCTTGGAAAGCAGCACGGACTCATCCGTTAGGAAGTCAGGTGAGCCCCACCAGCCCAGCTTGCTGTCTACTAGCAGGTGAAATGGAGGGTGCCGCCAATGCTGAAGTAAGGATTAAATGCCAATCTAGTTTGTGTTTGCACATGGGATGGAGGGGGAGGTTGTCAGAGTGAAAGATGCCTCTGTTGCAAGCATTGATGTCTTCGGCATTGTCCACTAAGTAGGTAGTCATGGCGATGTTGCTCATTATTTCGTGTGAATAATTATGGTTTGCTGTTGACTTTCCTAATAGCCCTGAGTAACGCATTGATTTATTTGATTGATTAAATCAATGGCTAAGAAAGCTTGGGTTATAGTATTTTGGACTCCTCTGTGTGCTTCTGAAATTAATTGAGCTGAAGCCTGTGGCTGGACTGCAGGAGGCAATTTACTGACCCACTCACTGTAGTGTTTGTGTGTGCCTCTGATTGTTCTTGCTTTTTCACATATAGTCTTCTGTGAGCTTGTGGAAAATGCATTCTGTCCCTTTGCTCCAGTATAACTCTATCCCCATCACCATGAGCACTGTCAGTGGGACATCCAGGAAGCTTGAGCCCCATAACGTTTTGCTGCGCCCCCCTGGTTCTGATTGGGCATTGTGAGAGCAGGAGGCTGGGATAGATGGACCCTTGGCATAAGCAAGCAAGGCTCTTTTTAGGTTCTTAACGTTAGCTATCTGTTTACCTTCAGTATTCAAGATGTTTTCTTATTGTAGTCTGATTATTGTGCCTTGGCTGGTGGTGCTTGTTTCTTGCCAAGCCAGAAAAAGTGTTCTCTTGCCAGCTTCTTTTTCTGTCCAATGTGTGCTTGCTATTGAATGTACAGATGTTTTTAAATCACATTTCAGCATGTTGTCTAATTTTTATGGCACGTCATTACAGTAACTATCCTGATGAAAATGAAAGAGGAAATTGGTTTGGCTTCAAAAATCAATGAGCCATTAAATAGGGGACAGTAGTTGGAATAGGAATTTAGGATATTTAATTAGCTTGGCAGTGCAGTTGCCTATTCCCTGTTTCCTTCAAAATATCAAGCATGTGTACTGATATTTTTGTGGGATTTGGACATGACACCTTCATTTTTATTTTTATAAGGGGTCATCCATCACTGGAGCATAGGAAGATATAAAGATGCCATGCTCTGAGGGCCTAACCACACTTCCATTTCTCTCACATCTACCCCCCTCCCACTTGAAGATCAGTAGTGCCATAAGTTTTGTCCAGGAATCCTGTTCTTCATGCCACACTGCAATGTTTTAAGGAGGCATCCCTGAAAACATTTGATATTCCATCCACTGCTGTTCCACTGTTCCTCTTTCTCTGCCCCCTTGTGGTTCAGCTTAGCTGCACATGCCCTCCTTTTCTGTTGTTCTTTGCCTGGGGATTCTTGCAGTTCACTGTGTTCCTGAACACAAGCACTTAGTATCATGTTGTCACTTCTCCGGAAACCCCAAGAGGGGAGTCCAACAAGGTAAAGGTAAAGGGACGCCTTACCATTAGGTCCAGTTGTGACTGACTCTGGGGTTGTGGCGCTCATCTCGCTTTATTGGCCGAGGGAGCCGGCATACAGCTTCCGGGTCATGTGGCCAGCATGACTAAGCCGCTTCTGGTGAACCAGAGCAGCGCACGGAAACCTTCCCGCCAGAGCGGTACCTATTTATCTACTTGCACTTTGACGTGCTTTCGAACTGCTAGGTGGGCGAGAGCAGGGACCAAGCAATGGGAGCTCACCCCATCGTGGGGATTTGAACTGCTGACCTTCTGATCGGCAAGTCCTAGGCTCTGTTGTTTAACCCACAGCGCCACCCGTGTCCCTTATAGCCAAGGGAGGAGGGTGCAATTTGGACAGTGTACATTCATCCGAAGTCATTCCTAACTTTTGCGTTGTGGTCACACATCTGACACACATTGGGCACTGGAAAGGAAAAGTGCTTTTGCTCACGTATATGTGGTTGAACACAATGCCTATATGACTGCTAAAGGGGGACACATTAAAAAATAGTGTGGGGCAGAGGACTGGGAGTGCACAGCAATGTGCTCTGGAGACAACTGGCAAATTTTACTCATGGCGTGGGCAGAAAGAGCCCAGGAAAGGATCAGATCAGAAGGGGAACAAATTTCTATTTGGGTTTTAAGGGTTTTTTCATTTGTTCTGATACAGCAGTAAAAAGCTTGTGTTTTTGTTTTTTTAAAATGTTTCTTTGTTGGGATATAAATGAAAAGCTTTTGGGCTAGTGTTGCTGATCCAGTGCAAATTCTAAGAAAGCACAGTACAACCGGAAGTGTGTGTCAGACTACTGTTCCAACTAGACTCACTGGCAATTCCTCTATTGGGTTTCAGACAAAGGATAGTCCCAGTTCTACCTGGAGATTGAACCCGGGAACCTCCGCATGTGGATCAGATGCTTTGCCACTGAGCTAAGACAAAGGGAATGGTCCCCTGCATTGCACTGGCTACTCAGTTTGTCTATAGTCTGTAAGGTTCTTTGTTCTGCACATAACTTTTAATCATTTAAGTGACATATGAATTTTACTGAAAGTCAGTTGGGCTTGTCTACCATTGTTGCTCTTAAAAATCCCACCGACTGAGTTCAGTGCAATTATGCAATGGAAACACATTAGTATCTCCTGCTGCAATTATTAAGTGTGATTACCCTGGCTTGCCTTGGGTTGCTGTGTAGTTTACTTTTTATTTTTCACCCAGGGCATGTCTTTCTGAATCTAGGTGATTCTCTTTGTATGCTTTTTGCATGATGACAGCTGCATAATGGAGGCAGGAGAAGAGTAGGAGCCTGAATTGAAGGGTTATTTTCTAGTCTAGAAAAGAAAATTGTGATAGAAAATTGCATATGTTGTAGAACTACTCTGTATCCTTGCCAAATCAAGGCTTCTTGCTTTCCCTCATTTGTCATGGTGTATTTTTGGGGGGTTTTTTCCAGCATGGATTCAGCTGGCCCAGACTCTGCTGGACTTCCCAGTAGGATGATGTAGGCATTTTCAGCCTGAAGCAATCCCATTGTCAGGACAGCTTTGGCTGATACTCATTGTGAAATTCTTTTCTGTTAATTTAATCAGGAGCACTGGAAAGAAATCAGTGCCTCAGGCATGATCTCACAGTGGCCTCTAATACCAATTTAAGTCATTTCCAACTGGTAGATGAAAGAGGCTACTGACATACAGCTTTTCCTCCCCCTTCCCATTTATTAAACTGTTCTCTTAAACCTCAAAGTGAGGTCAATTCTGCAGCTCCTGTGCATTTACACTGATGTGCCAACTTCTGTGCAATTCAGATACCTGCCCACAGCCTACACATATATGGATATAACTAGAGGCTGTTGCCCTGCTCATGTTGCTCATCAGCTTCATGCTGCTCTGTGACTTCATGCAAATCCAGGACTGTGATGCAGTAGTACATATCCTCCAATGGGAGCTGAGTGGTGACAGCCTTACATTTTTATGTATATTGGAAGACACAGTGCTTTTTCTGGGGGTACACAGGGGTACGTATACACGTTTTGTGAATCTTTGTACTTTTGTCCATTTACTGTATTTATTTTTCCTGATTTGAACTATAAAATGATGATTTCATTGAGTCAAAATGAGAGGACCCCTAAACACACACACACACACACACACACACACACACACACACAGCACTGGGAAGACATAATAATTACTTTGCTGGATCAAACCAAGATGCATCTAGATCAAAATCATTTTGCCTTTATATACATATCTAATTCACACTTTTTGAAAGAAGATGCAAACTGAAATACAGCCATCCTTCAAAATTCACTCTTCTTCAGATTTTGCAGTGTAGTCAGGTAACATGTACAAAAATGCATAGTGTAAAGTGTGCATATAAATTCATATTTTATTGGAAATGCTGTACAAAATTGCATTATATTAGCAAAAATTGCTTTGTAGAAATGTGATTATTAGGCAAAATTGCATACAAAAAATGTGTTATGTGTTAGAAGATGTATCAGGAGAAATTCACACTAAAATGCTATTGAATTTTCATAAGGACTTTCTTTTTCTTTTTTAAATGCAAACATATCTGAAATTGTGGAGAACTGAACGTAAGTTTAGGAAAAGGAGAAACTGAGAGCAACCAACATTGAGATTTTTGGCCATCCCTATTGTAGGCAAACTTTCCATTTCCAGCAGTGGCCCAGCCAGATGAAATTTTCTGCCCCAAGAATCTGCCTTATGATGATTCAAATCATTGGTTTACCTAGCTCAGTACTGCTGACACTGACTGGCAGCATCTCTCCAGCGTTTCAGACAGGGACTCTTCCAGCCTTACCTCTAGGTTGAAACTGCAACCTGCTGAATGCAAAGTAGATGCTCTGCCACTGATCTAGGACTGTTATCTGAGGGGCCATAGCTCCATGACAGAAAGTCTGATGTGCAGGCAGAAAATTGTTTTTGCATATTTTTGTATATTATTTTCACTAATATATACATTTTATGCACAGCTCATTTACCCTAGTATATGCATTTTTCTTCACATTACTTGCCCAGAGAATTAAACTTGCACTTGCTTGCACTGCAAAATGTGGGAAAATGTTAATTTTGAAGGATGGTCCATGTATTGTTCTGGAAAGTGTAGATTAGATTGGTACACTTTAAAATGCAATCTGAATCTAATACCTCCCCCATCCCTATTGTTATGATCCAGCAGGGCTCTATTTATTCTCTTGTGATTTCTCGGTGGGCTTTAGTGGTTGCCTAGATGGAATCTGATGCAGATTCTTTTTTGGGTTGGGGTGCCTCATGGACATGTTGGCTTTTGCAACTTTCGGGCAACCCATCTCCTTTCCCATTTCTCACCTCCTGATGTTGCAGGAAGCCTTGTGTCTTGCTGTGAGTGGAGTGTGTGATTTAGCCAAGCATTCTTAACTTTGGAGACTGTGAAAGCAAAAAGAATAGGATTTTGGTAGCTTTTAGTGTGCTTGAAATGTTTTCCTTTTTTTGTACAGCGGTACCTCGGGTTACAGACGCTTCGGGTTACAAACTCCACTAACCAGAAAGTTGTTGCTCCAGGTTAAGGACTTTGCCCCAGGATAAGAATGGAAATCACATGACAGCGGTGCAGCAGCAGCGGGAGGCCCCATTAGTGAAAGCACGCCTCAGGTTAAGAACCGTTTCAGGTTAAGAACAGACCTCTGGAATGAATTAAGTTCTTAACCCGAGCTACCACTGTAAATGGAAATGATATTGCAATAAAGAAACACTGAGAAACTTTTTCTTATGGAACTGGAGAATCAGTTGCCCTGTTTTTTTGTTTTTGTTTTTTACAAAGTGCTCAGTGTCTCTGTAGCCTCCTTCGATTTCAGCTGAATTTGTGAGTAAGCAGCACTTCCAAAAGATTAGGCCATTTGCCTGTTTCCATCAGCCTGTTAAAATGCATATTAGATCTCCCTTTAAATTATTTAAAGGAAAGGTGAATCAGAGGATGAATTCAACAAGTAGTACCCATTCCTCACTGTGCAAAGGAAGAACTATTTTTGGGCATTTTTGCCAAAGTTTCAGGAGGATGGAAAAGCAAAACATGTCCAAGTAGCAAAAACTAATGGCTGAATCACCCCAAGAATTTTGAGCGGAGATTTCATAAACTGTGTGCCTCAAGGAGAAAATAAATTCAGTGGACCATCTACCCACAGAAGAGGCTGCATGATTCTACTTAGCACCCACCCACTGGGTGGGGAATTCTACCTTGAGATACCACTGGAGTAGTCAATCACTCCTAAAGTGGAGGCTAGTCCATCAGCATCAATGTCACCCCTTAACTGCCTGTTTTCTGAGTCATCCACAGGATGACAATGGCGGTCAGCCTCCTGCTCCTTCGTTTCGGTGTGGCATTTTTAGGACTCAGCAGTGAGAAGGATAGGGACAAAACTAGAATTAGTTGGCTCTGCCTAGTATTGGTTCTAGCTCCATTGGCCGTTCATCTACTTCATTTGTAGGCCAACTCTAGTGGCCCCAGACAGCACTGGTGATGATCTAACAGAATTGCCACCCCCAGAAGAGGGTGATCATTGAATCTCTTTAGGTTTGTTCACACGTTACAAGCTTGTGCACATGCCCCAAGTGTTTGTACAGAGGTGTGTATAATTGTACAGCATAATTGTTGTCAGCTATTGTGTGCACACATTCAAGACTGCACGCTTGTTGGACGTTACATGTGGATAACTGCGAGTGTACAGCTCAGCTATTTGGGTGCACAGATGCACACTCATTTAAACACCCTTTTTGTGATTCTGGGTTCTAAAGCTGCCTCTTTCCACTTGAGAGATGTGTCCACAGAAGAGTGACTCTTTCAGAATATAAGGAGTGGGCTCTACCCACAAAGGGTCATTCTTATTCTTAAGAAGCCTTTAAGCAAATTTCCAGGGAAGGGAGTGTATGAATGGCGAGGAACCTATGGTTTTAGTTGCAAGGAGGTGGCAACTTTGCTCTGAAATGTTTGAGAAACATTGATTTTGGATTTACTGAAGGTTTATGCATGTATTTATTTAAAGCATTTGCAGCTTCCCTTTTTATATAAACAGCTCTAGAGGGCTAACAACACTCATTCATAGCCCAAGGAAACCAAAGAACATTGCAGGTGAAGTTCTATGGCATGTCCTAATTGGTATTCTATGTGAAGGAATCCATCCATGAGCATACTTATTAAGATGAAAATAGAGTTAAGTACTGCTTTTTGGTATTTAATGAATCACAGCACTCCTAAGCAAGCCTTCTGCTTTGTTGTTGTGTGCAAATGGGAAACATACCTTTAGGGACTCTTCCTCAATTTGAACAAAGGGCCGGGAGTGACACAAACACTCAGGCTGCTACAAGTGCTGGCACAAAGTATTCCCATGAGGGCTGCCTTATGAGTCAGCACCCCATGGCAGGTGCCCAAGGCAGCACTTTTGCTGTAGCAGCAGATGGACGTGTCTTCCCCCTCTTGCAAAAAAACCTCAGTGTGTATGTGTGCCTCTATTGCTCAAAGATAGCAGAGCAGAGGGACGGAAGAACAAAAGTATTTGCTATAAGGAAGGATCAAGCAAGGGACAAGGGGTGGTAGAGGGAGAATGAGAGATGTGTGGAATGTAACTAGAGGAAGGTGACCAAGATGATGAAGCTGGGCTCTGGAGACCAAGTTTTAGGAAGGAAGACTGAAGGAACTGGATACGTTTTTAGCTTTGGAAAAAGAGGTACTAAACGGGTATTGAGAAGCATCTTCAAATATTTCAAGAATATTTAGCATGATTTCTGTTGTATTTACTGTGCTTGTGTGTGTTACACACACACAGTCTCACTCACTCACACATATTTATCTATTGTAAACTGCTTCAGGATCTCCAGTTAGTCTATAAATGGCAATAATGATGCTGCTGCTCTTTGAATGAAGGACAGTATATAAATTCAACTAACAACAACAACAACAACAATTCAAAAGCCATTTAGTCCTACGCAGAGGCAATAAAGCACTGCATTTGCAGGCAGCATTGCAGTGGTGGAAATTCCAGAAATATATATATATTCAGCTCACTGCTGTCCACTTGATGCTGTTAAGCTGGCCATCAACAATTAAAAATCATTTAATAACCACTTTGATACATGCTCTTTAGAGTGATTCATTTCACCTTCATTTCACTTTCACAATTCTTCCCCCCCCCCACCTCTCTCTCCTCTCTTTTTAATAATCTCTAAATGGAATCGTAGGAAACTGATTGAAGATAAATGTCAGAAAAGATATAATGAGCTCCTAACAAGTGTGTGGCTCTATTTGCTGTGCACTCAAAAGTCTATTGGAGCAAAGTTTTCTTAAAAGCTTTGAGTCAAATTGAACTTGCTTCCATTTTTAGAACGCTCTTAACTTTTTCTTTAGGAGAGAGGGAGGTAGATGTTAATGGATAATAGGATTTTATTTTTATACAATAGTTTTCAGAGTGGGCCCGCTTATGGGCATTTGTGAGCATTGTCAAACTTTAATTATTTGACTTTTCTGGCCAGCAAGACCTTGTATTGGTGGTGCAAATAGATCCCTAGGGAACAGAGTGAAGAAAGGGATGGACCATGGAATGTAGTCCAGTTAGCAGCTTTCACAGTTACTGGCTTGGATGCACCAAGTCAGAGTGGATTCTTTCCACATGAAGAAGGATGTGAAGGACCATGCCACTACTCTCTGTGCATCTGTCCTCAGTGGGTATAGGATCAGCAACCCAGTTAGCAGGGCTTGCTGGTGGAGAATGATTGGGAGACAAGCCTGCAGCCAGACAAGACTTGCCAATTCTCCTCCCTGCAGTGTGGCCTGATAAGACAGATAAGGAACATCTGGGGAGAGATTCACTGGTTGACAGTGTGGCTTCAGAGTTCCTTATAACTGAGGAGGAAGGGAATGGATAGGGCAGAAAGGATCTGCCAGAAGTTCTGGTTGAGCCAAAGCTCAGCTTGAAAGAGGGTCTAGAAGGGATTTGAGGGACTGACAGGCCACAGGGGAAAGTGGCACCCCAACAATTTGCTGCTGAAGTATATGGGGTAGTGTTTGATGTAATATCCTGTCCCCAACAAAGAACTGTAATCTGAACAACCCAGTGGTTGTGGCTGTGCAGGAAGAGAGGCTCTGGGGACACATACACAAACACGTTTTTTGTGTAAATATTTCCTTACATATCTAGGTCTTGAAGGAGCAGTTACAGTAGCAAAATGAAGGCAGGTTTATAAAAGCTATCTAAGTTACAAAAGCACAAAAATCTAATTTCAAAATGGTGTCTGAGCTGCAGAGCTCAGACACGCATATGTGGTCAGCTTGGAGACATGATGAAGAAAGTGAGACCTAGATAGGAAGAAAGTACAGTGGTAACTCTGGATGCGAACGGGATTTGTCTGCGTGTCTGCACGTGCGCAGGCCGCGTTTCGCCTCTTCCACGCATGCGCGTGACATCATTTTGAGCGTCTGCGCATGCGCAAGTGGCAAAACCCGGAAGTAATGTGCTCTGTTACTTCCAGGTCACCGCTGAGCACAACCCAAAAATGCTTAACCTGAAGTGTATTCATCCCAAGGTATGACTGTATGTAGTATTACGGCTAGCAAATTTTACAAGGAAAGCTCTTTGAGCCTCAGCCTCTTCATGTGCCTATCTAGCAAAACATGAATTGTTGGCTTTGACTGTAATAATGCCCCACACTGATGAGGGTGTGAGGCCTGGGCAGGTTCTCAAGGGCCTGATAGAGAGGTCTGGAGGGCCAGATTTGGTTCTCTAACTCTGGTGCTAACTGTTCATCTGTTTCACTGGCTGCTAGCCCACTATTGCCTCTTCCGGCTTCCAGACTCCTTGCTAGCCAAGTGCATCACCTTCTGGCTACCTGCAGCCTCTCTAGCTGCTGCAACCTTTCCCTGCCAGTGCTCAGCATATCTTTAAGTTTTATGGAAAGTCTTGCTGTTTCCATTGAACTTGGCTGGCCTTTTAGCATGGCCCCATCCTACTTTACACCAGCTGAGGATCGGCCACAGGAGCCCTTTTCCCCAAACGGTCGCTGTCATCGTTTTTGTCATTGTTCTGCCTTCGATGATGTTTTTCCACAGTGACATTAAAAAACAACAAGAAGAAGATTTTGCCAATTTATTTACTCACTGTGTCTGGTGGGGATTATATAAGATACTTTCAGCCGGGATGTTGTCTTTTCCCTTACTATCTTGAAAACAGGATGGCTTTTGATCTTTCTTGATTGTTACTTGTGTTCAGTGAAGCAAATGGAACTGTCTAGTGGTTATGTGCCGAGCAGGGGAGTTAAATAGAAATATTTAGATGGGGGTAGGTAGAATTGAAAAACAGCTTGGAAGAAAAGTTGCAGGCTGTTTACAGTTGAAGAAGCAAAACATCTCATTGTTTGTATGTGTGCTTGATAGGTGGCATAACTTAAGGCCACCTTGATAAGTGTCATATCACAGTATGTCTAATATGGCCATTGCAATATCATAACACCCACATTATTCAAAAAGCACACTCATAAATGCTGAGAGGTTGTGGCAGGAAATGAAATCCAGAAAAGTACGGTAGATTAAACACCATGTGAACTGCCCTGAAATTAAAAGATAAAGGGCAATATGCTTATTTAATAAAATTTAATAACATTATTGTATATTCCCAAGAGTACTAAGTTTGCCTGTAATTGTTCTGATGGCCTGTGAGCCTTCAACATCTCTTACCTGGCAGCCACTGTGGAGCTTCTTTCTTTGTTTCACTCTCCCTTTTCCTTACTCCCTGACATGTGAAACTGTGCTATGATACCTTTCCAGGCACCAGCACCCAGTGGTGGCTGGGACTGATGTTGTGTAAGGTAGGAGGCCAACAGTAGGTGGGGCTAGAGCCAATGTGCTCCATCCTCCTTCTAAGTTCTACAAAGACAACACAGGGACCGAGGAGGAGCATATTGGCAGCCAGTGCCACCCCTTGGACTAGTAAGGAGGCAAGTGGGGGCTTCCTGAAAATAGACTAAGGTTGGTGGGCCAGCGGTTATAGCTGTGTTCTCTCCACACTGTTGGAGAGAGTATCAGCCCTAGAGTCAGAGCATTTTTTGTGTGGGGGAGGCACAAAGTGCCAACCAATTCTCCGTTCTCCAGAGGGAGAAGATGCAAAGGCCAACCCAAGGAAAGGCAAAGACAAGAGCCTTTCCCACCCCCATACAGAAAGTGTGTTAACTTGACATTTACTAGGGCTGCCACACGTATGGAATTTCCTTTTGCTTCCATTGGTCACAGCCACCTTGGGGTTTTATTTTCCAATAAATCTTTATATCTTATCCAGACATTAAACAATGCTTTCCTGACAATATGATTTTTGAATGCTTTGTGTGCTTTGACCTTATCATACCATAAATATGCATGCCATCCAAATACATTGTTAAAACCTTCTAAATCCAAAATGTCTGTGTTTTCAAGAAGTAGCCATTCTTTCAACCAGCAAAAAGCTGCTGATTCATAGTAAAGTTTAAGGTCTGGCAGGGCAAATCCACCCCTTTCCTTTGCATCTGTTAGTATCTTAAATTTTATTCTGGGCTTCTTGCCCTGCCAGACAAAACTAGAAATATCTCTCTGCCACTTCTTAAAACAGTCCATCTTCTCCACAATTTGCAATATCTGAAATAAAAACAACATTCTCGGCAATACATTCATTTTTATCAGGAATTTCCCAAACATTATTGGGATTTCAAAGGTGGAATTGATGTCCAGGGAGAATTTCCGAAAGGCGGTGCTTTCTCTTGGATCTTAGGCAAGTCAATAGAAAAATCACGGGTTGGGGGAGCAATTTTGTAAAGGAAAAGCTCAACAACTTTGGTGTGTCCTGGTTTTTACTTAATGAAATATGGCAACCCTACGTTTACATAGCCCTTTATATAAGTTAACTGAAGAATAAGTATGTATGATAGGAATGAAATGACTGGCATTTTTTTGTTTCCTAAGAAAGGAATGTTAAGGATACAGCAAACAAGGCGATACCAAAACATGCACCAAAAGTTTCTTTTTCATGCCACGTAAACATTACTGAAACATGAACCATGTTTGTGAAACCCTCTTGATTTTTCAAATGCCTTCTTCTAGTCTTTGAAACCTCTCGAAGTAAAGACATCTTATTTTTACATATTTGGCTGGAGGTTTAGACAAGCATAGACAGAAACTGTATCAGCTGGTAGAGAATATTCTAACCATTCATAATTCTGAAACCATTCTTGTTGGAAATTACAACCCCAAACTGTTTTCTGGGTATGAATGAAGTTAAATCTGTTGAATTGTCTCACCCCTTACGAGAGATCCTCAGGAATACCAGTCTCAAAAGTTTAACTTTGCCTTTAGCTCCAGTTCTCTTTCACCTGTAGTCTGTCCCTGCATTCTGATTCATCACGAACTGAATTACTTTGGTAATGACAGTGAGCTTCTGAGGTTGGCTTTGATGCTGGGTTAGTTACCTCAGGTTTAAATTCCACTTGAAAAACAAACTCATCTATATTCCAAGTTTAGGGAAGGACATGTGGATAGCAACTGGAATTTTTTAAACTGGTTGCTGAGTCGATTTTTATGTCTAGAAACCCTAAAAAGGTCTCATGTTGAGCTGCAAAGATTAGGAAAATAAAAAATAGGCCTTTGTTACAGCCTAGGTTTCTAGTCTGTCAGCTATCCATAGTGTGCACAGCAGTGTTTCTGTTCGCCTACAGCTGTTTTCATCTTTCCCCATCAAGTATTTAAGAAAGAGAAGAAAAATAGCCACTATAATTTGAATGTAGTGAGTGTTTCAAAAGAGTAACGGGTAAATAGTAGGGTTGTCCCCCCCCCCCCAGATCACTTTAACTCTTTATCTCACCTTTTAGCAGTAACCCCACAATGCTGCTCTGCTAATTGTAATAACTGCAGAATAAACAAACTCTTCTCGCTGCAGGCAAACAAGCATGCATCTTGATTGCAGGCTGCATTGAGAGCAAAAACTGAAACTGAAAAGCAGAGCAAAGGAAGGTTGAATGGGTGGAGTCTTAACTCTAGCCCATAATACAAAGTTCTAACGTTTAACTCTACAGGCTGTGTTTTTTGTTTTTTCCCCAGGATCACTAAATTATTAGAGGGTGATTGTGATCACAAAAAATCCACCCTCTGTCAGGGAAAGTATTGAGTAAGCAGACTTTTGGAGGATCTCCCAGATGAAGTTTTGTAGGGCCCTATTCTAAAATTGTCCCCCCCCCACACACATATTTGTTGTTTAGTCATGTCCGATTCTTCGTGATCTTCCACTGCCTCCCGCAGCTTGGTCAAACTCATGCTGGTAGCTTCGAGAACACTGCCCAACCATCTCGTCCTCTGTCGTCCCCTTTTCCTTGTGCCCTCCATCTTTCCCAACATCAGGGTCTTTTCCAGGGAGTCTTCTCTTCTCATGAGGTGGCCAAAGTATTGGAGCCTCAGCTTCAGGATCTGTCCATATATATATATATATATATATATATATATATATATACACACACACACACACACACACATATATATATATATATATATATATATATATATATACAGGAACAATTTTAGAATGCACACACACATATAGACACTGGGCAAAGTCTAGGAGCTTGCAGTATTCCTCTGAATACCAGCTGCTGGCAGTTCAAGGTGGGGACAGAACTGTTGCACTGAGGTCCTCTTTGTGGACTTCCCATAGGCATCTGGTTGACCACTGCAAGAAGAGGATGCTGGTCTGGGGCCCCCTTTGGCCTAATCCAGCAGGGGTCTTCTTATATTGTTGCTGTTTTTACAATTATTATTACACTTTTTCCCCTGACACGACTCAAGGCATCTTACCTATACAAATAAAGGTACCCCTGCCCGTACGGGCCAGTCTTGACAGACTCTAGGGTTGTGCGCTCATCTCACTCTAGAGGCCGGGAGCCAGTGCTGTCGACAGACACTTCCGGGTCACGTGGCCAGCGTGACGACGCTGCTCCGGCAAACCGGCACCAGAGCAGCACATGGAAATGCCATTTACCTTCCCGCTATAAAGCGGTACCTATTTACCTACTTGCACTTAAGGGTGCTTTCGAACTGCTAGGTGGGCAGGAGCTGGGACCAAACGACGGGAGCTCACCCCACCGCAGGGATTCGAACCACCGACCATGCGACCGGCAAGTCCTAGGCACTGAGGTTTTACCCACAGCGCCACCCGCGTCCCACCTATACAAATAAGAACCGCTAAAAGCATAGAAAAAACCATTGAAAATCATTATGTTGTTATGAATGAGGAGCAAGATGCCATAAGTACCGTATTTTTCGCACCATTGGACGCACCGGACCATAGGACGCACCGGATCATAGGAGGGGGAGAACAGGGAAAAATTTTTTTTTCTTGTTCTCTCCCTCTAAAACAAGGTGCGTTCAAGGTACCTATTTTTTGGGGGGGGGGGAATAAAGAAAAAAAATTCCCTCCCCAGGCACGGGGCAGGCGCGGGGGAAGCCCGAGCTTCCCCCGACCCCAGCCCCCAGAACAGCCTGCTATCCGCAAGCCTAGGGAACCGAGCCGGTCTCCCCAGGCTTGTGGAGAGGTGCGCGAAGCCCGGACGCGCTCTTCAGTGCGCACCAGGCTTCGGAATGCAGGCAGCTCCGCGCCACCCTCCCGAGCCCCGCGCGGCTTCACGCCGGGATCGGGAGGGTGGCGCGGAGCTGCAGGAAGCCCTGGGGCGCAGGCAGCTCCGCGCCACCCTCCGGAGCCCCGCGCAGCTTCACGCGGGGGTCTGGAGGATGGCGCGGAGCTGCAAAAAGCCCTGGAGCTCAGGCAGCTCCGCGCTACCCTCTGGAGCCCCGCGCAGCTTCGCGCTGGGATCGGGAGGGTGGCGCGGAGCTGCAGGAAGCCCTGGGGTGCAGGCAGCTCCGCGCCACCCTCCGGAGCCCCGCGCGGCTTCGCGCGGGGGTCTGGAGGGTGACGCGGAGCTGCAAAAAGCCCTGGAGCGCAGGCAGCTCCGCGCTACCCTCCGGAGCCCCGCGCGGCTTCGCGCCGGGATCGGGAGGGTGGCGCGGAGCTGCAGGAAGCCCTGGGGCGCAGGCAGCTCCGCGCCACCCTCCAGAGCCCCGCGCGGCTTCGCGCCGGGATCGGGAGGGTGGCGCGGAGCTGCAGGAAGCCCTGGAGCTCAGGCAGCTCCGCGCTACCCTCTGGAGCCCCGCGCAGCTTCGCGCTGGGATCGGGAGGGTGGCGTGGAGCTGCAGGAAGCCCTGGGGCGCAGGCAGCTCCGCGCCACCCTCCGGAGCCCCGCGCGGCTTCGCGCGGGGGTCTGGAGGGTGACGCGGAGCTGCAAAAAGCCCTGGAGCGCAGGCAGCTCCGCGCTACCCTCCGGAGCCCCGCGCGGCTTCGCGCGGGGGTCTGGAGGGTGACGCGGAGCTGCAAAAAGCCCTGGAGCTCAGGCAGCTCCGCGCTACCCTCTGGAGCCCCGCGCAGCTTCGCGCTGGGATCGGGAGGGTGGCGCGGAGCTGCAGGAAGCCCTGGGGCGCAGGCAGCTCCGCGCCACCCTCCGGAGCCCCGCGCAGCTTCGCGCGGGGGTCTGGAGGATGGCGCGGAGCTGCAAAAAGCCCTGGAGCTCAGGCAGCTCCGCGCTACCCTCTGGAGCCCCGCGCAGCTTCGCGCTGGGATCGGGAGGGTGGCGCGGAGCTGCAGGAAGCCCTGGGGCGCAGGCAGCTCCGCGCCACCCTCCGGAGCCCCGCGCGGCTTCGCGCGGGGGTCGGGAGGGTGGCGCGGAGCTGCAAAAAGCCCGGGAAAGCCTGCGTTCGCTCCATAGGACGCACACACATTTCCCCTTCATTTTTGGAGGGGAAAAAGTGCGTCCTATAGAGCGAAAAATACGGTAAGTTGTTTAACAGACATGCAGTTCCAAAAGCAACATATGCGTATCTTCTTTTGCATCTAAGAATCCTGAATATGCAATACCATGTGAGGGAACACATACAAATCAGATGGTTATACTCAGTGCTATTTTTCTAGAAAAAGAGGTGCCGGAACTCACCATGAATGCCTCCCTTGTTCTCTTAGAATGGTAATGGTGCCCACCTGAGAGGTGCTGGAACGGAGTTCCAGTGAGTTCCGACCGGAAAAAAAAGTATTGGTTATGCTGAGATATCTTTAGCACATTCCCAGATTGATTCTGCATTCTTGGGGAAGTATTATTTGGTACCCTTGTTTCACACACATGCGCTGCCACCAAACTGAAATTTCATTGCAATGACATTGAGATATAAATAAAATGGGGTCATAGGGACTGGAACGACCTTCCCAAGTGTAGCCTGTGGGCTTTTCTGCATGAGATCTTGAGTACTTAAAAGCATGACCTTTTGGCACTTGAACTCAAAGGACAAAGGGCTGGTTATCATCAAGGCTTCCCACATAATAATGAACCCAGGCACAGAATGCTTCTGCTCTCATTGGCAGAAAGACCCTGAAGTAGGGGAGAATCATAGAATCATAGAATTGTAGCGCTAGAAGGCACCCTGAGGGTCATCTTGTCCAACCCCCTGCAATGCAGGAATTCTGCCCACAGCCATCCTTGGGTGGGCTTGAACCGCCAACCTTCTGGCTAATAGCCAGGCACACTGACCCATTGTGCCACAGCTGTGAGTGTGCGAAGTGGAGCAAAAGGCCTTTGCAAATGTAAAACCAGAACAAGGTATTTGTGCAGATGTCTTTTTTCTGCTTTAGGATGGTTGGGCCTTCAGACGGTCATTTCCAAAATAAGATCTGGAGTAGGAGTTCTTGAGCCCCAAATCCACTGTAGTCACTGGCGGAGGAAGAGGAGTGTGGGGGGAGCGCACCACCCCCGGCAGCACGATCCCCAGGGTGCCATTGCAGCTGCCCCCCACCTGCGTTGGGTGCCCCAACCCCAGAACACGCACCCCACCACAGCCCCGCCCCACCTGTTCTCCGCCACCCAGTGCTGGAGCATGAAGCTCCGCCACTGACTGTAGTCTGTTGCTAGAACCATATCTGGGATCTGTAATGCTGTAAGCAGGAATCCCTGCTCTGCTAATTAGGCAAACACAGGAGGAGAAAGGCTGCAGACGCAGGAGGAGAAAGGATGCATACCTGGCCTGACCAGCCCGAAGCCTTGTCCTGCTTGCTAAGCAAATGAGGTGATGTTCAGGACTGGCACCAGTACATGCCATCCTTGAGTAGTTGCAGGACCCCAATGCTGATGCCTGTCATGGACCCTTAATTCCCTGCCCCACCGGCACTCTGCAGAGTGCCAGTTGCCTATAATAATAATAATAATAATAATTTATTATTTATACCCCGCCCATCTGGCTGGGTTTCCCCAGCCACTCTGGGCGGCTTCCAAAAGAATATTAAAATACAGTGATACATCAAACATTAAAAGCTTCCCTAAACAGGGCTGCCTTCAGATGTCTTCTAAAAGTCTGGTAGTTGTTGTTCTCTTTGACATCTGGTGGGAGGGCGTTCCACAGGGAGGGCGCCACTACCGAGAAGGCCCTCTGCCTGGTTCCCTGTAACTTGGCTTCTCGTAGTGAGGGAACCGCCAGAAGGCCCTCGGTGCTGGACCTCAGTGTCCGGGTAGAACGATGGAGGTGGAGACGCTCCTTCAGGTATACTGGACCGAGGCCGTTTAGGGCTTTAAAGGTCAGCACCAACACTTTGAATTGTGCTCGGAAACGTACTGGGAGCCAATGTAGGTCTTTCAAGACCGGTGTTATATGGTCTCGGCGGCCTAGGTCTAGTCATCATTTTAACTCACCACAATGCTCCAATCTAGCATAAATTTACAGCATGGCTAGACCCAGTACTACTCTGCCACCAGAACCGGGAACAGTCACCAGGCTACCAGAGTACCCTTTGCCCAGAGCCACCTCAGCATAGATAAGGCAAGAACATATGCAACTGCCTTGCACCAAGTTAGACCATCGATCCACTTAACTCACTATTATCTGAGGTGCCTGGCTGAGGCTCTCCATATTTCAGGCGGATGTCTCTCCCACACAGGGATGGAAGCTTGGTGCTTCTGCGTGCAAAGTAGATGCTCTGCTGACTGAGCTGTAGCCCTTTCCCGAGGTGCATGAAGAGGTTCTGAAGTCTAAGCCCTGTCAGTCCTAAGCAGTAGGCTTAGTCCATGAGATGCCTAGTTCAACATGGCAAATCCTGGTAACTTCCACAGAAGCCCCTTTCTCTGGGGAAGGTCTATAGCTTAGGGCCAGAGAATCTGCTTTACATGTAGACTATCCCACGTTCAATCCCTGCTGTCTCCCTGCTGCGACAGACCCCTGTCTGAAACCCCAAGGAGCTGTCTTATACCGAGTCAGACTATTGGTCTATCTAGCTCAGTATTTTCTACCTTGTCTGTCAGTTGTTTTCCAGGGTTTCAGACAGGGGCTTATCCAGTCCTACCTAGAGGTGTTGGAGGTGGCATCTGGGACCTTCCGCATGCAAAGCAGATATTCTGCCACTGAACTGCGCCCCTTCCTTGAAAGCAGTTTCTCAGCAGTGAAAGCAACCATGTAGACATCTGGCCGTGCCATGATGGCAGTGCTAAGATGAAGTAGCAAAAGAAAAATTAACCACCCCTTTAATTGTAGATGAGTTACACATGATCTAATAGAGCAGTGGTTCTCTTCTGGGTTGCAGACCACTTCAAGAATCTAATGAAAGCTATGGGGCCCCCTTCCTTGAAAAATATACACAAACATTTGTCTACAATTTATTTTATTGCATTGGAAAAATCATTTATATCTGCACCTGGTTCATGATCCTTCTGAGGCCCACAGGTTAAGAACCCCAGTAGTATTAGATATGTGGTTATGTAGGAGATGTTTTCTTCTGTACCAGTTTTCTTCTGTACCAGTACAACTCAATCAATTTCTTGGAAAGTGAACTGGAAGTTACTCAACTTTTCTGTTTCATCACATCAACAACTTTCCACATCATATCCTATTAGAATCAGGTTGAATTAGTGTTAGTTGTCATCATTAAGGTATGAAAGACTGATCACATTAGAAAGTGTCAGACTGCATTAGTTGAAGCAAATGCTGAAACAATAAGATTGAAGGAGGGGGGTGTATCACTCATTGCAGTGTTGAGCCTCATTAGTTCAAGACACCAGCATAATAAGATGGGAATAGTTGAGAGGGGAGATCACTCTCCTCACTGGAAGCAGAAGTCCTCCTTTTGAATGTAGGAATGAGATCTTCGGGTCTGGTCAAGATCAGGACAGTATGCCAGAGTATGAGAGAGGAAGAGAGAGAATTGATCTCCTGAACCTCAAGGATCTGGATCCCTCTACCACTCATTGAAAAAGTGGCTCCAACAATCAAGAAGGTGGTTTCTGCACGTGCTGTAGAAGGAAGCAAGGGGCAGATGGGGCTTGTCAACCTGGGAAGGGAACCCATCTATGAGAAGGAAAACTCTGATCCTAAACCTGTGGTCTTTGTTGGAAGCCGCCCAGAATGCCTGGGGAAACCCAGCCAAATGGGCGGGGTACAAATAATAAATTATTATTATTATTATTATATTCATTCAGGAGAAATGCTTTGGGATCAAACCCTGAGGAAAAATGCATACCCGCTGCTTTACAGAACATCTTCGGGAGAAGAAGGGACAAAGCAGTAAACCCTACACAAATCCAGAGTGGAGTCCCTAAAATTGTTGGACAGCATCTTATAAGCCTCCTTCTGGCAACTCCTGCAGCCCACTTGGTGTCAAATGTATATTGCTCTGCTTTCTTTTCGACCACATCAGCGAGGCTGAGACTTGTTGTCTGGGCAACCCAGGGATCTCCTTACACACTGCCCAGGCTTGCGTCACAGAGAGGTCACTTCGGTGCTGCTAACGCAGCAAAAACAATACGGCAAGCAGCGTTTGCAAGTTACTGGTCTCTGTAGACACAACAGGTGCTGTGATTCTCCAGTGGTTTGACTTCATCTCAAGAGGTGCACTCCATTTCTCTTGAGATAGAGAGATGACAACAATGCAGTGCATTGGAAGCAGGAGTCCTTACTTCAAATTTTGGAAACTGGGCAGTTGGTGTTGGAACTGGAACTGCATGGATCATTCAATTTGTAACTTAAGGGTTAATTCTGTTGGCGTTACAGTCAGCCAGTTGTGTGGGTGGGTGTTGCTTAGGAACCAGGCAGAGTGGCATGATATTCAGTGCTCTGGCTGTGTAGTTCTGAAGGAGTTCTTCCTCTGTACGCTTAGTTGAATGTCTCCCTGCTATGTACAAGGCCTGAACTAAGAAATACAAAACCTCTCTGTTCCTTTCTTCTCAGATTATACACTGTGTTTTGTTCAGCCTCCCAAGTAGAATGGCACAAATACTTTTCTCTCTGGACTCCATCCATAATCTTTAAGTGATTTTGCCAGCAGTAGAAACAAATTTTCAAGGAAGGCCTGGTCAATATCAGAAGAAAAGGCCAGAGCATGGGAGCATTGACCTCCTAAGCTTCTAGGATCTGGGTTCCTCTTCCAATGATTGGAAGCAGGATTCCTGATTTCAAATTTAGGATGGGGATTTGGGCAGTAGAAATGAGATCTTGGGACTTGATCAAAACCGGGACAGTATGCCAGAATATGGAGTTGTTGATCTCTTGAACCTCAAGGATCTAGATCTTTCTCCCATTTTTCATTTATAAATCCAATTCTTTGGTAATCAGTAACAATACAGAGTTGGAAAGCAAAATGCCTGAAGACTGGTTCACATTTGTAGACATATCACTCACCGTTTCCATAGGTGAATGTTGCAACTGAAAAGTGAGATCATGTGAAAGTTCTGTTGACCTGTGTGGTGGCCTGTCCAAGTCACCATTAGATGCTACATCCTCAACAGAGAAACTTTCATGTGTTACCTTGCCCAGAGGTAATCCTGGATTAGGTGGACAGCATACTTCACAGTTTTGAGGTTTTTGTCAGATGGGGTTAGAACAAGAATGGGGAAACTGTAGCCTTCCATATATGCTGGATTCTGAATCCCATCATCCTTGAATATTGGGCTATGCTGGCTGGGGCTGATGGGAGTTGGAGTCCAACAACATATGGAGAACCCCCAGCTCCCCATCCTCAAGCACATTAACCATGGGTTGGCTGGAATCTGAAACAGAGAAGAAAAGGCCACCTGTAAAAGGTGGGTAGGGGGGCGGGTTGTGCAAGCAGTACTAAACTGCATTAAAAAGGTAAAGGGGATTTCAAGGGGATTTCCTTCCATGGAAAAACTTCTTCCGAACTGAACATGGAGAGCTTTTGCATCTGGAGTCTCACAGCATCTGGAGGGCGCAGTTTCTCCATCCCTGGGTTAGAAAGAAGGAATCTGAAGCTCTGGTGGGAAAAGGAGACTAGCTTAAGAAACTCTGGTTCGGCTATTGCTTCACAAAGGCTGCGTAGTTTAGTGGGTGGATAGAAAATTGTCATTGGGAGATAGGGACAAGTGAACATTTTAAAAAATGTATGTGGTGTGTTACGGGAGCTGTCACGAACCCTACAATTATGTGTGATGATCTTGCCTTTCAGAAGATCAGGATGGAACAGTGACAATTGAATAGTTAATGGCTATTTAATAATGAAACCCTTTTGTTAATCTTCAGTAAATGCAGCACACACATGTAAGCAGATTATGTAAAAAAAATAATGCTTTTTTAAAACCACTAAATCCCACTTTAGGGAGGAAAAGCTTTTAATACGCTGGTTAAAGAGTCTAGTCATGCTAGATTAGCATTGTTATACATGAATAATAAAAATAGCCGGGCCTGATTAATGTCACTTAAAGTTTCTTAAAATGAGCGATATAACTCTTTGAATTAAGCAGCTTGAACTGCAGCTAAGGATTCCTGGGGAATGATTTGTATTAAAAAGTTAAGACCTTCACTTCTTTTTCTAAAGGGAAATCTATCATCCATGCAGGAATTGCATACCATTCACTTGAAAGCATGAAAGGGAAGGCACTTCACAGGCCATAAAGCGTAATAAAAGAAGATCTAAAATTGACTTTCATGTTAAACAGATTACTTACGTTTTTTTCCTTCCAGAAAGGGACAGGTATGGGGAAGCTTCCTTGACTCTCTATCACCATCCAGACCTATAGTTACCTCTTTCAACCGATAGCTTCATTTTCTACCAAGTGTTCATAAACCAATCACTGTGTTTCAGAATTCCCTTTCTTATTGGTGGGCAAAGAAATGAGAAGACCATTTCACTATATTTCTTAAGAATCCCACCCCCAACCACTTATCTTGAGTATGGGACTCACCATTGGCAGTGGCACGGCTTCTTACTGTTTCACCCTACTCCCCAGGTTGTGCATGTGTGTGTGTGTGTTGCAAGCAATTGCAGCAGCAACTGTGTCAGCAGCTTTCCCCCTTTCTTCATCTTCCACAATGCCCAGGACATGGCATCGTTCTGGGGTACCCATAACAAATATCTGAAAATATTTGGAGAAAACTATGCAAAGCAGTCATCTTTTTCAATAAGCATGAGGCACAGGAAAATCCCTGTTGTTTTCTCAGAAAAATCTCCATGGAGAAATTGTGGTTCAGCTCTACTGCAAATGCAGCTCTGCTTGGTTGTAGGTAGATACCAGGTAGAAGAACCATACCATCAGCCAGGAAACAGGTCAAAGAGATCAAGAAAGGGAAAGTGCCATGAGTGGGAACAAGCTAGAGCTGGGAAAGACTATCATTGCCCAGGCAAAAGGCCCAGCTTAAACTTGTAGCCTTCACAGCCCTTCATGCTGAGGGATAACACAAGAAACTTATGCATCTGGGAAACTGTCTGATACCCACCCCTGCTGCTGTGTGGATCATATTCACTGTTTACTGACAAGTTCAGAGAGGTGTTCAATAAACCAAGGACTTCACGATAGCACTGGAGCTGTTCCACAATGAAATCATTAAAAGCTGAACTGGATGACATTAGGATACTGGAAATAATGAGGCAAGACACAAGGTATGGGGCAAAACTAGGAGCACTTTATTAAATATAGCATCAGAACATAATGACATATGCAACTGCATGGGGGAAATGAAAACCAGGATACTGGAAATTATGAGGCAAGACACAAGGTATGGGGCAAAACTAGGAGCACTTTATTAAATATAGCATCAGAACATAATGACATATGCAACTGCATGGGGGAAATGAAAACTGTGAGTAGTAAATATCCCCAATAGTTGATATTTCGTTGTTGTTTAGTCTTTTCGTCGTGTCCGACTCTTCATGACCAGAGCACGCCAGGCACTCCTGTCTTCCACTGCCTCCTGCAGCTTGGTCAAACTCATGTTCGTAGCTTCGAGAACACTGTCCAACCATCTCGTCCTCTGTCGTCCCCTTCTCCTTGTGCCCTCCATCTTTCCCAACATCAGGGTCTTTTCCAGGGAGTCCTCTCTTCTCATGAGGTGGCCAAAGTATTGGAGCCTCAGCTTCAGGATCTGTCCTTCCAGTGAGCACTAAGGGCTGATTTCCTTCAGAATGGATAGGTTTGCTCTTCTTGCAGTCCATGGGACTCTCCAGAGTCTCCTCCAGCACCATAATTCAAAAGGATCAATTCTTCGGCAATCAGCCTTCTTTATGGTCCAGCTCTCACTTCCATACGTCACTACTGGGAAAACCATAGCTTTAACTATACGGACCTTTGTCGGCAAGGTGATGTCTCTGCTTTTTAAGTTGATATTAATATCCCCTTAAGTTGAAGAGGGAGGTATGCCTGATTCACACCCTCTAGGGCATGGGTAGGCAAACTAGGGCCCGGGGGCCAGATCCAGCCTAATTGCCTTCTAAATCCGGCCCACGGACGGTCCAGGAATCAGCGTGTTTTTACATGAGTAGAATGTGTCCTTTTATTTAAAATGCATCTCTGGGTTATTTGTGGGGCATAAGAATTCATTCATTCCCCCCAAATATAGTCTGGTCCCCCACAAGGTCTGAGGGACAGTGGACCAGCCCCCTGCTGAAAAAGTTTGCTGACCCCTGCTCTAGGGGCTGCAAAATCCCAAGTCAGTGACACATGTTAACCTCAAAAGCGATCCATATCCTGCCCCATGGGTCACAAAGCCTAATGTGCAAGTTTCTGGCACCACTGTTCACCTCAAACATGCTGCAGGGTAGTCACCATCTGTTTGAACCTCTTTCCTTCCCAGCACACCTCCAAGGGACCCATGGGAATTAAACCAAGCTACCTAATTATGCAGCATCCACTCATAACTGCTCCTACTCCAGTGTGGAACAGGCAAAAGAATTCCCCTCTATAGACCAGTAATAGAAAAATACAAAAATAAGCCAACTGCTTACTTGGTCCAAACTGTGGCAACCAGTTAAACTCATACTGCATACTGACTGAGTGCTCAGAAAGGAGGAGGTGGGTGACCTGGCCTTAAATATCCTCTCTCCACCTCTCTCCTATGCTGGAACTTGCCAGCTTCATAGACCAGAAGTGGCTTCATGCCAGTTTCCCAGGCCCCACACAAAGGCACTCTTACCTAAGCCCTTTTTGAAGCTGGACACAGGAGCAATCTTGGCATCATTGATTGCTAGTTATCAAAGACTTCTTCTGGTGTTTTCCTGAAAATGCAAAAGTTAAACGTCTAAAGGTGCAACAAGCCCTGCCCCCATCTGTGTGAGCTTAAGATGAAGGGGGCTTCTTCATGCATTCTACTAAACATGTATCAAGGGTTCCTGAACTCTTGGTGGCTTCTAAATCTCATCCAGTTCTCGATTTGTCACTGCTAGAGAACTTGCTAGCAGTGCTAGGAACCAACTCCCTACAGTATGAGATTAAAGGCAAGGGTCAAGGGTCATCACTGAGATGGGGAACCTGTGGCCAACAACACCTCCTGGGCAGCCATAGGTTTCCCATCTCTGGGATAAGGGTTAAACGTGTACCCTGCCTCTCACAACAAATCCAGTGTCTAGAGGTAGAAGCAAGTTTTGCCCATGACCCAGACCAGAGCATTTACTAAGATAGTCTGCCTAGATCTGTTTGGGGTACAGAGAGAGTTTGTATCATGGTCAATCTAGAGTGTGAAGGGACGTTGCAAGAGTGGGGCAGGATGTTGACAACTGTCTTCAGTCAATAATGATTGTGGAACCATTATTTCCAACACAATTGTGTACAAGTATTTTTTTTTTAAAATAGAGCCTTTAATCTACCCATTTACTTTCACTCCCACTACTGCACTGAATTAGCTTTATTCTCATGAGAATTCTGCAAGCAATCTATTGGGTTAAGCTTATATTGGGTGTTTGTGCTTTTGGCCAGGACTTAGAGCAGAAAATAGGAAAATGAGGTAATTCTTCACTGTATTTCCATGCTTGCCAAACCCATTAAGTATTTATAATCTCTTACACAGAATTCCTTCTTAGTCAATCTGCAGTTCTGGTTGTGGGCTGGGGAGACTTGGGGAGATTTAGGAATAAACTGAGGAAGAAGACAGAGCCAGTTTATACAACCAGCTTGCATAAACTGTCTCTTGGGCACATCAGAAACTGCCTCCTGCTGAAATGGACCACTGGTCCTTCTAATTCAGTATTGTCTACCACTGTAGACTGGCAGTAGCTCTCCATGAATTCAGACAGCCCTACCTGGAGTTGTTGCGGAGCAACCCTGTGACTTCCTTCATGCAAAAGCTCTACCACTGAGTTTCGGCCTCTCTCATGGCTGCATCACTTCAGTATGTAGCTGGAGAGATCTCAAGATCATATGCTCCCACATATATGTCTGTGTTTTAATAAAGCTCCCTGCCAATGGGAAACATATTGTGTTCAGGTCAGCCCAGAATACTGTTTTTGTAGGTAAAGACTTATTTTCATGCTCCCTGATGGAATCCCCCAAGTGTTACATTTCACTTGAGTCTGGGGCGTATTATGAACTGGCCCTCCACGAGCCATGCTTTGGAGCTGCCTCCTACAGACACAATCTGTCCTGTTGTGGTAGGTCAGCAGAAGACCCAGAACAACGCCCTCTCAAACTTCCATTATATGCATTACATAAAGCAAAAGCTACTCCCATGGACAGTTTAGAGCAGGGAACTTCTGGCCCTCTGGATGCTGTAGGAGTTCCTTGACAATTGGCCACAATGGCTGGGACTGATGGGGGGGGGGCACAGGTTCCTCAACTCTGGTTTAGGGAGGAAAATCCCCACAATGTGTTTCACTTACATTTTCAGGAATTAGTGACATCTGAACAATCCTGAAGGCTCTCACAGCTGCACTTGAAAATATAGCTTGGGGCGCTGGATAAGGCTTCCCAAGCTGGGAGTTAGCTACCTCTGCTTTCATATGAGTTGATGCTGTTGCTAATTCTGAATTCCTCTGCTGGTTATTTTATTTGTTGATGTGTTAAAAGCTTGCCTTTGCTTTTCTGAAAGGAAACAACCTCTGACAGCCACCCCCCCCCAATGCCTTGGAACATTTTTTTAAAGGAAGTTAGTTGCAAATTGTCCAATCCCAGAAGTCTTACTGTCCAGCTCTGTTTTCCTGATATTATTGATTCTAAAGCTTTGGAGCAAGAGAGAGAGTCTTGCCTGAAAGTCTTTGCTGGCCAAATGCCTAACAGCTTGAAATAGTTTCCTATGGGGATCTTAAATTGGAAAGTCGGCTCAGACCTGAATGCAGTAGGTGGCCCTGGGCAAGTCACTGCCTTTCTGCTTCATTGTACCTGCCCCTAAAATGGGTATAGTTGCCATCTTTCTTGCCCAAGAAGGTTTAACATCTACATGAAGCAGCTAAGTGGGGTCATCTGGAGTTTTGGAGTAAGTTGTCAGCAGTAGGCTGATGACATGCTGGACTGATGTCTTGCCTCCATAACATACTGGATAAGAGCCAACAAAATGAAGGATTTGATGGTAAAGAAATGTGGAAGCTTTCATTCTGCATGTAACTCTCAATCCAACAAAGCTTTTAGAAGTCATTCAAACTTAAGGTGAAAAAGCACAGCTTTTTAGCACAGATGACAACACAAATGGTTATAATCAATGGTAATAAGCTATGGCTTAGAATGCAGTTTCCCAGCTGCTGTAGTGTGGAGTTGGTGTGGTGTAATAGTGCAGAGACTGAGTTGTCAACTGGAAATCTTACCTTTGCCATTAGGTGACTTAAGAGAAGCCATCATGTTTCAGCCTCAATCTCCTGCCTGCAATATCAGGATTAATAAACTGATTTAGGCCAATACATTCTATCTGAGAAATTGAACATGACTAGGAATTTATAGAGCAGGAAGTCGTATGTGATTGGTTCCCTGTATCCAACTGGCAGTGACACAGCACATCAGGGTTGGGAACTTGGTATCCCTCCAGATGTTGCTTGAGTCCTTCAGCTCCCAACACCTCTAGCAGTCAGAATGGCCCATGGTAAGGGATGATGGGAGTTGTAATCCAGCAACATTTGGGGAAGGGGCACAGGTTTCCCATTCCTGCCCTAGAATGTTGGCATTCCTAAAAAAAAACCTGCTGCCCCATATGGGTCTTTGCTACTTGGGCCAGCCTTTAAACCAAAGGATCCTAATAACTAGACAGTTCCATCACTTATCAGATGTCTAGGAACCAGCCTAGCTGAAAAGATGCTTGCCTGAAACACTGTGTGTTGCCTGATGGTGGAATGCCTTATTTTAAAAGACAGGTACTTGTACCCTTGGTGACATGTCTGCATATGCCCCTCTTTCACATTTCCAAACACTCAGATGCATTTTGGCCTTCCAGCCCTTTCCCCATTCTCTCAGCACTTTTGTATGAAATGAGTGTGCTTCATACAGTGTCAGAGTGAATACAAGAAAATCAATAAGCAATTTGTGTGATAATTAATTAGGGTGCCAGAGTGAATTATGGCTCCTTCCCCTCCTGATTTGGGTCAGAGTCCCATTTGATTTAGGAAGTTGTCCATTTTTCAATTATAGTTTGCTGGGTACTTTTTTGGGGAGGGAAAGAAAATATGACCAGAGAAGAAGACTGGCAGGTGGAAAATCATGTTATACAAAAATGCATGACATGGTAAGCTGACCATGTCAGCTACAACGTCCTGGATTAATTCTATGCCACAGGAAATTCACTGTATCAGTGCATATCAGAGATCAAAAGGCTAGGGCTGCCATCCAGCAAAGCTGTTGTGCATGAATAAAACTGGATGTGTACATGGAAATCATTATCTGCTGTGCTTGATCCAGGGATTGGAAAATCTTGTGTTTCTGGGGGAGGAACTATGTTGCTGAAATGCTGACATTTTTCATGGTGACTGAGCTGAAATGCATCTAATTTTTTATTATTTTTTTGAGGGGAGGAGAATATAAAAATGCTTCCCATTTTCTCTAGTCAGGTGCATTTTGGTTGTTTTGATCCCATTTCTGTGTTCCTCTTACTGTTCTAGGCACTACAGGAAGAAGCCTTATCTATTATCAGATCATTGGCCCCTCTAGCTCTGTATTATCTGCTCTCATGACAGCAGCTTCCTGGGATCACAGGCATCAATTTTTCCCAGCCCTCGAATTGAACCCCACACATTTTCCCCTGCAAAATGATGGCCCTTCCTTGTCTTTGCACTAATTTGTCTACATGATGTCTGTGTTCTGTCTCAGATGCGTTATGCCTCTGAGTATCAGTTACTGGGAATATCGGATGGGCTGATTGTATCTGGTCAGCTATTGTGAGAACTGGATGTTGGGCTATACGAGCCATTGGTCTGATCCAGCAGGTTTGTCTCATGTATATTAAAGACAGGCACCAGGATGAGGTCAGTGAGATTCATAGTTTGCACAACAACATCTGCATCTATATATAAGGAGATTTCTTGTCCTGGGTGTGGGAATGATAGAGGGCTGGTGGCCTAATCACTATTATTTGTATTGGAATCTGGGTGAATGCTGTTGCAACATTTCACATGTTGAGAAGCCTGCATGCCCATATTGGAATCGGAATTCATTCTGAATCTGAAAGGCAATAGTAACAACAAAGGAGAAATGGAACCTACTAGTTCTGGCCATAATGATATCACCATACCTCTTCGGTTAAGTATGGTGTGTATGTGGACTCAATAAATTGTCTCAATTGCTATGTGCTATACCCTAGCATAGCTTTTGCTCCTCCTTGCTTTTATTAGTCCTTAGGTGGTGCAGTGGGTTAGTGTGTCTTGTCGTTAATCAGAAGGCTGGTGGTTCAAGCCTACCCAGGGTCCCTTCCAACTCTACAGTTCTATCATTCTATGATCTACCTATAGGCATAAACAGGTCTCCACAGGAACAGGAGTAGAAGTGGCTCTGCTGTGAATATGGTGGATGATTGTCTGTGTTATTTTGGACGAAAACCAACATTGCTGAATTACATTAACACTCAAACCTGCCAGTTCTGCTGTTTTACACATGTTCTACCTCCCTGCCATATATTGTTACCCATCCAGAGGACATCATTAATTTGGCAGTGTACGAATGATGTAAATTAATATAATGCCAAATTGCAATAAGTGAATCTGCTTTTAGCTTTTCCTCTTGCAAGCTTAATTCCCAGGGATGGCTGGTACCCACTGGAACTGGCAGAGAATAAGTCAGGGAGACCAATTACAGTCAGAATCAATGAAATCTAGATTTGCCGCCGTCTTCCTCTCATAAGAGTTCTGCAAGGGCCAAACTGCAAGGGCCAAACAGACTAAAGAGGAGGAAGGTGACAGCCCATGCTGCTTGCTGTACTGTGAATAAGAAGGCAAGCAAGTGGAGTCAGACTGAAGTTGATGGAAGGCTAGGCCCCAGTGGCCTAGCCTCCACTATCAGTGCCTCATAAAAGAAACATTAATTTTTTTTTGTGGTCCTTTGCAATGTCTTTTTGTGGAGAAAAGTAATTAGCAAGAGATAAAAAGGGTGGAGCTTAAGAACCAATGCAGCTTGCAGTCGAAGGAAGCTAGAGTTGCTCTCACACCGTTACATGATATTTTGGCTGTGTGGTTCATGGAAACAGTGACTTGACCTTATACCAGTGCCTTGTCAAATGAGTACATAAATTGTTAGCTCAGTCTCCCTTGGGGGTAGACAGCTTGGGAAACTGTCTCCTTGCAATCTTTGAATCTGATTTGCTGCTATTAGTTCATGTATGTATTTGAGCAGTTTCCCAATAGTGCAAAATCTCATCACAATAACAGGATTTGCCATAGCCCAAACAGACATGTAGTTTCTCTTCTAACCTTCTATACTCCCACAACATTAGAATTCCAGAATATTAGGCACTTTAAAAAAAAGCAAAGAAAGTGCTAACTCTGTGCAGGTGCTCATAACTCTGACATTTGCAGACCAGAGGAACACAAGGGTATGTAAGGTGTGTGAGAACAGTCACATAACTTCTCTCAGTTCTGGCACAACCTATCATTAGGTCAGAAAGGAAAACCTTGCACTCAGTCTTGGATAACAGCAGCGTGTGACCAAAGGTGCAGACAATCAGCAGCAAATTCACTCTTGAAAACATCAGATCAAAGTGGTAAGAGCAGAAAGGCCATAATTATTTTGCATCCCATCTCTGCATTAATCTATGAATTCTTTTAAAAAAAAAAAAAAAAAACCTGTATTTATACATATTTTTTCGCAGTGTAAGCATTTCAAAATGTATTTGGTTCTAAAATATGCACAGGATTCATAGGGTGAGATGGGCCCAGTGCTGTTTTCCTGAGAGAGATGGCACATCAAGAAAAACAAGGAGAGGTGATGTCTTAGTCAGAGCGGGCAGGTATTCCTGCAGGGATTCTTGTATGTATTCTTTGCCTCTTCTTAAAAGCTTGGTGGGTAGGCAGGAAAACCCATGGGAACAAGTTTGCAGTGCCTAGGCAATCTTGGAACTCCTGTTACTAACCTCAGGCTTGTGAATCTCAGCCCTTGGTCCAGGACTAGATTTATTGTTGCTACTCCTTTTTCTTGTAAGGGCACCTGGATGAGCTTGTGTCTTTATTTTTTTTTGGGGGGGGGGGAATGATATTTATTGAAGTTTCAAAAAAAGGTTACAAAAATAGGAAAAAGAAAAGAAAAAAAAAGAAAAAAATACAAAATACAGAAAAGTGAAAGCATTTAAAAACAAATCAGTCTTTCCATGTCTTGTCTTTCATTTACTTGTTTCCCTGACCTCCTCACACCTCCCTTTTTTGTATTCCAGTCCAGTTAGCTAATTCAGCAAATCCTTTCCCTCTTTGTTTTTATCCTAATCCTTTAACTTAATATATTGTAACTTTAGATTCTCACCTGTTAACAATCCATTTTTACATACTCCTTTGTAATATTGCTGCTAAAACCACGTAACTTCATTCTGACATCGTTCTAACATTCATTAATTTTACAGTATTTCTGTAAATAGTCTTTAAATTTCTTCCAATCTTCTTCCACCAACTCTTCTCCCTGGCCTCGGATTCTGCCAGTCATTTCCGCCAGTTCCATATAGTCCATCACCTTCATCTGCCATTCTTCCAGGGTGGGTAGATCTTGTGTCTTCCAATACTTTGCAATAAGTATTCTTGCTGCTGTTGTGGCATACATAAAAAAAGTTCTATCCTTCTTTGGCACCAATTGGCCGACTATGCCCAGGAGAAAGGCCTCTGGTTTCTTCAGGAAGGTATATTTAAATACCTTTTTCATTTCATTATAGATCATCTCCCAGAAAGCCTTAATCCTTGGGCACGTTCACCAAAGGTGAAAGAATGTGCCTTCAGTTTCTTTACATTTCCAACATTTATTATCGGGCAAATGATAGATTTTTGCAAGCTTGACTGGTATCATGTACCACCTGTATATCATTTTCATGATATTCTCTCTTAAGGCATTACATGCCGTAAACGTCATACCTGTGGTCCATAACTGTTCCCAGTCAGCCATCATTATGTTATGTCCAACATCTTGTGCCCAGATGAGCTTGTGTCTTTAACACAATAAGAGCCTACTGAATCAGGCCAGTGGCCCATCCAGTCAAACATCCTGTTCTCACAGTGGCCTGTTGGATCACATGCGCAGCGAAAGTGATGCCGAACCCAGTTCCATCTAAATCATCCATCAGAGGTTGATGGATTGATCCAACATGGCCAACCAGATTCCTGTGGGAAACCAGCAAGCAGGTTTCAAGTACAAGAGCTCTCTCCCCTCCTGTTCTTTCCAGCAACTGATATTCAGAAGAATTACTGCCTCTAGTTGTGGTGACAGAGCATTTCTTTCCTTTCATCTAAGTGCACTTGTCATTGGTTTGGGGCAAGTGCTAGGACAGGAGAGCCACTGCCAGTCAGTGTAGAGAATAATGTAGAGCATAATGGGCTAGATGAACCAGAAGCAGCTTCTTATGTTTGCTTGTGGCTCTTTGCATGGCGGCTTGGACCAACATATTGACTTTATTATGTACTCATTCTGTGATGTACAGCTACTGTCCCATCACTATTAGCAATGGCAGGAATTAGCAGATTCTACTGGAGGTTCTTCAGCTCCTTCTCCAAGAAATGATACCAAGGTCCTCTGTTGGCATCAGCTATGAAAACATTGCCTTTCTGTGTCGCTTTGCAAAACTTGGTGGTGTTGCATCAAAGAGCTAAATACACCCTGCTAGTCTTCTAAAGATAACGGTCTGCCCTTTTAACCTGAGAGGAGGCAAGACAGAAGCACTGTAGTGTTAGCTACTTGTGTTTAATGAAGAATGCCGGTTGCGATACAAAAAAATCTGTGTGTGTGTGTGTGTTCAGTGATGACATGGGAATGTAAGAGCCCAGGGCACTGCAACAATGTGTTGCTATTTTTAAGGATGGCTGGGTGACAGGTAAAACCCATTAATTTGCGCTCCTATAGGGGTTGATGGAAGATTAGATTACTTTTCGATGCTTTTTCCTCCCTAAAGGATTTTAGTAAGGCAAGGGAGAGAAACCAGGGTGGCTTTTTTATTATCGATTCAAAAATGCTTTAGCGGACTCTTTTTCAAACTGGAGTACTGTGGGGATCTTTTCAATGTGGAGGTTAAAGAGATGGTGTACAAAAATATGTTTAAATGAGGGCTTATCTATGCCACCATGAACTTAGCTTGCTGTTGCACCAGTTTGACTGTTACGGCTTCTTCTAAAGAACCTTGGCAATTATAGTCTGGCTAGTATTCCTTGCTGATGATCCCCAAAACTATAAATGAAAATGCTTCCCAACCAAATAATTCAGGTTAAACCCATTTTAACTCTGTAGTGGTGATGCAGCCTAAGTAAACGCTACCATAGGTCTTGCAGCTCTGCTTGGGAAAGCATGCTATAAGGGACTTTGGGTGTGAGCCTCTTTTGAGCAGGACCGGCCCACACAGGAAGCAAGGTGAGGGAACTGCCTTGGGTGGCAGGATCCACAGGGGCAGCACATCCAGCCTCCAAGGAACGCATTGCCCATGGCTGCTGCTGCTGCTGTCACAGTTATTGTTGCTGTTTACTCATTTAGTTGTGTCCAACTCTTCGAGACCCCATGGACTAGAGCATGCCAGGCACTCCTGTCTTCTGCAGTGACAAATACATCATGCTCTTTGGAGACTGTTCAGCAGCTCCCACCCACCCCCATACCACTTCTGCAGTGGCCTCTTGGTGTCTAGGAGGCACTTCTGGTCTGCTCCCAATGCTAAGGATTAAATGGCAGGGGCTCCCTTCTGGGATCTCCTGGGGTCTGCACCTTCAAGGCATGAGACAGAGTGCCCCCAACCCCCCCAGCCTTTGATTCCCACTTTAACCATTGGATAAGGTTGATTTGAATCCCCTCTCTACTTGTTCCCAGTGTATATCTTCACTCCCTGTTTCTTCCCTGGTATTGGAGGGCACCATGTTGTAGTTAGTCTCAGGTGCCAAATGTCATGAGCTGGACCTACTCTTGAGCAGCAGCCACACCTCACCCCCCACCCCATGCTGCACGACAACCTGCTTGCCTGCTTGTGAAACAGAAGGTGGCCCAAACAGCTGTTTGTGATAAAGAAGGGCCTGGTACTGATAGAAAGAAAGAAAAATCCCTACAGCTATGACCAGTCCCTTGGAAGCACCCAATGAAGGAGTCTTTGGACCTTGGCCAAGTTATGTCCGAAAGAAGTCCTTCTGTTCTACTGTATTTAGGATGGGGGGGTGAATTCTATTCAGTTTGCATTTGAAGGCAAATCTATCAAATTTACACTTTCCTAAACAATGTGGAACCAAAACACAGCCATCCTTTGAAATTTGTTCTTGTATTGAATTTGTGATGTAGTTCTCCAACCAAACAACATTTACAAAAATGCATGTTAGGGTAAATTATGCATAAAAATAATTATATTCAAGGGGAGAAACATACAAAATACATTATGTTCAGGAAAACTTTGCAAAATAATAATAATACAGTAGTCAGAAATGCATTCAAAAATTGTTTATTAGGATGAATTCACACCAAAGTTCTGATTAATTTTGATAAGGAATTAAAAAAATATATATACATAGTGCTGAAGAAATGTGGAGAGCTGAATTTAAGATTGGAAAAATGAGAAACCAAGATGTCTGAAATCATCAGATCTTTTCAGCCCTGATAGTAATATGCTGTCTCAATTAAGAGGTTCCTTTGTTTTTTTTGTCTTCTATGCTGTCCTTTTCCATTGGATAGCTATACTCCTTTTTCCTCTAAGGCTCAGCTCCTCAAACAGTGGCTCATCTTGTAGTCATCCTTCCTGACTCCAGCCTTCATTAACAAAACCTTTTATAATTTCCATGTCTTATGGTCTTTGAAGGTAGCTTTGATGGCACTGAGGTTGTGCTTTTTTAGTGTATTTTCTTCTGTAGCAGCCAGATGTTTAAAAATACAATGCAAACATGCTAGCCATTTTTAAAGAACCTTTCAAGACAAGCATCTCTTGCGATCCACATTAGACAGGTTCAGCAGGTTTTGTTTTCTGAAAGCAAATTGTGTTTGGCAGGAATTGGCTTGGAGCCACTAAGAATTTGAGTGACGCGGTAACCTGATTTTCAGAACCATTCGAGGAAAATGCTTCTGAGCCTCCAGTAAATAAATAAAAGTGAAGGATCCTCTTGTACAAGTCAAAAATTCTGTGGCTTTTCTGAAAACACAGTATTTCATCAGTTTAAGGCAGGAGTGGGAAGACTTCTTTTCCATCAAGGGACCTTATGACAGAGGTGGGTGAGGCTAGAGTAATAAATGGGCAGGGCAATTTAAAAAGAGGGCAGATTCCTCCTTCTTTCTCTGCCACACACTTTCTGCCCACTTCCCTCCAGTGCTTGGAATGAACTTATTTGGTTTAATGAGCTTCACTGAATTAGGTTTTTTTAATAAAAAAAAAACAACAACTCTGAACTGCACCCAAAAGTTGCTCCCAAAGTTACCAGGTAAACTGAATGTGAATGAAGTCCTTTTGGGGGTAGAACTTTCAATGATTTTCTTAAAGGAATCTTTGAAATATAGGCTTTGCCCATAAAACCCCCAATCCAGATTTCATTTTTGCAAAGTTTCATGTGACCAGTTGTTGATGGCATTGTGCATGTGTGTGTTTATAGCACTGAGAGATAGCCATGCTCATGTATCCAATCTGAATTGCATGCAGTCTGTGTTCCTCCTTCTCTGCCAAACCTCCATATTCAGTCATTGATTCCCCTCCTTTACAGAAAATAAATTGTATGGAATCAGACACAATGAAAGTTCAAAATAATTGCCCACACCAATGGAGCAGCAGTTTCTGCATCAGATTACAGTGGTATCTATTGTTTAAGGTCAGATAGAGTCAGCAGACAGACCATCCAAAGCTCCTCCATTATACATTTTCCTTCGCTCAGTTGCAACACAGTCAGTTCAAGTTAATGCAACATGAATTGTGCACTGCAACTATTTCAGCAAGAACATTTCAAATGTCAAAGGTACTCTTTTAAAGTTATCTTGAGTACACTGTGCTTCAGTGGCATATTTTGTGAAACATACATAGAACTTTAGCAAAATGCTTTAAAAATAACATTTAAAATAAATAAATTGGGGGAGTTCTTGCTGGGCTTTATCACATCAGGCTGAAAGTGGTGGTAGAGGATTGCACCCCAAGTACAGTGGTGCCTCGCAAGACGAAATTAATCCGTTCCGCGAGTCTCTTCGTCTTGCGGTTTTTTCGTCTTGCGAAGCACGGCTATTAGCGGCTTAGCGGCTTAGCGGCTTAAAGAAAAAGGAAACAAACTCGCAAGAACTCGCAAGACGTTTCGTCTTGCGAAGCAAGCCCATAGGGAAATTCGTCTTGTGGAATGACTCAAAAAACGGAAAACTCTTTCGTCTGCGAGTTTTTCGTCTTGCGAGGCATTCGTCTTGTGGGGCACCACTGTAGATTTTCTACATGTGGGGATATGCATGCATGTGAATGTGATCCTTGTTTTAGGGAAGCTGGATAATTCCATTGAAAGAAGAAGCAGGAATAGCTTTCACTTATTTGTCCCATGTCCAGTATGGAAATCCATCCAGTGAATATGATCAGTATTTATTCCTTTTGGTGTTGTTACTTTTTTCAGTTTGCAGTTGATTGGTATCTGATCACCCACCCACACAATTTGCATTACATTCTCTTTTAATTGAAATAAATGGGGTAGAATAATGTAATGACAAGGTATCTGTACCACAGTGGACAGTGAGATGAATAATGTAGGTTTTTTGTCAGAAGCCAAACCGCAGCAGAACAGAAAATGTGGCAAATACAGGGCAGAATAGAAAATTGCACCTTCTTCCATCCCTTTGGTGCAAATGGGTCAGTTCGTCTGGCTGTTAACCAGAAGGTTGGTGGTTCAAGCCCACCCGGGAACGACTGTGGGCAGAATTCCTGCATTGCAGGGAGTTGGACTAACCTTCCAACTCTACATGATTCAGTGATTCTACTCACCACCATCACATCCTGCAGTCATGTTCTAAAGCAGAGATGAGGAACCTCAGAGATGAGGGCCAAAGGTTCCCACCAGGCTTCCCTATTCGTCCTTCAGGACTTTCCACAGACCCTCCTCAGGCCATGCCTCTCACTGACGCTGGATTCCCCTGAGTACTTTTGCCTGGCTGGATTGTGTTTTTGAACTGGGATAATGCCTCTTGCTTGCCTGCATGGAGGATGCAGAGAGATGTACTTGTGTATAGAAACCTCATTCATGGCTTACTGATGCCACTTCTGTTGCTCCACCCTCTCTTGCCTCTGGCCACACCCACTTTTGCCGCTCTTCCTGCCCACTCTTGGAAAGTTGACCAAGAGGGAATGTGGCCCCTGGGCTGAAAAAGGTTTCACACACGTGCCCCAAATATTCAATGGCTGTCAAGGAACCATCTTCTGGATTGCTTGATGATGATGGGGGCGAGATCTTTCTGCAACAATGAGCCTTCATGGTTGGTGTCTGGACCACACGAAACATGCCTCCATGGGGACTGAAGCAGCTGTTAAAGATAACCAGCAAGAAAGACGGGTGAAGAGGCTGCTTATTTGGGGGAGGAACTGGTGCTGCTTTGCACCATTGGCCTTCAGCTGGTGGGTCAGGATCCACGATTGGGTCACAGCTGGATCTTAGGTGGGCTGCAACAGTAGCACTACCACTATAGAAATACATGGTAAAATTTATGAAATGGGCCAGTAAATGCATGTTCAGGCTAAAGGTGGGCCTTTAACCCAAACAAGTCTGAAAACGATGGAGACTACCAATGTAAACCATATATATGTGTTACATAAGCAAAGTATTGCTTAGAAAGACCATAAACTAGTGGACATTTTCATCACTTGTTGGAAGTGACTAGGGATGGATGAATGTGTCAGTTTCGGTTTTTCAATCCCCTGCGCCCCCCAGTCTTCAATTTGGTGGTTCAGGAACTGCAAATGACAGAGGTTCAAATTAAAATGCAAACTTAACCAATTTCCCCCACACCTCTAGAAGCATGTAGCAATATAATCTCTCTTGCCCTTTCCAAAGTCTATTTGAAATCAGACTATTCCCCCCAATGATGGCAGCAGCAGCAGCAGCAGCAGCAGCAGCAGCTCCTTGTTGACAAATGCACTTTAAGGAAAACTGCCTTCAACCTCCTCCTTTTTGAGAGAGAGTAATTGCCAAGGAATTTCAGAAACTGTTCACTTTCAAGATTGCATTTGTCTCTGGAGAGTAATTGTGTACAGTTGTATATTCTTGAAGCAGTATTTACAATCCTTTTTAGAACTTGCTGTTCAGTGAAGGCTTACGTCTGTCACATTTCATTATTGTGCAGGCACGTGCTTAACACCTTTTTTCACATCAAAACATCGCTATGCCAAAGCATCCACTAGCACAGTGCTGCTGCATGATGGAAACTTTGGCTGGATCTAGACACATCAAAGAAGCGTTTCAGTTAAAAGCATTGTAAATTTAAACAGGGAAAACAAGTAGAGAAAAACGGGACTCCACGTAGCCATCTGGTGGCACAATATTATATTGCACATACAATGCATATAAATCGCTTTTTCTTTACCAGTCTAGCTCAGTCCTTTGTCTTTGTTTAATAAAAACACAACAAACAACAGTTCATTCAGATCTAGTTACTTTCTTGAGTTTTGACATATCTATGTTGTCTCAAACAATTGATTTGAAGAATTGTTTAATACTGATAAACTGACCAAGCGGCCCTTTTTTGTTAAGGACATAGCTTCCTAGTATGTCTAAACTAGCTGCTGCAACTGCTTTTTGGGGGTTCATTTAGGAACCCTTGGGTTGAAGGAGATCTGGACCTCAGCTTAGTAGTCTAATCTTAGGCTCAAGTTCTGCTCAAACATTCCACATTTCTGAGTCATTCCTTGCTCTCCAGTATGGTGTGTACCAGATTTTGAGTAAAGTCAGGCAGTCCTTGGAGATTTTTATTTTTATTTAATTTTTTAGAAAATGGATTTAAGGTAAAAGTATTTTATTGTATTAAAAAAGAACACTTTGAAATTAGTTTAGAATACACGACTTTCTTATTGCTGCTGATCAAATGCACAATGACTTCTCTATATTTTTTTAACTTGAAAGAGGCATGGATTCCTTCAAAACTAGAGAGAACAAGCTTCCCCCTTTCCCCAGCCTTTCAAAACAGAGCATTGTTGTATCGCTAAACCAGCCTGCCTCTGTGCAATCATCTGTCTGCTCCTGGGACCTGACACAATTACTGCTGAGAACAAGGAAGCTGGAAGGATGCTGGTAGTTTTGTTGGTGAGGAGGGGATGGATGAAGTTTGTTCAAAAATATATTTCTTAAAACTTTCCTTCTGATGCGGTGCAACTTTTGACTCTGAATTCAGAAGTGTGCTCCATGTATGGATGGGGGAGAAATCCGTCTCAGGTCACACTTGAAAACAAACCTGTTAAGTTCACACTTTTTGTAAAACGGCATTACTTTTAGAAAAATTGCTTTGCAAAAAGGGATATATTAGCCAAAATTGCATACATAAAAGAGTTTGTGCTGGGAGGAATTCACACTAAAGTGACAATGAATTTTCACGAGGACTTAAAAAGAAATCCACAAACAGATGTGCAGATGTGGAGATTGCAAAAAAATGAGAAACTGCAAGGATCAAAAAATGACAGATTTCCTTATACCTAGTACACAACTTCCAGGAGATGCTGATGTACTATTGATAAGTGGTTTTATTTTTTTAATTGCAACAGTCCCCAAAGGACTATAAAATGTCTTCCACCTAAGATGTGCTTGTACAGCACTAAGGATCCAGCTATTTCACAGTCCATGGTGTTTTGTACTTTGCTGTTTTGCATGGGTGCCAACTTGAATGAAATACTGGGGGGGGGAGGAGGTAAGTCCCACCCACATAATAGATCAGAAGACGTGGTGCATGGACACCATTTGAATGCAATGCCCATCAACTTTGGAGGGGCCCAGCACCCTCAAATATTTTATTGGGGGAAGCGAAGGGACCTCAGCTGCTAGAAGTTGGTTCTTACGCTGTTTTATTTTTTAATTTGGGGTTTTTCACTAATGAAAATATCACCAGGGATCAGTTCGACCCAATTAAAGTAAATAGGAGTGAAACACTATGCTTCTACGGTATTAGGGCTCTAACTGACCCAACAAACTCAATATTTCATTTATTTTGATGCATAGGGAGAAAGAGGGTTACCCACTCAGTATTCCCCCCACCTCGCTTAATTCATAAACTCGGCTGTTTAGACAGTATGACAGCCAGGGTAGCTCAGTGCTGTTTTTAACTTACTGGCAGCAGGTCTTGTGGGTTGAAGGCAGGGATATTTCCAAACCTCCTCTTTATATGTAAGGGCATTTGCCTTTCACAAGGTAAGTGTGCTTTGCTTTGTGCTACAGCCCTGCTGCTTTTCAGTTAAATTGTGTGGGTAAAAGGATCTGGGGCCTCCGAGACTCCATGACAGCATTCCCTTAGTTGGCTCTCCAGATGTTGCTGGCCTCTAACTCCCATCAGCTCAATGCAGTGTAGTCAAAGGATGATGGGCTCTGTAGTCCAATAATATCTGGAGGGTATATGACTGGAGAAAGCTGCCTAGTAGGAAAGAACATAGTGGAGAACACTGGACACCATTGTTATATAGATGTAGCCCTGCACTGTAAACCATAATTCTTAACAGAATGTCATCTATAATATTATTTTATTCGTAAACCTATATATGTGGGTTGCCTTTTAGGACACTGTCCTCACAAGGCAGCTTATAATTTGTCTTTCTCTCACACCTCACCACCCCCAAAAAGCAGCCAACTTTTCATTACAGTAAAGGCTACAGACAATATTCAATTACAACTTCATTTTCTCATTTCATATCACAAAATATTGAAGTGAGTGTCAGAGGTTCCCTTGTAGAGGTAAAATGGTAAGAAACGGTCACCACCTTTGAAGAAAATCACCAATAAGAGAAATCACTTGTCAAAATCTTGTTCATAAGTAAAATTTCCAAGAACTTGTTAAACTGTTCTTTAATGGGTGGTGAGGGGCGGGGAACTATTGCAGACTCAAGAGGAGCAACTCACCCTGTGATCACTTTGCCCTCTGGATGCTGTTAGACTGCAGCTCCCTTCATCCCCGGCCTTGTTGACTAGGACTAATGGGAAGTAGAATCCAACAACATCTGGAGGGTATCGTGTTAGCTACCCCTGCATTGAAAGAGTCCCGGCCAACCTTAGTACGTGGGCACCTTAAGTGGTAGTAAGTTCCTCTCTCCCCACATTGTTTGCAGCAATGTAAACTACTGATTTTCAATATTTGATTAGTAAAGTGTTTTTTCTTTCTTTAGCAGGATTAGGGCAATTAAAAAGACTGAGTAGCAGTTAAATGAAGTGTCACAGTCAATACCTAGGATTCTAACATGAGTGAACAGAAGGAAGTTCATGAAAGGCAAGTTTCTCATTTTTCCTTCTCCACTGTACCATCTACACAGTTTTCACCAGAGGGATCTTCCTGAATCATGTTGGATTCATGGCCCCTGGGGAAGGAGGTATCTCCCAAAATGAGGTTGGAGGTACCTTTTCCTTTTTGATTGATTATTCCCTTGCAACCCAGCCCTGAACACATGGAGAGGTATTTCAGAGTACTTAGCAAGGGTAAGGGAATGGAAACTTTTCCTTCTTTCACTTCCTCAGGATCCGAACCCATGATCAAAATTGTAATGATGGCTGACATTCACATACAGATGCTGATAATCCCAGGCAAATGTCATGATTGTCAGTCATATATCCCCACTTGTTGGACAAATACTAGTGAATGATGACAGTCACACTTATTTTCAGTGTATCTGAAGAAGTGTGCTTGCACACGAAAGCTCATACCAAGAACTAACTTAGTTGGTCTTAAAGGTGCTACTGGAAGGAATTTTTTTTATAGTCACACTTAGGTGACTGTCAAAACCCATTGGTTTATTTATACTTGTGGGGCATTCATACAGGGAAGATTGCAAAGATATGAATTCTGGCATTCACCAATTTGGGGATATTTGCCATAATGTAAATGTTCAAGAACGAGCAAGATTCCTGATGCTGGATTTATCCATAAACAAAGCTTCCTTTGATAAATCCTCTTGCACATTCCAAGTCCATATGCTGTCCTGGTAATGCTATAATTAAGCCAAAGAGTCATGTCAAAACGGCCTTTTCCATCTGTTGTGCGATCTGCTCAGGGACCAATTCAGAAAGAGTGACAACTGACCTGAAAAAAAAGAGAGACACTTCATTCATTTTACAAGAGTTGTTGTTTAGGTCCACCTCTTCTTTTCCAAATGAACAGGAGAAGCATTCCAAGTCAATAAAATAACTGTTGTCCCCCCCATCTGACCGACACATTCTGAAATCTGCTATGTTGTTCCTTGAAAATGTTGTGTCTTAGAGAGAAGGCACAAAGGTCCACTCATGCACAACATACAAACACATTATGAAACATTTTAATTTTCCCCTTACGTAAAGTACAAAAACCATGGGAAGAATTAAAATTAGCAGCAGACGGTCTGTACCCCCCCCAAAAAAACCCCCACTCTCTTTCGTTAGTAAGATCACATCCCAAATCTGCTTGCTGTTCTCTGTTAAGTCTGAGAATGTTTGGTCTAAAGAACTGACGTGCAGGACACCAAGAACTCGGCCTGTATTTATAATACTAATTGATTTCATTTATTTTCCCTCCCCGGAGCATTTTTCACTGTCAGCCTTGCCATTATCTTAATGTTGTTGTTTCCAATAAACACTCTGAAAAGTCGTTTTAAAGGCAGGGGGTCTTTGAGCACAGATGTGTCAGGTGTATCGGCCCGCTCTCCTCCGAGACGGTGAGATTGGCTAGAGGAAACCCCATGGAATGTTGCTTCTGAAAGAGCCATGGTTTAGCCATCTGTTTGAATCTCTGCTACCTGGAGGAAGTCTGTCTCATGCTTGGTCCCATGACGGCATGGAGTCATATAGCAGAGGCGCTTACCGTTGGGTAATGTGAAACATGAGAGTGTTTGGAACCAGAGGCAATCTTTCGAAGGTCATTATCTTTTAACAGGGAGATAACAAGGTTTTTCTGTTGCTGTGTACATTGGAGGGGCTGAGTTTCTGCACCAAAATATTTGCAAGCAGATGGGGCTCCTGTGGGCAGCAGGATAGTGCTGCTGTTGAGTTTCACCTAAAGGGCAATCAAATTTCAGGTGAGTTTAGAAGTGCCAGCACCATCTGATGGAGTTGAGGAGGTGATAAAAGTGGGTGGATAACTGTGTGATTCTAAGCACATTAACATGGAAGCATGTCCTAATGATTCCCTGGAGCTTAGTCCCAAGGAAGTGCATATAGGATTGCAGCTGAAAATGAGCTGAATATACTGTGGAGTGGAGGAGAGCACATTTTGAATATTGCAGAGGTGATACTGGAATCCATTTGGACAAATAGGGTTGAATTTGGAGGTCACCAGCTGGTGAACTTCTAAGGAATGTTGGAGAGGTTCAATTTGGCTGTAATGAAATATGTCAGACTTTAGGGAGGTTTACACAACCCCCCACCACACACACATTGATAGCATCTGTGTCAGAGGTGGCTTGTAAGAGCCATGCAGTCCGAATTTGGAGCAACCAGCTCAGACCTCACACATTGAGCTTCCCTAGTTAAGTGGGCAAAATATTTTTTCCTATTGGAGATTTTTGAGAACAATGTATTATTTTTGGCATTTTTCCTTGCCACCAACCAAGAGCATCTCTGGGTCTTCATTGAGCCAAAGTCTCTCCCCCCACCCATACATCACTATGCTCAAGAAGACCTTATCTGTGTATGGACTCTTTCAACATGCATGGGTGTGCATGCATGTGTGAATCACCAAATTAAGTTTTCAGCAAGACTTAGGCCGGACATACATAACTGGGAAATCGTTGTTTGTGCTCTGACTACAACCCTGGTTTGCAAACAAGGATGAAACCATGGTTTACCAGCTTTGTTTCTAGTCAGAGCTTGAATCACAGCTTCCTGGTAAGGGTGTAACAGGGAACTTCAGTTTAACAAACCTTAGATGGATTGCATTAAGGGGTGAGACTGGAGGGAGGGCACTTTTTCTTGATCTTGGGTGTATTCACACCTGGGGTCTAATTAGTTTCACTGATTATAATGGTAGTACTTCTGTTCTGATAGAGTTGCTTGCTGTTCTGTCTGTGGAACTTATATAGTCAGAGTGGTCCAGTGCAAGAATGCCTTCGATTTTTGCTAGGGATTTTATTTTATCTAGTGCCAGAACTTTTTTTGTCCTCAAATCCTTTGAGGATATGTAACAATAGTAGTATAAATGGCTATCACTTCTCCCTCTTCTGGTGGTAGGGTACTTGCATAATTATCTTCTCCCATGCAACCTTAGATTGTGACCTGCTGCTTCTCATTCTGTTATACATATGACTAGTTTCATGGAAAGCAGAATCCTCTGACATTTCCCCAGCAAATTTATTATCATCTTTTGCTAGAACACAAGCTGAAATAAAGCAAGATAAACATGTTGTCTTGGATTGTGGTTGGGATTGTACAATGCAACTTTGTCACTGAACCTCAAAATGTGATAAAGTCAGTGATGATGATGGTTCTTTTTCCCCCATTTTGCTTTAACATGTTTGTGAAGTTGATCTGAATCTCCACACCAATATTAAAATAAGTCATGCTGTAGGGTTGGCCATATTTTTAGCATGGGGTCAGTGGCTTAAAATATCCAACCCATAAATGTTGCTGGAGACTCAAGGTCACTACTTTAAAATGCATATTCTTGTTGAGTTTTCTCTCAGGCTACAGTCTTATACTAGCCACATTGAACTCAATAGGACTTACTTCTGAGTAGACTTGTTATCTATCTATCTATCTATCTATCTATCTATCTAATCTATCATCTATCTGTCTATCTGTCTATCTATCTATCTATCATCTATCTATCTATCTATCTATCATCTATCTATCTATCTATCTATCTATCTATCTATCTATATCTATTTATCATCTATCTATCTATCTATCTATCTATCTATATCTATCTATCTATCTATCTATCTATCTATATCTATCTATCTATCTATCATCTATCTATCTATACCTATCTATCATCTATCTATCTATCTATCTATCTATCTATTTATATCTATCTATCTATCTGTCTATCTATCTATATCTATCTATATCTATCTATCTATCTATCTATCTATCATCTATCTATCTATCTATCTATCATCTATCTATCTATCTATCTATCTATCTATCTATCTACTATCATCTATCATCTATCATCTATCATCTATCTATCATCTATCTATCTATCTATCTATCTATCTATATCTATCTATCACCTTCCAAATCAATGTACAAAACGCAATAACACCAGATGGAGTCAGTTAAAAGCAGCACAGAAAAATAACAGCAGAGCGGTTTTAAGAAACAATACAAACTAGTCACCCATGGCAGAGACCTGTTCATCCAACTAGGGAAAAAATGTCAGAACAAAAATGTCATGGTATCCAGAAAGTGCAGCTAGTGGGTGCCTTTTGTATCTTGACAGGAACAGAGTCAGATCCACTATAAGCCTTGCTCCAAGGTACTGTGGAATGGGCTTCTGATATCCTTGCAGGGTTGTGCTGTTAATTGCGAAGCAATACAGCACCATGTGACGTGGTTTAATCCTAGCACACATTTCCCTCTTCCTGTCCTTGAAAGGCATTGGTGGAGAAATGCATATTGTGATGGTGTCATTGATCTGGCGGATTGAGTGGATGAGACCAGTAGTGGGTCCAATGGTCAAGAAGGCAGTTTCTGCACATTCTGTAAAGGGAAGTGAAGGTCAGATGGGGCTCGTTAACTTGGGAAGGTAGCCCATCTAGGAGAAGGAAATCTCTTATCCTAAACCTCCGTTGTCTTGTGGGATATCTACACAAATCCGGAGTGGAGTCCCTAAGGCAGTTGGATGGCACCTTGTATGCTATTGTTCGGCAACTCCTGCAGCCAAGCTGGTGCCAAACATCTTGCTCTGCTTTCCTTTGGACTACATCAGCAAGGCCAAGAGGGGGGTCATTATCTGGGCTGCCAAGGATCTCCATACATGCTGCCCAAGCTTGCACTTTGGTGCTGCTAATGCAGCAGTTTTACTTCACCCCAGGGGGCTCACTCCATTGTCTCTCGACTGAAGGATTCCATTTGTGCCAGCATCCTTGTGTATAGTTTCAGCCTTGGCCAAAGAGCTATTAAACTGTAGTAGATTGGGGTACTTTAGCCTCTCTATTTTAGGTTTTGGATATTATTGAAATAGCAGCCGATGCCACATAATCTACCTCCTTCAGCAATCTAGACTCCAGTGTGCAATCTCCTTTGTATTCATGACACCTGCCCTTTCATGGTGTCAGCATTTTCCCACTCTCTACAAAGACAGTCTTTCTTTAGGTCATTTAAAACCAAATTGAAAAGCCGCAATACCACCAGCTCTGACCCAGACTGTATCTGACCTCTTTTCTGCCCCCCCTTCCCCTCCACCACATTCACAGAGAGCCATTTTTGCTGACTTGCTGCATAAGCTCTTTGCAATGATTTTCACCGTCCCTTAAATGTGCATTGCTTGGCTAGGTTTTTGTCCGTACAGCAGTGCACAAGAAGAAAATTCAGGCCATTCACAAGTGGCCTACCTTTGTCCACCCCAACTATTGTACCATGCCATTATACAACTCAATCTTCTCCCTTCCTTTCTCTCTCAATTGCAGATTCTCTCAGTTCTCATTTTCCCAATGTTAAGTTCAGTTTTCTACATCAGTGTCCTTTAAAAAAACACACCACAACTTGTGAAAATTCATTAGCATCTTAGTGCGAATCTTCTCTAGTACACACATTTTTGTATACAATTTTGTCTAATGTACACATAGTTGCAGAATAGTTTTCCTGAATATAATTCACTGACACACGGGGACTTTAAGCCTGATGGTCACTATTTCCCCACATGCCTGAAGGCAAGACCACCCACCTGTCAGTCACCCAGCAGCATGAAGCCATCAGATGGTTGACAGGTGAGTAATTCTACCCATTTGTCCAAGTTTGCTCCTGGAGTGAGCATGGAGATCTGGTCTGCTGGGGCAAAAAGGTTTCTCACCCTTGCTGTAAATGCCTTAGAAATCCAAAGTGCATAACTGGGTCATTGTCTACTGACTACTGCCCTTTGTGAAGTGAAGTACACAACTATAGCTTCTTATTGAGGGTCCTTCCCGGCTCTGGTGAAGCCTGGCTTTACCCATGAAGCTGGAAATTTGATCCTTTTGGGCAGGAAGGGAGTACAAAAGGGCTTCTTGTCTCCATGGTGAGCAAACAAGTTCTACTTGAGCTGTGGCATGTCTAGTATTCTTGGTCTTGCACCCTAATCCTGACAGCTCCTTTAACCTTGATTATTGTCTCCTGGCTCCTGACCTGCTCCAGTCTGTTGCCCATCACCCAGCCCAGACACATGCCATGATATAAAACAGGGATAATGAACCTTTTTCCAGATTGAGGGCAACATTTCCATTGGGCAGTCTTCTAGTCTGGGCAACCATGCCAGTGTCAGGCAAGGCCAGAGGCAAAGTGGGTGGAACAATGAATGTACATTTTCAATTTTGTACTAGTTTTTACACATCACCCCATCCTCCATCCAGGCAACCAAGGGGCATAAGCAGTGTTTAAAGACACTTTGCTGTGAGGCAAAAACACTCAGGGAGGGTGTGAAGGAGGGTTTTTGAGTGGGGTGGCTGAGGAGGGGGGTGGCCTGGGGAAAGTCCAGATTCAGATGTCTGAGATTCCTCACCCCTAATCTAAATCAATAACTGATGTAATATTAAGGACTAGGCCTCTGTCACACACACTTCTGTAAATACGTTTCTTTTTGACTGAAACCATGGACAAGTTTTCAATGAATGCCATGAAGATGATGTCAAACCTCCAGGGGGCAGCTAAAATTGGCTCAGGCCCTCATTTGTGTCAGGTTACTATCTCCCCACAGCCACCCCCCAGTGGCTGTTGTGTAAGAGACTTGTTTTTTGGACCTATCGCTAGCTTTTCTCTCGGCTCCATAACACTTCACTCAGGCCCTGTTACTTAAGCTCTGCCTACCTAGAGAAAGTGGTAGGCTGCTTCCCTCCCTTTCGACTCCACCAATATGGAAGACCTTTGCCAGGGATAATACGGCAGTGCCCCGCTACTTCAATGAAGTATTAAACAGAATTGTTTCCACATCATGACGACCTGCCAGAAAGCTTTAGTTCAACTTTCAGAGCAGGATTTTTGAATCCTGAGTCACTTGACCTTCAGGATGTTGTGGAAAGGATGCTTGTGCTTTTATTATCCAAGCAGTTTTGCCCAGCGGAATCAGGCAAGGATTAGTGGTAGGCAGGAAAGATACGTTTCTCCCTTAAAAAGAAACGTGTGTGTGTGTGTGTGTATGTCAGGGATAGCCAAAGTGGTGCCCAGTAGATGTTGCTGAACTTCCATCAGCCAAAATCGCCAATGGTCAAGGATGATGGAAATCAAGCAACATGGACCATGTCCATCGTCACCATCATGAGTTTATTTGTATGCCCCTTTTTCATGTTAGAGCCATGTAGGCTACCCCTGTTGGATGTGGTGCAGAGGGAAGAGGCAGCCGGGTACACTTGCACTGGTCCTCAGAGGGCTAAGCTGGCTAGGGGGCCCTGCTAGGGACTGGCTGCTTTTCTGTTTGAGTTTATAACTTTATTCTAACAAAACTCCCATCCCAAGCCTCAGACAAGCTCTGCACAGGCCTGGTACAGACACACTGTCAGGGACTGGGCAGAGGAGGAAGACACTGGAGATAGGGTGATTTCAAGGGCTGGGCAGGAGAGGAGAAGTGGTGGAGACTGCCTCCCCATCTTGACCCTTCCAGGGAGGAGGAAGACAGTACAGTGGACGCTCAGGTTGTGAATGTGATCTGTGCAGGATGCACGTTCACAACCCACAGTGTTCGCAACCTGCAGTGGTGCATCTGCGCATACGTGGGTTGCAATTCGGCACGTCTGCATGTGCACAAAGCACAATTTAGCGCTTCTGCGCATGTGTGACCGCTGAAACCTGGAAGTAACCCGTTCTGATACTTCCAGGTTTTGGCAGTCCGTAACCTGAAAAAACGCAACCTGAAGCATCTGTAACCCGAGGTACGACTGTATAGATTTAAAACAGTGGTTTGTGGGAAGTCACAGCTCAGAGGCAGAAGAGGGGAAACGTTGGGAAATAATGGGAGAGGAGGAGCAGGCAGAGCCGGAGCAGCAGCTGGCTGACACGTTGTCACTAGAAAGCATTCCAGACCCACCATCTCCCAGAACCTGGCAAGCCTTAAAAGTAGGAGAGCAAAGAGCTCAAAGACATAGGGCACTTAGAGGCACCTGTAGAGGAGGTGATGATGATGATGAATGAGGAAGTAGAGATGGGGGAGTGGAGATTCACTCGGGACAACACCATTCTCCAAGAGACTGGGTTCTATAGCCTCTCTCTGTAAAGTTTTAAATTAAAAATAACGGTAAGAAACTTTCCCTTGTCTTTATACTTTCCTGGGCAACCAGCAGGGAGCCGCTGACAGCACTCTGACACACACCTAATAAGAGTGTAGGAGTCAGGAAGTGCAACAAACGTTGATGTCCTGGAGCCTGGCCCCACTGGGTCCTGACAGGTTATCCCATTTGATCTTCAGAGAGAGAGACAGAAAGAGACTTGCCCAAGCCCCTCTCATTGCAGGGGTGCTGACTTGGGCCCCACATTGTGGGTGCCCAGCACACGCACATTGCGCTGCAATGTGATGGCATCACAACATGATGTGACGACATCGTGTGACATCGTGATGTCATGTCTTTACGCCGTGGTGCGCGTGCGCCAGCACTGCAGCAGCGACCGGGGCCTGAGCCTCCACCGTGGGGCCTTGTGGAGGAGACCCAGCCCCTGGTCCAGTCGCCACCACAGCACCAGAGCATCAGAGGTGAAGCAAGGCTTCAGAGGTGAGCATCAGGGCAAGGGCAGTGGGAAGGGGCTGTGGCAGCTGCTATTGCGGTGAGGTATGCAGAGCTGGGGGCAGAGGCTGTGCAACCGCAGACACCCACAGCAAAAATAAAAATAAAAATGTGGAAACCCGAGCACCCAGAGTCCTGGGGAATTCACCTGTGCCTCATTGTGTTATATGACTGGGCATTTATTTTGCCCCCAAACAATTGTTGAACACTCTTTGTCCACTGTTTTTTAAAATACGTTTTGGTCAAAGAGCATGCTTAGCTTCCTACATCAACTCATGTGGCTTTATCAAGTGATATTATAGGCTGACTGAATTATTTCGTTCTTTTCTTTATGCTTGACTGGTTGATAACCTCAGCATTGGTTCCCTCATGGCTTTAAAAGGTAAAGGTAAAGGGACCCCTGACCGTTAGGTCTCGTCGCGGACAACTCTGGGGTGCGGACAACTCTGGGGTTGCGGCACTCATCTTGCTTTATTGGCTGAGGGAGCCGGCATACAGCTTCCGGGTCATGTGGCCAGCATGACTAAGCCACTTCTGGCGAACCAGAGCAGTGCACGGAAACGCCGTTTACCTTCTCTCCGGAGCAGTACCTATTTATCTATTTGCACTTTGACATGCTTTCAAACTGCTAGGTGGGCAGGAGCAGGGACCGAGCACCGGGAGCTCACCCCGTTGCGGGGATTCAAACCGCTGACCTTCCGATCGGCAAGTGCTAGGCTCTGTGGTTTAACCCACAGCACCACCTGCGTCCTTTAGTGAGTGTTTATTTGTGTGTTTTGGATTGTATTTTTGTGGGAGATGTAACCAAATCACAGAATCATGGAATTGTAGAGTCAGAAGTCACCATGAGGGTAATCTATTCCAACCCCCTGCAATGCAGGAATCTTTTGCCCAATGCAGGGATTGAACGCATGGCCCTGAGATTAAGAGTCTCATACTCTACCAACGGTGCTACCCCAGCATGTGTAATAATAATAATAATAATAATAATAATAATAATAATTTATTATTTGTACCCGCCCATCTGGCTGGGTTTCTCCAGCCACCCTGGGCGGCTTCCACAGAAACCGAAAATACACTAAAATATCACACATTAAAAACTTCCCTGAACAGGGCTGCCTTAAGATGTCTTCTGAATGTCAGGTAGTTGTTTATCGCTTTGACATCTGACGGGAGGGCGTTCCACAGGGCTGGCGCCACTACCGAGAAGGCCCTCTGCCTGGTTCCCTGTAGCTTTGCTTCTCGCAATGAAGGAACCGCCAGAAGGCCCTCGGCGCTGGACCTCAGCATCCGGGCAGAATGATGGGGGTGGAGACACTCCTTCAGGTATACTGGGCTGAGGCCATTTAGGGCTTTAAAGGTCAACACCAGCACTTTGAATTGTGCTCGGAAACGTACTGGGAGCCAATGCAGGTCTTTCAAGACCGGTGTTATGTGGTCTCGGCGGCTGCCCCCAGTCACCAGTCTAGCTGCCGCATTCTGGATTAGTCGTAGTTTCCGAGTCACCTTCAAAGGTAGCCCCACATAGAGCGCATTGCAGTAGTCCAAGCGTGAGATAACTAGAGCATGCACCACTCTGGCGAGACAGTCCGCGGGCAGGTAGGGTCTCAGTCTGCGTACCAGGTAGAGTGGTAGACAGCTGTCCTGGATAAAGAATTGACCTGTGCCTCCATGGACAGCTGTGAGTCCAAAATGACTCCCAGGCTGCGCACCTGGTCCTTCAGGGGCACAGTTACCCCATTCAGGATCAGGGAGTCCTCTACACCAGCCCGCCCCCTGTCCCCCAAAAACAGTACTTCTGTCTAGTCAGGATTCAACCTCAATCCATTAGCCGCCATCCATCCTCCAACTGCCTCCAGGCACTCACACAGGACCTTCACCGCCTTCACTGGTTCTGATTTGAAAGAGAGGTAGAGCTGGGTATCATCTGCATATTGATGGACACCCAGTACAAACTCCCTGATGATCTTTCCCAGCGGCTTCATATAGATGTTAAAAAGCATGGGGGAGAGGACGGAACCCTGAGGTACCCCACAAGTGAGGGCCCAGGGGTCTGAACACTCATCCCCCCCACCACTTTCTGAACATGGCCCAGGAGGAAGGAGCGAAACCACTGTATAACAGTGCCCCCAGCTCCCAGCCCCTTTAGACGGTCCAGAAGGATGTTATGGTCGATTGTATCAAAGGCCGCTGAGAGATCCAGCAGAACTAGGAAACAGCTCTCACCTTTGTCCCTAGCTTGCCGGAGATCATCAACTAGCACGACCAAGGCAGTTTCAGTCCCATGATGAGGCCTGAATCCCGATTGGAAGGAATCCAAATGGTCCGCATCCTCCAGGCGCGCCTGGAGTTGTTCAGCAACCACTCGCTCAATCACCTTACCCAAGAATGGAAGATTTGAGACTGGGTGATAGTTGGCCATACTGGCTGGGTCTAAAGATGTCTTTTTAAGAAGCGGTTTAATGACCGCCTCTTTTAGCGGATCTGGGAATGTTCCCTCACAGAGGGAAGCATTCACCACCCCGCAGAGCCCATCACCCAGCCCTTTCCAGCTTGCTTTTATTAGCCAGGATGGGCAAGGATCAAGGAGACAGGTGGTTGGTTTCACGTGTCCAAGCAGCCTTTCCACATCCTCGGGGGTAACAGATTGAAATTGATTCCATGCAACTTGACCAGACAGAGATCTAGCACTCTCCCGCCCCAGCCCTGCTCCCACGGTGATGTCTAGTTCCTTCCGAATATGAGTGATTTTATCTGCAAAAAACTTTGCAAAATCGTTGCAGGAGATCTTGGGGTCTTTACAAGGCCCCGGTGGTAAGGTGGTTCCGTTAAATTGCGGACCACCTGAAAGAGTCTCCTGCTACTATTTTCTGCAGATGCAATAGAGGCGGTGAAGAAAGTCTTCTTCGCCGTCGCTATCGCCACTTGGTAGGCTTGATGTTGAGCTCTAACCTGTGTCTGGTCAGATTCGGAATGAGTTTTCTGCCACCAACGCTCTAGCCATCTCAGCAATTGTTTCATTGCCCTCAGCTCCGAAGAAAACCATGGGGCTGTCTGGGCTCCATGCAATCGGAGAGGGCGCTTCGGAGCCAGACAGTCGATAGCCCTGGTTAACTCCGTATTCCAGCGGGCCACCAGGGAATCAGCTGAAAGGCCATCAACATGGGATAAAGCATCCCCTACCACTCTCTGGAAGCCAATTGGATCCATTAAGTGGTGGGGGCGGACCATCTGAATTGGTCCCACCTCCCTGCAGAGGGGAAGGGTCACAGAGAAGTCCAGTTGCACCAGGAAGTGATCTGACCAGGGCAGTTTTTTTGTTTCACTTTTACTTAGTGTCAGATCACCCACGTCACTAGAGGTGAACACCAGGTCTAAGGCCAAACTTATTTTGGGACAGCCCCATGGAGGCCATGCTTTCCACAAAGTCCCGAGCGGCCCCTTGTAAGGTCGTGTCGGCATGGATGTTAAAATCCCCTAGGACAACCAAACTAGGTGTCTCCAGGAGAATATCCGCCACGACCTGAAGCAGCTCGGACAGGAAATCCTTGGTGCAGCGGGGAGGTCGGTACACCAAAAGGAATCCTGTACTGCCCCTATTGCCCAACTTCCAGAACATGCACTCAGAAAACTGGGTCTTCCCAGTAGGACACCTGATGCAAGCTAATGACTTCCTAAAAATCACTGCAACCCCCCCTCCCCACCCACATGACCTGGGTTGCTGTGCGTAAGAGAAACCTGGTGGGCAAGCAGTGGCAAGGACAGGCCCATCTGCTTCCTCCAACCAGGTCTCTGTCACCCCATTAATGTTGCTTTGTGTGATTTTCTTTGACAGTCTTTGTGAACTGTTTTTGGAAAGCACTCTTTGTGCACTACAACTTTAGGACTGAGCTGAAATGGGAGGAGTGCTTTTTCATGCCTCCATAAAGAAAGGCCAATTCATTTTGGTGAAATTTTGTGGAGTGAAACTAGCGGGGGTGGGGTGGGGTGGTAATCTCAGGAAGAGGAGGAGTGCATTGTGCTTTGCATAGCTCTGGAGGTCACCATTCTTAAAGTGACTCCCAAAGCCGCTTTAAGAATTGTGAACTGTTTGGTGGAGACCCTCTGTCATTCAGAGCAGACAACACCGAGGTAGATAGGCCAATGTCCTGACCTGGTATAAGGTTGCTAATTGTGATCCGAAGCAGTGGGCATAGCTCCGAAGTGCAAGCCAGCAGCTTTCCTCGAATTAGCCAGTGATCAGGCTTTGGCTGAGCTGCAATGGTGAATCCTCTTTTGTGAAAGTTTAAGTGCTGCATGCTTAAATGGGAGCTGCTTTGAAAAATCTAGGAATAACAAATAAACCCGTTAGGGGCAAGTCCTTTCTATTGGCTTCCAGCAATGCTTAATGGCTATTGTGGGATTTAACGGAGCCGAGGCAAGCAGAAGTCAATTAAACTTTAATCAGTCACGACTGGTGTCTTATTTATTTTTTTCCTGTGCAATGACATTGAAATAGCCCTTTGGCAAGCAGCCTATGGCAATGGCTCTTTCAGTCTTTTCTCTCCATCTTGCAGAACATCAAGTTCGCCTTTTTAAAAAAAGAAGAAAAAAAAAGAAAACTCCATTTCCTGCCCGTGCCCTTCAATATCACTTATCCTCTTCACAAATCTACCCCTGTTCTCAAATCAAAGCATCCTGTTTATTCTTCCTGACCAAAGGAGGGCTGCTTACTCATTAGTAATCTTTTGTCTCTTCTTCTAGATAGTCCTAGAAATTTAGCGGGACAGTTTTCTTATTGTGCAAACCTCCTCTGAGAAAAATCAGTGGAGGAGTTTGCCCCTTCTTCCACATCACATCCTATGATGTAGCATTAGGAAGACAGGGAGCTTGACCAATTCTAGCACTGAGTGGAAAACCCTTCCCCCATTATTTCATGGGTCTATTAGAAGGAAGTGAAGAAGGGCATTTTGGGTGATTTCATAGTGGAATAGGATAGGTTTCCCTGACCTATAAAGTGTTGTGTCAAAGAGGTACAGCACCTGCTTTGCGCAAGAATGTTTTCTGGTTGGAGAACCCTGGAATGGAGAACCCTGCCTGGTATCCTGGAAAGTCACTGCCAGACATTGCAGACAATGCTTAGCAAGATGGACCAATGACCTGAGTCAAAAGAAGGCAGTTTCCTATATTCTTATGTGTAGCTTTACATGCAGCTGTTGACAGGGCATGCATGTAAGGCTGTCATTTTCTTCCCACAGTGCTTTGGAAGATCGTTAAATCCAGGGCATCATGTGGGATTCAAAACTATTATTATTATTTCTTTAATTTGTATGCCACCCTTCATCTGAAGATCACAGGGCTGTTCACAACAAGCGGCTGCCAGGCTGGCAAGAGAGCCAATACTGGAAAGGAAAGGAAAGGAAAGGAAAGGAAAGGAAAGGAAAGGAAAGGAAAGGAAAGGAAAGGAAAGGAAAGGAAAGGAAGGAAAGGAAAGGAACTGTGCTACAATCGCTGCCAATGGCAAGCACCACCCATGATAAGTTCTTGGATAATTTTCCCTCCCCCTGGAGATATTTGGTGGGTTCCTGCTCCATTTCACCACCTAGCAATAGGGTGGATAATTGTAAGAGGTCCTTTGTGCCTGTCTCTAATCTAAACCCTTACTAATTTCATCAGCTAATGTTTAAGCAAAAGTTGAATCATTCAGCTCTATGTGCATAACTTGCTCTGCTGTTGCCGATATGACCAAATTTTTCTGTGGACATTAAAAAGGTCAGCCAAAAGTGTTCAGCCACAGAAAAAGAACTCTCAATGAAACACTAACGGGAGGAATTTAGTTCCGCTTCTCTTCTATGAAGTTACTATAGCTGACACAAATGACTGCAGGATGCGATTATAATAGGGCAGTAAAACCAATTTGATGAGGCTTATTAATTTCTTGTTGCCAAGACACACACACACACACACACACAAACTTTTGATTTTTTGTAAAATGACATATACAGATTGGGCCTGGTATCCTCTGCATGGCTGTGAAAGGTGAGAAAATGTGGTAGATCGCTCAGGAAAAAAAGGATCAGATTGAATGTTGATTGGCATGCTGTACACTTTATATTCCATGAGATGTTTGTCCCATTGGGCAAGGGTATCAGAGTTAGAGTGCAAACACAGCAAATTCTACCTAGAGCAGCTGGCAATTATTTCTGTTGTCATTAAAATTTTACGTTACCTCTGCTCCTTTAGAGAAATGTGAAAGTTCAGATATAGATACATATAGTTTTTAAGTTTTTTGTTTTTTTAACAGAGCAAGACCTACAGCTCAGTCAGTGGCGGAGCAAGCCGATTGGGCGCCTGGGGTGGCGCTTGTGCCCTGTGCCCAGGGGCAGGGCCAGCTGCCTGCAGGGCCGGAGTCAGCCACCCATGGGGCGGGGCCAGCCAGGGCAGGATGCTCCGTGGGGCCTCCAAGGAGTCTGCCAGCCTCCTCCCACACAGCCACCCTACAGCTAGCAGGGTGGCAGTGGGCCCCCAAGCCACAGCATCACTCCCAGGAGAGATGCGTGGCTCAGGTGGCTGCAGGCCCTGCGGTGAGTGCCGCCTGGCATTTTGTCACCCCCTCAGTGATGACACCCGGGGCAACCCACCCCCATCACACCCCCTTCTTCTGCCCCTGAGCTCAGTGATAGAGCATTTGTTTTGTATGCAGAATATCTCCAGGCAGGGCAGAAAGAGACACATTCCTGAAATCCTGGTATATCTGTGAAGCACACTTAAATTTTGAATCTTTTAGAATTCAAATTCTAATGCAATAAAATGCAACATAAGAAATAAAAGAAGCAGTAAAAATACAATTAAAAACCATACAACAATACTAGATAGCTCTGTTGGTTAGAGCAGAGGTTTTCAACCTATCTGAGTCCATGGCCCCCTTGACCAACTACATTCTTTCTGCGGCACCCTGTGGGGCTCAGGAACCCAGTTATGTCACCCCTTGCCTGCAGAGCTAGAAGCCTCTCACTCTTTTTTGAAACCCTCCCTTGTGGAAGGTTCCCTCAGCCTCCTCTCCCCTCCCCTCTCCTTGGGAGTCCTCTGGGCAGCCGCTGCTGCTGCCTCTGGTTCTTGAGCTACCCCCCCCCAGCCCCAAAGAGAGGTGCCTCCTCACACTGCCCCATAGGGGCCTGGGAAGAGGATGCTTGCAGTCTTAGCGGCCCAATGAAGACTGGCCAAAGGTGAACGTGAGGCCAGCACCTTACCTTGGGAGGCAGCAGCGGGCACTGCCGGGCCTGCATGGCAGACTGGCTCCCCTTCGGCACCAGGCACTCGGCTCCCAGGCAGGCCTTGCACACAGCAAGCAGAAGAAAAGCAAGTGCGGTGCCTGCCTGCCTGGTCTCCCACTTGTCTGTCCATTCCCAAAAGCAAGGGTTGGTGGACTAGCTGGCTGGGCTCTCTTACCATCTTGCTTGATTACTCTGAGGCTGCCTCAGGAAAGAGGGACAGAGGTCAGTGTTGCCTGTGGCTCCCCTGAGTATCCTTCAAGGTGCCCCAGGGTACCATGGCACACTGGTTGAAATCCAGTGGGTTAGAGCATGGTACTGATAATGCCAAGGTTGCAGGTTTGATCCCCATATGGGACAGCTCCATCTTCCTGCATTGTAGGGGGCTGGAGTAGGTGATCCTCAGGGTCCCTTCCAACTCTATAATTCTATTATTACAGTTGCTACAACAGGTGGAAAAAAACCCATGTTGTGTTCTGCCAAACACTTCAGCAATTTTTAAGTGGTTCATGGGGGCAGGCAATTTGGGGACCACTGCTCTGGGCAGTCATGTTAAATAATTTGATTTATTTAATGGGAAAATAAATCCCTGGGATGCAGGTGGCGCTATGGTCTAAACCATTGAGCCTCTTGGGTTTGATGATCGGAAGGTCGGCGGTTCGAATCCCCGTGACAGGGTGAGCTCCTGTTGCTCAGTTCCAGCTCCTGCCAACCTAACAGTTCAAAAGCATGTAAAAAGTGTAAGTAGATAAATAGGTACCGTTCCAGTGGGAAGGTAAACGGCGTTTCCGTGTGCTGCTCTGGTTTTGGTGTTCTGTTACACCAGAAGCGGCTTATGACAATGCTGGCCACATGACCCAGAAAAACTGTCTGCGGACAACGCCGGCTCCCTTGGCCTGTAAAGCAAGATGAGCGCCGCAACCCCAGAGTCATCTGCAACTGGACTTAACTGTCAGGGGTCCTTTACCTTTTTAAAGCCCTGGTGCCATTTGCTGCTTGAGGAAGCCAACATTCTGTTACAAAGGGCATCACAACCTTCATGCAACTGAATCCTGTCCAGATGACACTCTTTGTGTTGAACACCAAAGGCCAGGCATGTTCTCCGCCTGGTATGTTAAAAGACAGCAAAGGCAGCTGACAGTGACATTACACTAGTCAGAATAGTCCAATACTCAGGGCTTGTAGGGTACCTGTCACAGCGCATTGTTTGGAGGATGGAGAAATGTCATATTAGCATAGCTGGTTCCCCTTCTTCCCCCGCCCTTCCGGTGTGTCTGTGTTAACCAAGCTCAGTTGACAACACCTTCAGTGGATTGGTTTTTATCTAACAAAAGGAAAGCACAGCTGAAAGTGCACCCTTAACAGACGTGGAGTTTCATTAGCATGTTAATCTTGCTACCTACAAATAGCATATGTATTTCATCTCCCTTGAAGTAAGTGACATAATCTTTTCCGCTTGGATGTTACAAATATCTTATTTAAGGAAAAAGAAAAAGAAAAGAAATAGATCCAAGAAGAAGAGATTCTTCATGTAGCGTGCTAACAATAAGTGGAGTTTTTGCTTTGAGCATTCAAATAACAAAAGGGAAATGGCTTGGCCATGAGCACATAATTTGATTGCTTACAGCAGAACGTGTATTCTGCTCAGGGCTGAGGGGGGTGTTGACAAAGTACAGTGTAGTGAGCCCTATTTCAGCAATGGTGGTCCTCCTGAGGTTTGTGGGAGGCCTATGTAGGATTGACTTGGTGGGACTGGCAGCTCCAAGTAGCAACCATTTCTTCCTTCTGCAAAGGAGTTCTGGGACATTTTCAGAAACAAAGATAGTGGCTACCTGAAACTGATAGGAGTGGGAAGGAGGAGGAGGAGGAGGTGGAGGACTCTACTAGGGTTCTGCTTCCTCAGCAGCTACCCAAGGATGACACCTGCTGTTTCTGGGTCTGACCCTGTCTCTGTTGAATTCCATTGTCTTTGGGGCAAGGTGAAATGATAGAAATAACTTGTGATAGATCATGCACATATATAACACACTTGAATGAAGTCAGTGCATGTGTGAACAAGCCGATGGGGAATGAATCAAACAAGGTCACATCCACAACACACAACACATTTAAAACACATTTATACCACTTTAACCATCAGGGTTTCCTCCAAAGAATACTGAGAACAGTAGTTTGTCCCTCACAGAGTTACAATTCCCAGAATTCTTAGCAAACAAAAGTTCTTAGGATTCTTTTGGGGGAAGCCAAGAGCTTTAAGTGTGGATGTGACCTAAGTCAAACCAATCCAGTAGAAGATTTAATGGCAGATGATTCTCTCTCTCTCTCTCTCTCTCTCTCTCTCTCTCTCTCTCTCTCTTCCAACCTAGTGACCAAATATTTTGGACTACAGGCCCCATCAACCCCAGATAGTTTGACAGTTCCAGGCTCTGAGTCAGGCCCAGTGGTCATCATGAGTGGCTTGAGTTTGGATCTAGCATCTCTGCCTCTGGCCCTGGCTGATCCAGCTGACTTCTTCTTGTCCAGATTAGGGTCAGAGTCCATCATGCTTCCTGGGCTTGGGGTCATGTCAACCCAAAACTTCCATGTCTTGTCTAGAAACAGCATAGATTCCCATTGACTCTGCCATGTCTGCCACCCATAATGAAGTGTGGTCATGATGCTCATTTCTGTTGTGCTGGGAAACAACAAGCTTGGATGAAGTGGAAATAATGGAATGAAAATTGCATTCTCTAGAAATGAATCTTAATTGTGATGTATAGATTGCATTTATGAGGCCAAGAACTGCAACTGGTGGAGTGCAGTAGAGATGGGAGGATAAACAGTTGGAGGAAATATCACTTACCCATTGACATTTTCCTCTTACAGCCAACTTATCAATTCAACTATCTTTTTTTAGTGGCCATGGGTTCAAATTCTGGCTTTGGTCCCATGTAATCACATTTGCTGCAGGTTTTTGCTAGGCAGGGAATCATATCTGTGCTCAGTCAGGCTCTGGCATCTAATTTACTGTCTCTGCTTAATGCAACCAAGCAGATATTTATCAAACTAAGGAGTACGGTTTGGTTTCCCATGTTTATGAGTCCCAGGGCTGAGTGGAAAGTGAGCCATTAACTTCAAGAAAGAAGCTATATGTTGAACGGAGTGTTGCATTGCAGTAGCTTTTCTGGTCTTAGATTTCATTTGTGCCCAAAATCCAATTAAGAAAACGGTTCCTGGGTGATTAGGCACTTTAAGAACGTGCAGTTAAATGGTCCGAAATATGTAAATAACTTCTGCGTATTTAGTTGTGATGCATATCCTTATTTAAAATTAATCGCTAATACAGTTCATGCAAAATCCGGACGAATCTCATTCTTTTTCATTAAATTGCCCTTTTAAAATCGATAATGTTTTCTTTAAAGGAAAGCTTTGGCTGTTACCAATTTAAATCTCATTAACTTTTGGCTTTACAGTCTAAGGTTCAGTTTGAGTTGTGTTGTTTGTGGAGATCTGAAGCAGATTACCACACACAATTCTACTGAACAAGATGCAGGAATACTGCTTCTAAGTAAATATTAGTTTGCACTGCAATCCTCTGCCTGTAACTCAAAGAGACTTACTCCCAGGCAAGGGAACTTGGCAAGGATTTCTTATGAGTGGACATGCATAAGATTGCACTGCTAGAGTGTTAGAAAGTAGGGTTTTGAAGGGCTTCCTTTTAACCGAGTTTGACATCTTAAGTTGGCTGAAAACTTAAGTCCAAACCATAAAATCCAGTTCAAAATCTTCATGGGTGCTTGGAGAGGCGCATCCAAGAAAGGAGAGTACTAGAGATAAGAGAATGGTTGGTTCTACCACTGCTGTCACATGCTGACAGCTTCTAGGAGCCACAGGTGAGAGCTGAGTGCCGGGTGAGGACCAAAGGTGGACAAACTACCCCAGAAGGAGAACAAGGTGTCCCCCACAAAAAGTACTACCTCCCCTAACACCCCGTACACCCCAGTTTCCAATATTACAGGATAATTATTTAGCAAAACATACATATCACTTAATGAAAAACAATAAGCAGTTTACCAGGTGAAGGTAGCTGATGGGTCTCAAACCCTTGGTGAGTTAGGGACTTGCCTATCCTCTGTATACAAAAACAGGCTCTGGCAGATTGAGCGGATGAGACCAATAGTGGGTCCAATGGTCAAGAGGGTAGTTTTTTCACGTGCTGTTGAGGGAAGTGGGGATGCGGGTGGCGCTATGGGTTAAACCACAGAGCCTAGGACTTGCCGATCAGAAGGTCGGTGGTTCGAATCCCCGCAACGGGGTGAGCTCCCATTGCTCGGTCCCTGCTCCTGCCAACCTAGCAGTTTGAAAGCACGTCAATGTGCAAGTAGATAAATAGGTACCGCTCCAGTGGGAAGGTAAACGGCGTTTCTGTGCGCTGCTCTGGTTCACCAGAAGCGGCTTAGTCATGCTGGCCACAGGACCCAGAAGCTGTACGCCGGCTCCCTCGGCCATTAAAGTGAGATGAGCACGGCAACCCCAGAATCGTCCGTGACTGGACCTAATGGTCAGGGGTCCCTTTACCTTTACCTAGAGGGAAGTGAGGGGCAGATGGGGCTCGTCAACCTGGGAAGGGAACCCAGCTAGGAGAAGGAAAATTCTGATCCTAAATCTCCAGTGCCTTTGTGGGATATCTTTGGGAACCTACACAAATCTGGATTGGAGTCTCTAAGACGCATTGTGTGTCTCCTTCTGGCAGCTTCTGCAGCTAAGCTGGTGCCAAACATATTGCTCTACTTTCCTTTGGACCACCTCAGTGAGACCAAGAAGGGAGGAAGTGTCTTGTCATCTGCACAGCCCAGGGCCTCCATACGCATTGTCCAGGCTTACACTCTGGGAAGGTCACTGCTAATAGAACAGTTTGACTTCACCTTCAGAGGCGCAATCCATTGTCTCTCAAGATGGGCAGATGCCAACAGGTCCTACCATTAGTCAGAATGAGACAACTGTATCAGGCTTCAGGTTCTTGGGTGCGTACCTGTGGGGATGCAGCAGTGGCAGCTCCCATGGCCCTTATTCCTAAGACCCTCCCCCCACCATTTGCAGACTTTTTCAGTGGTGTTTCAAATATACACAATTTCACTTGTGTGGTGTCCTGGAACATAACCCCCATGTAAATTGGGAGTTGCCTGTATATCATGGATTGACCATGTGACCTTCTCATAGCTGTCAACTTTTCCCTTTTCTTGCAAGGAATCCTATTCGGAATAACGGAATTTCCCTTAAAAAAAGGGGAAACGTTGACAGCTATGGACCTTCCGTATGCAAAGCAGATGTTTTTTCACTAAGCTAGGGCCCTGGGGGAATTTGGGGTTTATTGTATAAACGCCCCACCCCATCACATAAGGGACAAGGAACAACCCATTCTCTGAAGGGGTCTTGTAACAGAACCCCATTGTAAGTGGCTCACACAAGGGAGCCGCAAAAACAATGTGGTTGGTCAAGGGAGCCATGGACTCAAAAAAGGTTGAAAATCACTGACATAAGGGACAGGGTAATGTTTTAAATCTTTAAAATGTTGGCCTCCCCAATGAAAATTCTAGCAACTAGTCAAGAAGCATCACTATTGCTCCAGAATGAAAAATTGGCATCCTTAGCTGCTGATTGGCAATGCTAGGCCTCTGAAACTAAACCTACATCTGCTACAAACTTTTCTTTGCCCCTTAGTCCCCCACAAGTTCCTTACAATCTTTTTTTTTTGTTTTGACAGGATAGCTGTCATGAAATTGGCATATTTACTTTTAACTACACATGCACACATGCACAGATGTGTGAGTGAGCGAGTGTGTAAAAATTGCTATTTTAAGCTCTCATCTCTTCACAAATGAGCTTATATTTCCTGACACTGATTACTTTAGGCATACTGATCCATCTGAAAGAAAGAAAGAAAGAGGAAAGCTTCAGTTCTTATCACCTTTGATGACATTTTAAAAAAAGTTTTTGGCCTTAAACTAGCAAAATATTACATTGTAATGGGCTACGGTGCCTTAGGCGGGCTGTCATGGAGACTGAAGATTTAGCAAGGCTTTTCAAAAAAGTTGGCTGGAGGGGGAGTTTTGCCACTCTATTATTTGCCTTGCATAAACATTAAGACACCACAACTGCTGGTTGCTTTCAATTACATGGACTCCTGTGCCTCTTAAAAGAGATTAAGATGAGATTTGGGGAAGCATCAGAGAATTCTTAAAACTGACAGCCCTGACACAGCTTGATTTCAGATTAGGCAGGATCTGACATAAGTACATTTGCAAAGGGAATTCTTTTCAAAGTCATCATGTTGGAGGCATTTTGCAATGAAGACATCATAATAATGGCTTTAATATGTAAATCGTAATAATTGCATTTATTACACTGTCAAGACCAAGCTGAAATATCCATTTCTTTCATAAGAGGCAGAGGAGAAATAAAGTGGTGCTGGCTTTCATGTCTCTCTTAATTTGGTTGAAAAATAATAATTTTGATAATACAGTGGTACCTTGGGTTGAGAACTTAATTCATTCCGGAGGTCCGTACTTAACCTGAAACTGTTCTTAACCTGAGGCACCACTTTAGCTAATGGTGCCTCCTGCTGCCGCCGCACTACCAGAGCACGATTTCTGTTCTCATCCTGAAGCAAAGTTCGTAACCCGAGGTACTATTTCTGGGTTAGTGGAGTCTGTAACCTGAAGCGTCTGTAACCTGAAGCGTCTGTAACCCGAGGTACCACTGTATCGGGGACAGCAGTGGGTTTTTAAAACTAGAACCATGAAGTTGCTTTGTGTCTCCTAGATCAGAATTACATTGACAGACCACTCCTCCATGGTGGGACAAACTGTCTCATGATGATAGCTTTGGGTCGGAGGGTGGGAACTTTTTTTCAGCCAAAGGACTATATTTGCATCTGGGCCATCTTCTGGGGGCCACATGACAAAGGATATCTGGATCCAGATGCAAAATTGGGTGAAGCAATCCTTAATTTTGTAGAGTAAAATACACTAGTTTCAACACACACACACTACACCCACTCTATCACCCACCCAGACATGAAAGAGGGATGGTCACAGTTCAAAGACACATTGAGGAGTGGGGCGGGGGGGGGGCTGAGATTAAGAAGCATAACCTGGAGATTGTGGCTCGGGAGCAGGTGTGGCTTGGGAAGAGTTCAGAGGACCAAGCAGAGAGGCATGGAGGGCCTTGCTTTAGGAATACCAAGAAGAAAGTGAAGTTTCTGGGGAACAACAGGGTTGTTTCCCTTAAACCCTGCTCATGATCTTTCTGCAGACCTCTGGATAGCCACTGTGGGAACAGAGTGCTACTGTATGTATTTACACTGGCCCACTGTCAACAGTGTTCCCAGAATCAAAGGGTGCTATGCAGTTAGTGTCCTCCCACTTTTGGAATGAACCTGTCTGCAGCACAGGGAGGGAAGCAATTCAGTGACTCTCTGGACCAATTTTGTTTTTTGTTTTTATAATAATTTTTATTGAGTTTACATTATTTTTACCATAATCATAATCCCTTAAAATCATAACATCACCTATAATCTTGCTCAAACTGAGCCTCGACTTCCCCCCTCCCATTACTTGGCTTTCATAAATATTCACTTACAACTTAGCATTTCTATATCAACCTATTTACCTTCTTTCTTGCTTATAAAATTTACCTTATTAATTGTAAAGAGATTCCAAAAATTAGCATTACAAAATATTTTAACTCAAACCTGCAAACATTTTCAAAGGTTTACAATGTTCTCTCATATATTGTATAAATTTACTCCCCTCTCTGGACCAATTTTGGGGAGGACGGGGTGTCCTTGCTAGCTGGGGCAGGTGGAAGAAGAATTACCCCAAATAACTCTTCCTTCTCATATATGCCTTGTGTCATTACTCTTGCTATTATGGTGACTGCTACTGGTGCTACTGGCCAGCCAACCAGTCACTGCCCTGTCCTCTCCCCATCCAACAGCTGTTCCCTGGACCTCTAGGAGTACCACCAGTGTATTGGAGGGACAGCATTATTCCTAAAGAACTGTCTTGTCTGTGCCTTCGTCTGAAGAAGGGTCCTTCCTCAAAGGAACAAACTGTGGTTGATGTGGTCCTGGAGAGCCCCTTAGGCTGGTATTCACCGACCAGATGAATGGACTGCAGATGTTTTGGACTGCAGCTCTGATCAGCCCCCATCACAGCCCATGTTGGTTGGTTGTTGATGATAGTTGCAGTCCAACAGTATCCGGAGGGCACCCAGACTGGGGAAGGCTATATTAAGGTTCTGGGGCAGCCTTTGCCGACCCAATGGCCTCAAGTTGTTGTAGATTACAGCTCCCATCAGCCCCAGCTAGCTAATTGGGATAATTGGGGCTGTAGTCTAAAACACCAGGAAGGTCCCAGATTGCCAAAGGCTGGCTTAGGCCTTTAAAAGTCAACAGCTACACTTTAAAATTGAGCCTAGACATGAACTAGTAAGAGATGTAGCTGATGTAGTATTAGTATAATCTGTTCTGGTAGTCTTGCTCATGCCTGAATTCTGGACAAATACATTTAGAACCAGAGAGCAGTTACAGAGTTTTCTGTAGGGTATTTTGGAACAACATTTCTTTTCCAATCCTTTCATTGCTATTTTTCAAAATAGAATCAATGTGAATTAATATACCCATGACTGACGCTTGCTGATCAAACAATAATCATGCTTCCTTTTCTTTTCTTTTCTTTTTAAACCAAACAAACACTGAAGTTCCTTTTTTATTTGAAAGTGTCTTTTCTGGTGTAATGAAATGCGTACTTATATGTTCTCATCACAGAAGCCATTTATATTCTCCAGTGTGCATGCAGCTAATGAATTGAAATGAGAGAAGAAATGACAAACCTTAGTCTCAAGAAAGGGTCAACACCTTTTCAAGCAAAGGTCCTCCAGTCATTTGAGTGGAAATGTTAATTGGCTCACTGCAGTTGAAATTAGCTCTACCAGATGTTGGGATGGGATGGCATAAAATAGAGGGGGAAAGAAACTGTTCAGTGAGTAATGGCTGGCAGTAAAGAAGAAGGGCTGTGATTTTGTGTGCAACTGAGTTGTTTCAATCCCATTGATATCAATGGAGCTTTAGCAACATTGTACATGGCCTATCAACCTCTGATTTGTGATAGATGAATATGTGGATTTTGATCTTTCTTCATATCTTATTTTCCCGATCTTAAATTTAGCTTGGCTAATTTCTGCATTGTTTTGGTTTTCTCCGTTATAAAGGCTGCATGGAAATCTGCATGCATGTTCATGCACATTGTCCCTACTTTATACACACTTTTGTAAGTAGTAATTTCAATCAAATCAATGTATTGGATGCACACTATTTTCACCAACATTGGCATTTTTATGCACCATTTCACTTAATATATGCATTTTGGTTGGAGAACTGCATTCCAAATTTTGGAGAAGTGCTAATTTTGAAGGCTAGCTGCATTATGGGTTGGGTATTCTGTATATTAGTTCAGGGACTGAAAATTGGATAGGTTTCATTAAAATGTGAACCAGATACATTTCCCCCTTTCATTTCTCCCTCTAAGAAATACTGTCAGTGGTCCTTGACTTAAGCATAGTGCTTGATGGGACCAAACAGCCACCTGGTAATTCAGCATTCTGTTTCCATGAATCTCCCATCTCAGGAGAGACCACTGGTCCATCTAGCTCAGTCTTGTCTACACTGACTGGCAGTGACTTCCTAGGGTTTCAGATGGGGAGTCTCTTCCAGCTCAACCTGCTATTCCATGGATTGAACCTGGGACATTCTGCATGCAAAGCAGATGCTCTACTGCTGAACCACGGGTCTTTCCCTGTAAAATAATGCATTTAACAGTTGCTCCATCACTGAACTATGTCCCTTCTCCTATCCTCCAAAGAAGCCCACAGTCAGGGCAATAGCTCTCTATAGTTGTAGTCCCCTAGGAACTGGTATTCCATGACATATTGTGCCTGAACAACATAGGCTCTGTTTTGCCACTATAGATTTGGAGTGATCTAGCAGAGCTCTTGTCTTCTTACAGTTTACCCAACTGTAGTCCTGCAGTGGTGCAGGTCTGCAAGAATTGAGACTTCTCATATTCATCTGTTTCATCTCTTTGCCCTGTGAAAATAGAACTTGTGCGTCATAGTCTCCTCTGTTCCTGAATGTCAGCTATGCTAGGCCACCCACCCATACACATTAATAATTGTGCTACCTGTACATCTTCCCTGATGTGTTGAGAGAAAGAAATAATCTTTTCCTCGCTCAGAACGGCTGCAAGATCCAGTATATATATATATATATATATATATAGCCTATTGTTTTCTGTCAGAATAAATATTTGATTCTGAGGTTTGCAGTGTGTGCCAGGTGTGGAAAACACATTCCTTTCAAGTGGCAAACCTTGTGCTGAGAAGGTTCATTTGGGGGTAACCTGTATCTGGGAACATCTTCTGGTTACCACATGGAAAAGATGGCAGAAAGCACACTAGATGGTGCATTGTCATCTCGGGCAATCTTTAACCTGCCAGTTTTCATTTGCTTTCCTCTCCATCAGTTGAATCTTCTTGAACATCCCTCCCCACTCCCACCCCTGGTAAAAAGCTGCCATCAGAACTGTCAGGTTGCCTGGCAGACATGCTGGGTTCTACTTTTTGATGGAGCCCTGTCTAGTAGAACTCAGTGAAGTCTCCTGCTGTAGCTTTTATTTCTGAACTGAAAGGTCTACATGTGTAGTGGCATAAAAATGTGGAATGCTCATCCCAGAGAGGCTTGCCTGGCGCCTTCATTACTTATCTTTAGGTGGCAGGCACAAACTTTCTTCTTCTCTCAGGCTTTTGACTCATTATACAATCTATGGCCTTTTAAACCAGAGATGGGGGGAGAAGGGTTGTTTTTGTTCATTACTATGTTGTGTATTTTTGTGTTTTTGTATTGTAAACCCACCCTGTTATCCTCAGATAAAGGATGGTATGGAAATTAAATTAAGGTAAACAGATAAATAAGAAGCCACATCAAAAATTCAGTTTCTCTCACTCTGAATTGTCTATGTCAACCTTCTCCAATGTGGTGCCCTCCCAGTGTTTTGGACCACATCTCCCATAATCTCCAGCCTACATGGCCAATGGTCAAGGATGATAGGAATGCTGGCCAAAAAAATCTGGAAAACACTAGGTTGGAGAAGGCTGGTCCACATTGACTGTGTGTGGTTTTACAGGGTTTTTAAAAGAAGGCATTTCCTAGCCCTACCCAAAGATGCTGATGACTGAGCCTGGGACCATCTAAATGTGAAGTATGTGGTCTGCGGCTGTGATATGTCCTGTGCATCTTCAAGACCATTTAGCTCATCTAGTCAAAACCCATCAATCTTCCATTGAAATTCTTCAAGTTATCATTGTCCTCATTAATTGACCTGCAATTCAGGGTTGCACATGCTGGGGCATGTGGCACAGAGCTTCTCTCCATCTTGTGAAGACCAGATGCCCAGAACTCTGGGAGAGCGCCCCCCCCCCATGTGTGTGGTCAAGTCTCTCTCAATACAAATAAAAATAGAATCAGAATTCGAGCTCAGTTTCTGAGCTAGGACTAAGCTCACCCATAGCTGAGGAGAGGTGCATGCTCACTAGGTTGCTGTTGTCTCCACCCCCTGATTTGCCCACTCTGCAGATTTGTTGCAGATTTCCTGTGTACAAGTTGATGCATTTATCATTTGTTGTTGTTTAGTCGTGTCCAACTCTTCGTGACCCCATGGACCAGAGCATGCCAGGCACTCCTGTCTTCCACTGCCTCCTGCAGTTTGGTCAGACTCATGTTTGTAGCTTCGAGAACACTGTCCAACCATCTCGTCCTCTGTCGTCCCCTTCTCCTTGTGCCCTCAATCTTTCCCAATATCAGGGTCTTCCAGGGTCTTTTATCATAGAATCATTACATTGTAGAGTTGAAGGGACGATCTAGCCCAAACCCCTGCACTGCAGGAATCTTTTACCCAATGTGGGGCTTTAATCCACAACTCTGAGATTAAGAGTCTCATGCTCTAGTGACTGAGCTAGATTTGCTTCAGTGTGATGCATCTTGCCTGTTATTTCAGGTGTGGGCACAAATGTCCACAGTATTAATTTTTGTATTTACTACCTGTTTGAACTTGTTATTTTAGGGCTCTGTAGCCTTTGGAAAACTCAAAAGCAGTTTCCAGCTTTTATGTGACAGATATGCATGCATTGTAGTGCAAAAGTCATAGGTCATGACGGGCGCTTCCTCTATTTGGAACTATTTTAGAAGTATTTGCAATACTCTTGTGAAGCATATAGAAGGACTAGTCTTCCTTGGATCCATGCCACTGAAGAATATTGATTTCTTTCCGTGTTTCTTTGCTCAATAAGGACTAAAACTTACTGCAGTAGAAGCCACTTGCTGTGGCCTGGTCCAGTCAATTTCACAGCACATGTATGAGAGTAGAAAAAGCAGCTGCAATTAGTAACTAGGTAACAGAGGGCGGGGAATCCAATGCACAAGCTTTTCTTTCAACTGTTACAAGCTCTCTTATCCTCTAATACCAAACTGCAGCTTGTTGTGATAATCCTAAAAGGGACACATTAGGGATCAGTCTAGTTGAATGGGTTTTTTCAAAGTATGGCAAGCTTGCATGACCACTTGCCTAGCAGCCTCTTCACAGAGCCCTTGATTTAAACAAAAGCACAATTCTCATCTGCTGCTGTGTCCTTCTAGACACACTAAGCACTACATCCTTAACAGGGTATTTCTGGGTCCAGCTGGGTCACTGTCAAATAGGCAGTGTGGGGTATATTTTCTGCTTTGTATGTGACCAAATAATGCACTTTTAAATCACACCACTCCAACAACATGGGTTATTTGGGCAATATGGTGCTATAAAACTACTATGGTGTGCTTGTGAGAAGAATGTACTTGCTTTACTTATCCCCTCACTCAAGACAAACTTTCTGACAGTTTACATGTGCTCTTTTCATCCAACTCTAATCACAAAAAAGTCATTTTGCTTGATAACAGCAGAGAGTCCAATGTGCTTCAGTCTTTTCCCTCAGAATTATTGTCTGCTTCAGAGCAAAATGCAATTTAAAACGAAAAGAGAGTCAGAATCATGGGCAGCTTTTAATTGATCAAAATATGAAATATTATCAAATGGTACCTTATTAAAACACGTCTAGTGGATGAGAGTCAGAAAGGAATATACATTTTCCGTTCTCTCCCCCTCCCCCTTTCATCTGTTCCTTTTCACTGGCAAGATAGTTTGGCTATGTTAATGCTTCTCCTGATGGAATATGCCAGACTCATGTACAGAATTGCTGCTTAGGTAGCCTTTTAATATATATGTTCCCTTTCTCTGCTTTCCGCCATATCCTTGGAGGAGCAACATAACAATTGACTGCTCTCCCCTCATTTTCATTGATGACTATCTAACTACAGTAGAATCCAAAGTGTGGAGCTGTTTTCCATCATCACCCATCATAAAATGCACAGATTTCTCTGTACAGATGCGCTTTTCACTCAGAAAAGCTGAGTGCTGGAACAAGAGCGCTCCACATAGAGTAGAGAAACCTTTTTTCAGCCTGAGGGTCATGGACTGATTGGTGGGAGGAACCAGTTGGGGAACCAACAAGGGAAGGCGGTTCAGAGCCCAGGGAGTGGTAGTAGGACAACAGTGAGTGGCCACAGAGAGTAGAGGGGAAAGACTGGGAAGAGGAGGTATTGGAAGTTGAAGGGGTAACAGGGCCCAGTGAACCAGGATAGTCTGTGGCAGAGAGAAGTCCAGAATCAGAGGCAGAAGCTGAAGCAGGGGGTGGAGGGAGGCCAAGAGGCAGAGATGAGTCAGGCTGGTGAAGAGTCATAGGTGTCTCCCCTTGGGAAAAGCCCTGGAGAGAGGGGGTCTTAGACAGCTGTGGGGAGGTGGGAGCTTTCAATCTTGGGAACTAATACATGGGGCAAGACCTACCGGAGATGAACTGCTCTGCTCATTAGACCTGGCACTCTACCAAGTCTGTGGAGATAGTATTTTTGATAATAAAGAGTTAACTCCAACTTTGAAAGGTGTGATTTACTGCCAGCTCAGTGTTTGACACTGAGGGCCACAGTTGCTTCTGCAAAGCTTCCAGGGGCTATGAGCCAGAGGCAAAAGTGAGCAAGGTACTGGATGTAAAATTTACCTTTCTATAGTAGGGAGCATCCTTGAAGTCACTCATAAATAGCTACCACCTATACTGAGCAGGCAGGCACACAGGTCACCTGGTCACAGTCCTCCCCACCAAAGTGAGCTGCATTGTATTTCTATATAAATTAAAATAACATATGCAGGTGAATTAGCATATACAAATTGTATGCAGATATGTGTCTTCTCTCTCTCTCTCTTAGTGATGCTATAAGTGACCCCCCTAGTTTGTAAATCAGCATTGGTACCTAAAAGGAACAGGGTACATTGGGAGCCCTGCAAAATTTTGCTTTCAAGCTGGGTGCAAAAAATAAATAAAAAATTGCTTAAATTACAACTAAACCAGTCTTTCTTTCTTCTACATGGTGCAGAACACTAATTTCTTCCCTACCTAGGCTGATTGCAGGTTTATCACAGGCCCCAACCTTAATAGGCTGCCAGTGAGCAATCAGCTAGAAAGGGGTGTTTGTTTCATAGCCTTTACAATATAGTGCGGTTGAAATCAGAACTGGGTGTTCTAAAGGTATTGACCTTGATGTTTACTGAAATCTTGGGGTGAGCTTTTTTTATTTGGTATAGTTAATTATATGCAACATATGCAATCATTTGCACTATGCTTTGCAACAAAGGTTGGGACACGGGTGGCACTGTGGGTTAAACCACAGAGCCTTGGGCTTGCCGATCAGAAGGTCGGCGGTTCAAATCCCCGTGGCGGAGTGAGCTCCCGTTGCTCGGTCCCTGCTCCTGCCAACCTAGCAGTTCGAAAGCACGTCAAAAGTGCAATTACAGTGGTACCTCGGGTTACATACACTTCAGGTTACACACTCTGCTAGCCCAGAAATAGTGCTTCAGGTTAAGAACTTTGCTCCAGGATAAGAACAGAAATCGGGCTCTGGCAGCGCGGCAGAAGGAGGCCCCATTAGCTAAAGTGGTGCTTCAGGTTAAGAACAGTTTCAGGTTAAGAACGGACCTCCGGAACAAATTAAGTACTTAACCTGAAGTACCACTGTAGATAAATAGGTACTGCTCCGGCGGGAAGGTAAACGGCGTTTCCGTGCGCTGCTCTGGTTCGCCAGAAGCGGCTTAGTCATGCTGGCCACATGACCCGGAAGCTGTACGCCGGCTCCCTCGGCCAATAAAGCGAGATGAGAGCTGCAACCCTGGGGTCGGTCACGACTGGACCTAATGGTCAGGGGTCCCTTTACCTTTACCTTGCACCAAAGGCTATCAAGCACTTTGAAGACTTCCATGTAAATAGCCCCCTACTGGGCTTAGGGAACAAGTTGTGACCTCGCCCACAAGGGTGCCCTCAAATGAAGCACTTTTCAGCTTGTCCACAGAAAGGACTGGCAGGGAAGGGAAAGAGATGCTCAGTTTTGGGATGGAGTCCCTGGACATAGTTTTGGGGGTGAGGCTTTGCTCTTCTCAGCTACATTCTGGGTAGCACCTGTCCACAGAACTGAATGGAAACCACTGAGGACAGAGCCAGCCTATATTTGGATATAGCACTGCCTTTGCTGGTTCCAGTACTTGAGGTGCAATCTTAGGTATATTTCCTTGGAGGAAGTCCCTAAACTGGAAGCAATATAGAAATTAACTGTATATTGTTTCAGGTATTACATTTTCCCTCCCTCTTTTTTCTAAAAAGGTTATCTACCCTTGGTTTACAACATCTCAGTATTCTAGACTGCTCAAAAGCAACAGAAACAGGAATGTCAAGATTTTGCTTTACTTAGCTTTTCTCCTAGTAAAGGTATTGTACAGGGGCAGGGAGCCTGGGCCCCTCCATATGTTGCTGGACTACAACTCCCATCAGCCCCAGTCAGCATGGCCAATGGTGGCTTGCAGTCAAATAACATCTGGAGAGCCATAAGCCTCACCATCCTAGCACTACAACATGAGATAAGCAAATGAAGAAGTGACCAGGAATAATTTGAATACCATGCCAAGGAGATTCAGGACAGGCAAAAGAGAGGGTACAGTACTTCTTCAAACAGCACAAACAATGGAGTCTAGCTACCAAAAGATTGGACAAATTTATAGTGGATAACGATATCAACAGCTGCTAATTATGATGACTGTATATTGCCTCTACTAGTTTTTGGGACTCACAGGTGGGAGATCATGAGTAATGAGAGTGCATGCTGTGCTCATTAGTAACAGGCAGAATGGTAGGGTGCCACCTGCCCTCCAATCAAGCATATTGCTGCTCCTTATCAGGAGGCAGAGGGGAATGAAGAGGGCAGTATCAAGGTCAGTGTGGTGCAAGTGGACCAGCAGAGTCAAACCTGTGGACCTGCTGGTGGCTTTGCACCGTGCCAACCCTATTGGTGCCTCGCCCTTGGTAAGCAGCAGCAATGCAAGCAACCAGAGATTTGGTGGGCAGTGGTGCACCACCTCACTGTCTGTTACAGGCACTCAAATCACATTGTGGGCTTCCCATAGGCAAATTGTGGACTACAGGGGCCTTTGATCAGAATTCAGTGGGGCTTTTCTTAGGATCTTGTGCTGTAGGATCCAAGCTGCTATTTCAGGTTTGGGCATACCAAACAACATTGTTTACATTTTGTCATTTGAACCACAGACTGCCCCACCTTCTCTGCAATTGCAGAAATTGTCATGGAAACTTTCTTTGGTTTCTAAAGAGGTTCTTCCTGTGGTGTGAAGGGCTGTTCTTTGAGAAACCTGAGCCCAAAGATTCCTTGGGTCTTTTGAATTAGTCCTGTAGTTTTGGGACATATGTGTGTAGGTATATGAATACACTCATATGTGCCCGTGTATAATCCTTGTTCCCTTGATTATATTTATTACATTTGTATCCCTCTTTCCTCTGAAAATCTCAAGGCAGTGTAGCCCACCCACTCTGGCTTTTCCTATCAACAACCCTGTGAGGTAGGTTAGATTGAGAGTTCACACAGTGAGCTTCGTGGCTGAGTGGCAATTTGAACCTGGATCTTCTCAGCTGGAGTGTAACAAGCTAACCACTACACCCCATGCTGGCTCTCACCTTTTGTAATAGCTCAGTCAGTGGAGCATGAAACACTTAATCTCAGAGTCATGGTTTTGAGCCCCTTGTTGGGCAAAAGATACATGTATTGCAAGGGGGTTGGACTACATGCCCCCACCTGGTCCCTTCCAACTCTACAGTTCCATGTTTAAGTCTGTAGACTTTTACAGCAAAATTCCTACTCAGCTGATGCCCATTTGGATGGGTGGGGTAGAAAGCAGAGAAGTCAATGATAGATGGGAGCTGAAGCCAATGTCAGGCACAGTATCCAGCATGAGGTCGTGCTGTTGAGGCACTATTGGTCTCCTGGCTTCCCTACACAGCTGGTTGCTGGCACTTACAAAGAATGTGAAGGGAGTGGTAACAAGCAGAGGGCTTGGCCCAGTGCAAAACATAGTGGTTAGAGTGTTGAATTGGTTCCACCACCGGATGCTGCACCAGATCAAGCTCCTTGCACCTCTCCCCTCTCCTCTTAGCAATCCACTGGGTTGGGAAGCCAGGAGAACCTTACCAGCTGTTCCTGGTTTTGTCTCCATTCTCCAAACTTCTCAGGGAGCAGGCTGAGGTTGGTGGAGCAGTGCCCCGTTTCCCCAATTGCACCAGATTCAACTGTTCCTACTGGAAACAAGGAACACAATGAAGTGATTTGATGGGGCATGCTTGCAATATACTGGAGCATATGCAACAGTAAAATAGCATGAGTTGTGTAACTTTTTTTCATTTTCATTTTTGCATTGAGCTTAAAAATTCTGACACGTCTAACAGTCCCACAATTATGAATTGCTTCGGGTGACAGTTGCTTACAAAAAGTGTTACAGGCAGATTTGGAATGTAAAGATTATTCATATGACAGCAAGCAGAGAGACAAATTACTTAGTGATTGTGTACACGCTCTCTTATAATTGCTCATAAATTATTATGGTTCATGCTAAAATGCACCCAGAATCCCTAGACCACTGGATTTATTTAAAATATGAACCACAGCAAATCATTTGAAATGTGGCGTACTGCAGTACATGTTGTACAATTATTGCAGATAGAGAAATATATACTCTGGCTTGCCAGCAGTGAAGTTCATTGACAATCCATTGTCGGATTTCAAGATTTCCTTTTCATCTATTCCTGAAACTCGGAGCATGATTAGTTGCTTGATATAAGGGCTATATTCTGAGGGCTTCTGCACATTAACAGCAGGATCTGATGCATGTCTACTTCCAAGTCCCATTGAGTTCAATGGAATTTACTCTCAAGTAAGTGTGTATAAGGAGAATGTGTGATCCTAAGGGCCCTTTCAGAGAACTTCATTGTGTTCAGTGTGGCTGGCCAACGTTGCTGCACTGCTCCCATCTGCTTGTGCTGCTGCTGCTGACCACCACTCTGCTCTCTCCCTCCTTCCCTTTCATGCCTGCCTGAAGGAGGCAATGTAGGAAGAGGAAGTGAGCAGTTGGAGGTGAGAAGCTGTGGAGGCAACACAGCCCCTGCCTACCCACCTCAGGCAATGCAATGCCTTGTGTTGGTCCTGATGCTCACCAGAATGGAGGACCTGTGGCCCTCGAAAGCAAATACCATTGACACAGGCTTTACATACAAGTATTGCTTACTTGGGTATGTGACCTCCTGCATACAAATCATGTGCTATACCACCCTCTGAGTTTGGCAGCCAGTCACTACACCCTGTAACAGTGTGCTGCATTATTTACTCCCTTTTATTTATTTATTGCACTCTATGTTAGTCTTCTTCATGGTACATGGGGTTCCTGAGGCAAGTCTCCCTTCACTGACCAGACCAAGGTTCCGTGCGCACTAACCTGTTTGTAGCAAAAAAATGTAGTTTTTTCTCAATGCAGAATCATGCTCATCCTCAACATGCTGTTTTCAATCTGGGTTGATTCCAGATCATGAAACCAGAGTGGATTGTGGTTGCTTGGTATGCATTTGAAACCACTCCCTTTGATTGGTATCAAGGGCGCTTCCCAGTCAAAGGAATGCACATGGCAGATAGTTAAGTATTTATTGTTAAAGGTAACACTCACGGTCGCTTCTACAGCTCTGGATATCTACGCACACCAATCCAACTGCTAGGCAGCTATTCCTAGGTCTGTGCTCTATGGAACAGTTGCAGCAGTTGGGAACCATTCCCCTTCCAATGGTTTATGTATCTTCTCCCAACGGGCTGTGTACATGTAGCCAGAGACTGTTTCTGTGTGGAAACTTCCTCTACTCCTCCCTTTTCAATCCCCTCCTGGTTCTGGGAGGTAGTGGTTCAGAAGAGGGTGGGGAAGCACCTGGCTCTTCACTTGCCTGACCTGACTCTTCCTCTTCTCCACCCTCCAGCTCTGAAACTTCCCCTGCTTCTGATTCTTGCCTCCTGGCTGGTATGGGTCCCCAGAAAGTACTACATGTCTCTCCTGAGTCGGACTCCAGCCCCGCTGCCCCCTGGTGCACCCTCATCAGCATCCTGGCAGTTCCTGACAATTAGGTTATCTACACCTTTTCCTCCTTGCACATGCCCCAGGAGAATGAATAAGGAAGTAGTGGTTGTTATTGGGCAGGTGTGGATCAACTCCCATTGCTGGAACTGCCCTCATCTGTTTTCATATGTCCCCACTGCAAGGTAATGCAGAATTAATCTGCAAAGAGCTATTATTTTAAGAATGAAACCAATTTCTCAAGAAGCACTTTTTGGTGGCAAAAATGCAGTAGATCTAGGCTGCCTAGAAGAAACAATTTCCAATGATTCTGGAATAAAATGTCACGGGCACGCATCCCAGGAGTTGGCTTGTATGGAAATAGGTTGGTATAGATATAATCTGAAACAAGCTGTATGTTGTAATTATTAATGTATCTAATCAGAACTAGGTTGACCCAAACTCAAATGGCTTTGGGACAGTCTCAACCCAACCTACTTCATAGGATTGTTGTGAGAATAAAACAATGGGGAAAAGAAACAAGGCAGACCATCCTTAAAGGAAGGCAGGATAAAATGATGGCAAGATTACCGTTAACACACCTGTGTCACATAGCTATTGTGAGGATGAAATGCTGCATAGGAACATGGAAAGTTGCGTTACATTGGACCATCTAGCTTAGTATTGTCTACACTGACTGACAGCAGCTCCCTAGAGTTTCAGACTAGGAATCTTTCCAAGCCTTACTTGGAGATGTCTGACATTGGACCTGGGACCTTCTAGATGAAAAGCAAATGGTGCCCCCCTGAGCTAAGGACTTTGGGATATACTACTCTTACCTCCTTGAAAGAAGGGCAGGAGAAAAATGATGGTAAGCTTGCTTTGATGCACCTACCTTACTGGGTTGTGAGAATAAAATTGTGGGGAGGAGAGATCCAGCTATACCACCCTTACCTCCTTGAAGGAAGGGTGAGATAGAATGATAGTAGCATATGAAGCTCCATTTTTGTAGCCCCCATCATGTTTAAAATAATAGCATGGGGAATTTTTCAGATAAAGCCTGCGGTTTTTGTGCTCCAATGACTGGTAGTTCAGTTACTATCTTGGGTGGGAGGGAATCTTACTTTACAGCATAAGCTTTAGAGAGCTTGACCTAGATTTGAGCCCATGCACAGCTACGAAAAGAAGAAACATTCTTGATGTGGCTTTCGATGAGAGAAAATGACACGGGGGGGGCGGGGAGTCATCTTCTGTTTGATTAGCCTCTCTTCAATGATTATGATTTAGTCCAAGCTCATTTCAAGTCCCCCCACCCTTCCCCTAAATGTCATCAAATGTTACGTACCCTGTTATAAATAGTCTTCAGTCAGTTTCTCAGAACATGTTGCTCTTTGTAATTATCTCCTTGGAGCTCGTTGAAGACTTAGCCAGGCAACAAATGAAAGAGCTCCAAGCCAGGCAGAAACAATGAAGAATCATGGCTTACATACATCGCTCCCTTTCAGCAGAGGCATCCACATCCTTTAATTATTCCCATCATTAACTGCTGTGCTTGGTACAAAATTGTAATAATATTTGGACCCAGCTGAAGAAAAAGACAACTTGTCAATGTGGAAATGTATGATGTCACTTTTTTAAAAAAGAAAAAGAAAAAGAAGATCCCAATTTGCCCCAGAATGTCTCTGGAGTTGTTACATATTCAGTAATATGGTATAATTCTGGGTTAGCCAATGTGGCTCCCTCCAGATGTTGAGGTTATGTCACCTTCCACATATGTCTCTGGGCAATGTGCACAATATAATAAAAAGAGTTTAAAACAGCACAGGAAATAACAGCAAATGAATGTAAAAATCAATGCAAAGTGGGCACCCATGGCAGAGAAATATCTATCCAACTGGGAAAGCTTATTAAAACAAAAATGCCTTCACCTGTCATATCTCAACCGGAACACTGCTCCACAGAGCAGGAGCAGCCACGCTAAAAGACCTGCTCCAACTTACCGGTACTTCGGATCTCTTTGGGTCCACTAGGAAAAAGTCTCCTGCATACTGCAGTAATCTGCTGGGTATATAAGGGATAAGGCAGTTCTTCAAGTAATGCTTTGGACTATGACTCCCATTAGCCCCAGCCAGCATTACCAGTGGCCAGGGATGAAGGGAATTGTAGCCCAAAACATCTGGAGGGCAACACAGTGGCTTACCTTGGAACAGTTTTTAATGATTAAAATTCTCCAGTATGAAGTACTTGTGGTACCTGTTTTTCTACCATTGTGGTCTGGCAACTCCTGCAGCCCAGTGGGTACCAAACATATTGCTCTGCTTTCTTTTGGACCACATCAGTGAAGCCGAGAGGCGGGTCTTGTCATCTGGGAAACCCAGGACCTCCATACACACTGTCCAGGCTTGCACCCAAGGGAGGTCACTTTGATGCTGCTAATGCAGCAAAAACTACATGGGAAGCAGCAGTTATGAGTTACCGGTCTCTGCAGCCACAGCAGGTACTGTGATTCTCCAGTGGTTTAGCTTCACCCCAGGATCCACACTCTATTGTCTCTTGAGTCAGACAGATGCCAACAACAAATTGGTCCTGATGTAAAGCACACACACCTTGAAGCCGTATTCATGTTCATATAATCAGCTGCCTTATACTAGTTGGGACCATTGATCTACCTAGTGCATGATATCTACAATGACTGGTAGTAGATCTCCAATGATCTACAGACAGGGGTCTTATGCAGCTATACCTGGGGATGCATAGGGATTGAACCCAAGACCTTCTACATATATGACATGGGCTCTACCTCTGAATTTCGGTCCTTCCTAACAATGCCAAATTCCATCCCAGGGAAAATAACAGCTTGAGGTAGCAAGAGAGATTTCCATTGGAGCCATAGCATGGCAGGGAATATATTAAACTTTCTTTTTTGCACAGAATGCTCTTGGTCTTGATTGCCACTACGCTGCCCCCCACATGCCTGCTGTTTTCAAAAAATAAAACCCCAAACTCATAAAATGCAACCTTCCATTTTATGTATTGGCTAGTTGGCCCTGTCTGAAAGAGGCTCTTTAGATTTTCTAGCTCTGCTCCCTAAGATACTAGTGTGGTATAGTGAATTGAGTGTTAGACTAAGATCTGAGAAACCAGGGTTCAAATCCCCACCAGTAGCAGGGCCAGGGGGGCAGAGGGGCACTGGGTGGCACATGTGCTGCAGGGCCCTGGAGTCACTGCCCCTTCCGGGTGCTCGGCTTGTGCAGGGCTATCTCTGAAAAAAAGCTCAGCAATTTTGGGTGCCCTAGGGGCTGGCTGGTGGTCCCCACTCAGCTATGAAGCTCACTGGGTGACCTTGTGCCAATCACTCACTCTCAGCCTAACCTACAGTGTTGTTGTGATGATAAAAAGGAGAGGAAGAGGACAATATTGAGCTCCTTGAAGGAAAAGTGGGATAGAAATGTAAACTAGATTCTGGATCCCCTTCATGCAGAGTATGTCTTCTACCATTGAGCTCTGCCATCTCCCTATTGGAGGGGTGAATCTTGGTATGTCATCTCTGTCCTTGCCCATTGCTGTGCACCTGGCATGGCTGGGAAGAGGTAGAAAGGGCATAGCTGCCCATTATGGCTATGTGAAGCCCCTCTTCATCTGCTCTTTTTGAGCAGATGGTTACAATCATGGCTTTTGTCCTATTCCTACCCAAGAGTCTAAGCTTGATGAGGATTGCGGAAGAAGTCCATTATCATGACAATCAAGCCTATGAATGGTGAAATAACATGAAAATGATGGATTGTTCTTGATCTCTCACTTTGAAAGCAACAACAAGGATGCTTTCAGTACAAGCACTGCCCTAAATGTCAAATCAAGCAGACTTTGTTTACACAAACCAAAGCCACGTGTACCATTCAACCAAGGACAGGGATGAATATAGACTGCCTGTTTTCTTGGTCTAAAGGGTTAGCTGTATTTGATTTCTTAGGGCAACCTTAAGATCCACTTTTAATAAGCTGTTCAAACAAGCAACCTCTAAGCAATGAAAGATAAATGTTCAGCTCTTGTTAAGGTCACTCTGAGGTCCTTTTTTTTATTTAATCTAATTTGCTTCATATCTATGCTTATTCACCATCTTATGATGCCATGAAACAAGTTGTGATTGTTTAACCATCAGATGCATAATGCAGAGAATATTCAGAAAGGTTATTCCCTGAGGAAGCAGGGTTAAGCTCCATGCAAATTGTTCTGCTGATACAGTTTGCAGTTGTAACATAGGAATCTGCCCTACACAGAGTATTGGTCTATATCAGTGTTTCCCAAATTTGAGGTCTCTAGCTGTTTTTGGACTACAGTTCCCTGACCAGCAGTCCTGCTAGCCAGGGTTAATGGGAGTTGTAGTCCAAAAACAGCTGGAGACCCAAGTTTGGGAAGCACTGATCTGGTCTAATACTGACCACACAATGAATAGCAGCATGACTCCAGTATTTCAGACCGGAGTCTTTCCCAATCCTACCCTGATATGTCAGAGATTGACCTGTGAACTCTGGCCTTAGCTCCACCCATTCACATCCAGGAGCATCCATGTTTTTGTCTGTGCAATAGGACAGACACCATGGCTAGGTTTCTCAGGCTCTGCATTTTAATACTTCAGTTACATTTTCTGAAAAAGAGGATTTGGTGTGTCATTAACGCCAAGAGCATTTTATTTTATTTTATTTTACACATGACTCTTATGTTAGTTTTCAGATCATGCCTGCTGCCTCTTGAACTTAACCTGTCTTGAAACCTTACATGACAAAGGTTTACAAATGGAATTTTAGCTGAACCATGCAAAATGCATTTGAAATATGGTTCACTTGCTCAGTTCAAGTGACCACACTGTAATTAAATTTGAGATGCTGTGATTTGGAAATTAGTCTTCTAAGCCTGGATTTGAAGGGATTTGAGAGGAGCTTAAAGTAACTAAAGAAAAATAATTAAGAGCTAGAGAGAACTGTCAAAGAGGGCTGGGATTTTGGTAAGCGATGGATTTAGGAGAGATCTTTGTACGCCAACAGTGCAATCATAACCAGTGGTACTGGCCACCCCAATTTCTGCTGAGTGGGGCATGAGATTCCAAGGCGTCTCGGCACTCAACCAGGGTTGATGTTCCTTTGGGGAAGATAAGGCACAGAGGAGTCTGCAGTGTCTTTGAGATATTATTTATTTAGACACATTTACAGCAAAATCTTCAGTGGAGAGAGATTTCTTCAAAGCAGCCCAGCACTGGATTCCAGACATCTCCATGTCTCTCTCCCAGCCTGCCTTCAGCCAGTCTGCCAAGAAGGCTTTGGCTTTCACAGCAGTTCATCAAGCCCATCTCTAAATTTGAAAGGGACACATTTTTACTGTGTGACATCACGTCCGCTGTTACCTCCATCTCCCAACTCTGCTATTTACCCAGGGCTCAGGCAGTGCATCATTGACTGGCCACTGTCCAGCAATTACACCTTGATGGTCCTTCTCCTTAGGCCAGGCATGTCCAACTCCCAAGAGACTGCGTTCTACTCCCATCATCATCATCATCATCATTTATTATGGTCAGAGACCAGCTTGAAAAGCACAACTGGAACAGCTTTCACAAGAATAAAATATACATTTAAAGCAGTGTACAACAACAGCTTAAAGATTAAAATCTAAGATAAACTGGCAGTGATCTACCCATTGGATTGATCAAAGTTGTTGAGCCTGATGCAATTAGCTAGTTTTGACTACTCCTCTTTTCCCATTACAACAATTTATAATAATAATTTATTATTTATACCCCACCCATCTGGCCAGGCATCCCCAGCCACTCAGCGTTATGAACTGGGGTTTTTTGGGGGGGAGGGGGTCTGACAGAAAGACAGAGGGAGGAAGTCAGCCTGCTGGTGAGGGAAGCAAGGAGTTCTTGCCTTTTGCTCAGAAGAATCTGGAAGCTCATGATGCTTGACATGCTCCTAGATGCAAGTGAGCTACTGCTACATTCATGAAGACATAATTCACCCAAGGTGATTGTAGATCACACACTTGCATTGCAGGGATGAGAAAAACTATGGACTTCCAGAGGTGGTGGACTCCATCCTCTGATAGCCAAGCATGGCTAGTGGTCAGGGATGATGCAGTAGCTCAGCAGTATCAGAAGGGTCCCTGGTGCTTCATCCCTGGAGAAGGGTAGGAAACTTGGGCTGCAGTGACTTGGGCTGCAACTCTCTCTCTCTGTCTCAACTATTTTTTATCTCCGCTTTTAAAGAAGGGAATGAACAGGCTGTTAAATGTAGCAAAATCGCTTGAACTGAGTAGTGCTGCAATGAAACATTCCACCCTAAAACACTACGGGGGGGGGGGATGTCGTAAGAAACCAGAATGGCTTTTGCCCACTTGTTGGCACCTGTCTACAATGGAGACAATGGAGTATGCCTCGGGGGGGGGGGCATGAAGTGAAACTGCTGGAAAAATCACAACACCTTCTGTTACTGTGGAGACTGGTAACTTGTAACTGCTGCCTCGCACATTGTTTCTGACCTCCCCAGGGCACAAGCCTGGGCAGTGTGTATGGACATCCTGGGCTGCCCAGATGACAAGACCCACTTCTTGGCCTTGCTGATGCAGTCCAAAGGAAAGCAGATGTTTGGCACCAGCTTAGTTGCAGGAGTTGCCAGATCATAATGGTAGAAAAATGGGTTCCACAAGTACTTCATACTGGAGAACTCTTATAATCAAAAACTATGCCAGGGTAAGCCAATGAGCTGCCCTCCAGATGTTTTGAACTAAAATTCCCATAATACCTGGCCACTGGTAGTGCTGGTTGGAGTTGATGAGAATGACCTCACTCCCTTCACCCCTTTCTATATGGGAGACCAACTGACTGAGGGAGCAGGGTTAAGCTCCATGCAAAAAACTACAGTATACACTTGTAACACAGGAATCTGCCCTACACAGAGTATTGATCTATCTTGGTGTTTTCCAGTCTTGGATCTCCAGCTGTTTTTGGACTATAACTCCCAGGACCAGTGGTCAGGTGATGGGAACCATAGTCCAGAAACAGCTGGAGATCTAAGTTTGGGAAACACAGGTGACCCAGATCTTGTTTTCATAAAAACAGGAAGTGGCACCATATTGAGTGGAGGGAGGGAGGCATAGATCTAAGAAATGTGTTAGAGAGACACATGGATCTGAGCTTCCAGTAACACATTGAAACACTGTACTGAAGGGAAAGCCCTTTGGGAATTTGGGACTCTGTGTTGAAAAAGTGAGAAGCTTTGATGGCTTAATGGTTTTTTGTGATGATCCTGATGTTTTGGGGGCAGCTGGAGAGTATGAAATGCACTTTCACTTTCACTGAGCTGTAGCCCTGCCCCAAGGAGTTCCTCCCACATTGCCTGGAATTTCTTGGGTGGGCCTGGGAAATAGCCACATTGCAGTGGTACCCATGTCACCATGAAAGCACAAGAAGAGGCCTTGGGGTGGGAATGAAAACTAGCTAAATGACTAAGGTATTGCATGAAACACAAAAAGTTAGCCTCTTCCTCTTTTCTGCCAAAATTATAAATGTTTTCTGCGGAATCTCTCAAGTCCTTGTACACTCAAGTACGTATCTTAATTGGTTTCTAATAAATGCCTTGCAGGGTTGCCTTCAAGTCAAAATTAAACATGGTGTGGATTTTGTCTCCACCACTAATCAGTATTTTACACAAAACATAGCTGACTAGAAAGAGGAAAGGAAAGTGGAAGAGGTGGTTTTGAGAACAGATGCCATTCTAGGGGTTTTTTTTCTATTGGAAGAAAATTGCAATCACTAAACTGGTCAATTGGGTCAAGTGGTTGAGGTGAAAGCTCTAGAATTATTAATTAAGGATGGTGCATCTTGGCAGCAGGAATGAAAGAAACATAGAAAAGGGAATGGGAACATGTGAAGCCACCAATGCCCTCTAATAATTACCTAGAGTGTTTATGTCAAAATGGGTAATGTAAACCATCACTTTTTAATTAGTCTCATGTCTTATCATGGAGTGGTAAATAGCATTGTTTCAATTGTTATTTCTTTAGGGATGAGATTAATTTATATCAGTTTCCTAAGTGGTTTTGTGTTTCCATTTTCCATGTTTTACTGGTAGGACTGCCAACAGGTAGGGAACAATGGTTTGGATCCAATGTTAGTCCTACTCAGAGCAGACCCACTGAAATTAATGGGCATATATCTAGCTTAGATATATTAATTTCAATGGGTTCTGTCCTATTAGAGACTTTGAAACTTTCACACACTTACACCCACACTCACACACAAACTCACACACACTCACACACACACATATTGTATATATACTTATTCTTTTTGTTTGCAGTGGATGGTTGCATCGACTGGTTAGTGGATCTCAAGAAATACATGGCTTTGGCAGGTGAGCCCGTTCGAGTGAAATGCGCCCTTTTCTACAGCTACATCAGGACCAACTACAGCATGGCTCAAAGCACAGGCCTTCGTCTTATGTGGTACAAAAACAAAGGAGACTTGGAAGAACCCATTATCTTCTCTGAAGTCAGAATGAGCAAAGACGAAGACTCCATATGGTTTCATGCAGCAGAGGTTCAAGACAGTGGTTTCTACACCTGCGTGCTAAGGTGTGTATCATGCTAAACTATAATTGCAGGTTTAATGCATTTTGAAACGGTGCTTTGATTTAAGATTCAGAGCTGTGGGGAATTTGAACCACATTTTCTGAAACACGGTGCAACAGCTTCACCAGTCTGGTTCCAGATGTTTTGAACTCCAGCTTTCAAGCCCGAGCCTAATAATAATAATAATAATAATAATTCACTTATTAATCACCTTCCATGGAAGCATCTCTAGATGATGTACAACAGAAATAGATAAAAACAGCAGAAATATTTAAAAAGCAAAGCTTTGTAGACACGCATGGCAGAAACCCACTCTTCTAGCTGGGAAAGCGTGTAAGAACAGAAATGTCTTCAGTTGTTTCTGGAAAGTGCAGATAGCCAGGATCTCAACAATAGTGCTATTCCACAGAACAGGGGCAGTCATACTAAAAGTCCTGCTCTGAGTTGATGTGAAGTGGGTTTCTGTTGCCCATATAAAACTGCTTATGCATGCGTCATAGAAACAGCTAATCTGTATTGCTTCTCATTTTCCTTTCTTTCTTTGGGAATCCTGATTAATTTTATATTTAAGATAGCATTGTCAATGTAGCAAAAAGAAGAAGGGGATAAAGGGTCTCTGCTGCAAGGATCTTACAATTACAATCTAAATTTTAATGGTTGGGAAGGAAGAGGTGGAGGCATGCAAAACAAATAGCAGAGAGCAGAGGAATGGGAGAGAACCATGAGGGATAGGTTTGAACCAGTGCTGTACATGGTGTATTTACAAATAATCACACCCGGTACTATTCATACCATTCATAATAATTACGCCCACTTCTGTTGGATACCTACTTTAGGTAGCACAACTGAGTAAAGCAAGCCTTACAAAATAGCAGATTCAACAAAACTAGCTCTCAGAGTAACATCTTTGCAGATTGATTGGCACTAGGGATAAGGAATATGTTGCAGCTCCCAACATCCCTGACCATTGACCGCGATGGCTAGTGATGATGGGAACTGGAGTTGAACAACCTCTGGAGCCCTGCAGGTTCCCCATAATTGATTTAGACATACAGTCCTTTCCGTTTCTGCTTTTCAGGCATAACCAACATTTCTTATGTAGCTAAAATAGCACCATTCTATGGCAACTACAGAGGAAACAGAGAATTGGGAAACCCATTATATTAGCTGCAAGTGGGAGTTGGACAGGTGACATTGGTAGACATTTCCCTGTATTTCTGCAAAGCCAGGAGGTGAGGGGAATATCTCTGTGGCAGGAGGTGAATCTCAAGTGGTCACAGAGATGTCCCCTCACACCTCTGACAAAGCTTGCCTGAGCACCGGACAAAAAAAAAAAGTCATTCTAGACTTGGTTTGTGTGTGTGTGGATGCATTTTGAAATACATCATTGATGCAATGGTAACGTATTAGTGATGGTTGTGGGCCCAGGTGCAGTGAGCCTGCCAGCGGCACTAGGGGTGTGGGGTGAACAAGACACAAAGGATGAAATAATAATGGGACAAACTTCTTTGGATTAAAGAGGTCAAGACTTTATTGGTTACAGATGTCCGTAGGCTTTGGCATAGGCATTGGGTGTGTATCCTGAATCATCTAGCCCAACTGCTGGTTGATTGATCAGAAGGGTCAATCCTGGGTTGGGTTAGGGTTGGGGATCACCCTATCAAATCAGGCCTGTGTGTGTGTGCGTGTGTGTGTGTGTGTGTGTGTGTGTGTGTGTGAAGGGGGGTTGCTATGGCCCTTCAGCCCCTGTCTGGGTGACTGGGCAGAAGCATGGCCACCTGGACCCCTTTAATGGAGTACGCAGGTCCCCTGAAGTGGGAGTTGGATGGGTTTCCCAATTCCCACCCTCTGCTTTGGCTAAGGATCCAACCCAATGCCTTAACCACCAACAAGCTGTGACAATTGCTATGAGGGATGTGCCAGCCAAAATACCCTCACAAGAAAAGCAAACAAATGGCATGCAGACCCAGCATGGAAAGACTGTCAGCTGTCACAAAGGGGGGGGGGAGGTGTGACATTCATACATGGGGACCATGTATATGGCTCTGAGGTGGTTGGGGGGGGGGGAATTTCAGAAGAGACATACTTCTGCATATCTCTGGATATTCTCTGTGACTGTCACAACACTATGAACATTTGCTGTTAGATTAAAGTTTGTTTTCTGACTCCAAGAGGGCTTTCTCTTCCTGTATGCACACTGCTGGTTGTTGTTTTTTCATAGTGTGTCTGGTCTACAAAATGTTGTGGCCTGTAAGGATATGTGTGCAGTGTGTTGCTAGGTACTACAACTGAAGATATGTCCTACTGCATACATGCCCCAGCTATGCTCCATGGGCCTGCCTTATGTTCTGTGCATGAAGAACAGCTTTCTTTTCCTCATTCTTGCTTAGGTGAAAAATGAAGTTTTGGAAGTACAGAATCAGGCAGGCTTTTGCACATACACAGTCTGTTGTAAAAACCTCCCCCCCCCCCCCATCCTTTCAAGTTACTTCAAGGCAATGGTGACCAGCACTTATGGATGGGGGGAAATTGAATTCAGTTTGCATTTAACAGGAAACCTACTTAATCCACACTTTCTGAAACAAGGTGTGAATAGCCAGACAACCATCCTTTGAAATTTGCAGTATTCCGAAATTTGAAATACAGTACTCCGGCCAAGTAGTGTGTATCAAAATTGCATATGAAAGGGCAAATAGAGTGCATAAAACTGCACATATTAACATGCTAAACTGGGGTATAAAGGTAAAGGTAAAGGGACCTGTCAGGGCTGCCTCAGGTCTCAGCTCACAAAAGACCAACGCCAAGTTCTTCTTATATACAAAAGTGTTTATTGGAGTTCATTGTTTGCTTCACATCCGAGGCGCGCAGCCCCACGTCTGCTACGCTTAGACCATTGAAGTCCCCTCTGAGTCAGTCCCTCCCCTGCACCAGTTTAAGAGGCTTGCGCTGCTCCACCTCTTCCTCTCTTTCCTTTTCCGCAGGGTCTTCCTGCCCGCTGGGGTTTCGGCCCTCCTGGATTCCCCTGACGCGGAATCCCCAGATTGCTCTTCCCCCCTCCTGCGGGCTTTGGGACCTGGCTCCTCCTCCGGGCTCCCTGTACTTCCGCGCGCCTCCACATTTGAACTTGGCGCGTGCGCCCAACCTCTAACCTTCCTTTTAACAGTTACACTACTCCCTTCACTACTCCCCTCCCCTTCCGGGAGGGTGGCTTGCTCCGACCTCCCTCCCTTCTCTGCTGCCGGAGCTGCTTCCCCTGATACACTGGAACCTCCACCCCCTTCGCTGCACTCTGGCGGGGAGGCTGGTCCTGACGCCCAGCTGCCACTTTGGGATCCCCCGCTGGCCCCCTGCTCCTGACACGTCCCCCTTGGGGCTCCCCTGGCCTTGACCACCGGCGCCCCCTTCTGGGAATCCTCTGATTCGCTGGAAAGACTCATGGAATCTCTTGAGTCATTGTCCTCCTCTTCCTCGCTGTCCTGGGATTCATCCCCATCGCTCTCCATCTCCTGCCTACCCTGTGCCTCTGTCCCTGAACCCCTGACAGGACCCCTGACCATTAGGTCCAGTCGTGGCCGACTCTGGGGTTGCGGTGCTCATCTCGCTTTATTGGCGGAGGGAGCCGGCGTACAGCTTCCGGGTCATGTGGCCAGCATGACTTAGCTGCTTCTGGCAAACCAGAGCAGTGCACGGAAATGCCGTTTACCTTCTCTCCGGAGCAGTACCTATTTATCTATTTGCACTTTGACATGCTTTCAAACTGCTAGGTGGGCAGGAGCAGGGACCGAGCAACGGGAGCTCACCCCGTCACGGGGATTCGAACCGCCGACCTTCTGATCGGCAAGTCCTAGGCTCTGTGGTTTAACCCACAGCGCCACCCGCTGGGGTATAGTGCTTGGTAAAAAGCTGTCTGTTTTGCATATAAAAATGTGTATATTTGAAGACATTAGCACCAAAGTGCTGATTGGTTTTTTACGTAAGGCTTTTTTAAAATGGCAAACTGATATGGAAATGTTGAGAACTGAGGTTGAGTTTGGAAAAATGAGAAATCAAGAGAAAGAGAAACTGAGTCAGCTATCCCTACCTCTTGTGCATGCACTGCCACTGCCGGTCTCAAATCAGTCCAACATTGCTGTGTGACTTCAAGTCGATGAGTTTGATCTCACACTCAAAATGATGTATTTCAGAGCTTTGCTGAATAGGGGCCATTTAACAAGCAGAGGAGTACCTCTCCTAAACACACATTTACATTGGGGACCAATGAGGTCATGCGATCTTCTTTTAAAATGAATGAGTTTGCCTTTAAGTTCACCCAGGAGAACTTTAAAATGCAAAGAGGTCTGAACGTGCTTCCAGCCCAAACTGCCTCTGCTCCAAGGGCAAAGAGACTGACAAGCAAACAAATGGAACAGTCTGGGTCATGACTCTGATATGCCATTGCCTGACCTGTGTCCATTACTGTGTCTCCCATGGCCCCCTGATGGGATAGCATTTAATAGGATTGGCTATTGTATTAAAATGTTAAACTTGAAGTGCTATAAGCAGTGGATTTGATGCATAATTGAGTATTTCAGTGATTGTAAAATAGTTCCCTCCCATTAAGTTGGTGGAGCTTAGGTACCTCACTGCTTCCTGCGCCAAAATGGCAGCTTGCTGCAAGTGGGAGACTTTATGTAACCAGCTTTATTTGACAACCTTGCAGCATTGCTGCTAAAGGATGACTGGTGAGTGGTACTTCAGGTTCCCACCGAACCAGAATCAGGTGACATTAAAAGCCAGTAAGGCAACTTTCCCTACCCTAATGCCCACCAGATGTTTTGAACTACAACTCCTACCATCCCCAACCATTGACCAAGTTGTCTAAGGCTCATGGGAACTGTAGCTCAAAGCTTTTGGAGGGCATCAGCTACAAAGCTGATGACTTGTATGTCTTCTCAGGTTGGGGCAGTTTTTGGACACTTGCCTTTTGCAGGTGAATGGACACTTGCAAACCACATGGCTGTATGCAACATGAGTAAGAGAGCCATGTAATGAAATCTAGAGGGCTACAGTTGCCTCCCAGCAACTGAGGCCTTGAGCTCTGAGGAATCTGTGTTTCCTGCTAGGAATTTTTCTGATTATCCTGGAGTTCCTGCCACCTGTTCAAACTGTCTGAGCACAACAGTGACCTTACCTGAAAACTTCCATTATTCAGGATCTGTATGGATAACATTATCATCATCATCATCATCATCATCATCATCATTACGTACAATTATATAATTGATCATTAATAATAATTTTGTTCAAGCCAGGACTTTTTATACAGGGAGGAATTTTTTATTCTTTCCCCTTTCCCATTTTTTAAAAAAGAAATGTCTGAGTACTCCATTTCTTGGCATTATTTCTTGTAATTATACATAAGACCACATTTTTTGCTTCAATGCATTTATCTATCTCTTTTTTTGTCCTCTTTCCAGAATTTGGCAATGTGCTCTTATTTTCTTTGTTTATCAAATTGCAGGTGGCTTGAAATAGTGGAGGATTCAGTTAACAGTAATTCATTTTCATTTTGTTAAATGTGGTGTGTGTTGGGGGGTTAATAATGTATTAGCCCCTGGATGCCCATGCCACTGATCTCAAAATTCCAGACAGATATAGATATGTAGATATATGCACACAACATACTTCTTTTCTGAGTAAGCAGATGTTTACATTTGTACTTAATAGACTGCTCTTGTCTGCAGGCTTTCTTCACAGCAGAGAGGGCTATATTGTTAGATACCCAGGTCCAAAGGCTGGTGAAATTAACCCCCTACAGCTAGAATGTTTGGAGCAAATGGAGCCATAGTTACAAAGAAGGGTTTTAGCCCAGTATGTGTGTGCCTGTCAGTAATCACACATTTCAAAGTTGGCATTAACTCTTTATTAGCAGAATCACGATTTCCACAGACTTGGTTGAGTGTCAGGCTTATTGAGCAGAGCAGCTCATTCCCAGTGGACTTACTCCATGAAAATCAGTTGCTGAGAATGGAAGTCCCTGACTCCTCACAGCTGTCTAGGTCTCCTCGTCTCCAGGGTTTTTTCCACTCAATCAGGGTCTGCGCCTACGTGAAGCCAACCTCTCCTCCACCTTTTTCATGCCTCTTCTGGTTCTGGGAGACAGGGGAAGAGGGGAGCCTGTTGCAGCAGGAGGGGGAGATACCTGTGACTCTTCACCAGCCAGAACTCTTCATCTCTGCCTCTTGGCCTCCTTCATCCCACTTTCCTGCTTCAGCTTCTGCCTTGATTCTGGGCTTCTCTCTGCTACAGACTCCCACAGCTAACTAAGCCCTATTACATCTTCAAGTTCTAACGCCTCCTCTTCCCAGTTTTTACCCTTCTCCCCCTGATCACTCATTTTTGTCCGACCACCAACCCCCAGGCTCAGAGCCTTCTTCCCATGACAGTTCCCCAAATGGTTCCTCCCACCATTCCTCTGTGCCCAACCAGTCCATGACATCATGTTTCGCATGCAAAGGTTTCAGACTCTTATCTCTGGCCACCTGCTTGTAAGGTTAGAAATGATGCCTGTCCTGTCTGAAACCTGGAGAGACGCTGTCAGTCCTTATAGACTAGGGAGGTGTGAGGCTTTTTCAGCACAATGACTGCATATTCTCATGAGCAACTTTTCAGAGATTATGTGTTAGTAGTGGGCAAGACCAGAGGCAAAAGTATGTGGGGCGAGGTATGAAATTCTTGCCTTTATAAATTAGGCTACATTCCAGTCACCAGATGCCAGACACTTCTCCATCCAATAGAGAGACAGAGAGAAAGAAAAGAGGGAGAGTGTGTGAGCGAGGTGGACTCTGGCCGTTCCTTCTTCAGCCACACATCTTTCCATCCAGGCAAACCAAGAGCATTCTCACAGTTTAAAGACAGGTTTCAGCCAGGCGAAATCACCCAAGAAGAGGGTAGAGTAGGGCCAGTGAGAGGCATGGCCTGAGAAGAGTCCTGAGGATCAGACAGACAGCCCTGGAGGACCACATTTGGCTCTTGGGGCTGAGATTCCCCATCCCTGGGATAGACTGCAGTGAGCCAGACAGGCCAATGGTTTGACTAGGTTCAGAGCATGTGCCGATGGCCCCTGAAATCCCTCATTATTTTTAACTCATCAGACATTCAAATAGAGGACTAACACAGGACACACAACCACTCTACTAACACAACCTAAAGGTCCTCACTAGCCCAGGTTCCAGCCACCATAGCTGAAGTCCTAATGACCCTGACAGTGATTCATTTCTGTCATGATGCTAGAAGGAAGCGTGACGATTGTGATCTGAACATAATTCACCCTGGCTTCCAATTCATGTCTCCCAACCATCCGCGTGATGTTGTGTCACCCAACACGAACCACAGTTAAGAGACACAGCTTGGGTACCTTGACATTTCTGAGCAGAGTATAGAAAGTAATGCATTCTGCAGCGTGTCGGTATGCCATTAATCTTCCTCTGCCTGCTGATGCTACCGTAGTTTAAGACTGTCAGCGTTTCCATTACAAGGCCTCATTTTTCAAGAACTTAACAAATCAGCTGCAAATATTCCACTCTGGATTGAAACATTTCAGGCAAAAGCACCAGGAAATAAACTATCTGCCACCATAATTGGTTGAAATAAAACATAAATCCAAAATCCGTGATGGCTAAAACTCATCAGCACAAATTGTCTGTGGATGCATGTTCTGGCAACTTCATAGTAGCCCGGAGATTTCCAGGCACTTTTAGTATTATTAATAATAAATAATTTTGTAAAATTCTTTATATAAATTTTGCATATTAAACCAATTTTACATGTATTGATGAAGCCACATGATTAGCAAACCACAGGCTGTTGTATTACCACACAACTCAACTGTAGGACTTCGGAATTCACTAGGGATGAAAGAATCTGCTAATTTCTGTTTCTTTCAGTTTCTCATTTTTATAATGTTAAATTTAGTTCTCCACATTAGGTTGTGATTTTTTAAAAAAAGAAATAAAGATTGCACCTTTGCCTAAAATACAGATTCTGCTATTTTTATTAGCAGATATAAAAGTTCAGTTTATGTTGGTCGGCGCTGATCACCATCCAGAGTCCTGAGTGAATCTGCTTAGGGGACAAAAACAAAGATGTAAAATTTGCTCTCCTGAAAGGAAGGAAAACCACAGCTTCAGCTAAGAACAAAGCTGATTTGCTGCTAACCTCAGCCCCAGAGGGAGTTGCTAGATAGTACTCCTTGCAGTTTGTAATAACATCACACTTCATTGCCATTGGGTGCAGACTGTGGGAAAAACAACCACCACCACCACTGATTCTTTTGCCATGCCTTGTGATTCTCACACCTGGTTTGCATTTGCAGCAAAGGCTGCTGTGCACGGTGGTTGCTTCCCGACACATTTGCAAATATGGCTGCCAATTTTTATGCTAGGTAAGACATTAGAAGTCAGGGACCCTCCCTCCGTTGCTGGGGGGGGGGGAGGCCAAAAGAGAGCACCAATCTGCACATAATTTTTGTATGGAGTTTGGAAATCATGACTTTAATTGGGATGGAGATCCAGAGGCCCTCTAGATGTTGTTGGGACCCCAACCCCTGTGAATCCCTGGCAACATGGACAATGGACAGGGATGATGGGCACTGTGGTTCAGCAATGTCTAGAGGACCACGGGTTTCCTATCCTTGGGCCATATTTAATAGGAACACAATAGTGTGGTCAGGCTGTCTGGGTGCCTATTTAGTATGTGGGGAAAGCAGAGACTCTCACAGACCCCTTCCTTGCCCAACTGCTGTGCTACAGCCCTGCAGTGCTGCCAGTTGGGTCTTATTAATTTTGGAAATTAAACCAGTTACACACATATCGATCAGCTGATGAATTCACATGATTTTCCCAGCTACTTAATTATATAGCTTTGGGCAGTGTGAGAGCCTCAAATGTTGCTGACGGCTGCCAAAAAAATGTGCATATAAGTTGCGTCATACACAAATTTGCACCCTCTTTCACTGGAGTGAACTAGCTGGATTTGACTAGCTGGATTTCTGCCATGCTTGCAGGTAGAAGAGCTCCGTTTCACCCTCAATGGCAACCCCAAACAATACAAAGGTATTGAGTTTTATGAGTTGTCAACCGGTTTTATTACTGTGGATCTTTCACCAGTTGATTTTAGGCTGGTAATGCTACATTTGGTGCAACAGAAGGTATGGCAATTTCTGGTGGTGGGTGAGGGAAGGATTTAAGATTTGGAACAGCCAAAGTTCAAGTGTGCATACTTGGATAAAGAGGTCATTAAATTGTTCAAAACTTTAAAAGTGTGAGCAGGTAGATGCACGGGGTCTGGAAACAATAGAGCAGTGCTCTTTCTGCCCCCTCTCAGCATGAGCTGATGTGGTAGAGTGTCCTCCTTAACATTTTTTTATTCCCTTTAAACAACAAAGACAGGCTTAAAGCAGTAGTTGAGTTCCAGCTGGCAGCCCATTTGCTACCTTTGTACTCTAAATGCCTGAATGAGTGTGACTCTTGTGACATGACGCAGAATATTTCCCAGGAGCACTATCAGGTGTTTTTGTTTTGTTTTTAAGTGTGTTTTGGGGGTGGGGGCAGGAAATGCCAGCCTCAGTTCACCAGCCATGATTAGGGGTTGGCAAGAAATTCATTTCTTTTTTTCTTTTTCTTTTTCTTTATTAACATATAAAACACATACATATACATTTACACAATACACATACACAACACACTACCTAATTTTCATAACACAAAACATACCTACATTACTCTACCTATACTATACATATGAACATACCTACACACCTACCCCATACGGACACCCACCAAGTGACTTGACTTCCAGCTGTTCTTGTTACGCTACTTAATTTTTCCAGCTAGCTTAAACGCATTTCATTATTTCTTTAATCTCTTCTTTTATCTTAACTTTACTCTCCTTTCACTCTAATCATTTTCTGGATTCACTCAGTATCTGTCAGAAATTGTACTTTTTCCACATAAATTTTGATGTACAGTGGTACCTCTGGATATGAACGGGATCCGTTCTGGAGCCCCGTTCGCATCCTGAAGTAAACGTAAAACGCGACTGCGTGGGTCACATTTCGCTGCTTCCGCGCATGTGTGTGATATCATTTTGAGCGTCTGCGCATGCACGAGCAGTGAAACCCAGAAGTAACGCCCTCTGTTACTTCCGGGTCACCACGTAGTGCAACCTGAAAATATTCATCCTGAAGCTACTTCAACCCGAGGTATGACTGTATTCCTTAAAGACAGCCTACTCCTTCTTCACTTTTTGTACCATATCTCCTCTTATCCTCCCTGTTAGTTCGGCAATATGGAAGTATTCCATCACTTTAGATAACCAGTTTGTTTTAGTTGGGACGCTGCTGCTTTTCCAATTTTTGGCAATCAATAACCTTGCCGCCATAGTTGCATACATAAGTATTGGCAAGAAATTCATTTCAGTTCACATCTTCATATGAATTAACTTCATATGTGCTTTCTGAAGCAATACACAAATCAGAATGCAGTGATCCGTTGAAATGCACACTTCTTCAAATTTTGTGGTGCACTTCCCTGTTCAAACAAAATGTGTGCAAAAATGCATGTATTAGGGGACAGTGGGCACACTAAGATGCTGATAAATTTCCACAAGGCCTTTTTCAAAAACGCAAACTGATGCATGAATGCGGCGAACTGAGCTTAAGATTGGAAAAAACAAGAAACTTGGGTGTTCTTCCCTATAGGGGATTTGTTAGGGTTTCCCCCCACCATATTACTTACCGATACTTTGAGGCTCCCATGTACATACAGATCCCTCCTTTTTTGGGGAGTGGGTCTACTTTAACTACGAAGCTATCAAGCATATCTTGCCCAAGTTCAGTATTAGAGCAGATCCTTTGAGTCCCTATTTTCCAAGGACAGTCCTGGATTTACAGAAGCTGTCCTGGTTTCTGATTTGATCCCAGAATGTCTTGCTGTTCCTTACGTAAAGGTAAAGGGACCCCTGACCATTAGGTCCAGTTGCGGACGACTCTGGGGTTGCGGTGCTCATCTCGCTTTGTTGGCCAAGGGAGCCGGCATACAGCTTCTGGGTCATGTGGCCAGCTTGACTAAGCCGCTTCTGGCGAACCAGAGCAACGCATGGAAACGCCGTTTACCTTTCCACCAGAGCGGTACCTATTCATCTACTTGCACTTTGACGTGCTTTCGAACTGCTAGGTTGGCAGGAGCAGGGACCGAGCAATGGGAACTCACCCCGTCACGGGAATTCGAACCTCCGGCCTTCTGATCGGCAAGCCCTAGGCTCAGTGGTTTAGACCACAGCTCTTAGGCTGTCCCTATTTTCATCAGAGAAATATTGGAAGGCATGGAGTTATCTTACCCCCAAGCCATCTGAATGCAGCCCTGTATATGGAAGGTTTTTTTATGTTTAATGTTTTATAATGTTTTTGTGTCAGACCCTCCAAGTGTCCCTATTTTCCAGAGACAGTCCCAGATTTCCAGAAGCTGGTTTCTGATATGATCCCAGAATATCCTGCTTTTCCTTAGGATGTCCCTATCTTCATCAGAGAAATGTTGGAACATATGGGGCCATCTCTATTTTCATCAAAGAAATGTTGGAGGGTTTGTTAGAGGGAGGGCCTATTAACCTGTTCAGGCCCTCACAATATCAAGGGGATGTGAGAGCCCTGCTGGATCAGCCAAGGGTTCATTTCATCCAGTGTGTTGCTTCCCAGAGCGATCAGCTCCAGGAATTCCACACAGAAGGTTTGAAGGCTATAACCCTCCTGTACCTGGTATTCAGAGGCAAATATTCTAATATCAGGATCCAAATTTATCTAGCATTTTATTAAAGCTTAGGCACTACAGTGTGTGCGTGCGCGTGTTTGTGTATTTTTATATAAAAATCCATTTCATCAAAGATAGAAAACCAACAAGGAATCCTCCCCTGTCCTTTCTGTTGCCTTGGTAAGAATTATATTCCTGATAACTGAACCATGGAAATGCCTCTGGGGGATCCGATGTCAAAACCAACATTCATGCTAAACTTTTATATTCGCCTTTAGTGACATTTCTCTGATTACATTTAACCTGATTGGTCAGTGGGAGATTTCCTTAGGATTCTAGAGCATGCACCCCAGTGATTGTGTTGGCAATTTGAGCCCCCCCTGCCCCCGCGTCCATGATAAACTTGAATTGCAACAATGGGAGGCAGAGAGTGTGACAGAACCATATGGTGCGGTAAGTGAAGAGTGCACGAAACCCTGTCGAGAAAGAGGGAGCAATGCCAAAGGATTAAGGTGGCTTGTAATAAAGGCATCAAAAATATATGTGCTATTTTGCTGTTTTATAAGACGGGGAATTTACATACTGACTCATCTGGATTATTGGTGCAGGGGGAGGAATTGGAGGTGTTGCACTGAAGAACACTAGTGATAGCACTAAAACGTGGTAGCTCAATGAGCAGAATCATATTAGAAAGATAATAAGCTATGGCAGTTGTGGTGGCTACCCATTGCAACCGGTGAAGTGGAAGGCAGAGAGGCTAAGCATAAGAGGAGTTTAGCAACAATTCATGCTGAACTTGTATATTTGCAGAAGTGGCATTTTCTGCAATAGGCAGCACCAACTAATTTGAGTTCAGTCCCCATCCTCCTTCCTGCTCAGGCAATACTGAACGAAGGAGGAGGAATCTGACTGTTACTTAAGATAAACAGTGGTCATAGCTGTCAACCTTCCACTTTTTTTGTGGGAATTTCCCTTATTCCAGCGCCATTTCCCGCTGCTTCCTGCTGCTATCCCAGATTGTTAGATATCCCGTAGACTGTTCCTGGGACAGGTGAGGCTGCTGATCCCTTATTTTCAAGGCTGCTGATCCTTATTTTCAAATCTGAAAGTTGACAGCTATGATAGTGGTACCTCTGGTTAAGAACTTAATTCGTTCTGGAGGTCCGTTCTTAACCTGAAACGGTTCTTAACTTGAAGCACCCCTTTAGCTAATGGGGCCTCCTGCTGCTCCTGTGCTGCCGGAGCACGATTTCTGTTCTTATCCTGAAGCAAAGTTCTTAACCTGAGGTACTATTTCTGGGTTAGCAGAGTCTGTAACCTGAAGCGTATGTAACCTGAAGCATCTGTAACCCGAGGTACCACTGTATTGTGAACACAGGAATAACATAACACTTGAACAGAACTAGTCGTGGATCAGAGACTTAGGCTGCATCTGCACTACGCATTTAAAGCATTATCATACCACTTCGAACAGATGTGGCTTCTCCCAAAGAATTATGGGTGCTGTAATTTGCTAAGGGTGCAGAGAGTGGATAGGAGATCCCCCATTCCCACAACAGAGCTGCAGTTACCAGAGTTCCCTGGGAAGAAGGATTGTCTGTGAAACTATTCTGAAAATGGCAGCTCTACGAGGGGAACAAAGGCCTCTGAACAATTTCTAGCAACCTTAATAAACTACAGCTCCCAGAATTCTTTTGACTTTTTTAAAGTGGTATGATAGTGCTCTAAATGTATGGTGTGAATGTAGTAATGACCAGCCTTCAAAACCACATAAACTGATAGTGAGGTATATAAAGTTGTGGTTTTGATAGTTTATGAGCTCCTGCATTAATGCCTCCACCAAGGGGCTTAGGCAATAAGGAGCTGAAAATTATTTTCCAGATGCTAACATGTTATATATATTTTTGTTCAATATTAATCATGGTCATTATCACAGCATTACCACAATGCTGGGTTAGATGACCCCATGGGCTGGGCAAATAAATTTACTCTGAAGTTCTAATTGCAATTTTTTGAAGATGATAAACTAAAAAATGAAAATGGATTGTGTTTGATCCTTCCACTCACAAACCAAAACTTTCAGAATTGCACACACCTTTTCAGTTAATGCACATCCTTTTTGTGCAGACAAGTGTCAGCCTTTGGAAGGCGACACAATAGGAATCAGGATAGTTGGCAGAATGACACGTTGGAATAACCAAAAGCTCCTTTATAAGATCAACCTTCAAGTACCTTGTCTGATTTCTTAGCAGAGACTAAGGTAGTCGTGCGCCTTCAAAATCTGATAGTCATGAACCTCATTCTTTCAAGCAGAATTGGGTGTTCTCTAATGTGTTTAGGTCTTCATTTATTTGAGCTGAAGTTCCCTACCTCCACTTTGGAACAACCTTCCAAAGTATAGTGTCTGTTCTTACTGAGGTCATTTCTTCACACCTTCACCTTATAATAAAGGAGATTGGGGTCCTTTTTTTTGTCAGCCACCCAGATAAGTGAACACATTAGCCATGCAAGAACATCTTCTTCCCTTTTTTTTTTTTTTTTTTTTGGTTCTGTGAGTGCAAATCCATTTCTTTCCTTGACCCCAGACCACTGCAAATAACACCCAGCAAAAGCCATAAGAGTGCAATGAAAACAAATATAAAGCAATGATTCCTTTCCCCAAGAGAACAAATAAAATAACCTTTTATCTAAGCAAAATGAGGAGAGAGGTTGTAATAATAAGGATAACAGCAGCCACCCAACACGTACTTTCAAGGAAATCCATTGGTTCCAAAACTAAAAGTAATTGGAGCAGGGGGAGAAAACCATGCCTTTTGAGAGGCATCATCTTATTTATTTATAGAAAAGCAGTGAGAGAACAATAATAAGACAAGGTTTAGAAGCATACAGTAGAATCCTAGGGTTGGGAGGGACTTCAGTGATCTTCTAGTGCAAACCCCACTGATGTAGGAAGTTCACTACTGTAGCACTTGCCATAAACCATGTGGTGGTGTCCTGGAGGGATTGGTCAGATCAGGAAGAAAGATAGGAGGAGCTCAGGAAGTTAGAACTAGATGACCCAGGGGAGGGTCCCAGTAGGCTTGGGAAGGCAACACTGGAGCCTCAAGAAACATCAAAGCTAGAGTTACTAATGTGTTAAGCAGTCACCATTAGCCAGACCCCATCAACTGCATTTTTAATTTCAGAGTTTCAGACAGAACGTCAGACAGGTTTTTCCCAGCCCTACCTAGAGATGCCCAGAATTGGACCTGGAACTTCTCCTTGCAAAGCAAGTTCTGTACCACTGAGATATTTCCCTTTCCTGCTTAAAAAAATAATCCAGGCGACCTGGATGTTAGGACTTTAGAGGGTCTGGTGGATTCCAATTGGCTTGAGGAAGCTGCCTTGCACTGTCAGGCCATTGGTCCATCGTCCTTCCCAATATCCGACCATTTGATGGGCTACGTTGGTTATATTGATGCATCTTTCCTCCACCCCCAACTGCCCTATATTTTTTAATACTTTTCCATGTCAAAACCCATCCCAGCAATCCTCTGTCTTGAGCCAGAATGGGATGCCCTTGGGAATTGTACTCATGGGAATGCCCAAGCACATTCCCATTTGGTTACTTTGCTTGCTGATCATGGGTAGTAGAACATATACTGGACACTTCCTATTTCTGAAGTGTGTGCCCTATTAATCCCCTCTTGTCACCCCCCTGGCCGTGTACACAGTGTTTTGCTAATCAGACAGTCAGTTTTCTCAACCTTGCCCACCCTTAATTGTAACTAATGAGGGGAGTTGTACGTTTTTAGGTCCTTGTTCCACAGAGCACTTTAAATAGAAACTGCCATGGGCAGTGTTGAAAATATGAGCTAAATAATGCAAGATTGTTAGCAGAAAAATATGGTGCTATTAAATTAGACCAAATGCTCATTTTTTAAAAAAAAATCAACCCTCTCATGAACTCCTTATTTACCCAGAGTTCCAATCTGTTTGGCCTTTCTTTCTGTAATCAGAAAAATCTATAATCATCCAGGTAAGTTAATTGTTATCAAATGCTCCAAGTCTGCTGATTATATAAATAATGAATTTGAATTATGACACACGGGCAGCTGGAAAACGTGGATTTTCCTCTGAAAGACTTCTGAAAGTATCTCTCTGGGGCATGTTCTGGGGAAAACTGACTTCTAGCCAAGTATGGCCAATAGCAGGGTGCCTAGGAGACCTGAGAAAGTTCTCAAGGATAGCAGGAGTTAATCCAATACAGGCTGAGACTCCACCTGCACTTCAGTTTTAAAGTAGGATCATGCCCCTTTAAAGTGTCATGGCTTTCCTGAAAGAAAATTGGGAAATGTAGCACACCTTCCAAGTTCTCCAAATTTTCCTATTTTCCAGGGATAGTCCTGGTTTCCGACTTGATCTTGGGACATCTCACTTTTCCTTAGAATGTCCCTATTTCCATCAGAGAAATATTGGACGGTATGTTAGGACATCCCAGTTTTCATCAGATAAATGTATGGTGTAGTTTGTTAAGAGTGCTGAGAGTTGTTAGGGGACCCCCATTTCCCTCACAGTGGCCCCTAGCAAGAGAGATTGTGTGTGGAAACCCTTCTGAGAACTGTTGTCATGAAAGCAAAATTCAGCAGCATGAAAATAGCATAGAGTTGAGCCAGCAGAAAACACCAAATTAACTAACGGCCTGTTAAAAATTCCAAGTCTTTATCAACTGCCCGAAGCATTGTTGTGATGGGCCATGGCAGGCCTTGCTCAGCAAGGAATTCCATAGGGGAGGTGTAATAATGGTAGGGGCTCCACCCCTTTTTATTAGCCTCGCCTCTTGTGGTTGAAGAATTTGGAGCAATGCCCCAGCTGTCAATCAGAACATGTGAGGAGGAGAATATAGGAAAAAGTGGTTCCTGAGATAACTGGGCCCCAAGACCTCAAGGGCTTTAAATCTTATGACCTCCACTCTGGATTAGCCCAGAAACAAATCAGCAGCAGGGAGAATTGTTTTAGGCAGTAAGTTCTGAGTGGGAGGATGGGGACACAGCATTTGTGCTGTGGTGTTGCTCCACCTGTACTATGGATGGAAGGATCTGGCAGTTTCAGTTTTCTCAATTTCTCATTTTTCTGACCATAAATTCAGTTCCCTGTACTTCTGCGGCAATTAGATTTTTATTTTTTTTAAAATCCTTACAAAAATGCTTCAGCATCTTAGTGGGTATTTCCCCCCTGATAAATACAGTTTTGTATGTGGTTTTGACTAACGTACATTCTTTGCAAACAATTTCTTCTCATATAATGCACTTTTGTATGCTGTTTTTACTAACATGGTCACTTTTAGTTACACTTTTACCTAATATACATGCATGTTTGTAAACACTGGTTGGCTGGAAAACTGCATTGCAAAATTTGGACAAATGCATATTTGGAAGGATGGCAGTTTTGGTTCTCATGTTGCTTTGGAAGAGTATAAATTGCCTGGATTTGCCTTTAAATCCAGACTGAATTGAATTTTTCCTCCATCCCTAACCCCCTACTTAGACTCTGAAGTAATAGAATCCTATCTACCACCTCAGGATATCTTTGATTTCATTCTACTGTGAGTGTAAGGCGGCACCAAACTCCCAATAAATTCAGTGAGACTTAGCAGTGAGACTTAGCAGTTCAATTACACATGCCTATGATTGAGTTTTTGGTGACCAGCATTCTCTTCCATAGATTCAGTGACAATTTTGCGTTCTTTTAGGGATGTATATTTATTCCTACGTCCTACAACATAGTAAAGAAAGTTGTTGTAGATAAGACACATTAAAACTTGAAATTATTTTTTTTATAAGATATTTATTAAGCTTTTTTAAAGTATTACAATAAAAATGAAAAAAATAACAAAAATACAAAATAAAAATAATTAAAAACACACAGATTTTCCATTACTTATTTTCCTTTAGCTTGTTTCCCGGACCTCCTCATACCTCCCTTTTTTGTATTCCAGTTCAATTTGTTGGTTCAGCAAATCCTTACCCTCTTTATTTATCCTAATCTTTAGTCTTAAAATAGTAACGTTAAATTTTTACCTATTAACAACCCATTTTTCATAATCCTTTAAAGCATTACAGCTGGAAACCACTTAATTTCTATCCAACATCATTCTAACATTCATTAATTTTACAATAATTCTGTAGATAGTCTTTGAATTTCTTCCAATCTTCTTCCACCGACTCTTCTCCCTGGTCTCGGATTCTGCCAGTCATTTCTGCCAGTTCCATATAGTCCATCAGCTTCATCTGCCATTCTTCCAGAGTGGATAGATCTTGTGTCTTCCAATACTTTGCAATGAGTATTCTTGCTGCTGTTGTGGCATACATAAAAAAGGTTCTATCCTTCTTTGGCAACAATTGGCCGACTATGCCCAGGAGAAAGGCCTCTGGTTTCTTCAAGAAGGTATATTTAAATACCTTTTTCAGTTCATTATATATCATTTCCCAGAAAGCCTTAATCCTTGGGCACGTCCACCAAAGGTGAAAGAATGTACCTTCAGTTTCTTTACATTTCCAACATTTGTTATCGGGCAAGTGATAAATTTTTGCAAGCTTGACTGGGGTCATGTACCACCTGTATATCATTTTCATAATATTCTCTCTTAAAGCATTACATGCCGTAAACTTTATACCTGTGGTCCACAACTGTTCCCAGTCAGCAAACATAATGTTATGTCCAAAATCTTGTGCCCATTTAATCATAGCAGATTTCACCGTTTCATCCTGAGTATTCCATTTCAACAGCAAGTTATACATTCTTGACAAATTCTTAGTTTTGGGTTCTAACAGTTCTGTTTCTAATTTTGATTTTTCCACCTGGAAGCCAATTTTCTTGTCCAAATTATATGCCTCCATTATCTGATAATAATGAAGCCAGTCTCGCACTTTATTTTTTAGTTTCTCAAAACTCTGCAGTTTCAGTCTATCTCCATCTTGTTCCAAAATTTCCTAATATTTCGGCCAATTGGCCTCCATATTGAGCCTTTTCAGAGCTTTCGCTTCCATCGGTGACAGCCACCTTGGGGTTTTATTTTCCAATAAATCCTTGTATCTTATCCAAACATTAAACAATGCTTTCCTGACAATATGGTTTTTAAATGCTTTATGCGCTTTGACCTTGTCATATCACAGATATGCATGCCATCCAAATACATTGTTAAAACCTTCTAGGTCCAAAATGTCTGTGTTTTCCAGAAGTAGCCATTCTTTCAACCAGCAAGAAGCTGCTGATTCATAGTAAAGTTTAAAGTCTGGCAGGGCAAATCCACCCCTTTCCTTTACATCAGTTAATATCTTAAATTTTATTCTGGGCTTCTTGCCCTGCCAGACAAATCTAGAAATATCTCTCTGCCACTTCTTGAAACAATCCATCTTGTCCACAATTTGCAATGTTTGAAACAAAAACAGCATTCTAGGCAATACATTCATTTTTATCACAGCAATACGACCCAACAGTGAAAGCTTCAAATTTGACCAAATTTCTAAATCTATTTTCACTTCCGTCCAACATTTTTCATAATTATCTTTAAATAAGTTCCCATTTTTGGCTGTCATATTAATCCCTAGGTATTTCACTTTCTTAACCACAGTCAAACCTGTCTCATTCTGAAACCTCTCTCTTTCAATTGGTGTTAAATTTTTCTCTAAAACCTTAGTTTTTAACTTGTTCAGTTTAAATCCTGCCACTTGACCAAATTCTTGAATTAGTTCTAAAACCCTTTTAGTACTAGAGTCTGGCTCCTGTAACGTCAATACTAAGTCATCTGCAAATGCTCTCAGTTTGTACTGTTTGGCTCCGACCTGTAATAATAATAATAATAATAATAATAATAAATTTTATTTATATCCCGCCCTCCCCAGCCGAAGCCGGGCTCAGGGCGGCTAACAACAATCAAATAATCAAAAAATCAAATAATCACACAATCTAAAAATATTTCATTATAAAAATTAATTAAATCAAATTGATGGCAACCAATTAAGCAAAGTTCTGTGCAGGTTGCCAGAGGAGGGAGTCAGGCTGCGCCCTGATCAAAGGCCTGGCGGAACAACTCTGTCTTGCAGGCCCTGCGGAAAGATGTCAAGTCCCGCAGGGCCCTAGTCTCTTGTGACAGAGCATTCCACCAGATTGGAGCCGCAGCCGAGAAGGCCCTGGCTCTAGTTGAGGCCAGCCTAACCTCTCTGAGGCCTGGGACCTTGAGGATGTTATTATTTGCAGACCATAGGTTTCTCTGTGGGGCATACCAGGAGAGGCGGTCCCGTAGGTACTAGGGTCCTAGGCCGTATAGGGCTTTAAAGGTTAAAACCAGCACCTTAAACCTGATCCTGTACTCCACCGGGAGCCAGTGCAGCAGGTATAGTACCGGATGAATGTGATCTCGCAGCGAAGACCCCATAAGGAGTCTCGCCGCGGCATTCTGCACCCGCTGGAGTTTCTGGGTCAGTCTCAAGGGCAGCCCCACGTAGAGCGAGTTACAATAATCCAGTCTGGAGGTGACCGTCGCATGGATCACAGTGGCTAGGTCAGGGCGAGAGAGATAAGGGGCCAACTGCTTAGCTTGGCGGAGATGAAAAAATGCCGCCTGTATGCCTTTAACCAACCGGTCCCTTCTAATCATATTCAGCAGAACCTCCAGGACCGATATAAAAAGCAGTGGGGAGATTGGGCACCCCTGTCGTGTCCCTTTTTCTATCTTAAATTCTTCCGTCACCACATTATTTACAATTAATTTAGCCTTTTGTTCAGAGTATATTGCACCTATACCATTTTCAAAACCTTGGCCTACCCCCATCCCCTGTAGGTTCTTCTTCATAAAACTCCAAGAGATGTTGTCAAAGGCTTTCTCCGCGTCCACAAATATCAGAACTGCTTTAGTATTTATATTCACTTCTAATTTTTCCAAAATATCAATTATATTCCTCAAATTATCAGACAAGTGTCTTCCCGGGAGAAAGCCCGCTTGGTCTTTATGAATCTCTTCCATCAATACTTTTTTCCATCTCTTGGCCAAAATGTCTGCAAAAATTTTGAAATCCACATTAAGTAATGATATAGGGCGGTAGTTCTTAAGCTGAGTCTTTTCAGTCTCTGTTTTAGGTATAAGTGTAATGTACGTCTCTTTCCACGACTCTGATGCCCTTTTCCCTTCCAATATTTCCTTACAGACTTCCTTCAAAGGTTGTAATATCCACTCTTTCAAGGATCTATAATATCTAGAAGTCAGCCCATCCGGTCCTGGAGATTTGCCCAATTGCATATTTTGAAAGGCACCTTCTACTTCCTGTTCAGATATTTTATAGTTCAACATTAATTTGCTTTCTTGGGAGATTTTTTGTAATCTATTTGTCTTCAAAAATCGGTCTATGTCCATTTCTTTGTGTGTATAATTGTTTAAAATACCTCTGGAAACAGTTTCTAATCTCAATTGGGTTATGTATATTCTTTCCTTCCACGTCTAAGTTTGTAATAGTATTTAATTTTTGTCTTTTTTTCATTTGCCAGGCCAACAATTTCCCACATTTGTTAGCTGATTCAAATGTTTTTTGTCTCATTTGTTTAATTTTCCATTCTATTTCCTGATTCATCATTTCCATATATTGTACTTGGTATAATTTTATTTCTCTCAAAATCTCCTGCGACTTTGGTTTTGCTCTCAGTTTCTTCTCAGTTTCTTTTATTTTCTCCAAAACTTTATCTTTCTTCTCATTTTGACTTCTCTTCTTTATTGCATTCTGTTGTATCAGAAACCCTCTCATGACAGCTTTGCTTGCATCCCAGATTACCCTTTTTTCTACATTAGTGTTCATATTTATTTCAAAATAGTCTCTCAAAGTTTTTTGGGCCTTTTTATACACTTCTTCATCTCTAAATAAGGTGTCATTCATCCTCCATCTGAAGGAGCCAGTTGATACTTGTTTCATCTCCATCCTTACAGCGTTATGGTCGGAGCAAGTTTTTGGGCAGATTTCCACTTTCTTTATCTTTGGTGCCATTCCTCTAGTTACCCATATTTGGTCAATTCTAGTCCATGTCATCTTGGCTTCAGAGAAGAAGGTTCCCTCTCTTCCCAAGGGGTTCTTTACTCTCCAAATGTCCACTAAATCCATATTGTCTGTCATCTCAAAAAATGTTTTCGGTAGTCTACCATCCTTGGTAACTACCTGTCTTTGTGCCTTGTCCATGTTTGTAGATACTACTCCATTCATGTCCCCCATCAAAATCAGATTGTAATCCAAATAGTCCAATAAGATCTCATGCAACTTTTTAAAGAATTCAGATTTCCCCTCATTCGGTGCATAAATTCCTACGATCAAAAATTTCTCTCCTTGAACTTGAATTTCGATTGCCAAAAATCTGCCTTGTTCATCTTTAAAAATTAATTTCGGTAATAATCTCTCCTTTGCATATATCACAACACCTCTTTTTTTAACTTTGTCAGATGAGATAAACTCCTGTCCCAATCTTTTATTAATCAGTAGTTTCCTGTGTAGCCTTGTTACATGTGTTTCTTGTAAACAAATCAAGTCCAATTGTTCCTTTTTTAGTACAGTGGTGCCCCGCAAGACGAATGCCTCGCAAGACGGAAAACCCGCTAGACGAAAGGGTTTTCCGTTTTGGAGGTGCTTCGCAAAACGAATTTCCTATGTGCTTGCTTCGCAAGACGAAAATGTCTTGCGAGTTCCTGCGGGGTTTTTTTCCTTCCCCCCCTTTTTCCCAAGCCGCTAAACCGCTTATCAGCTGATGGCTAAGCCGCTTAACAGCTGGTGCTAAGCCGCTTATCAGCTGATCGTTAAGCCGCTTATCAGCTGATGCTAAGCCGCTTATCAGCTGATCTTTAAGACGCTTAACAGCTGATGCTAAGCCGCTTATCAGCTGATCGTTAAGCCGCTTATCAGCTGATCTTTAAGCCGGCTAAGCTGCTAATACTGTAGCGCTAAGCCGCTAAACCTCTAATGGGCTTGCTTCGCAAGACGAAAAAACCTGCAAGACGAAGAGACTCGCGGAACGGATTCTTTTCGTCTTGCGAGGCACCACTGTAAATGAAAAACACTTTTTCTCTTTCGAGGAGAGTTCAAACCATTACAATTCCAACTTAACAGTTGCAGAGCCATGATGGGGTTACTTCACTTTGCCTCCAACTGCGCCAAGTGTCTGTTCTTGTTCTGTCGATGGTGTCTCTTTCTCTGGACCGTGCAATCCAAAAGATAAGTTTGCTATGTCTAGTATTCCTTTTTCCAGTGCTTTTGGCTCTTCTCCGGATTCCGCTTCTTTCTGTAGATCTTCTTCGTAATCTTTCAAAAACCTATCTTTATCGTTGACTGATCTTATTTTTATCTTTCTTCCTTTGTATTTAAAGGAAAGGCCTTGAGGAAATTCCCACCTAAAGATAATTCTATTTCTTCTCAACAGGGCAACTAGATCTCCGTAGTTAAGCCTTAAGTCCAAAAGATGTTTTGGAATGTCCTTAAATATCTCCACACTTGAGTCGTAAATTTCCAAAGTCTTTTGATAGTGCAGATTCAAAATTTTGTCTCTCTCCTCTTTTGTTCGAAGAGTAATCAAGCAGTCCCTCACCTTGTTCCTCCTTTGTCCTCTTCCAAGTCTAAATGCATTCACTATCTTAAATTCTTCCTTCCCCAAATCCTGTTGCCAAAACTCTGTAAATTCCTGTGTAAGAAATTCAGCCAAATTATCTTTCTCACGTTCTGGTACAGCCCTGATTCTTAGATTCTTTTGTTTTTCTTTCAATTCAATCATAGACAGTGTCAAACCGTGGTCCTCCAATTGCTTGTATACCGGTGGTATCTTCTCTTGAGTAGCAGTTGCTATATCTTTTGCTTCTTCAGCTATCTTTCGGGTCAAAGCAGATTCCTGTAATAATTTTTCAATAGACTCTGTATTGGTATTCACCTTCTGTCCCAAATTATTAATGCTTGTTGTATTCAGGTCAATTTTAACTGATGCTTCAGCTACTTGTTTATTTGTCTCAGCTACCTGCTTAGCTAAATTTTCCAAAGATTCATTAATTTTTCCAAGTGCATGTGCCAAAACGTCTTCGGACAACATAACTTTTGGTTTAACCTGTGGAGGAGCAGCCCCTGATGTTCCAGATGCTCCAGATGTTGAAGCCCTTCGCTGCTGCGCAGTGTCTGTCCGATAGGGTCTGCCAGACCTAGTAGTTTTTTCCTGCGCCAGCTCTAACTTTCCTCTCCCATCTGCCATAACACTCTCATGAGAATTCAAGGTCGATCCCAAGGTTGAAAGTTTGTTTTGGAATGGAATTTTCCTCTAACCCAGTTGTTATTGTAGCAATGTCATGCCTCCTCTAGGGGGACACAGTAACAGCCAAAGCTTGCAACTTTTAGGGGGGGGAAATGGTCCTTATAAGTCCCCCAATTCACCTAAAAACAACAGTTTCAGTTGCACTTAAACAGTTACTTTAGAACCAGGAGAAGTCCAGAAACACTGTATCTCTTTAGCAGAGTTAGCTGTCAAAAGTCCTCTGCTTACAGATAGGCTTTTCACAGAGCGGCATTCATCTCAGGGCAGTCCGTTCCCAGGTTTTAGACGGTGGATTTTAACTTCCTTTTCCCTTATTTTTTTGCAGATTAGTACAGCTCAAACATTTCCCCCCTCCTCTCCTGCAATCCGGAGGGGAGATCGTTTTCCTGATGTTGTGATTTCAGTCTTTTTCAAACGTCTTTCCCAGTTTCCGCTTACAGTCTCTTTGCTTTGATCTATCTACAAGAAAGGAAGGCAGACTTCCTGTTTGTACCTTCCCGCTTCGGTGCCGAATTAGCTTATTTTTTCCTTTAAATCCAATTTAATCCTACTCACGGGTAGTTGCTTTCAACGTCAAATTGTCCCAGGAAAAAGTCAGCGCTCTCCGATAACGGCTATGCAGCTTCACTCCGCGGAAGAAGCAGTCGACTCTCAGCACCGCACCGCTCACCCCGTCTCGCTCCCGAACCCTTAAAAAGGGTCCTTTCACGACTTGGGGGGGGCGCAAAAGGTGCCCGCCGAGTCCCCACGTTCACAGGCTTCACCCGCCTGTGATTTTTAAAGGGCCCCCGCTTCGCCGCAGCGGTAGGACCCGATCCCGCGGAGCTAGTCCCTCAGAGACTCAGAGGGAATCCACCATTATAGATGGCGCTGACCCGGAAGTCCTCTAAAACTTGAAATTATAAATAGGCAGTCTAGTTGTGATCTACCAGCCCAGGAAAAACCCCTTGCCTCCAGCTCAACTGCTGGATCTGGGCGGGGGGGGGGGACTTTGTTGCCATCCTGCAACAGCGTTCAACCTGGAGGTAAGCGTCATTTTTCAAAATTGCACCTGAGGCTCCTGTTACTCCCCTGTGGCATCCCAGTGCCCCCCAGTGCCAATTTGGGAAATGCTGAGTGGAATTCACTCCAGCAAGTGATGGTCAAAAAACCTGGGTAGCTTTAAAAGAGGATTAGAGAAATTCATGGGGCGGGGTGGGGTGTGTGTTAAGGCTATAAATGGCTACAACTGTAATGACGATGCTCCACTTCCACTGTCAGAAGCAGTGAATACCAGTTGCTGACAGTCCCAAGTGACAGCTGTTGCACTCAAGTCCTCTTTGTGGTCTTCCTTATAGGCATTATTTGGCCACTGTGAGAGCAGGATGTTGGCCTTTTGGCCCAATCCAACAGGTCTCTTCTCCTGTTTTTATATTGTCTTTTATAAGCCTCTTCCTCTGGCCACAGAAATAATTTTGAAACACTGATTCGTGTGTGTGTGTGTGTGTGTGTGTGAATGAATATATAGTTGCAACATGGTGTACCGATCATCAGGATCTGGCATCTCCTATTGTGGCAAATTCCTCCCAAGGGTTTCTCTTTGATGGTTTGTAACCATCCAACATGTCAGTCTTATTCCAAACCCCTTTGGCTTTGGTGTACCCAATTAAAGTGACAAAAAGAGGCATGATGGGGAAATACAGCCCTCATTAAGAGATCTGTCATCCTTTGTACTCTGCTCTTAAAGGGCTGTGTTTCCTATCATGCCTAATGAAACTCAGAATGTGACAGATTGGGTTGCAACATTCCTGTGCGGTCTGTAAATACTTGATGATAACACCATAATAAGTAGCAGTGTGAGATGTTTTAACGGTGTTTGTCTAGCGCAGTGAAAGGTGAGCATTTTAAACCCACTTTCCCACCCTTAATATTTCATCTTACGATTTCAAACAGCGGTGGCTAGCTTGTGCCTCTTGAAATGCTGCTGGACACCAAATAAAATCAGGTCCAGCCAGCATAGCCAATGGCCAGGGATGATGGGAGTTGTAGTCCAACAACATCAGGGAGGGGGTTGTCATCTTGATGGGGTGGGTGTGAATAATTATGGAAGGCTAAAAAAGAAAACAGCTGGTTTTTTATGGGCATGGGTTTCTGAGGAAGCAAAACAGCACCCAAGGCTTAGAGACTGTGTTATTTCATTTTTTTGTTCTACTCTATAATGACTGTGTATAATATGGATAGCACAACATGGGTTGGAACTAAACTAAGGCTATGTATACATCATAATGGCTTTTCAAGTCACATGTGTACACTTCTGTACACACCTGAGAGGGGGTGGGGATGTCTTCACCCAACGCCCATTACCTGATTTTGTGCCCCACACTGAACTCTAGTTCACTGAAGCTGTCATCTGCGCATACATAATGGCTGTGTGAAATGTACACGCCTCTGCTTAAGCATGCTTCCATTTTCATATTGGATGGCAGCTGGTTTCAAGGAAAGTGCATCAAACAGGAGTATTTCTCAAGAAGCTACAGGATACCCATGGCTTGTGGCTGATGTCCTGTGCATTTGACTTCAGACACCAGCAGAGGGTGCATGCTGGGGCAGGAATAAAATGGGTAATGTGTACACAGCCCAAGTTACTTGAACATGGGTTCCATTGAAATACATGGTATAAATTAGTCATAACTTTATAGTTTCAATGAACATGAAGTTTGTTCAACCTGGTCTGTATCTACCACACAATATTTCTTGATAATAGTATTGCTGAATATCATATATCCTAGTAATTAGTCACTCCCCCTCAAGCATAGGTGATAACATCTGGATGCCGTTACCTTGCTAGAGAGTTTGTCCATTTACATCGGTATTGCCTTCCCCAGCTTGGAGCCATTCATATGTTTTTGGACAGCAACTCCCATCAGCCCCAGCCATCATTACCAATGGTCAGAGAAGAAGGGAATTGTTGTCCAAAACATCTAGAGGGCACCAGGTTGAGGAAGCTTGTCTCCTTTGAGTGGCAACAGTTCTCCAGGGTCTCAGGAAGGGTCTTTCCAATCACCTACCTACTGGATCTTTGTAAATTTCTTCGGAGTAGAAATGTGTACGATTATATCAATGTGTTCCAAGATGTCATAAGCTCTGTAGAGATATCCTAGAGGAGGTAGTCAGACCAAGAGGAAGTTGTAGGAAGAGCTCAGAGAGCTAGAGCAGCCTTTCTCAACCTTGGGTCCCTAGATGTTTTTGGACTATAACTCCCATCATTCCTAGCCAGCATGGCCAGTGTTCAGGAATGATGGGAATTTTAGTTCAAGAACATATGGGGACCCAAAGTTGAGAAAGGCTGAGCTAGAGCCTGATGATCCCAGAGTGGTTCTTGTTATCCACTTGAAATGAATTATTTGTTCTGTTGTAATCCTTTGTTTTCTTCTGAACCCTGTAGCCTTTGGCATAATTTATACAACATAATTCGTATCCCAATGAAATTATAGTGGAAGACCTGTCAAAGTGGTAGTGTTTTTATCTCCTCCTCACCTTGTTTCTCATATGTTTTAATTTCTGAATGCTGCTAGGATTTTTAAAGATTTTTTATCTGTGTTTTTTAAGAAGGTATATCACCTTTATATTGTAGTCAATTTTAACATCCTGATTTTCCTTCATTGCTTTGTGTGAATGAAGCAGCAAAGCATCTAAAAATTCTCTATTATTATTAAAATGATTATTATTATAGCATTACTAACGTTGCCCTTTGTTGTTTCTCTGCAGAAATTCAACATATTGCATGAAGGTGTCGATGTCCTTGACAGTTGCAGAAAATGAATCTGGGCTTTGCTACAACAGCACAATTCGCTACTTAGAAAAATCAGAAATCACTAGAACAAAGATAATTTCCTGCCCAGATATTGAGGATTATAAAACAGGAAACCAAGAACCAGATGTAATATGGTACAAGGTAATACAGCAATAGGTTTTGTCTTTTTGTTAATGCACTCCAATTTACAGCGAATTTCTTCACCATGACCAGGCTGGAAAGACTTTTGTAGTGCAGAGGGAATAAAGAAATTCCATTAATGCTAGTGGGATCCATCCTGGGTTATGTCTAGTCCTTGTGGTCACTTTCTAAATGTTGTATTTTATGGGTTCAAGAGCATCTTTAGTAGCAAAAAAGTTTACTTCCAGTCCTGGAAGCTTCACCATTCTCCTACAACTGAGCTGCAAGGAAGAGGGAATTCTGGAGGTCAGTGTGCGAGAAGAAAAACCTAGCAATATTTATATATTTTTTGAAGACTTGTATGTTGCTTTTCATTTGCAAAAGGAAATAGCAAAGCCATTCACACAATAATATAATACAGTGATTTCCAACAGAATCATCAGTAATATCATCACAATGACCACAGACATTGAGTATTAATAATAATTGAGGGCGAAGGAAAGCTTGGGTAGACAGGAATGGCTTCAATTTATTTGATTAGTAGGGGGTTTTTTTGTCTATAACCTTCCTTTCCTGGCAGTCAAAGGTGGCAAAGGGAAAGAAAAAAAAACTCACGCACATACAGAATGCATAAAACGCCAAGTGCTCATAATAAAATGCAAAGAGTTTTAAATATGAACAAGGCTTGTTAAAAGCAACAGCAGAACACACTCACAGTAAAGGTAGTTGCAGAGTAAAAGCTAAAGGTAAATGACCCCTGGGTGGTTAAGTCCAGTCAAAGGGGACTATGGGGTTGTGGTGCTGATCTCGCTTTCAGGCCAAGGGAGCCCGCGTCTGTCCACAGACTGCTTTCCAGGTCATGTGGCCAGCAGGACTAGACCACTTCTGGCACAACGGGAAACCGTGACAGAAGCCAGAGCGCACATAAACACTGTTTACCTCCCCGCCACCTATTTATCTACTTGCACTGGCATGCTTTTGAACTGCTAGGTTGGCAGGAGCTGGGAAAGAGCAACAGGAGCTCACTCCGTCGTGGGGATTCGAGCTGCCGACCTTCTGATCGGCAAGCCCAAGAGGCTCAGTGGTTTAGAACACAGCACCACCCATAACCCTTTAGTTGCAGAGTAAAATCACAAGGAGACAGATAGTAAAAGTTAAAAGCCTTTCTTAAAAAGACAGTGGACTACCAGTAAAGTGGGGGCAAGGTGGGTCCTGTTTAGGAGGGAGGCCCACAAAGCAGTGAAACTCTTGAAATTTGCACTTTTAATTGGCAGACATTGGTGGGCTAACTACCTTATTAATGCTGTTGTCCTAACCCCATTTTCCCCACTGAAATCAATAGGATTTAGAGGCCCCATTAGCTAAAGTGGTGCTTCAGGTTAAGAACAGTTTCAGGTTAAGAACGGACCTCCGGAACGAATTAAGTACTTAACCCGAGGTACCACTGTAATCAAAATATAAACAGAAACAGCTGGATAACCTCCCACTCCAATACATAAAAAGTTCAAAACAATTAAAAACAGTTTTAAAAAGGTAAAATAAAAACCACAATTAAAAAGCAGTTTAAAATAATGTAAACAGTACTCTCTGCTGGGCAGCAACAGCCCTTTTGTAGTCTGTCAGGCCCCACCCTAGGCCTGGCAGAGAGAGGCAGGAGTAGGACTCTCAGGATCTCTGCAGGTATAGTTTGTTGAGGGCACTGAGAGTTGTTAGGAGATCCCTATTCCCCCCCCCCCCCCGTCCCCGAGCTACAATTCTCAGAATTCCCTGGGAAGAGGGATTGATTGTTGAACTGCTCTAGGAATTGCAGCACTGTGGATGAGGGAAATTGGGGTCCCCTAACAACAAAAAAGCACATTTTGGTATGTAAGCTTTGACAGCTCTACCCATTTTTGAAAGTAAAATGTAATATAATACATTTTTATGCTGCTTTCACTAACATAATCATTTTTATGCACACTTTCTCATAGGATATTTTATTTTGTAAACATTAGTCAGTTGAAGAACTTCATCACAAAATTCGGGTAACCGCAAACTTCAAAGCATGACTGTATTTCAATTCTCATATTGTTTCAGATAATAAGATATTTACATCATTGTTATTTGTACTAGATAGGCACCTATACCTACTAGATTGGAATTTCATGATAAGCTTCCTTCCTTCCTTCCTTCCTTCCTCCCTCCCTCCCTCCCTCCTGGTTAGGATTAGCCAGCAAAGTGCCCTTCAGAGACTGTTAGACTACAACTCCCATCAGCCCCACTGATTTGTCAGAGATAATGAGTATTTTAGTCAAACAATATCTGGAGGCCACCAAGCACTTTTCTAGTTCTTGGGGTGAGGGAGTTATTGCAAAAAATTAAAAGTAATACAAATTTGCATTTATATATATTTATAAAAATAATGGAATGCCACACAAGGCAAGAAATTTCTTTACTAGACATAAATTGGAATGTCAAGCAGGGAGTTTCCATCAGTCCAGCACCACTTTGTTTGAGTACAGCTGCCAATGTGAAATTGGGCAATTTGAGTTCCATCTCATCAGCCTCACTGTGTTCGGTTTGTGCACAAATAATTTATTTGGAACTGGGATGACATGCAGGGAGCCATGATATGTCAGAAGAGAGCAGGGAGCCCAGTGATGCTCTGTCAGTCTGTTTTTTCATTCACAAGATCCCTGCATATTTCAACGAAGGCTGACAAAAGCATGCACTGTGACATGGGGCAAGGATAAACGAGATCTTCTTCTTCTCTTGTATCTTGTCAGCTATTAAGGCAGCTTTGCCCCCAAACGTCTGGAGAAATTTATACAAGCTGGTCCAGTTAAAGAGGAAACTGTAAGACGGAGCAACCATATCCCTGTGCATTAAAGAGGAAGAAGAGTCCCATCCATGGACTTTGGTATAGTCTGTGGAGGCTGGGGCCTATTGGGGGTAGAAGGGCAGAAAGCAAGGAGAGCCAACCACTTCTGGTTTTGCTCCCAAACTCTTCCCTACTGAGTTTTATAAAAACAATGCTGAGATGAAGGAGGGTGATTTGGAAAGTTGGGGGCTAGCTGAAGACAGGCTGAGCTTGGTGGGAGCAATGCCTCATTCATCCTAATGGACCAGCCTCCACTGGTTGTGGCTATGTAGGGTTGTATTTAACTAAGTAACCCCGCTGAAATTAATGGACCTAAGTTACAGGTGAAACTCGGAAAATTAGAATATCGTGGAAAAGTTCATTTAATTCAGTAATTCAACTTAAAAGGTGAAACTAATATATGAGATATGATCATCACATTTAAAACAAATAAAGGCTTGACATATCTCGCTTTGCATGTCATGAGTCTACCTCATATATTAGTTTCACCTTTTAAGTTGAATTACTGAAAAAAATGAACTTTTCCATGATATTCTAATTTTCCGAGTTTCACCTGTAGTCATTTTCATTCAATCATTCCAATGAGGCTAACATTGGCTACAGCTCATGATTTTAAAGGTCTTAGTAGAAGGTCCCCTTGTTAGACTTCTATTCATTACAGGGGTGAGGAACTTCAAGCTCACGGCCAAACATGTCCCCAGCTTCTCTATCTGGCCCTTGGGACCCTTCCCAGGTCAAGCTCCCCTGAATCCCTCCTTGCGTTTCTGTCTGGCTGCAATGTACGCTTGAACACTGATAATGCCTTTTATTTGCGTTGATGAAAGGCAGAGAGGGGTGTGTGTAGAAACTAGTCTGCTGTACAAAGGTAAATTTGCAAATCATGGAATCTTAGAGTTGGAAGGGACCCCTAGAGTCATCTAGTCCAACCCCCTGCAATGCATGAATTTGTTGCTCTTCCCACGTTTGTCTCCAGATCTGCCCACTATTGCCAAGAAGGGAATGTGGTTCCCAGGCTGAAAAAGGTTCTGCATCCTTGGTGTATTACTTCACTTAAAAATTAGTTGTGCATCTGTCTGCTGTGTGAGCCCCTGAGCTACTGCTCCAATGATGTGCCTGGACGGTGCCATTGTGGTTCATCATACCAAATGCCCAAGCCAGTCATAGATTACAGCTGGGTGCATTTTGGAAATATAAGAGCAGTCGGGTTTTGAGTTGGATAAGGTCTTCAAAAACACTTGTATACCGCAATTTCATTTTAAAAAGTCAAAGTGATTTTTCAATCAATTCTTTATTCACCAACCCCAGCTATGTGTGGGGTTGCCCTTAAGTGTGGTCTGTAAGCTCCAGCTGGTGCAGAATGGACCAGACAGGCTGCTGGTGGGGGTATCTGGTCAACAACCTGTGATACCATTGTGCAAAGCATCGGTACTGACTGTCCACTTACTGATGAGCCAGTTTCAAGGCCCTTATGCTAATTTATAAAGCCATGAAAAATGGAGGTCCAGAGTGCCTTAGGGACTATCCAAACACTTAAATTCCAGCTCGACCACCAAGATAATCTATAGGAGCATCACTAGTTGTCTCCTGAGTTGGTGAGGCTCATCTGACATTGATAGGAAATCAGGTCTCTAGTGTAATTGGTCCACTCCAATAGATTTTCAGCACATGTCTTCTTGAAAAATTGCTGAAAATTGCTCTATGTTGCCTGCCTTACACAGTCAATTAATAATAATAAAAATCCTATAATAGTTAGCTGGTGATCTATGATTTTAAAACTTCATGTGGTTTTAATTGTTGTAAACTACTTTTATGTTTTTTATGTTTGTTTTTTCAAAATTGTGATATACAAGTATCTTTATACATAAATACTAAGTAAATATTGTTAACCTACATAGTGCAGATGGGGAGACTGAAGCTAACAGAGAATGGCTTACCTGAAGCAGTGCCCTTTAACCTTGAATCCCCAGGTGCTGTCGGACTACAACTCCCATCAGACCCAACCATCTGAGCCAATGGTCAGGAACAACAAGTGTTGTAGTCTGACAACATATGGTGACCCCAGGCTTAAGAACACTGGCCTAAGTGAGTTCATGGTAGAGGCCAGATTCAAACCAGCAGCTTTCTTATTTGTAGGTTGGTCGCTTTGCCACTGCACTACACCAGCTCTCCGAACTCTTTCCTCTTTCATTATTAGTGTGCCCCACATAAGTTATACCACATCTGCCTGATGGGTGACAGCTAACTATTAAGCTGTCACATTGATTAAATTGAGCAGAATTGATATTGTACATCAAAAAGAGCAATGTGGCAACAAGACATTAAAAAAAGAGAAGGAGGGAGAAAACGATTGCTATGTGGGGAAGGGAACACATCAGACTATCCCCTGGGTTCCTATATTTTATGCATGTTGAAATTGTGAATTTACCCCAGTGGGTCTCACAAATGGTAGAACAAACCTTGCAGTTTGGGTTCTTTGGCAGTGGCAAGCAAAACGCTTGAGGTTCACAGCAACACATGAAGTTATCTTGCACAGTGTTGAACCACTGGTCTCAGTACTGTCTACACCAGGAATTCACAGACCTACTACCCCCAAGTCCCACTTGTGATAGGTGGGAAATGCTGAGGCCTGCCAGTCACAAAATGGTGATATATGGAGGCAGCGTTTGGCATAATCAACTGGAAATTACTGGCATCACTAACAGTGTTTTCCTTCTTGTAAAGAGTTTCATAGCTCAGTTTTCCTCAGGCTAAGTGCAGACATGACTAAGCCTCCACATTTTAGACAAAAGGTGCTGATCCAATGCCTCGAAGTGGGGAAAGCCTTTCCTTTTATATTTTCCCCTTCCCACTCCTGCATGACTCTCAAAGTGTTTTTTATTTTACCCATCTCCTGTAATTTCTTCTGCCATTCTCCTTCCATACTCGGCTTGTACTTTATTTGCAGAAGTCCACACCAAATGACCAGTTTCTTTCATTCTTCTTTCCTGGTCCTTTTCCGTTCACCTTCTCCTTCTACAACAGCTTTCCTTTCTTACCTCTTTTATTTATATCCCCAGATTATTTAACACTATAATAATTCTGCTGCTGATAAATATTTACTTTTTACCTCTCTGTCTAATTTCTATCAACACATAACCCCTGGCTCTTTCTCTCAGAGAAAGGAGACCTTCTGAAATTGGATGACTATGTGCTATGGATGATTTCATTGAGATTCCTGCATTGCAGGGGGATGGACTAGATTCCAACTCTACAATTCTCTGATTCTAAGATCTGTATGTTGGATCAATCCATCAACCTCTGATGGATGATTTAGTAGGATCAGGTCCAGCATCAATTTCTCTGTACAGTGTGTGCCAGTATCCATACTCAGCAGAGTTACAACTCAACGCAGCTCCTTCTTTGGAAGCATCTTTGGGATTGAAGGTACACACAGTAGGCGCTAAACATTCATGGGTGCCATAAAGATTCAGTAGAGGTTTACTTGACAGGCAGAAAAGCATATTGGTAGGAAATATATACAGGCATTCGTCACTGCCATGCTTAGAGACTGTCTCAAGGCAAATCTAAAAAAATGTAGTATAACACTGACAACTGGAAAACACTGGCCTGTGAGTGCTCCAGTTGGAGAACAGCCTTTACCAAAGGTGTCATGGGCTTTGAAGACACTTGAACTCAGGACGCAAGGGAGAAACATGCTAAGAGGAAGGCATGCTTGGCAAATCCACACCGTGATCAACTCCCACCTGGAAACCAATGTCCGCACTGTGGAAGGACATGTGGATCCAGAATTGGCCTCCACAGTCACTTACGGACTCATTGTTAAAACCGTGTTTATGGAAGACAATCTTACTTGGCTATGAATGATCACCAAAGAAGAAGAATAAACTTAGAGTCCAACAAGAGTCCAAGACTCTCTCTCTGCTTCTCTCACTGCAAGAGGCAAGCAAGAGACTCACAAGAAGCTACACAGAACCATTGTTATCAGTGCTTCCTGTTGCACTGTGCATTTCCAAAGAACAGTTCCCACAGAAAACGTCCTAGCATGGACAAAACCTTCTCAGCCTTCTGTTGCTTCTTGAAACTTCTCTGTTCTTCTCTGTTTCTGGAACAAATGATTCTCTCACACAAGAATATCTAACACTCTATCTCCAGACCACCTTTGCTCAGCATGCAAGGAGTTGCTGGTTCTGTTGTTGGTGGAGAAAGCAACTGAAGAGACACTAGGCATGGGCAGACCCACCTGAAAATGGCTCAAGACCCACTGGTGGGTCTTGTCCCAAACAGTGAAACACTGGTCTACAATGACTGGCAATGGCTCTCTAGGCTTTCAGGGGTCATTTCCAGCCCTACTTAGAGATGCATAGGATTGAACTTGGGACCTTCTGCATTCAAAACAAATGCTTTGCCACTGAGCCATGGACTTTCCCCAATATCTGTATTCATCTTATGCAGATATGACTTCCTGCCATTTGAAGTATCAGTCTAGAAGGGGGAAAGCCCAGTCCACAGTACTTAACACATGATTGTGTTTATACATCCAAACATTTGCTCCAGGCGGAATACTTTCCATCAAAACCCTTATATTTAACCATAGTGTAAGTTTTCTTTATTATGGAAATGTTGCCCGTGAAATGGCTCTCTTAAGGATTTGCACAATTATGGTCTTTGTTACTGTTTCCGTAGCGCCATTAGGCCTAAAGGATTGTTGTGACAACATGGATTGAGTGCAGGAGTCAAGATGTAATTGAATGAGCAAGGCTTAAATAGAAAAGCTGTTCTCCTCTGAGGGGTGGGAGTGGGAGTGGGGGGATGAGAGATGGGAAGTGGGGGTGGAATTTAGGCAGCAATATGTGATCTGTCTTTCGGCTCTTCTCTTATTATTGAAGATAGACAAGAAAATTTGAAAGAAAACCTATCAGACTGGCAGGTGAAGGGCAGGGAGTCGTTAACGTGACTTTTGTGAGACAAGAATAAAAGAGGTATTAGCAATTTCAAGGCAGAGAAGGTGTAGCTACAATAACAAACATACTAATTATTCAAAAAGTTTGATGTTGGGTTTGCCAGCCGGTCCATAATTGATGGGCCCAAATGATAAAACTAAGTGCTTTCAAAGGTAACCAGATTGTGGGTCTGAAAAGCTGATAAACTACAGGCGGCGACCATTTTAGGTGTGTCCAATTGACGTCCAGCCACCAATGCGCGAGTCCATTTGGAGCCAGATGGAGGCAAAGCAGGGGAGGAACCGGGGCGGGGCATAATGGGGCATAACAGGATGGGGCACGCTTATAAGTGCTTTGCCAACACATGTGGGAGACTGGGAATGGAACCCTATACAGATACAAAAAAGAAGAAGAAGTGCCCATAAGGCCTGCCAATGTCAGGGCAGTTTAGGGGATGAACCTAAGAGCCTTCTGGATCAGGTCAGTGACCCAACTAGTCCAGCATCCTCTTCTCACAGTGAACAACCAGATGCTTCTAGAATCATAGAATTATTTATATATATATATATATATATATATATATATATATATTCAATATTTAATAATAGAATAATAGAATTGTGCAGTTAGAAGGGATCTCAAGGGTCATGTAGTCCAACTTCCTGCAATGCAGGAATCACAGCTAAAGAGTCCCTGACAGATGGCCATCTAACTCTGCTTAAAAACCTTCAGTGATGGAGACTCCACTACCTTCTGCCTATTCCGTCCATTCTTACTGTCACAGAGTTCTTCCTATTGTTTAGTTGGAATCTCCTTTCTTGTAACTTGAAGCCATTGGTTTCAGTCCTCCCCTATAGAGCAGCAAAAAGCTAGCTGCCATGTGACAGCCCTTCAGATATTTTAATATGATTTATCATATCTCCTCTCAGTCTCCTATTTTTCAGGCTTAACATGCCCAACTCCCCCAACTGTTCCTCATAAGGCTTGGTTTCCAGACCCTTGATCATCTTGGTCATCATCCTCTGTACATATTCCAGGTTTTTGCTATTAAACTATGGTGCCCAAAGCACTAGGTGGGATCTGAGCAAGGCAGAATAGAGTGCCCACTATTACTTTCCTTGATCTGGACGCTCTATTTCATGCAACATTACTTTACCATGCCAAGTTAAGACTCTGTTTGTTTGTTTTTTGCAGGAGTGTAAGCCAAAAATGTGGAGAAATCTAGTAGTTCAGAAAGAGAACACTCTACTAATACAAGATGTTCAGGAAGAAGATGGTGGGAATTATACTTGTGAGCTAAAATTTGAAGGAAAGCTGATACGACGAACAACTGAGTTCAAAGTTACAGGTAAGAATCTTTTGGGGTGAAATTGAAGGGAAAGAGCATGACATGTAGGAGGTCAGAAAAACTGATGCCTAGAATGATTTTTTAGAACTTTTTTTTTTTTACCCTGCCTTATCTTACATTCCAAAGTGGCACTACACACATCAACAGAACATCAAACAACCAGACATCAACTGAACATCATACAATATATTTGCAGCCCATCTGTGCAAATAACCTGTGCAAAAGTGCAAGGTAACTCAAAAGTCAGCTAGTAGAAGCAGAGCAGAAAATTAAGTTAGATAACCTCTCTGAAAGAGGTAGAGCTCATCAGGGCACCTTTCCCATAAAAATGGAGCCTGGGAATCCATGCCCCTACCATTTGCAAATATTTTATCAACATAGGAACATAGCAAGAGCTGTGCTGCATAAGGCCAAAGGACCACCAAGTCCATAACAACTAGCACTGGTGCATGTCCATATTTCAAAGGTGCTGATGTTGAAATTAAAAGTTCTCACTACTCATAAGGATTCCTGAACAGCAAAACCCCTTCACTGTTGCTGCCCAATACTGCATGTATCTGGGGTGGTTTTTTTGGTTTTTTGTTTGCTCTCACAAGCAGTCTGATGTTGAATGTAGCTAATTACGGAGCTAACTCCAGATTTTGGTGGAGCGTCGAGCACCAAGATCCCAGTGTGTTTTGGTGGGATCTCTGGCACTTGAATTCCCTATTCATTTATCCTTGTGTAATCAATCAGTGAGCCCTGAAAGACAGGAATGTGCAGGAAGCTGCCTTGTACCAAGTCTGAGGACTCCATTTCCAGAAGCTGCTGTTACACCATTTTTTTGCAGTTGGAAGAGACTGTACAGCATTTTGAGCTTGTTAAAGCATGTGCATAAAGCTAATAAAACCATATGTGTTCATATGCAGTTTGGGGTGTCTCGTTGGTGAGAAGTATTCAAATGTTGCACTTGGCTCTTCATAGCCAACCTATTGTGTTAGACTTAGGACCAATGAGAATGGTTCAAGTCTGCCTGAGCAGCTTCCCTTGGTAAACCACTGAGCAAGATCCTGTTTTTTCACCTGTCTTTTTGGAGGTGTGGGATGTGTGGGTGATGCCTGTGTGATCTGAAGGCATGTGACACACCCACCTTCCTATGTCTAGAGCAGGTGTTCCAATGATCCACCTTGGTTACATTATTGAAATGCATAGCTTGTTTTCCCATCTACCTTCAGAAAACTACAAATGGAATACTTGTTTTCATAAATTCTCACACTGAATTCTTATGACATTGCTGCTGGGCAGGAAGTGGTTCCCTTTGCCCCAACTTTTCACTCTAGTTTTGCAGAAGACAGTGTCCCATCTCCATTGCTGCCTCTTGTTGGTCTTCTTTCAAATGCCAATTTAAACTGCCCGGTTACTTCTGAAATTTGTGTGTGCAACAATCAGTTGCTCTGGCCATGACAAATTATTCCACTCAATTACATCAATTGAATGCTTCTGCTTGAACTCCCTGTTCACTTAATCTCTCTTAAATCTCATTAATTCCCTAATTTTCAAATTGTGCCTGCTGTTATTGGGAGGGAATTTGCCGTGGTAGTTGTTCCATATTGGATGCCCTTCTCAACTGGAGCAATCTGCCTGAATTTCATTTCAGCCAAAGACAAATGGTGTGGAAGTGCCACTTTCCAGTTTGGATGACAAACCAAAGCAAGCATATCTTCTTCAACCCCAGCATCTTTCTCATGCTGTAATATCAAAGTAAATTCCCCAGTCAGACTTAGAACAAAAGTAGGTACCTCCAGAATGGAGACCAGTGGACCCCATGAAGATTCTCATTAGCAGATAGCACCTAGACCAGGGGTCAGCAAACTTTTTCAGCAGGGGGCCGGTCCACTGTCCCTCAGACCATGTGGTGGTCAGGACTTTTTTTTTTTAATGAACGAATTTCTATGCCCCACAAATAACCCAGAGATGCATTTTAAATAAAAGGACACATTCTACTTATGTAAAAACATGCTGATTTCCGGACCATCCGTGGGCCAGAAGGCAATTGGGCCGCATCTGGCCCCTGGGCCTTAGGTTGCCTACCCTTGACCTAGACAGATGAGGCACACAGATCACCTAGTCAGACTCTTCCATACTGAGATGCGAGGTATTATATATCCATTTAAATTATACTTCTTCCTGAGGGAGCCTAGGTCAGCAAATACACCAGTAATAAAGAGCACATTTTAGAAAGCATTCTAACAGTCACAAACATTCTAAAAACAGTTTTAAAACATTCTCTTGAGCAGTAATTTGGGGAAAACACCCATCAGGCTCCACCTCCTGAACCTGACTCACCCCAGCTTTCACCCACAGGACGCTGGCAGCCCTATGAGTTGACAGGATGTAATTGCAAGCATTTGCTCTACCATATTTCTTATAAAGGTGCAAAATGCTTACCATTTTGATTTTTCTGAAAGAAAGCTGCTTCCGTTACCAACAGAGAAATAGGTCAAGTGATGACACAGATGGCAGAGAAACGACCATGGCATTCTTTGCAGCTGGGATTTGCACCATCCATATCTTATTTTCAAGTGCTATGTAGGATGTGCCCCCGCCCCCCAATATTTCACAGAGCTGTCTTTTGTGCAGATGGCAGCAATTTGCATGAAATTTGAATAAGCTAATTTATTGTCTAGGTGCAAAACTAGAAATGACTACTGTGATTTAAAAAGAAATGCAATACATCCCACCACAGTGAGGAAGGTTGTGCCCTTGTGCCCTGTGCCCCTACTTAGTCTGGTGTCTAGATGCTCCCTGTTGGTGGGTAGCTTCAAGGCTCCCCCTACTCTCCCTACTGATAGTTTTTTATCTCGACCAGGCAGCTCCCCAGAACCAGGATTGTCCTTGGACAGATGACTATTCTCCCTGATGTAGGGGGCATGGTCACCTTAAATATCTCTTTTCTCCCCCAAAAAGAATGGCAATCAAAGCCACATTCTCCCTAGCTCCCTCAACATCCCCAAAGCCTTCCTCCTACCAATCAGTTTGACATTAAATTGGCAAGAACAGCTTCCTATTAAGAGAATGGGGAGTTTGAATTCAACTGTGGACCTCTTTGCTCTTCTTATGGAATAGATGCAGCTCAAATACTTTCAGCAACATTTTACCATCTTGGATAGGTAAAATCCAAGGGCAGAGTGCAAGGGCAGGAGTGTGGTAGCATTGCACATGCATGGTCAATGGTCAAGGATGGTGGGAGTTGCAATCCATAACATCTGGAGGGCACCACTTTGGCCACACATGAAGCGGAGGGTGGTTGGGGAAACAGTCACCCTCCAGATGTTGCTGAACTACACATCCCATTGTTACTGACAATTGGTCGTGCTGACTGAGGCTGATGAGAGAATCTCCTCCAGGGCTGGCCCACCCATGAGTCAAGGTGAGGCAACCAATCAAGCCTGGAATCTTTCAAAGCCCTACCTGGAGGTGCCAGGGACTGCTCCTGACACCATAGAGTCAAGAAGTTGTACATCTTCTCCCTACATTTCTCAAAAAAAGGGGGACATAGAGATTGGACTAGTGCCAGAAACTAGAGACTGGCCTTGGTAAATTTGGAGAGTTGGGATATGTGGTTTTATAGAGGAGTGATCATGTGAAATATTCAGTGCTTTTTGCGTTTAGATATGTTGTGGCATTTCTCAGGTAGATTTTTTTTAAAATATAGTGCTGCTATTGTATATTATGATCTTGCACAAGAACCAATGGGTTGGATCAAAATATTAAGGCTGCCTTCTCTGTGCCTGGGATTAAATGTCATTGAACTCGGTGGGATTCCAGTGTGTGAAGGGTCAATCTAAGGCAGGGTCAATTGCCTATACAGTGGTACCTCGGGTTAAGAACTTAATTCGTTCCAGAGGTCCGTTTTTAACCTGAAACTGTTCTTAAAATGAAGCACCACTTTAGCTAATGGGGCCTCCCGCTGCTGCCGTGCCGCCATTGTGCGATTTCTGTTATCAACCTGAAGCAAAGTTCTTAACCCAAGTACTATTACTGGGTTAGTGGAGTCTGTAACCTGAAGCATCTGTAACCTGAAGCGTCTTTAACCGTAGGTACAACTGTATTTTTCTCAAGTATGGGTAGTGCCTTCTGAACTGAAGCGCACATATGCTGCAGCTGCATGCAATCACATGAAGTGGTTGTGAGTATGTGAAGAAGAGATGCCTGGTGAATTGTAGTCTTCTGAATATGTGAAGCAACTCCATTGAGAAACAATGTGAAATTGTGCAAGGCTATTCTACAGTTCTCTTTCTGGTATCAGAACTGTGACAATATCACTTTTACTACCACTATTACTTTCTGCCTTTCCTGCAAGGAGCTCAAGGAGGCATCCATGCATCTCTCCCTCTCCATGATATCCTCCCAACAACATAGGTTACATGGGAGATGGCAACTGATCCAAAATCTCCCAGTGAGCTTCAAGGCTGAATGGGGATTTGAAGCCTGGTCTCCCAGATCGTAGTTCAGCATTCTAGCCACTACACCACACCAACTTTGCTTGATCTCACAGTCACTGTTTGGCGCTGAGTATGCCTAGGAGATGCGGGTGGCGCTGTGGGTTAAACCACAGAGCCTAGGACTTGCCAATCAGAAGGTCGGCGGTTCGAATCCCTGCAATGGGGTGAGCTCCCATTGCTCGGTCCCTGCTCCTGCCCACCTAGCAGTTCGAAAGCATGTAGATAAATAGGTACCGTTCCAGCGGGAAGGTAAACGGCGTTTCCGTGCGCTGCTCTGGTTCGCCAGAAGCGGCTTAGTTATGCTGGCCACATGACCCGGAAGCTGTACGCCGGCTCCCTCGGACTGGACCTAATGGTCAGGGGTCCCTTTACCCTTTACCTTATGCCCAGGTGAACCAGCCCCATAGAACTGGGGTAGGGGGAACCTGTGGCTCTCTGGGTGCTGTTGAATCACATCTCCCATCATGCCTGATCATTGGCCATGCTGGTTGGGGCTGATGGGAGTTGGAGTCCAACAACCTCTGGGGGTTCTCAGGTTCCCCATCCCTGCTGTAGCAGGAGAAATGGAACCACTCTGCCATTCCCTGTGCAACAGGCAGGTAGGTAGGCAAAGTTACCCATCTTCATCAAGATAATATACTGCCTGCAAGATGGGCAGGTAAATTAGCAGGGTAAGCAGTTGTGTTCATTTGCAGGTAATGATGGACTTCAAAACGGAGAGAGAGAAATATACAACCTCAGCATATCAAAGTTATTGAGAAGAAAATGTGTCAGTGTTCTGGATGATTCAATAAAAGCTGCTCTTTAATTTTTGGTACCCAAGTCAATAAAGATAAGAGATGTGCCTGTTGACTGAGTAGGAGCTGTTTGTTTGCTCGTTGATGTGAAATGATTCCAAAAGACAAATGGAGGGGGGTATTATGCCGGATTTCCCTTAGAAGTACTGTAAAAGACGCAATGAGAAATGTAGCAATATGCTGCAGTCTATGAATTATATATCACCCAGCTACTCCGAGTGCTTTGCTTTACAGCTTCCCAAGCTGCCTGCCTGTATTGTGAACATGCAAAGTAATTAGAATGGCAAATAATGTTCTCTTTTATCATACTGTGATGGGTTCCTCCATCACTTTCTTTAGTCAACTTAATTCCCTTTCTCTCATGTCTTAAATCAACAGATGATAGAGCCTTGCACAAATGGACTCTTCCACAAATTCTCCACCCAGTTTGTGGGAAGGGTAAATTGGGGGGAGGTGTTCACTGAATTTCTCTAGAGCAAGGACATAAGGTATAAATGATTCCTATGTTCTACCTCTAGTTGCTGGAAAAGTGAGGAGAATGATGTTGTGCTTATGGCCTGCATGTGGGCTTCCTAGGGGAACTGAATTGACTACTGTAAGTATAGGATGGATCCATCAGCTTCTTCTTATTTTCTCTGAGAAGCTCTTGGAGCTGAGGCTCACCATTACTATTGCCAGTGGCACAGTATTATTTCTTTTGCCCTAATTTCTTCTTCAGTGGTGGCAGCCCAAGTGACATCTTTGTTAGAAAACCAGCCACCATTCTGCATCCTCCACAACACCCCAGACCTACTATTGTTCTGGGTCACTGTGGGTGAAAAATAGCAGTGCCCGCCCACCCCAATAATGGTGGAGAATAGTGGAACAAAATTCTGCAAAAGTTCTTTTCCTACTAGGGTGGGGAAAAGAAAATTTTGGAGGGGGAGCGTCTGAAAAATGCCATATCAGATGTAGTTTGTAACTTGGGTGGAATCTACACACATATAAAACGTTTTGAAAATACACTGAGTTTTCCATAAGGCTCACCATCAAGTGTCACATTGTATATTGCACTTAAAAGACACTTAAAACATTTTATTTGCAGCTGTATAGCTGAGTCCTTGGTGACTTAGTCACACACACAGCTTCAGCAGCTCTTGACAATGCAGCAGGTCAGAGTTCCAGTTCAGCTCCTAAGACCTAATTTTCAATGATATGATCAATCTCTAAGCAGAGCCTGAGTGGCATAGCAGCAGAGCCTCTGTGTAGTTGTGGGTGCCCTGCATGGACAGGACATTGGACTAGATGACCTTTGAGGTTCCTCCCAATTCTATGTTTCTAGGCTGCTCCACTGCAGACTACAGACAATTATGACTGAAAGTTGGACGATCCACAATATAAAGAAAAGCTCTGTACATAGCATGTCAGGAAAAATAGGCTGGATAAGAACTCTTCTCTCTGGCTTGCTAGTTTTCTGTCTGCAGGGATGGCGATGATTTTGTATAAAGAGTATCCAGTCGTGATAACCTCTCCCTGCAGTCTGAAGTATTATAGCCCAGAGCCAGGTTTACCATTTCAGTGAGAAGTAGATCTCACTTAGCCTGAACCTGGAGTCTGGCATATGAGATGTGACAGGATCAGAGCACTAGTTGGTATTGCTGCAGGCAACTGTTGTTTCCCCATGATCCTCCCCAACATGCAGAAGCTAATAAATTACAGATGCTGGCTTTGTCCTTTGCAATTTTAAAGATGAAAGGACACGTGAAAAACACGCAAGCACATTTAATCTCCTTGAGTTGTGGGCATTTCTCAGGTGCTTTGCAGATATGCTTGGTTGACATATGGATATGCTTTGTTCCCTCTATATTTGCATGCTGGCGATGAATCCCATCTATGTTTCTTGGGACATAGGAATGTGCCTTGAACAGAGCCAGGGTTTTGGGTGCATCTACTTTACTACTGTCTACAATGCCTGGCAGTAGCTCTCTGGGGTTGCAAGCAGGGAGATAGCATGGGATCCAAACTTGGACCTTGTGCATGCAAAGCAGTGCAGATGACCTTTTGCTATATGACAGATGTGATCTGTAAACTTTCTGCAGTTTGGTGCAAATTCTGCTGCACCGATGGGAGCTGATGGGAGGCAAACCCCCACTTGGAAGGGCTCAGATTCCCACCACCCCATAGGTGATGTCTTAATTGTTATACCTACTAAACAAGAAGGGGTGGAAGCTAAAGGGAGTTGCAGGATGAGTCCTGGGTATGAACCAGATAGCCAAGGAACTAGGTGAAGCTCAAGTGGTGAAAAAATAATCACATTTGTCATTATCAGCATCATCAGTGAATGTGAAATTGTGGATCATAAAGTGCTTTATAAACATAAAGGAATCGGGTTGGCTCTCCCCTCACCCCTCAGATTATGCTCTTCATCTCACAGATTCAATAATTCATGCCCCAGGCCATTAAGATGATTGATTCTATAAGCTGATAGTACTCTGTATTTCCGCTGGAAAAGAAAAATTTGATATACGGTTGTGGGACTGCACAGGTACTTGAAAAAAGCTGGCAGGGCATGGAAGCTCCCCCATTCTACTGACCAACCCTGTTCCCCCAACCCCCTTAATAGGGGAACGTGGGAACGTGGGGTTCGGCAGGGCACCAGGAGCGCCTCCCCTACTCACGGGGAACCCCATTTCGGGGTTCCGGAGTGAAGTGGGCTGAGCGGCGCGGTGCTGCGAACTGATTGCTACTTTCACTGAGTGAAGCCGCACAGCCATTGCCGGAGAGCGCTGACTTTTTCCTGTGGACAATTGGATTTAAAACAAATACCCGTGAGTAGAAACGGAAAATTGGATCAAGAAATACCCTAATTTGGCACCGAAGTGGGAAGGTTCAAACAGGAAGTCTGCCTTCCGCTTCTTGTACATAGACTGAAGCAAAAACCTTGTAAGCTAAAGTCTGGAAAGTCGTTAAAAAAGTCTAAATTTCCTTCATTTATAACCACTAAAACCCCCTTGGAAGCAGGAGAAAAGGGGGGGGGGATCTTTGTTTAAGCCTGCAGGAGAGGGAGTGAAGAAAGATAAGTTTCCACCGTCTCAAACCTGGGAACGGGGGGTCAGAGACAGAAATTGTTGGAATGGTTCACTGACTGTGAATGGAATACTTTGACAGAAAGCTAAAGAAGAGAAATAAACTGATTCCAATGTTGCCTTTTGCATTCTAAAGAAACAAAATATCTGAAAAATGAAAGTAATTTTCCTTTGTTGGACTTGCCTTAAAGAAATGGATACAAATAGAAATTGTCTCCTCTAGAGGGAGCTTGTTAAATTGTTGCTGCAGTCTACTTGAGGACTCTACAGCTGTGAGATTAAGATCGTGGGACCAGTCCTTTTGACCTCGAATAAAAATGTGCTGGGAGGAAGTTTTGGTGCTTGCTTTATGCAAGACAAGTGCTTTGTTGGAACAGATGCATGAGAAGGTGGATCTGATGAATGAGAAAACGGATTTGATGACTGTTGTGGTCAATAACTGTGGACAAACAGGGAATATTGATACAGAAACCATTCAGGGACCAACTCAGGAACCTGTACTGATTGGGCAAGTGCAGAAGATAATGGAGGAGGTTGTGGTTGCACCTCAAATAATACAAATAGAGAGATCCGAGGCCCTGCAGGAGCATAAGCCGCTGTTTTTGAAGATTGAAGTTGGAGTGGGCCAGGGGGAGTCTGGAGCTGAGGAGGTTCTTAACTTCGGAGGGACTTTGAAATATGCTTTTAAATATTTTTTGGATTACATTGATGACTGTGGGGAGTGGGACTGTGGGGAATGGGCTGGTTTGATGAAGGGAGATGGAGATAATCTTGGGCTGGAACCTCCCAGAGACCTACTCCTCAATGAGAAAGGAAAGAAATTAAGAAAGAGACCAACAAAAGACAAGGAAAAGTGCAGGTATAAACAACAAGAAGAAGATCTGCAGAAGGGACATGGAAGAGACTTAAGAGCCTCGGACATAAGATTACCGGGTTGATGGACTAGATGGAATGGACAGTAAGGACTGACATGACCTGAGACCAGGAAGAGACGCTGGATGAAGATTGGAAGAAAATTTATAAAGAAAAATTTTTATTTAGGGAATTAGCCTAAAATTAATGAATATTAGGGAAAATGTTGGAATGAAACTATATGGCTTTAGTAGAAATGATATAAGGAGTTATGTATAATTGAGTATTAAGTTTCAAGCTCTAAGGTATTTTACGGCAAGATAAGGTTAAATAAATTAAGGCAATTTGAATAACAGAATATGGGGAAATATGGAAAGGATTTGTTGAGTTAATTAATAGGTTAAATTGTTAAGATAAATTATTCAATAAAAATTGAGAAAGATGGAAAGAATTTGCTGAAATAACTAATTACGTAAACTAGAATACAAAAAGGGAGGTGTGAGGAGGTCAATGAAACAAGCAAATGGAAGTTAAAGATATGTAACATGGGATTTGTGTCCTTTTTTAAAAAATCTTTTTGCTGTATTGTTGTATTGGTTTTTATGCTTTGGTTTTTTTCTTCTTTTTTATGTATTGTAGTGTTGTTTCCTATTTTTTCTTTTTTTCTGTAATTCTGAAACTTTTAATAAATATTATTTTTTTTAAAAAAAAAAAGAAGAAGAAAATTTTGCTTTTGGCCCTCCCCCCCAACGGAAATGGGTGGACATGTGATGAGGAAGAGAGGAAGGGAAATGAAATAAAACATTTGATCTTCGACACCCTCTGAAGTTTCTGACTGGCTGCCATTTTTTTTAATACCCCTATCAGCTCAGGATAGACTACTTAATATTTAAAACTATGCTACTTTCTCCAAACCTCTAAATAGCTTTATTTGCTTCCTTGCTCTGCCTGTGTTCTAGCTGCTACAGATGTTGCTGTCACATTTAATAAAGAGTTTGTAAGGCTTAAATATTATACTGCTGTAGTGCGCGAGGTCCCCCCCCTCCCGCTTCCCCTGGCAGTATGTCTTTGGCATAGGAGAAAAGAAGGCTTTGCTTATTAGGATGAGGCGTCTCTACTGCTAGGGCCACTGACACTGGTGTTTCATCTCTAGATGACAAAGAAGCCACAATAATTCATCTCCTTACATCTCAAGGTCATCAGGAGGGGAACCTTCACATGCTCCAGTCTCTGCATAGTACAGTAATGAAGCGTTGGCAGCTTGTCATCCTGTTCAAATACCCCAATGCGGTTGGTGAGAATCCTGAGATACCCAAGCATTCCTAGACCAGTCTTTTCCCAACATGGTCCAATGCCCAGACATTTTAAGACAATGGGGCCTATAAGCGCCAATCAATCTGGTGATTACATGCATGATGTTGTGGGTATCGAATAATAATTGATAGGAAAAGGATTCAAGTCCAACTTGATTTTTACCAACCAATATTTGCCTTTAGATATTGTTCTTACATAGATATCTTGTCATGTTGTAAGCTGCCTTGAGCATTGCTTTAACTATGGAAAGGCGGCATACAAATATGATGATGATGATGATGATGATGATGAAATGGGGGAGAAATTCCATTCAGTTTTCGTTTAAATGCAAACCTATTTAGCCTGCTGTCATAGGTGCAGCAAGGGCCAGAAAGACACAGAAATAAACACAGGAGATTGGTATTTTGAGTTGAAATAGGCCACAGATTTTATTGGTTACACATGCAAGTAGGGTTTGGCCAATGCAGTGGGTATGAATCTGGTATGAAGCAGCCTGCCATAAGGAAGGGTGAGCATGAGCTGGGCTAAGACTGAGCAGCAGTGAGTGGGAACACCCACTTTATAAAAACAATGCACAAGCTGAAACATATCCATCCATCAAAATTCACACTTCTCTGAATTTTGAATTTCAATTCTCCAGCTAAGTAATGTGTACAAATATTAGGGTAAAGTGTTCAGGAAAAAGGAATATATTGACAGAAGTAATAAACATTGCATGAGAGGGGATTGCTTTGCAAAAGAAGTGTCTATCTGGCAATATTGAATACAAAAAAAATATGCATATTAGGAGAAATCTGCACTAAAATGGCCCACAAACTGATGTGGAAAAGTAGAGAACAGAACTGAAGACTGGGAAAGTGAGAAATGGAGGGAAAATGAAATTGACAGGTTTGCCCATCCCTGTTGAGACTTGCGAGCATTGCTTCTTTTCTCTATGCTTGATTATTGTACAGTAATGACTGACAGCACAATGTGTTATGAACAAAACATAGGAGAAACACAGGCTTTTGGAATACGATTTATTTGTGAGTTTTCATTGGCTGCAATTGCCTCTGTGCTTTATGGTTTTTCTAGGGATGTATTTTAAAATTGTTGTTTAACTTAGAACCACATTGGAATCCATCTTTTATGAAGGGTGGTATATAAATATTTTAAATGAATAAATGCAGCCAGCCCCATTGAAGCCTTGCATTTGAGCCCGTGTGAGATCTTTTTATCTCTGGTACCTTAAGCATCCAAATGAAAAGTGATGAAATATTATAAGGGAAAGCCTGGCTAAAGCATGTTTTGAGGGGATGGATCAATAAGACACCTTACTAGAAATAAAAAAGGTTGATTTAAACAAAGAAAGAGGTCACATTATGTATCACATTTATTTTCTGCTAACTGCAATGGGTTGTCCTTTTGCCCAAATCATATTCCGAGTTGCAGAGGGAAGAAAATGTAGCTACTTCCATTTTGACAAAATGACTGCATTTCAAGAATATTATCAATCTCACTTTCAGACACTTTGCAGAACATGACCATGTTTTAAATTGGAGCGTTCCAGGCTTTTTTTCTTGGAGGTCATGGCAATTACTGTTTCTTCATGTTCACCCTTTGATGGCAAGCTTGGCTAAGACCTGCCTGATAGATTGGTATTATGAGAGTAAAGGAAATGAATTCAGGATGTTATATAGAGTTCACAGATGCCGAGAATTAAAGCTTCTATCAAGGAACTGTTGGGGAAGTGTTTGCGTCAGTTTTCACCCTGAACATGAAGTCTTAGTCAGATCACATGGGAATGGGGTCTGTAAGGGGGCCTCTTCCCCTATGCCTCCCACAGTCCCCCACTCAGGTTTTAAGGTAAAGTGGTAATGTACTGGTCCACGTTCCATCCACTTATGCCTCTTTGAATGTTGTTGAACTACAACTTCCATAATCCCTGACCATTGACCATGCTGGGTGGTGCTGATGGGAGCTGTGAGTCCAACAAAATCTGGAGGGCCACAGATTCCACACCCTTGACAGATTCATCTATGAGATTATTCCTTAATAGCATGGAGCAGGGTCTTTTTAGTGTTGACACCACAATAATAGAATTCCTTCCCAAGAATTTCTAGCAGAACTCATGCCTTTATATTTTTAGGAAGTAGGCAAAGACAAAGTTGTTTAAGTAGACAGGGGCAGGTAAACTGTTCTTGGACTCTTGATTCCCATCAGCCCCAGTCATCATGGCCTGTGGTCATGCATGATGGAGGATGTAGTCCATGCTTTTAAAACTCATTAGAATCTTAATGCAATTAATGGATTGAAGTGGTAACTGGTAGATTTTGACCACTGGTTCTCGTGTTCAGTCTTTCGTCCTAATGTGGCTCTAATCCTTTTCTGAGCTTTTTGCCAAAGTGGAGAAGTTGCATGATCATCATTATCATTTAATTTATGTACCGTTTATATGCCAAAATGACATCTAAGCAGTTTACAGTTATAAAATCAATTATAAAAACCATACATAATTAAATTGCACAATAAATCTATTCCACTCAAACATCCATAATTAAAATTCACCATAGAACAATATGGTTAGCATAATAAACATAATATCACAATTCATTTCAACCTCATCTTCCATTTTATAGCATGCAATATATGCTCAGTGAGGTCCTCCTTAGCCCCCAAGGCAGCCATTAATGTCCCACAGATCAGGAAAAGGGCAATAAACGCTTCAGCCACTTGGTATTCAGCCCAGAAAATGCTGGGCTACAGCTCTCATTGTCTCTGACTATTGGCCATACTGGCTGGGGCTGGTGGGACTTTATACTCCAAAACATCTGGAGTGCAGCTGTTTGGGCACGTTGGAGAAGGCTGAAATTTGTGGGCTACCAATGTGTGTTGGTGTTGCAGCATTTTTTTCCTGCCATGGTTTCTTCCAAAGAATCCTGAGATTTCTTTGGAATGCTGAGGATTCTCTGTTCCAGTTTCCTAGCCCTGTTGATAGGCCATAAGGTTCCTTTGAAAGAGGTAACAGTGGTGTAGCGTAGTGTTCCCCAACCTTGGGTCTCCAGCTGTTTTCGGACTGCAATTCCCATCATCCCTGACCACTGGTCTTGTTAGCAAGGGATGATGGGAGTTGTAGTCCAAAAACAGCTGGAGACCCAAGGTTGGGGAACACTGGTGTAGCGCCTTGGGCTGAGACAAGAGGAAATCCTGCTTCAACACCCCCATTCATCCATGAAGCTCACTGGGTAACCCTGGGCTAGTCAATGGCTCAGTTCAGGCATACGCATGAACCCACAAGCATGTGAGTTCAGTACTTACAGTGGAAACTGAAACTCTTTCAGTCCTCCCCTAGCCATCCTCGTGTTGTGCTGACTGTAGCTAAGCCATGGTTTGGCTTAGTGGTATGCCTTAACCTCGGCTGACAATTTGTCTTCCCCAGAAAAACCATGGGTGGCGAGCCAAGAACAAACATTGGCTGAAAGTGGGGCAAATCGTGTGTATGGGTTCTGGTGAAATGCTAAGACAAACCATGGCTTAGCTTTTGGATATTTCAGCAGCAGGATGACCAGCCACAAAGCAGTCACAATTTTATACTGCTGAGTACCCTTAGTGTTTTGTGTGAATTGCATCCATCTCTCTCAACCTAACCTACCTCATAGGGTTGTTGTGGGGAGAGAACATGGTATGTATTGGGGCGGGGGGAGAACCAGTGCACATTACCCTGAGGTAAGTGTAATTAAGAAATACATTAAACCTATAGTGTTTACAGGTTTAATATCACCTCGTTGAAGTAATATATGAAATAAGCTGCTTCTAATTTAGCTTTAACTTCCATTTTGCATGATTCTGCTGTCACTGTAGAATAAGAAAAGAAGAGGGGAAAAAAAAATCAGAGAACAAATACTTCTTGTAGTCTCCACGGACCTTTCTTGCTAATTATTAACAACATCAAATGCTGTTTTGTCAAAAAACCTGCTCAGTGCATAGGGCTTTGGAGAAGGGTTGTACTTAGCTGATGAATTATAGAAGGTAAATAGCCAACCTAAAAATATTTTGCTACATGTGGGGATTGGTGTTTCTCTTTCATTACAATAACAGAGCCGTTGTTGCAGTTTTCAGGAGGCTCTGAGGTCACACAGGGGTTTTTTGCTGTCAGTGGCTCCAAAATAATCTAACAGAGAAGGGAGAACAATGGGTAACAGGGACATTTGTCACAACCACATCACTAGAATGGCCAGTGAAGTTGAGTCCCACGCCTTGAAACAGAAAGGGCCCCTCCAGACTGGTGGGTTTTTTGAGGGAGAGGGGAGTGTATTCTGCACTATGTCACAATAATAAGGCATTAGTGGTGAATTTACACTGTGTCTTCCACAAACCATTCCACTTTATTAGCTGTTCTGCAATGCTTATCCAAGAGCGGTACTCTTGCGCTATACCACAGCAAAAGTGGGACAATCCTCCCCACCCCCAGAACATTTGAGGGATGAAAAGCTAAAGGACTGGAAACAAAGCAGCAGGACCACCCTAAAACTCTAGTAGGCTCAAACAGTGTTGAAACTGGGATTGTTTATAACCGCCCCAGCCAGTACCATCATGAGCACAAACCACAATGAATCTACTACTACAAATTTTTAGAAAGTTGTTAGTTTTTCTGTTTACTATGCATTGGGCACCTCTTAAGATACTGCTTTTTAAAATATTGAAATTTTGAAATTTCAATGAGATCGTCTAGGTTTGAAGACATTTGGACACCATTTTGAATCAAGATGGCAGACTGAACCTTCCGAAACTGCACTGATTTAAACTTTAAAGTTTTGCATGATAGTTGCTGAGACCAAGGAGCAGATTTCATCTGTGTTCGGATGCAAATGGATGCCCCACAGTTGGCTCCAGACAATCCGTCAGGGCAATGTCCTTTGCTTGCTGCTCAAAGCTGCCTTGCATCCAGTCTCCACAGGGAGCTGGACAGGGTTCTGATCTCCTGTAATGTCCCTGCTTTCTGGCAACTACAATAATTATGAAGGATACATCTGAGTGGCGCATGAGTCATAGCACTGGAGATCAGTCTGGAACTGCTGATATACATGTAGGACTGTCCCCTGTGGTGAACCACTGAACTTCAGGTGTCAGCATCCTTACTGAAGAACCTTCTAGAATCACTCTGGGAGGTTCTTCAGACTGAACATTGGATCTTTCTAGGCATGAAGGAGTAGATAAGAACTTCCTTTTGCAGGTGAGCCTTGCTCTTAAGTTGCGAAGCCTTCCTAACCTAGGGTGTTTTTCTGAATTCTGACTGGCCTCTGGTCCTGACTTGCTCTTTGGTAAGAACAACAGGTTGACCTCTATTCAGTGTCTCTCTGTTTACAATCCTAAACATGGGTTGTATTAGCTAAGTTCTATTCAGAGTAGAGCAGACGTAAGTTAGTAAGTTAATGGATGTAAGTTAGTCACATCCAATAATAGTGCAATTGTGTTGGATTTATACTGGACCACCCACACATCATTCCGCTTTATTACTTAGTATACTCTGAGTAGGAGTGGCATTGGATTCAGTGTTTACAGTCCTAACCATGTCAGTGCAATCCTAGCCATGTCTACTCAGAATAAGGTCCTATTGAATTCCGTGGGGCTTATGGCTGGGTAAGTAGGGTTAGGAGTGCACCCTAATTAGTTACAGTGTAGGACATTGCTTTTCCATGGTATTCCTTACTCTCTGGAAAAGCCTGCCAAAAGGGATCTGCTAAGCAGCCTCTGTGTATAACTCAGTTTTTGCAGATTGATAAAGCAACTAATTCTGTATATATGGGAAAGCAGCAAATACATGTTGAAAATAAACTTTAGAGTGCAAGTGAAAGCATTTGGAGGGGGGAGGGAGTACATTATACCAAGTGTGTATACCAAGATGGCTGATTCAGTTGACATCTCAGTAAGTGTTTCCACGTACCACTGGCTTCCACTTCTGACCCAGTGGACCAAATCATATTTAAAGTAGAACCAAGCAAATTGCCATCTTACTAATCCTGTGGTTGCCACTGATATTTTGGTGGCTGATCTTCAGGCAAAACATCTGAGAAATTTGATTAAAGCAGGGGCATTTTCAGCTTGAGGGCCACATCCCTTTCCGTGCAACTCGGGGGGGGGGCACATGCCAGGGGCAGACATGGTTAGAGGCAAAAATTGATGGGGAAATGAGTTCAAATCGTACTTTTGTGCAGTAGATTAGCTTTTGCACACATTCTCTATCCTCCATCCAGGAATGCAAAAGGCATTATGGGAGTTTAAGGACACATTCCAGCCAGGCAAAAAAGTCTCAAGGAGGATGCAAAGTGGGGCCAGTCAGATGTGTGGCCTAGGAAGAAAGGGAGTGACTGGGTAGCCTAGGTCAAGTCTTTAGAGCGAGGTAGGAAGACCAGGAGAACCACATTTGACCTGAGTTTCCTCACCCCAGTTTAAAGGAAACTAGAAGTCTGGTAAAAATGTTAAGTTGTCTGTGCAACCTGAAAAAGAACATGGGATATGTAGGGTTACCAGCACATTTTGGTGCTTAGAAGCACCTTGGGTAGTTGCTCTCATTTGGGGTCATTCAGGAGTGATTGCCACTGGTCCATAAATGGTCCAGTTTACTTGCATAAGACTGTGCCGGTCCTCCCAAAATTGAGACAGCCTAGCCTGAATTTCCACTTCCTGATTACAGATTTCAGTCGTCAGGAGTTACTAACTCTCCCTCTTCAAGGTCCATGGCATAGTCTACCCAAGTGTGAAGTCTTAAAACAGATCTGCTTTAGAGCTAACCAAGCATTATAAAAAGTTCCTGAAAAATTGAAGAGATGAGGGGGGTGGGGAACAGCTCGCGTGTTGCTGGCTGGATTTTTTGTTTTTGTTTTTGTTTGCTAGTTTGTTTGGGTGTTGTTGTTAGAGAAAGATTGTTAAAATACAACACAAAATCCCTCATATCCTTTCGTTCTGCAGGAAAGAAAAAGCTGTGCCTGCAATAAATGAAACATGGCAATAAGTCAAGTCAAAGTTCTGCAAAGCAATTGGTTTCTGGGGTCTCTGTGGGTGCTTGCACCTTGCCTGATGCTTGTGAGCTGACTTTGTCAAAAAGCATTGTTGCTAAGGTGAGATGTGAGCTGTGTTATTGACATGTGTGGCAGGGGGCTCATTTGTGCATGCAAGTAATGTATGCTAGATAGGATGGCCAGCCTAAGATGCCTACATAAAGTGGCCTTTCTAAGAATCACATGAAAGATGCTGGGAAGAGCATCCTGACACACATCCTGTCAGCAGCATCCTCACCTGCACGTATTGGAGGTCTGCAGTGAGGAAGCTTTTTATACTCATTTAGGCTCCTCATGCAATTTAGAAAACTAAGAGAGAAGGATTCCATGCTGTGAGGGGAATCTACACGAGTCACAAAAGGTGACTCACTTATTCCTTTAATTTCGTTAACTGATTTATAAACTGCTTCACAGCCTGAAGCCATAGAAGTGGTGTGCATCAAGAATTGAATGAGTTGAAGTCATCCCTCCCAACTCATGGAGAGTCCTTGTCTATTTCCCCACTTCAGGGACACTTCAGGGACACTTTGCATTGGAGCTCAGCATTCTAAAGGAGCTGTTGCTTCAACAATAAGACAGCTCAGGCTTATGTATGGAAGCCTCACCCTTTCCTGGCATTCAGGTGCTCCCATAAAGTTTCCCCTACTTCCAAAAAGCCTCAAGTGCATCAGCTGGGGGTCTGCTTGGCTCACCAACTCCTCTGCTGCTTGGTGGCTCTGGGGGTGTCTAGGTACAGAGTGGCTCCTTAGGCTCACTGGTGGTGGGGAACTTTCCTGGTGGGCCCTGCTTCTCCTCTGAAAAGGCCCAGGTTTGAGGACTGAGCATGGCTGACTCCAACACTTTTGGAGATGGCAATGGGGGTGGAACTAGCATCCTCTACTCTGCATCCTCTATTAGGATGCCTAAACTGGGCTATCCTTAAAAGTATTCCTTGGTAACAGAATGGCACAGAGCCCAGTGGATTCCAATTAGCTAAGTACTGCAGACCCCCCTCTTTTCCAAAAGCCAAACCATGTACTCCCCTACTTTTGAAAAAATTGCTATTTCTATGGTACTTTTTGTTATTTGAATTGTGCTGCGGACCCCCTGGGTGGGTTATGCGGAACCCCTGGGGTCCACAGACTACCAATTAGGAACTAGAGAACTCATGATGCCTTGTTCCCAGATGTAGATTGGGAATGTGGCACTAGTACCATAAATATTATTTTTCTTATTTTTCTTACGGATGTATATTGCTGGATGGAAGGGGGTTTAGAGGAATCACATAGAAGAGGAAAATAGGAAATGACAACAGTCCCTGATCTTTCAAATATAAACTGAAGAAGTAATCATAATTCAAGGGATATCCTATAAAAAGCTAGAAATAACCAAGACCGATCTGTACTCAAAACAGGCTTGTCTGGTTATATTTTGGTATTGTTTTGACGGTGCTCTGCAATTCCTTGTGTGGGTATTTTAAACCTGTGTTGAAGGGAGCAGTTTATGGGCAGGAAAGAAGACAACACTTTGGAATAAGAAGAAAAGCAGCAAAGACCCAAACAGTAAAATGGTAGGGTGAGACTGTTCACGTCTTAAGCTTTTATCTGTGTGCCTGGTTTCAGATGAAAAAACTTCAGACCTCTCATCTCAGTGAAAGTCAGATGTTGGATCTGCCAATTTGGGTGAGGTTGGGGAATGCACATGTCTCCAGGGATAGAAATCAGGTGAAGTTGGGTATTGGTATAGTAACTGACCTTTGGGTGTCTTTGACTACAAATCTGGTCATGCTGGCTGGGGCTGATGAGAGTGCTATTTCTGATGGGAGTTGTAGTCCAAAACATCCAAAGGCTGGCTGGGGGTAGATTTCTGTGGCTGCCTGTGTGAACTGGCAGGAGGAAGAGCTGAACAACCTGCTGAAGTGTCATGAACTCATTGTGCCATCTGTGTTGTTTTATCCAATATCAGGTTTGTACATGTGGGCATAGGAATCATTGCTAGAAAATTTTAAAAGATGGTAAGATTGGGGTGTGAATGCTGGGTAAAGGTAAATGTAAAGGGACCCCTGACCATTAAGTCCAGTCATGGCTGACTCTGGGGTTGCGGCACTCATCTCGCTTTATTGGTCGAGGGAGCCGGCGTACAGCTTCCAGGTCATGTGGCCAGCATGACTAAGCCACTTCTGGCGAACCGGAGCAGCGCACGGAAACGCCGTTTACCTTCCCACCGGAGTGGTACCTATTTATCTACTTGCACTTTGAAATAGTTGAAAGCAAAACGAAAGCAAAACGAAAATGATGCTAAATTTAAGAGACTATAGAAGGGTGGGATTCATCTTGTGTGTGTTTTTTCCCTTCTAAGTGAGATATCATGATCCATATTTCACTATACTCTATGTATTGTCTCCATACTAATGAAGGGAGGGAATCGGGCATTTCCAGTCAAGCACTATTGAAATAATATGTATCTATTTATAAAACTATCCGTACATCACCCAGAGTATAAAGGTAAAGGGACCCCTGACCATTAGGGCCATCATGGCCAACTCTGGGGTTGCAGTGCTCATCTCGCTTTACTGGCCAAGGGAGCCGGCGTACAGCTTCCAGGTCATGTGGCCAGCATGAGTAAGCCGCTTCTGGCGAACCAGAGCAGCGCACAGAAACGTCGTTTACCTTCCCGCCGGAGTGGTACCTATTTATCTACTTGCACTTTGACGTGCTTTCAAAGTGCTAGGTTGGCAGGAGCAGGGACCGAGCAACGGGAGCTCACCCTGTTGCGGGGATTCGAACCGCCGACCTTCCGATCGGCAAGTCCTAGGCTCTGTGGTTTAACCCACAGCGCCACCCATGTCCCTTTAAATGCTGGGGAGGGGAGGGTAAATGGAGCCAGAAGAATTTTGGAGGATTGCCTTAATGATTCTTGGAAGGTAAACGACTACGTTCTTTCTTAGGGAAACTACAGGTAAGTGGCCCATAGTGACTAGGGAATAGTTGGAGACTACTCTGATAAGTGAATGCCATCCTCCCTCTTTCCCTCCCTCTCCCTCTCACTGACATAAAAACATAAGAAGAGCCTTCTGGATCAGCCCAATACCTCATCTAATCCAGTATCCTGTTCTCATGGTGGTCACCAGATACCTGTAAGCAGGACCTGAGTACAGGAGCTGTCTCTCCTCCTGTGGTTTCCAGTGATTGGTATTCAGAAGCATCACTGCCTCCAGCCATGAGGCAGAGCACAGCCATCATGGCTGGTAACATGCACACACAAACTTCAGCTAAGGATAGTGTAATCTACAAGTCTGTGAAGAAAGCAAAACACGGACCACAGAAAGAGACAAAGAGTGTTGAGTTTTGACTCTGTAACTGGCAATCTTTGGGAGCTAGCTGTCTCTGTCCTCTGGAGATCTGATATGGCAGCTGTGGGCTTTGGACTGTCCACTGGAGGGTGTAAGACAGTCTTCTTTTACCTGTTGGTCACCAAATTCTCATTGGGCTACAATCCCCATAATCCTTGTCAAAGTACCTTGGAAGGCACCAGACTTGAAAAATCAGGTTTAAGGTGTTCATCCACCTATGCTCAACCTGTGTATCTGTAATTTCTTTATTTATTATGTTTAGATGGCTGACTGCATAACAAGGTCACAAAGCAAAACACAACATTCAAATGCAGTATAAAGCAGCAGAAAGTATAGCTAGTCTCACATATAGCTAGAAACTAGTTTCATAACACTAGAACTTGTATGGACATCCAGTGAAGCTGATTTCTGGAAGATTCAAGATAGATAAAAGAAAGTATTTCTTCACATAGTGCAAGGAAAAACTGTGAAAATTGCTGCCACTGGAGGCAGTGATGGCCATCAACTTAGAAGAGGACTGGGTACCTTGAAAGGCCCCCATGACCAGTGATCATGTGGGCACCATTGTGGTGGCCCACAGCTTAGATCAAAGTATGCATAATGGAGGTGGTACAGCCTAGCTCAAATTTAACATGGAAAAAGTTTGTGCAATGAACTCTTGCATGGAAGCACAATCATGCCAAACCAGCACATATGTGTCACATGGTTATTATTATTGTCAATGATTATGTATCTTTTATGTTGTAAACTACCCTATGATCTTTGCATGAAGGGTGGTATATAATAATTTGTTGCCTTGTTGGCATCGGTCTGTCTTGTGCACCTCCAGGGGTAAAGTCAGACTGTTGCATTAGCAGCACTGAAGTGACCTCCCTGGGCCAACTAAGTCATGTTCATTAATGTCAATGGGGCTACTCTGAGGAGGAGGGACGCGGGTGGCACTGTGGGTTAAACAACAGAGCCTAGGACTAGCCGATCAGAAGGTCGGCAGTTCAAATCCCCACAACAGGGTGAGCTCCTGTTGCTTGGTCCCTGCTCCTGCCCACCTAGCAGTTCGAAAGCATGTCAAAGTGCAAGTAGATAAATAGGTACTGCTCTGGCGGGAAGGTAAATGGCGTTTTCGTGCACTGCTCTGGTTCGCCATTAGTCATGCTGGCCACATGACCTGGAAGCTGTACGCTGGCTCCCTCGGCCAGTAAAGCGAGATGAGCGCCACAACCCCAGAGTCGTCCGCGATTGGACCTAACAGTCAGGGGTCCCTTTACCTTTACCTTTAGTCCTATCCCTAGTATCTATTTTTTGAAATGTCATTAACCCTCCATGGACCTCCTTCCAAAGGGAGCCTTCCAGTGGTAGGTGATTCACCACTGGAACTTCTCACTGCTCAGAGAAGTGCATTGGTATTTACTTTTCCTGTGGATGTCTGCATATTTATTTATTTTTAAACTGCTTTGGTTTGCAAATTCAGGCACTGAACACAAACGAAGCAGTGTTTCCCATTTCCATAACAAAATCATGCTCCCCCACACATCGTGCTGCCTCCCCAGAATCCCTGTCTTATTAACAATGTGGCTTCTCAGAGTAGGCTGTGCCGAAGGTGACATCTGCACAGTTCAACAATGTAAGGGATTTTGAGCAGAGAAAGAAAAGGTACTGGTGAGAGATAACACCAAGGTTACAAAAGGATGCATTAATGGTCTGACTATAAAGGAACTTCATCCTCATGCAGAGTAAAGCAAAAAAGGGGGGTGGGGTGGAGAAAAGGTAGCTGCAGTTTATGCACCTTGAACCTAAGGTGAGCAGTTTCCGAAATGACAATGGAATCCTCTGACAACCATCAGTGTTTTGTATCACTGGACAAATGGCTTAGGCGTGGTATTTTTAATGGGGCATGGGGGGTTGTGAAAGAGTGGCTTTTCTTCTTTTGCTAGAAAAGAATCCAGGATCAGTACTAATGAACCTGACCTGGATTTCTGAGTTATTATTAGATGATCCCTGATCTTGAAGAAACCGAGTACCTTGATGAAGCTGTGCGGTCTGGAGGTGGAATAGGGCCCTGGATTTAAGTCCCCATGGGGCAGACTGGAGCAAAACCTGTTGGCTCAATCCTACCTGCCCCAGGGGCAGGGGCAGCACTCCAACTGGCCTGCCTCTGGCCAATTGCACAGACTGACCAGGGTCCACTTCCTGAGCCCAGGTTAAGCCAAAGAGGATTCACCCAAGCCTGGAAAATACCCTCGCCTCAAGCAATTTTTTTCATTGTTTACTTGCTTATTAAATGTACATTGTCACCCATCTATAAATGCTCCTCAAACTGCTCACAAACAAGGCAATATTTAAAGAATCATACATAATGATGTACATAATCATACAATTATAGAAGTGTAGAGAAGTAAGGGACCCAAGGGTCATCTAATCCAACCCCTTGCAATGCAGGAATCTCAGCATAGACAACTTGCCTTGCATCAGTGAAAACCTAAATTGTTTACTGCTTGGGTTTAAAACACGATTAGAAAGCTTTGGTGGGGGGGGGGACATAGAGAAGGCAAGACTCTCTGGGGAGGCTATTACATAACAAGGGTGCCTTTACTGAAAAGGCCCTGTCTTTGGGTAGTCAGCTACCTTACTTCATTCACTTGGATAGAGTCCTAGAATCCAGGCCTCTGGAAAATATCTTAATGCTTGGGGAGGCAAACTCCCAAATCTTCTTTTGCCAGTGGTGTGAATCTGCTGACTTCACAAGGATTATTCCTGACATGGCAGGAGAAATGGAAGAAGGCAAATGTTTGCTTGTATCAATTGGAAAAATGGAAATGATTATGCAACAATACCTATCATTTTTGTCTGAAGAATTTATCTTAAATGGTATGCATGTTCCTTCTATAATTAACATACACACACAGCTTTTACTGAAGATGTAATTACTTTTCAGACTTACAAGTTTTATTTTCTTTCTTTTTTAAAAAAGTCATCTGCTGACTTTCTTTTAACACTAGACACATAATCATCTGTTCAAAACAATTATGCCAGATTCCAGTTGATCTGACAAACATCTTCTAGCCTTTCAGCATATAATTAGCATGTACAACTTATCTGCCTTGCTTTTGTATGGGGGAAATAGACCTATTGTCTGCTGTGGCACTTTTTGCTTTTGTTAGGCCTTCATTACAAACAGCAGGAAAAGTTAAGATGGATTAATCTAATCTGGGCTGCAATACACTTGAGGGGGGAAAGTAGGCAGGGGAAGCCTGATGCAAAAGGACCCAGAAGGATAAGGGCCTACTTAAACATTCCTGTCCTTTAGCAATATGAAAGGTAAAGCTAAAGGACCCCTGGACAGTTTAGTCCAGTTAAAGGCAACTATGGGGTTGCAGCGCTAATCTCGCTTTCAGGCCGAGGGAGCCGGCATTTGTCCACAGACAGCTTTCCAGGTCATCTGGCCAGCATGACTAAACCGCTTCTGGCACAATGGAACACCATGATGCAAGCCAGAGCACACAGAAATGCCGTTTACCTTCCCGCCAGAGCAGTACCTGTTTATCTACTTGCACTGGCGTGCTTTTGAACTGCTAGGTTGGCAGGAGCTGGGATAGAGCAACAGGAGCTCAATCCATCTCAGAGATTTGAACTGCCAACCTTCTGATCGGCAAGCCCAAGAGGCTCAGTTGTTTAGACACCAGCACTACCTGTGTCCCTTCCTATACCAAGGATGGGGAGCTTGAGGTCTACATTCCCTTGTGGGCACCCTCCAGGGGTTGCATGTATGGAGGGAAGGCAGAGGCAAAAGTGAGTGAAGCAACAAATGTAAACCTTACATTTGTTCACCAGCTAGGCCATACCTTTCTCTGATGAAAACAGGGATGCCCTATTCTATTATTATTATTATTATTATTATTATTATTATTATTATTAATTATATATACCCCACCCATCAGACTGGGTTTCCCCAGCTAATCTGGGCAGCTTCTAACATATATAAAAACATAATAAAACATTAAAAATTAAAGAAAAGCACTTCCCTATACAGTACTGCCTTCAAATGTCTTCTCAAGGTTGTATAGTTACTTATCTCCTTAGCTCAGGGGTTGCATAACTCCATACCCTCCAACAGTTCTCCAGTGAAAATAGGGACATCCTAAGGAAAAGCGGGACATTCCAGGATCAAATCAGAAACTGGGATGGCTTCTGTAAATCCAGGACTGTTCCTGGAAAATAGGGACACTTGGAGGGTCTAGTTTCTTACTGGAATGAGAAAAAAATGAGCTGGTTAAAGCATCAATGACCCACTGGGCAATGGATATAAGATACAATATAGAATTAAACCTCTGGGAGAAACTTTGGAAGAATGATTTGAAATTCACCGCATGCTACACACTGAAAGAGAACTATAGGAAAATGATTCATAGATGGTATTTAACTCTGAGTAGATTGGCTAAGATGTACAATGTGGAATCGGACTTGCGTTGGAAATATAAAGAAGCAGAGGGAAATTTTTTCATATGTGGTGGGCATGCAAAAAAGTTAAATAATATTGGGATATGATATATAATGAAATGAAAAAATGTTTAAAATAACTTTCCCCAAAAACCCAGAGGCATTTCTACCAAGAATTGTTCAGACAGAGGTTCCCAGGAGTCAGAAACAATTATTTATGTATGCAACAGCAGCAGCAGCTTGGATTTTGTTAGCTCAAAAGTAGAAAGTGAGAGAGGTCCCTAGTAACAAGGATTGGCAACTTAAAATAATAGAAAAGGCAGAGTTAGCAGGTCTAACAAGTAGAATAAGAGAACAAGAAGAAGAGGTATTTAAAGAGGAGTGGAATTTTTGTTGTTGAGTATATTGAAAATAATTGTGCACAGTTAAAAACGCTGGCATTATTAAAGTAATTCAACAATATAACATATTTTGAAGCGATGTGAGAAAGGTAAATTGAATTAGACGAATATATTAAAATATGCAGGAATGCTGGATAAGTTGAACGAACCTTGGAAGGGAGGGAGGGAAGTCTATGAATATTTGGTATAATAAAATATGTTTAATTTGAAATGGAGGGTCTGGTTTCTATGCACAGGGTTCTCTATTCTCCAAGAGGGATATCACAACTCAAGGTCACATTCCAAACAGGCCCAAACCTTTGGATTGCAAAACAGGGTCAGTGAGGGGAGTGGCCTGCGGTGGGTCCCAAGGGCCGCATAGAGAGACCTGGAGGGCTGCATTTGGCCCCAAGCCCAAGATTCTCCCACTCCCATCCTATACATGCTGTCCAGAAACCTCATTCATGTGACAGAATTTGGTGCTTGTTTTTTAAAAAGAAGAAATCAAATTAAAATTAATGTTTGACATCTTTTGTAATAACCTTTGTGAGCAGAAGCATCACCAAAAGGGTTTGCTTATCCAGCTACTCGGTTCACGCCATCTGGCACCTATTTTTAACAGAGTTAGGACAGACACAAGGATGTACAGGCATCCCCCAACTTAGGCGCGTTCTACACACGCATGACCACATATATGTGTGGTGCCGAGAAATAAATATATAAATAGAATCATACTAGGAAATGGCGCAAGGGAGCTGGATAATCCTCGTGGCTCGCAAGGAGACCCTGGAGCCTGAAGAAGATGTTGATGAGGGCAGGGGAAGCCCCAAAGATACCGTGGATGTAGCAGGGCTTTGTTTAGGCTGCTCAGTCTCCCCGCCTAACAGCTAATGTGTGGGGCAGCGCACCAGCCACTTTCCCACGCATCCTCCTGCCTCCAGCCAGAACCAGAGCTTCAGTTCCAGATATTTTGGTCTGGAATGGAGAGAGAGCAAGAGAGAAGGTTGGAAAGCAGAGGAAATAGGCTTTTAGAGGCTTTTTAGAGGGTGTCACCCACTTTATGCAATTTCACTTATGCATGTGGGTGCCTGGAACATAACCCTCACATAATTGTGGGGTCACCTGTATTTAAATTGTAACTTCACAGACAATATTCAAACTGCAACAAACATTGGGCTCAGTGTGTTCAGACTTCAGGGCACATCCCCTTCCAGGATTGGGTTTTTCACATTGCAGATGACTTGCGCACCGACCTGGGTGCACTGTCCCTGTGAGCTGGTCTGGCCCAGCACTTTGGTGACTTGGGCCAGCTTGATGGGTTGCACGTAGATTGTATCTATGGAAGAGACAAAGACAGGAGGATGGTTCAAAGTAGGATTCATGGCAGATAGGTTCCTCTAGCACCAGGGTCACCTAACAAAGCTGAATGTTGGGAGATTTCAGCAGAAACAAAAGTACTCCTTCATGCAGTTCACTCTCACAAGCTGTAGTGACAGCTGTCAACCTGGATGGCTTTAAAAGAGGATTAGGGACATTCATGAACAATAAGGCTATCAGTGGCTACTAGTCACCATAGCTATGTTCTGCCACCACTGTCAAGAGTATTCAGTATACCTCTGATTACCAGATGCCAGGAATGGAAAGTGGAGAGACTGCTGCTTGCAGACTTCCTTAGGCAGCTGGTTCACTGAGAACTAGGTGGGCCACTGACTTAATTCAGCAAGACTCTTTATTTCATTAACTGTGACTTTTGACCATGATAGCATACAAATTCAGCCCAGATTTAGCCTTCAGGATGACCCAAAAGCCACAGTTGCTGCTCACTTAGTCTACTAGACCAAGCTAGTCTAGCATTATTTCCCAACAATATCAAGACGTGATGTTCCTGCCCTGTTGTCTTCAGGGCCTGGTATTCAGAGTTGACAGGACTATTTTATATTTTTATTTTACAAAAAAAAGAGGTGCTAAAACTCACAATGAACACTTCCCTTATTCTCTTAGAATGGCAGTGGTGCCCACCTGAGAGGTGCCAGAATTGAGTTCCAGAGAGTTCTGGCTAAAAAATAAATCCCTGGCTGTTGCAGTATTTCTTAATCCACATAAGACTGTGATTTCAGCCCTCACAAAAGAGGGGGAAGAGAAAAATAGGGTGGTTGTTGCCACTAGGGATGTCAGAGAATTCTGATTAAAAAAGGAAATGTAAGTAGAAATTGCTGATGTTCACTTATTCATCTCACGCTTGGAATGGAAATTAATACAGTGAATATTATCGGTATTTGCTGCTGTTCTTGCTTTCAGCCTGCAAACGATACATAATTGGTTGCTATGTTTCCTTTGCACTGAAATAAATGGGGTGGAATAATGTAATGGCAATGTAAGTTCTGTCATATTGACATGGTTTTGGGCAGAAGACAAACTGCAGTGGAATGGAAACAGTGCTGTATGTGGCAAAAACAAAGTGCTATGGAAAGCAATGGCTTCTTGCATCTCTAGTTGCCACTGAACTAAAGTGCAAGGAGAACCACTATATCCATCAACATTTCACAAACAAAAATAGGGGCATGCTTGTAGCATCCCCATTCTTGTACGAAGGATCACAAGCTGAAAGCCCTGCTCTGTTTAATGTTCTATTCATTTAGGCAACAAAATCCAACAGCTTCAATTGAAAAGCCTAGAGGATATTCGTTATTTTGGCTAAAAGGTTTGCTAGGGAAAAATAATGGCTGTCCTGCACTTTGTGAAATTGCAAGTTGTGGGGGCTTGGCATTCCTTAGTTTAAATAAAATATAATGTGCTGTACCAGAAGCAAATTCCACATCTCTGGCAGGCTGTGTAGGTAAATAAATACAGTCAAGTAAAGTATTAGGGAGAAATCCCAAGCAAATGGGTAACATGGGTGAACTGTTAAGGAGAGTCATCATTCTCCTGATTTATAGCCCAGTGCTGTGCTTTTTACATTAGCTCTGGCAGAAAAGCACAGGTGCTTGTTTGGCTGAAATAGTGTTCTGTCCTTGGTGAAGAGGGCAGAATTAAACATCTGGTAGGCTTGGGCCCCAGAAATTGCCATGTTCAGACATTTTGCCTGTGACGTCAATTCTGGGTATGCATGCATGGCTAAGGAGGAGAATCTGAGTGGAGAACAGCATGCATGTAGACAGCAAGCATAGGAAACCTTCCAAGGACCACATTCCCTTCTGGGCAAATGTGAGTGATGAGTAGGGCTAGAAGCAAAAATAAGAAAAGCACCAAAGGTGAAATGTACCTTTCTTTTACCTAGGCTACTTTCCTTACACTCAGACATTCTTCTCTATCGTCTACCTGGATAAGTAAGCATTATCAGAGTTTAAAGAAAAATCTCAGCCGGGCAAATGCTCAGGGAGGTGTGTCACCTGAGGAGAGTCCTGAGCACCAGAGGGCTAGGCCTGAAGGGCCACATTTGGCCCCTGGTCCAAAAGTCAGAGAGTCCCTAAGTCAGAGAGCCATGATTTGATACACTGTAAGATTTCCACTAGACCAAATCGCTGCTTTTGAATTATGTTTTAAAATGTGTTGCTGAATTAATCAATATACTTTTTAGTTCATTAAAAAGGTTATTTTAGGCTGGAATCCTAACTCCACTTATCTGGGAGTAAGCCCCACTAGATTCAATAGGACTTAGACATGGTTAGGACTGCACTGTTAAGAGATTTAATTGATCTGGCTTTGCAAGCAGACCCGCAAGCGAACTCTGGATCAGACCAGGATTGTTGTTGTTTAGTCGTTTAGTCGTGTCCGACTCTTCGTGACCCCATAGACCAGAGCACGCCAGGCACTCCTGTCTTCCACTGCCTCCCGCAGTTTGGTCAGACTCATGTTTGTAGCTTCGAGAACACAGTCCAACCATCTCGTCCTCTGTCGTCCCCTTCTCCTTGTGCCCTCAATCTTTCCCAGCATCAGGGTCTTTTTCAGGGAGTCTTATCTTCTCATGAGGTGGCCAAAGTATTGGAGCCTCAGCTTCAGGATCTGTCCTTCCAGTGAGCACTCAGGGCTGATTTCCTTCAGAATGGATAGGTTTGATCTTCTTGCAGTTCATGGGACTCTCAAGAGTCTCCTCCAGCACCAGAATTTAAAAGCATCAATTCTTCAGCCACCAGCCTTCTTTATGCTCCAGCTCTCACTTCCATACATCACTACTGGGAAAACCATAGCTTTAACTATACGGACCTTTGTTGGCAAGGTGATGTCTCTGCTTTTTAAGATGCTGTCCAGGTTTGTCATTGCTTTTCTCCCAAGAAACAGGCGTCTTTTAATTTCATGACTGCTGTCACCACCTGCAGTGATCATGGAACCCAAGAAAGTAAAATCTCTCACTGCCTCCATTTCTTTCCCTTCTGTTTGCCAGGAGGTGATGGGACCAGTGGCCATGATCTTAGTTTTTTTGATGTTGAGCTTCAGACCATATTTTACGCTCTCTTCTTTCACCCTCATTAAAAGGTTCTTTAATTCCTCCTCACTTTCTGCCATCAAGGCTTTGTCATCTGCATATCTGAGGTTGTTTCTTCTGGCAGTCTTAATTCCGTCTTGGGATTCATCCAGTCCAGCCTTTCACATGATGAATTCTGCATATAAGTTAAATAAACAGGGAGACAATATACAGCCTTGCCGTATTCCTTTCCCAATTTTGAACCAATCAGTTGTTCCATATCCAGTTCTAGCTGTAGCTTCTTGTCCCACATAGAGATTTCTCCGCTCTTCCTCAGTAGCATGTTGGACACCTTCCAACCTGAGGGGCTCATCTTCCAGCGCCATAACTTTTATATGCCTGTTGTCTTTCTCTATGGAGTTTTCTTGGCAGGGATACTGGAGCGGCTTGCCGGTTCCTGCTCCAGGTAGATCATGTTTGGTCAAAACTCTCCACTATGACCTATCCGTCTTGGGTTTAGAGATTAGAACCTGGCAATGCAGATAATGCTGCCAGTTTTTGAACCACAGAACACTAGCATACGAGTGTACTGAAATTCCAGTTTGAGAATGCTGGATATCACCAACCTGTCCACTGGCTGGCCCCTCCCTACTGCAGTGCATTATCAAACCAATGCAATTACTCATGTGATCCAATTGAGAGCTCCCTCTTAAAAGGAGCAGGAAGTTACAGGGCAGGCTAGAAACACCATCAACTCCTTTCTGAGCTCATAACACCCAAGCATTCAAGAAGTGAAAAGTAAATGGAGGCTGAAGGTAAGCATGCGTCAATATCTAATAATGCTGCATGCTTAATATGCAGCTCAGTAACTACAGCAAATCTTCCAACACTTTTAATCTTGCTTGCTGTACTGGTTTGGAAGGATGATCCAGAATGTGAAGCAGCTCCTTAATTAGGGGGAACATTCAGTTTCCTTGTAGCAATGTGATGTGTGTTTGCAGGGAGGGGTGTGTGTTAAAAAATCATTTTGCTTACTGCAGCTTCCTCCCAGCCCTTCATTGCTATTTTGCTGTCTTTAATACCTCCTGATTGCATCTTGTTATCATCTTGTCCTGATTTGCTTTGTAGCTTGTTACATAAAACAGGCTCTAATCTTTCAGCAATTAGTTTCTTATTAAAGTCAATTGAGATTTCTACCAATTGAGAAAGGGAGCTTCTGTTTGTGATTAGAAATCAGTCACGGCAGAAGTGTGTGTGTGTGTGTGTGTGTGTGTGTGTGTGTGTCAAGATGACACTTTCATGGAGGATAGGACTATCAATGGCTACTCGTCTTGATTACCATGTTCCAACTCCACTGTCAGATCCAGTACGTCTCTGTATACCAGTTGCTGGCAATCACAATTGGGAAGAATGCTTCTGGGCTTCCTATAGTCTTCTGGTAGGCCACTGTGAGACCAGAATGCTGGACTAGATGGGCTTATTGTGTGTTCTTATGATAATTGAGGCTACTTTAGCATTTCTCCATACACTCAGCTTGGCCTCAGCTGCTTATGGGAGCTAACCACTATAGCAGGACAAAGACACATGGACAAAGAGATGTAGAGCTGTTGAACATCTGCAGCATGGCAGAATATGGTGTTTGAGCTATAGCTCTGTGGCAGAGCCAGTTGTTTTGGGTGTAGAAGGTCCCAGGTTTTATCTCCACTTAAACCCCCCCCCCCCCCAAAGAGCTAGCCTGGAAACTTTGAGAACTGCTACCAGTAGGGATTTCATTAGTTAGTGCATTCCTTAACCAGCTGATAAACTAATACATAGGCAATTAGTGATTTGTATTTCTTAAATCATAATCTAATCTCGAGGTAATTACGCTAAACAGTTTAAAACAAAATAGGATATAATAAAATAGATACAACACGCCGAAACAATGCATGAAATAAAGCAGCCAGAAAATGAGAATGAAGGGTGCAAGGAATCCCAACAACCATCATTTGAGAACATAGGAAGGGTCCGCTGGATCAGGCCAAAATCCAGCCTCACCCTGCAGCCTATTTGCATGGTGACTGACCATTATAGGAAGCCCACAAGCTGGACCCAAGTGCAACAGCAGCTCTCCCCTCATGTGGTTTCCAGCAAGTGGTGTTCAGAAGCATACAGTCTCTGACCATGGAGTCAGAGAATTGCTTCTGCCATGGATAGCAGCCACTGATAGACAGAGGAATTCTGTCTTTATGGGTTATGATCGGAACAGTGTTTCTCCAAAGGATGCAGCACAGTTCTTGGCTAAAAAAACATGTCAAAATGTGTTCTTAAATCCTTATGATGATTATTAAATTTCTATCCTGCCCTTCCTTCCAGAGGAGTCCAGGGCGGCAAACACCAAAACGGTGAAGTGATGCAATTTAAATTAAGATAAAAACAATTAAAAATATTACAAGCACCTAAAATGTGTAAATCTCAAAAAACTGCATATAAAAATGACATGTAAAAACGCATATTCTGAAAAAAAAATCACTTTTAGGAAATGATGTTTTTAAAGAGAAAATATGATTTGAAATATGCATTATAATGTGGATTTTCATGCCTTAAAAATACAAAAATGCATGAGTGCATGGAAAAGTAAAACAGACTAGAAGTGGGCTGATTTGCCTATACCCAGCTGCCGGGCAAAGTGAACAATGCTGAACTAAATGGACCATTACCTAACTGTATAAGGCTGAAATTCACATCCCCACTTTTGTAGCAGGCAGCTCCATTGATATGAATGGGAGTTGCTCCTATCTGAGAAGCCATGCAATTATCTTCGTATTTTCTTTCACACTGTGGTTAAGGTATCCTTTTGTACATGGTCAGCTGCATTTACTCAGAGTAATGCCTATACTCACAACCTTAGGGGATGTAAGCACTTCCTTCAGATGTGATTTAGCAATTTTCCCAGTGAACAAAAGCAGTAGCAGAGGGGGCTGTACTTAAGAGAGCTATGGCATCACCATTATTGCAGCTGGAACACACTGGGTTTAAATCACAAGCCATTTGAGCAATCTCAAAAAAAAATATGCTAGTCCATTTAGGCATATATGTGTAAGGCAATAGGCATTTATCGAAAGAAACTTTCAGCTTTAATCATGGGGATCAAATTATGTTCTCAAAGGCTACCCAGGGTAAAATATATAGCATTACATCCCACTTTATCTAGTTATCTATCCATCCATCCATCTCTTTAATCTGTGCATTGTATTGTAGGTCTAATGGTCTGGAATTGTGGCAGAGTCATTCAGCTTTTAAATCAAACTTCTTGTAAAGCATTAACCATTTCTTATCAGCAATATCAGTTGCCCAACAGCTGGCTAAAAACTGAAATGCATATGAATGGACACACACACCTTTACCCATTTTGTTTCTGCTGTGATAGCTTGAATATGACAGAGCAAAAGCATGACAAAAGCTTCGAAGCATTTCATTACTTGGATAATCAAGGAAATGCCGTATCTGGATAATGCGTGAGATAATATGTATTATTACACATTATTTTTGCATTGGAGCCTCAGAGTGATCTGTGATGCAGATGTAAAGAGACCAGGAGGTATCTTAACATTGAAATATTTTAAAAGGCATAAATTACATGTTAGTGAGTTATGAGCCTTATCCTCTATTGTTGAGATAATATATTTATTTCCATTAGCAAAACAGCATCCATAAATCAGCATTGACAAGCCAGACTCATAGATTTAATACCTGTAGTTACGCTCTATGTGTGTGTGTGTGTGTGTGTGTGTGTGTGTGTGTGTGTTTCACAGCATTTTTGCTTGCCCTGAAAACTTTTGCTGCCAAGGAGTCTTGGAATTTACAAATATCTCAGTACCGTGAATGTGAGAACTTTGAAACATTTGTAAATATGGGGAGGGGGAATTCACTTCTTCTAGGTACCAGCAATGCTCATATGCACTCAGGGCCAGCCCTACCATTAAGCAAAGGGAGGCAGCTGCTTCAGGTAGTGATTGGTCAGTGCTTGGGGAAAACAGAGCTTGCCATTCCCTGTGTTGGAGAATAGAGCTATTTGTGCTATGTTCACTGCTCTGTGACCTTAACGCTAGCTTGCTGCCCTCAGATGCCGTGGAAGACACTGTCTACCCCATCACCAGTGTTGAATTCAGTCCAGTAAGCTTCTATTTGTGGAATAATTTTTGAACTTTTTGAATTTTGAATTGTGTGACGATTTTTTCCTGTTGTAAGCTGTCTTGAGCATGGTTTTAACTGTGGAAAGGTAGCATACAGATAAAATGATGATGCGCTTCTTGTTTCTTGTGATGGAACACCAACAAAAACTACAGCCTGACTCTAGACTTCAGTACCAAAAGGTTTAGAAATACAGTGGAGTCTGTTAGGGTGATTTGCATGTGCTTGTAATAAGTTTGTAAATTGTGGAGGAGTCAGTCTTTTGCCACCAACTGAACAGTGTATCCATCAGCTTTTTTGTAAACTGCATAGAAGTCTTCTTGCGATCATGTGATATATAACTTTTGTTAAATAAATACATAAATTTAAGTTTAACAAAATGATTGTGACACATAGCCAATGAGGTGGCCTCCAAAGGTTGTTGGACTCCAACTCCCAAGCCAGTGGTGGAGGAACCCTCTCCATCACCCAGGGTGGAATGCTGAGGGGTGGGACGAACCGCCCGGTGATGCATGCATGACAGCCGTACAGACTGCACATGCGCAGCAGCCTGTACGGTCACCCATACAGTGGCAGCCCATACAGACGCCCATATGGATGACATGTGCAAGCGGCAGCCCTTACAGACACCCGCACTGACGCTGTGCGCGAGCGGCAGCCCGTATGGATGCTGTGCAGATGTAGTGCAAGCGGCGCCCACATGACTGCGTGTGCATCCTCTGCCGCTCTACAGCTGGGGGGAGGCAGCAGGCCATCTTGTCACTCCCTCCAGGGCGGTGCCTGGGATGGACCGCCCCCTCCACCCCCCCTTCATATTCCCCTGTCCCCAGCCAGCGGGGGCAATCATCAAACATGGTAGGACTTGGATTCCAGCAGCAACTAGAGGGCAACACACTGGCTATCCCTGAACTATAGCAGCAACAACAGCAGCAGCGAACAAATCAAGGCTGTTTCCAGAAAGAATCCTGGCTAATCAGACAGAATGTAAGCAGAATATGATGATGTCACATTGACTGAAAGAGAACTAGAACTGGCTTGTAACATCACAAAGACAAGTTGGTGAAAGAGCAGTTCATAACATCATACTAGAAAACGAATGAATAATATTCTAATCAGAAGAGTTTTTTCATTTTTCTCCTTCTAGTCCTGAAGAGACTGCAAAAGATGTTTTTTAAAGCTATTTTCTAGAACAATTTTTTTTTTGGGGGGTGTTGCATTTATTGACAGCATTCCTATCGTAACAGCTGGTGTTTAATTATAATGTCTAAAAATAATTAATATCATTTCTGTAAGCAGAGGGTAGATGGTGACCCCCATACCATGTCTATTAGGTTTGATTATTATTATTTTTTGCACAATTTATTCCAGAGCCTATATTTATCTACCATATTGTGCCCCCTATTAATGCCTTTGCAGTGTTGTATGCTCACAGATTAAATCAAGTCATGATGTGCTTATGTGAAATATATAGATTAATAAAGAATATGTGGTGTTTACTACTCTCCAGGAAATAAATGGTTTCAACAGCTTTCACATCTCACTTCAATTCTCCATAATTTAACGTATTTTGCAGACTCTGTGGGATAATATTTCTAGCGGAGTTTATTTATTTCCTTGTTATTTTTTCCCAACACAGAGATTTCTTTCAAATATAGAGGGCTTCCCTCAGGTTTTAAGTGGAGTTTCATGAATGAATGAAAATGCATCAAGAAATCTGTCTGTAAATAGCATGTGCCACACATTCACACTGAGATACGACTTCCCATCTTAGCATGAGTTGATACGTTAATATTAAGTGAAAATAAGGGGTAAAAAGGAAGGCATGTTTACTTCCTTTGAAATTCATAAGACTTTTGCCTAAGGATGCACATCACAAATTCCTTTTCACTTCCCCCCCCCCTCAATGAAATTTCAGTGGCAACTTGATGGAACACTCTGCCATGCTGGAGTATTCTTCCACTAAAATTGGCCCTTCTGTCAAAATACTGTTCAGTTTAGGAGACGTTCATTAAACATGGCTTGTATCCCATGTTGGTCATACACAGAGTAGACACATTAAAGGACATGTTTTTCAGTTGGTCTACTCTAAGAACATATGAAGAGCCTGCTGGATCAGGCCAATGGCCCATTTAGCGCAGTACCCCATCCGCACAGTGGCCAACCAGACACCTGCAGGAAACATGCAAGCAGGTCTGGAGCCCAGGAGTTCTCTCCCCTCCTGTGGTTTCCAGCAACTGGTATTCAGACTGCTGCCTTCGACGGTGGAAGACAGAGCATAGTTATTGTGACTCTCCAAATGTGGTCACTCCATAGATTTGTATATCAGCAGTTTTATTTTCAATTCCATTCCTAATGATCCTGAGCATGGAATTCACCTTTTTTTCACAGCTGCCACTCACTGGGTCAATGTAGTCCTCAAGCCTATCCACTACAAATCCAAGACCTTGGTCCTAGTCAGTTACTGCCAGTCTGAACCCCATGAGCATATAGGGGAAAGTAGTTTGGCAGTAACCCTATGGTTATCTAGGACTTAACCATGAACTTCAACTTTAGCAAGTGCCTGGATGCTTTGACATAGTAGGCTGAAGTGCCATTTCAAAACTAGTTATAGTTAGTGGAAGTATCTTAGTTTCCTGGGAAGAGGGTTTGTCATGGCTTTCCCCTCTGTGAGAGGAAATAGGGGCGTCCTAACAACTCTTAACACACTTCCCAGGATCCTTTGAGGAAAGCCATGACTGTTTAAAGTGGCACAATTATTTTAAAAGTATGGTGAATTAAAAAACATTGGCTTTGGTTGGCTTCTGTCCCCCTCCCAATAACTTGTTTACAAGCAGAATTATTCTGAAATATTAAGAATTTGCTATAATGTTTTCTTTGTAAAAACAAAAACAAAAAGCAGGAATTATGGGGGCATCCATGCTCTGTTTATTAAAGGGATTCGACAATATTATTTTCCTGGTCTCTCATGCAAGCAAATGACATTTTGAGATATTATGTTTTGAAATGTAGGACGCTTACCTCCTCGTTTCCCCTTCAATTCTGTTAAAATCAATAATATCTTTATGTTAATCATGTCTTATTCTGGGTTCAGTGAAACCTGTTTTATGAGGTTTGCGGTGATACCCTACTCTTAGAGACAAGCTTGATTTATATAAAAGTACACAGAATCCGACAGTTTATGGAACGATTTGGGATGAGCACCGAAAGTAAGTGCGTCCCACTACAGATGGATGATCCATTAATCATCTTCTCTTTTTTTTAGTATTGTTCAGTGATTATGCTTAGGGCAATCTCTGAGGACACATTTTGCTTTCACTAAGTGTCAATAATGGATTTATTTGTTCTGTCTGCACTGCAGTCCATGGGAACATGATTAAGGCATTTTGTTACTTGCTTTTAAATCTTACCTTGCTAAGTGAGGCTGGTTTCACACTGATGTGGGGAACCTTTTGCCCTTCAGATGATGCTACCTACAAGTCTGATCATCCCTGGCCACCGGCCATGCTGGCTAGGACTTGTAGTCCAACAACATCTGAAGATGCAAGGGCTTGTCTTTTGCTCCTTCTTACTTTGGGAGCTGAGTGGGGCCATGGGCCCTGTGGTGCTGGAGCAGGATTGGTAGGGTTTGTCAGAGAAGGAGCAGAAGGACCCTGAGATGCGAGATGGGGAAAGTTCAGGTAGTGACATGAACTGCATCCTGGACCACCTATTGCTAGACATCCTTACAAGGGAGGAGGATGTTTGCATTGATATTTGTGTGCTTATCCACACTCACTGTACAAATCCAGGGTTGGTGCTATCACGAGGCAAACTCAAACAACTGTCTAAAATGAAGGGGTGGTGGAAAATTTATGCCCTTCTGGGTGGGGAGCTCATTCACTTGCTCCCCTAGTTTCTGGCCTTCATTATAGTTACTCCCAACACCACCCATCACCACCTCTGGCAAGGTTTCCAGCCCTCCGCCCTTTGCTGCTGAGGAGGTCATTCCTCAGAGACAAGCCATTATGGATGAAGGGGCCAGGAAAGTGTCAGTGCTGCTGACAGTTTTCCACAGTGGGTAGAAATGCTGTTTTACACAGTCATTGTACCTGTGGTAGCACTGCAGGCACTCCCCAGTCACCTCACACAAAATGCCTTGCTCTGAGGAAATGCCTTCTCCCTTGGTCCTTCAGAGTGAGGCAGGGAGAAGGGGAAGGGAGAAAAAGTGGGTTGAAGGGGAATAGGAAGGTGGGAGGGGGAAGATGAAAAGCAGGAGTGGGGTGGGGGAGTCAGAGCCACTCTTAAATCCAGCCTGTGTGACCCTATGTCAGGGGCGAATAACCAAAATTCCCTGCAGATGTTCTATCCAAAATGTTCCAGGCAGGTTCCAAGTTCCATCAGCCCTAGCTAGCACGGCTAACAGGTAATGGATGATGGAAGCTGTAGTCTAACAACAGTTTCCCTATCTCTATCTTAGGGTGTCAGCACCTGTCTTCTGCAAGTTTATAAGCATAACATTATTTTCTTCAATAATCATAAGCTATAGATACTCATCAGGAACAATGGTACCATCTGAAGGGCCACAATTCCCCACCTATGTATTAAAGTGATGTTAGCAGGTTCACCACCCTCAAATTTTATTGCAGCTTTGAAGCAGCCATTGCAACAACCTTTCACTAGTTAAGTAGCAGAGAGCTTCCTAGCTTTTCTCACAAGTTTTCATGTCCAAGGGTTAAATGTAAATGCAGACTCACCTTTATGTTGGAAGTGCCTCTCTGTTTATAATTAAGCATAAAGCCCCCAGCCCCATCTGTCAACTAGAAGGCTTGTTTGCATATCACCTTAATGGGCAAGAAGTCCTGTTATGTAAATTGGTTGATATCTCAAAGGCACAAGGTTAAAATTCATAAAAGGAGTGTATTAACTACAGCTATGGATGGGGCTCTTGAATTAAAAAGAAATGATATAAATTGAAACAATCATTCACTAGAGCTGAACAAATCTTAACTCTGGCATATAGAGAGGATGTTGGAGTCTCTGTTCACCAAAACTGTGGTTCATGGTTCCTGATAGGAGAGAGGAAGAAAGTCCTCTATGTTCCTCTCCACTTTTTCCAAGTCCACAGTACAGTGGTACCTCGGGTTAAGTGCTTAATTCGTTCCAGAGGTCCATTCTTAACCTGAAACGGTTCTTAACCTGAAGCACCACTTTAGCTAATGGGGCCTCCTGCTACCGCTGCACCGCCGGAGCACAATTTCTGTTCTTATCCTGAAGCAAAGTTCTTAACCTGAAGCACTATTTCTGGGTTAGCGGAGTGTGTAACCTGAAGCGTATGTAACCTGAGGTACCACTGTATTCAAATTATGGACCGCCACAGGGTCTGTGGACTTTGCAATGGACTTTGACCTGGAAAATTTGAGTTTGTTGATGGAGCATTGAAATTCTGGAATGAGCAAACCTTTGAAATGGGCAATCAAGTTTCACACCAACTTTTTTATTTTTAAAAAGGCACGTTCATATACAGTACTGTACACGGGAGAACTACTTAAAAGGCACCAGATTCCATCTTTGTGTGCCAGAAGCAGTTTCAGAAGAGCCATGCTAAGTGTGATAGTAGTAGGCGAAATGTGCCAACGATTCCTTACTGGGTAACAACTTTACAAATCTGATGTTACTGCAGATTCAGCTGCTTTGGAGCAGTAACATTTCCAACTGAAGGGGAAATGCTGGATCAGTAAATGAAATCTTTAAAAAGGAACAAAAGCATATGTTTCATGTTATCAGATTGGATTTTCCTCCTGCTGCCTGTTCATAACTAGTATTTCACTTGCATCAGGATTAAATTCCTTTTGTTGCCCTGGATGCCTGTCCAAGAGGATTTGGCCAAGGAGAAAATACTTGCAAGTAGATGTTTAATTCTGATAAATCATTTTGTTGGAGATGATACATCAGATCCCCCCAATCGGCTTTTCTTTGCATCACACAGAAGCAAAAGATGTTATCCTATTGAGAATGACAGCAAGAGAAGTTTTGCATTTCCTAAGCGGTCCCCCTCCCCCAATCATCTCTCATTTGATTTTTCTTTTCTTTTCCTGTGCCAGATGTTGCATTAAGGGCTGTTAAAGCCAAGAGTGTTGAAAGAATGTAGCACATTTAAAGAAATTGCGGTAATGTACTGACTGAAACGGGCTTTGTGCTTTTTCCGTTCTTCAGTTCCTGGTATCAGCGTATTTGGGGGAGATAATGTGGAACCTTCCTTGCATTAAAAGATTGGCATTCACAAGGCAACATGTAACTGTTAGATTATAAAAGATGAAGAAGGGAGGAAGAAGGGAGAAAATTCAAAAGAACTTTCTTGCTTGGTCAGGCAAACGTCCATCCACATCCAAATTCTCTGGGATGTAAGCAAGGCACAAAGACCCTTCTCCTGTTGTCCAGAAGGAGAATGGGGGGGGGGGGTTTCATTCCCATAGGGATATAGCCCTAGACAAGGTGACATTGACATTCTCAGGTGTGTTTTATTTTATTTATTTGATTTGATTTGACTATTAACAACATTTTGCATGCTGTCCTGTCACATGAAGATCTCTGGGCAGCTTATTGGAAATTTAAGTATTGAACCAATTCAAAATACAGACCAAGACATAAACCCAAGAAATCAAAACAACCCAAATACAACAAGAAAAGAAAGCCACAAAGTTAAAACACAGATCCTTAAAAAATAAAATAAAAGAGAGGACCAATTTTGGCTAATTAGGTAAAAGGCCTGGTTTAGGTAAAACAGTCTCTGCCGGTATCAGGTGATGGTACCAGGTGAACCTTTCTGGGAAAGGAGCCAAGTACCAAAAAGGTCCTCTTCTGCCTTCCTACAGTGGAGGCACCCAGAATAGGTGACCTTAAGTTTGGGATAGGTACATATGAGAGGGTGTCTTCTATTTAACCAATTCTGGAAGTGCAACAGCAGCGATAATTCAGTTTGCTACTTAAGGGTTAATTCTGTTAGTGTTAAAGTCAGTGAGCCAGAGGGATGGGTTGATGTGTTGCTTAGCAACCAGGCAGAGTAACATGATCTTCCGTGAGGCAGCATGTGCTCTGATTGGCTGTGTAGTTTAGAGGGAGTTTTCCTATGTATGTTTAGCTGAATATGTCCCTGCTATGCACAAAGCATGACTCAAGAAAGACAAAACCACTCTGTTTAGCCTTCCTAAAATCCTACATTGTTTCTGTTCAGTTTTCTATTTTCACTCTGGATTCCAACTACATTATTTAAGCGATATTCCTAAAAATCTGGTCCCAAATTGTTTATCACTTTGAAATTAGCACTTTACATTGGACCTGGAAACAGACTAAGAGCTAGTGCACTGTTCCTCTAATGATTTTGTTAAAAAAAAGAAATAAATAAAAAAATGGTGGCCTTCTGCAAAGTTCCATGTTGTTTGATCACATTCTTTGATTTTGGAGGGGAACAATATATGAGGAAAACAAGACATTTCCAGCTGTCTACATTTTGGAGTTTTAGTTCATTTTACATTTTTTCCTTTCTACTACTTCTTCTCCTCCAGATTTACTATGGTGGCAAAAAGGTTAATTTCTTTTCTGTTCCTGGATCTGATGATGGATTGTTGCAGAGCACACTTGGAACCAGTTTCCATTCTAAATAATAGGCCCTGGTAGTTCTCAAAAATGGACAATGTACTTTTTGTTATCTCTCGTGAGGGACGTAAAATTAATGAAGAAGTCAACAGAGAGGTGCTGTTTTGCTCTGTTTCCACCAAACTGCTCCAGAGCCTGTTAGAAATAATATAATCCATTTTCTGCATCTATATGGTGTCATTTTGTCAATTAAATCTGCCTAAAATCTGAACCAAGTGCTTCTCTACAAACTTGCCTCAGCTAATTAAACAGAACTCAGATTACAGGTACGGTTTCAATTTTAATAATAATAATAATAATAATTTTTTATTTATACCCCGCCCTCCCCAGCCAAGGCCGGGCTCAGAGCGGCTTACAAGCAATAATAAAAACAAGAAGAATGATTACAACTTAAAAACAAAAATAAAATACAACATTAAAATAATGGAACATTAAAATATTAAAATGTAGCCTCATTGCAGGAGGAGAAGGAAAAGAAAAAAGAAACAGAGGGAGGGAGGGAATCAAATTGGCTCCAGGCCAAAGGCCAGGCGGAACAACTCTGTCTTACAGGCCCTGCGGAAAGAAATCAGATCCTGCAGGGCCCTGGTCTCATGAGACAGAGCGTTCCACCAGGCCAGAGCCAGAGTTGAAAAGGCCCTGGCTCTGGTTGAAGCCAATCTAACTTCCTTAGGGCCCGGGACCACTAGGGTGTTGCTATTTATGGACCTTGAGGCTCTCCGTGGGGCATACCAGGAGAGCCGGTCCCGTAGGTACGAGGGTCCTAGGCCGTGAAGGGCTTTAAAGGTCAAAAGCAGCACCTTAAATCTGACCCTGTACTCCACCGGGAGCCAGTGCAGCTTGAAAAGCACTGGGTAAATATGCTCCCATGGCAGAGACCCCGTGAGGAGCCTCGCTGCAGCATTCTGCACCCGCTGGAGTTTCTGGGACAGCTTCAAGGGCAGCCCCGCGTAGAGCGAATTGCAGTAGTCAAGCCTGGAGATGACCGTCGCATGGATCACTGTGGCCAGGTCGGGGCGGGAAAGGTAAGGGACCAACTGCTTGATGCGGCGAAGGTGGAAAAATGTCGCCTTGGCTGTTGCTGTAACTTGCGCCTCCATGGAAAGGGAGGCGTCAAGGATTACACCCAAACTCTTAACGGAAGGCAATGGCACTAATTGGGCCCCCGCAAGAGAAGGGAGTTGGTCCCTCATCCCCATGCCATCCCGACCTAGCCATAGGACCTCTGTCTTTGAAGGATTTAATTTCAATCGGCTCCCACGAAACCATCCAGCCACAGCTTCCAAGCATCTGGTCAATGTGTTCGGGGCCGAGTCGGTGTGGCCATCCATCAGCGGATAGAGCTGAGCGTCATCAGCATATTGGTGACACCCCAGCCCAAAGCTCCGGATAATCTGGGCAAGGGGGCGCATAAAGATGTTAAAAACATCGGGGAGAGAATTGCGCCCTGCGGCACTCCACACACTAAGGAGTGGCGTGACGACATTTCCCTCCCTAGTGCCACCCTCTGTCCCCGACCAGAGATAAAAGAGCACAACCAGTTACGGGCTATGCCCTGTATCCCCACGTCTGCGAGGCGGTGGTCCAGAAGATCATGATCGACCATGTCAAAGGCTGCTGACAAATCTAAAAGGATCAGCAGTCCTGACCCGCCTCGATCCAGTTGTCTACAGATATCATCTGTTAGGGCAACCACAGCCATCTCCGTCCCAAAACCAGGACGGAAACCGGACTGAAATGGATCTAATGCCGATGTTTCCTCCAGAAACCTACCAAGCTGTTCAGCAACCGCTCTCTCAGTTACCTTACCCAGGTATGGAAGATGTGAAACTGGGCGGTAATTGGATAGGTCTAAGGGATCTAATGAAGTTTTCTTTAAGAGTGGACACACCACTGCTTCCTTCAGTTCCCCAGGGAATGTCCCCGTGTCAAGGGACAAATTGATAATTTCAACCAGGGGGGTCCGCGCAACATCTGGACACTCCCTAATCAGCCAAGACGGGCACGGATCAAGGAGGCAGGTGGTGGGCCTACCAACTTGGAGGAATCTATCCACATCAGTAGGGAGTATCTGATCAAAATGGTCCAACACTGGACCAGAAGTCAGTCGAGGGGCCTCCAGTTCAGTCACTGTATCTAAATTGGCAGGGAGGTCACGGCGGAGCAACAGGACTTTCTCCGCAAAAAAGCTCGCGAGTGCCTCACAGCTGTGGGTTGAATTTGTGCTTAAATTTGGTTGTCCTCCTAAGGATGTTATTGACCTAATTATTCTAAAAAGTTATTTTAGGATTAAAATATCAATTTTGATAGTTTGGAAATATTTTTACCAAAGCATTTTTGATACTGTCGATATTCATCTACTGTATTAAAACCATTGCTGTTTCTGTTGCATGCTTTTGTTTGGTATAAATCTTTCTCCCATGTTTTCCCCATGTTCCTGAACCAGTCATGTGGGTGATCCAACACAATCAGGACTGAGAGTTGTTAGGAAACCCCGTTCCCTCACAGATATACAATTCCCTGAGTTCCCTGGGAAGAGGAATTGATTGTTAAACCACTTGGGGAGCTGAGGGGAATAGGGGTCTCCTAGCAACTTTCAGCCACGGTTGTTCAAAGTGCTACGATACTGCTTTAAATGTATTGTGCAGGTGGGGCCTTAGATGGCATATGCCAGCCAGCTAGCTTTCAGTCTGATTTCTCAGCTGATCCACCTTCAAATATTTCAGAGGTTAGCAAGTATGAATAAATTCACTGCATTAAAAGAGGGCAGATGTACAGTCTGGGAAGCTTTCCAAATCTGGGGTTATCATTATCCATTTAAAACAAAAGCAAAAACCTGAGGGAACTGTAGTGTAAGGAGCAGGTGGAAAGATGTGCATTTAAAAAGTGTATCCACCTACATGGAGGTAACCATACCACCAAGTTTCAAAAGTGTGATCACACATCTTTTATGATGAAAGCACATTATATTCAGCTTCAAAAGTGGGGAAAGAACTCAAATCAACCCTTTGACCTATGTCTTCCTTTCATGCATGACAGAGCAGCCTCTTTGATCTTTTCACCTTCGCTGGTGAATTTCCTCTTCTGTCGTTCCCACCTGCTCAGTTGTGCCCTAGCTGAGCTTCTCAGCTATTCTTTAGGAGGCCCATGTTGACCTACCTGGGTTCTTCCTTGGTGGATGAGGCCAAATGTTCACCTAGTCCAGCACCCTGTTCTCACAGTGGCCAACCAGATGCAAGCAGGACCTGAGTGAGACAACCTACCTCTAGTTCCCAGCAACTGACATTAGAGGCATCCTACTTAACCATCATAGTTGTAGCTACAGATAGCCTTATTCTTCATGACTGCCTGTTTCAGGCAGGAATCCCTTGGATGTGGTCTCATTTATTTATTTTTTTAAAAAGAAAGCTTCATCCAGTGGAATACTCTAGCACCCCATGGTGACCTACATGCCAGCCTCTCAGCATGACCTCTTTAAGTCCTTGGTTGTACTGTAGCAGCATCCACCTTTTCTCTAACAATACTCCATTTGGGCCACTCTATAGCAAATCAGGGAGTGCTGCCAGGCAGCTGATGGCAACTTCACTGCGCTTTGGTGCAATTGCACAGCTTTTGTTCTGTTGGGGAATCTGTGGCCCTCCAGTTGATGATGGACTCCAAGCCCAATTGTCCCCAGACAATTGGGCCCAGCAACATCTGGAGGACCACTAGTTCCCTATCCCTATTATTTCGTATAATCAGCAAGCTTAGCTATCCCATGGCTTGCTCCTAACTCTAGGTTGTTTGTGAACAAGCTAAAAAACAGAAGTCCCAGTATCTTTAAGGGAATCCATTTTTTACATCCCTCTATCTGGAGAACTGTCCATTTATTCCTGCTCTGCACTTCCTGCAACTTAATCAGCTCCTGATCCACAAAACAACCTCTCCTCTTATTCCTTGACTGTTAAGCTTACTCAGTAGTCTTTGGTGAGTTACTTTGTCAATGCTTTTTGAAAGTCCAAGTATACTACGTTAACCAAACCACCTCTCCCTATATGCTTGTTGACACTTTGAAATAATTCTTAAGATTTGTGAGGCAGGACTTGCCCTTGCAGAAGCCATGCTGTCTCTGCTTCAGTAAGGATTGTTCTTCTGTATGCTTATTTTACCTTACTCAAACCCACCAGTAATAATATCTAAGTTTAGAATAGTGTAAAGGCTAAAGGACTTCTGCCACTACCCTACTTCTCCACCCCCTTTCTCTTCCTATAATTTCAGTTCATTTCCCACTGTGGGCCTGCAGGCACAGTATTGCATATTTAAAATGGATTGTTTAGCACGTAGTGATTGTAGGCCCTTTATAAATAAACTAGAGGAAGATGGTGGTCTCACTATAGAGTTTCTCCCTCTCCCCCTTTCCCCACCCACCGTTTCTGGCACAGACTTTGGCCAAGATGCTGTTGGGATGAGAAAACATTGAGGGCAGTTTACGGCCTCAAGTGCCTCTTGGAAGGCACAAGAGTTGAGAGCTCAGCTCTTCCTCATCACTAGGCAAACAGGCCCTGTACTGTAGGGTACCTTGGGGGAATGAAAAGCATCTTAAAAATGTATAGACCAATGTACAGACAGGGATTGCAATCTGGGTTATAATTAATGACTTCAATGCCTATCCAAGCAAAGACAACCGTATTTCATGCTTCAAGGCTCAAGCTGGTTGCCTGTGAGATATTGGGGGCAGGGGATTTGGAAAGAAGAGAACACACACACCCTTCCCATCTCTCCTTGCTGAGCCAGGTGCAGATGTGTTGTGTTAGAGAATCAGTTTTGCCATCCTGAGCACTTCAGAGATTGGCCAGTTTTGCTCAGAGGAGGGAATTCTTGGCTGCATGGATCACTGGTGCTGCACTTGGCAAATTCGGCATTACTTAACAAACACTTGGCTTTTCTGCTCTGTCCATGACTTTGCTAAATGAGGTCCTTTTAATCTAACCTCTGGGAGCAGACTAATTCTGCCTCCTTCACTTGAAGTTGAAGTAAACAGGAATACCCATGCCAAGTAATTTATCCGGATGCTGTAGGCATTGTTGTGTTACTGGAGCCTCGTTTCCAAGCTGGAGTGCTTAAGTTTTGGAATGTTGCTCCAACTTTGATTAAAATAAGCTTCAAACAAGGGAAAGGAGTAGACAGGAGAGGGAAGGCTTTCTTTCAGTGGAAGACTATGTGAATGACTTATATTTAAAATAAACTTTAAAAGAGAGTAACATATTGCTTGGCTAAAATGTATGGATAAGAGTAGCTCAATGTCATGCAGCAAAAAGGGCACTGCAGCTAGGATGTGCCACATTAACGAATTTCATTGCAGGAAAGTCTGACAGTGTGTCTGGACACAGTTTACAAGTCTCTGAACAGATGAGTTATCAAATATGTAAACTGGCCTTGCAGCTGAACTTCGCAGCTCAGGATGCTCCTGCTCAGGGCTCCAGCCAGTCATGTTCCCTTTCAGCTCCATTTTGTTCCCATGGTTTTCCACTCCACACAAACGCTCCCATCAAGTGATCATGTTCAGTTTTCACTGGGCTGTTTTGGAATGTACCCCTTCTCATGTCTCCACTTTAATGTCTGCCTGCTGATATCTCTTCTGCATGGGTGGCGCTGTTATGACCACATAACTATCCACACTCCGGGAGGGTGGTTTTGCTATTGGCATACAGTGTAATGCATATTACATGTATTCACACTGTGGGAAATAAACAGAAGTTGTCAGTTGCCATAGATTGAAGATCAGGTTAAGTTTGCTTCAGTGTGCGTGGACCCAATGAATTCCTCATACAGAGATCATGTAAACCCCCAAAATCAGCTGACCCCAGGCTGATGTCCTCAAGTGTTTCTTGATGACAAGACTTGCAAAAGCCCAGGGGCATAACATGGGGAGGGCTAGGGGGGCTGTGGCCTTGGGCACAGATTTTTGAAGGAGCACAAGGGTGCACAACCAGCTGCCCCCATAACAGGCTCCCTCATCAAGGCTGCAGATACAAGGGGGCAAGCCAAACCATGCCTGGCCTGGGCCGGGCCTTCAAGGTGGCATCTCCTTCTCCTTGTGAGCAGCGAAGCGATGCTCGAAGGCACCCTATCCTTGGGCCACTCAAGAGGGAGGGGGAGGGCACCACAGCAGCTGCCACTGCCCACCAAAGAGAGGCAAGAGGCTCTGTCAGCCTCCTCCTCCTTAGCGAATGGGGCAGCACCGCCCTCAGGTCTGCCCTTCTCACGGGGTGGTTTCAAGCCTCTTTCTCCCTCCCTTCATTTTGCCTCATTCTGCACACACTGCCCGGTCTCCTTCATCTCCTGTCAGACTGCTGCAACTCAGTGGTGAGGTCTTGATCTGGCACAGCCATCCTCCCTCTGGCACCCTGACCCTGGCAACCTGTGCTACTCCACTGTATTAGCCCCAGCCAGCATGACCAATGGTCAGGGACAGTGGGAGTTGTGACCCAATAAGATCTCGATGGCCCCATGTTAGGGAAGGCTGCATTGGAAGGGTGCAACGCTGATTGGTTGGGTGTAGGAAGGAATCTGGTTATGAATCGTGCATATCACAGACCTTGAAAATCTTGAGTTGTTGCTCCGGTTGACAAATAGAGACATTTGATGCAATGACAGGTGATATAGTGTGCCATATTTCTCTTTCTATTGCTGCTTAAATTGTATATTTAGTGAATTATTTTTGATTGATGATAGCTTTGGAGGTACTCACCAGGGGGAGAAAAAAGATGGCATATTTTAACTATATTAATGGTTTGAGACCTAAGCCGAGCACCATATATTTTTGTAATCCGTCAGGAGCAAAGCTGCAATTTATACAAATGGATTCTGTCTATCTTTAGCCTCAGCAAGTCTGACAAAGAGATGTCACTGGGAGTAATGTTTCTCATCATTCATAGATGCAGAAGCCAGAGGCTACATTCCTTTGATACGAAATCGCTTTGGAGTTTCTTGATTCCTAGAATAATAAAAATAATGTTGATAATAACAATAACAACAATATCAGTATTTGTTGCCATCAGTTGCCTACGTTGTTTTTCAAGGCAACAGCAAAGCAAAACCCCACCATCTGTTTTTCAAAAGAGTAAGACAATCCCCAACCATGTCAATTTGCAAACAGCAGGGGTTGTGCCAATTAAAGGCTGAAAAGCAGGGCAAGGCTTTTGCCTGCAAAGGTTCTGAACTCCTCAGCCTAAAACCTGCAACACTGAAATGACGGCCTGACAGTCCCGTCAAAGGGAGAGATACTTGTGGCACTTAGCCGTATGGCGTGTTAGTTCAGTTCCCTTTATGGTACTTTGGTAATGAGGTGTGAAAACTCTACAGAGAAGTGCTGAAGATGAGGCTTGGGTTTTGTTTTTGTTTTTACTTTGCAGAAATGATAAAATAAAATTCTTCTTGTTTGCATCAGTCTGAGAAGTGCTCAGCCCCAAGGATCAACGGAGTTTGCACCCGTCAGAAATTAGGGCACAACCGACCCAGCAGCAGAATACGTTTCACACTGCTGCATATAAGAGCCTATGTGTGTGCATGCCCAGCAACCAGATATCTTTCATTGCCAGCTTGGTAGGTGCCACTTGCAGAAAGAAGGGACCCAGATTCTGCTTGTACATTCTGCTTGCTGACAGATGTAATATGAATAGATCCTGTGTGTGTGTGTGTGTGTGTGTGTGTGTGTGTGTATGACTTCATGGATAGTATGTTGTCTTGGCTACAAACATTAACATCTGCAGGGAGGGGGCATAGCTGAGGGGTAGGGCATACACTTTGCATACAGAACCACCCATATTTAAGGTTCCCAAAATTTACACAGACAATTCCCCCACTTGTGCGCGGTCCAGTCACACGCAACCATGTATACGTGCAGCACCAGAAAATGGCAGTTGCAGGTGGTGGAGTGGCGCTGCAGTGCTAACCTGGCCCCCCAGCAGTAGAGTTGCTACGGCTTACCAGGAGGGAGAGTGGAAGGGGCAAGGCAGTCAGGAGACTGGCACCATGCAAATGCACCAGCAGAAGCCGCGACAATTAAACTGCCCTGAAACTGATCAAAGTTTGTAGTGTAGCTATACCTATTCAGTTCTTCAGTGTCTCTCAAGCATCCTCTCCCCCCCCCCCCCCGGCTTGGTTTTACAAGGGGCAGCACTCTTGAGATACTGGTTAGCTCAGTTGGTTAGAGTGTGGTACTGATATTGCCAAGGCCGTGGGTTCAATCCCCATTGAGGTCCCTTCCAACTCTACTATTCTATGATTTTATGAGACAAAAGAGAAGGAAAGTGATAGCCAGTTCCACCCACTGAACTGGTTGTAAGAAAGAAGGAAGGCTGGCTGAGGGGAAACCGAGGTTGCTGAGGCAGTGCCCTCCTGGGCCACCCTCCACTATAAGCATGCATTGATTTCTAGAACACCATAGCAATGTGTTGTGGTGCTTTCTCTCCCCCTGCCCCCCGTCTTGTTATAAAATACCACATTCCTACTGGGGAAATTTTTTTGAGTCTTGTTTAAGAGAGTATCATTGCCCTGATACCTGTTGAGATGCAGATTAGAGACAAGCTTACTCAGACATCGCACACTCTATCTGGAAGAAACCAACCAAGCCCGCAAGCAGCTTTCTTTGAACAGAAAGCCTTAGCTGGATGTTCTTTGATTAAAATAACTCTTGACACTGCGAGGAAGGCAGAAGACAGGGGTGAGCACACTTCTTCTCCAAAAGCACCAGCCCTGCCCTTAAGGGGAAGCCCAAGTGGCAGATCATGTATTCTGCTTGATCCCAGGAATCCTCAAGGATTTCATATGGTCTACATGTTTAAGTTACTTGATCTAATTTGCAGTTCCTGGGCTAAATACATAGACCAGAACAAGGTAATCCTTCAGTTTTCCCACTTCTCTAAATTTTCCAGCTTCTTTTTTGTTGTTGTTGCAAAAAAAACAGTTTTAGGTTAATATGCATGGGGTGTGAGGAAATAAATACATGCTAGGGGACAAAATGCACGTGTGTGTGTTGTGTATGTGAACATACATACACACAATTTTTGGATGAGAAAAGTTGCAGATTGATGCAGACACTGCATTGGGACAGACGTGTGAATGAAGATATGTGAAAGGGAAAGGAACTGAAGAAGAAGAAGAAGAAGAAGAAGAAGAAGAAGAAGAAGAAGAAGAAGAGTAGTTTGGATTTGATATCCTGCTTTATCACTACCGTAAGGAGTCTCAAAGCGGCTGACATTCTCCTTTCCCTTCCTCCCCCACAACAAACACTCTGTGAGGTGACTGGGGCTGAGAGACTTCAGAGAAGTGTGACTAGCCCAAGGTCACCCAGCAGCTGCATGTGGAGGAGCGGGGAATCGAACCCGGTTCACCAGATTACGAGTCCTCTGCTCTTAACCACTACACCACACTGGTTCAGTCTTTCCATCACTGCTCCATATAGTAAGGTTTCTTGGGGCAACCCCCCCCCCCAAACTCCTCATGGCGGGTATGCTGTTTAAAATATACCATTATCAGTGCACCCAAGCTGTATAGGAGTTTTTGTACATTTTTATTGGGCCAGAAATAGGAGTCACAGTTGTCACCTATTCAGCCTTTTAAAGAAGCCCACAGAAGTTATAGTCACGGGCGGGGGGGGGGGCGCAATGCTAGCCTACTGAAGACAAGAAGAGGTAGAGTGGAGTGCTCCATCTTTCCATCAGCAGCCCACTGAATTTTACATTGAACTTGCCTAAGGGTTTCTGTCCTCTGGTAGATTTTTGGCTCCCATGCTGGGCACACAGGTGGGTTAGATCCTTCTATCCCTGCTCTGCCATTCCTCTTAGTCACCTTCATGGAATTCCTTGTGCCTATGGCTGGGTAACACTATGTTGCTTCATCTTTTATGTGCAAAGCTGGTCATCATCTACATCTACTCCAGTGTTTCACAGGTGGAAACAGAGACCTGCTTGTAACTAATGGTGAGCAAATCTGTTAATTCCGGTTTCTCCTGGTTTCTCATTTTTAAATCTCTTGAATACATTTCTCCTCATTCCACATACAGCTAACATACACATTTTTGTAGGCAAATTTGCCTAATATTTCTGCAAACAATTTCCCTTGAGATAATGCATCTTTGTATGTTTTCTCTAAGGTATGCATTCTTATGCACACTTCCAGCTAATATGTGCACATTATTTGGCTGGAGAACCGCATTGCAAAACTCAGAGAAGTGCAAATGTGAATGGGTATCTGTGTTCCAGGAAGTGAGCATTAGGTAGATTTCCCCTCAGATGTAAACTGAACTGAATTTCTCCCCCATCCATAATTGCAACACCCATATTCTCATACGAAATAACACCATCTGATTGCCCAGCCCAGCCCTGACAAACATTAGTTACATCCATGTTTATGGGCTGCAGTGTGTTTATTTTATTATGCAGTCAGTTTATTTATTTAAAAGTTCATCCTAAAGAAAAAGGGTGGATTTTCTTGCTTTGCTGGAGGTCCCCCTCCCTGCAAAGTACCTTCATCTGGTTTGGCATGTACAAAGAATTGCTCTCTGAAGGCTTAAGCCCTAATGAGAAGTGCTTATGGGAGTGTTTTAATCTGACTTTGTTTGGGATTTAGAGAGTGAGCAACCTGCTGCTTTGGTTGAGCTGAGCTGAGCTTATCCAAAGAATGCAACACGGAGCTGATATAGCTTATCAAGCGCCCAAGTCTCAACTTTGTGGTTTTTGTTTGCTCTAGCCTAAAACACACCCGCAGAGTGCAGAGAGCATGAATAACACCAGCTGCAAATTTGGAATGGTATTCCAATCTAAATGTTCTTTCAGGAGCCTTAGACCAGAATTATGGATAGATGGGAGTATTGTTCATTGCAGAGTTGGTTTCAGAAGTTGACTTTCTGGGAACCTGCTGCAGCTCCAAAGGGGGGGGGGGGGCTCATTCTGTCCCTAGAGCGCTGTCCTCCTGGCTGCTGTATAGAGGAAGGTGCCTTATACAGAGTGAGATCATTGGTCCATTTAGCTCACCACTGCCTACTCTGCCCAGCAGTGGCTCTCCAGGGTTTCAGGTAGAGTACATTCCCAACCCTACTTGGAAATGTCAGGGATTGAACCTGAGACCTTCTGCATGAAAAGCAGATACCGTACCACTGAGCTACAGCTCATCGTTACAAAAGTCTTCTTTACAGACAAGTGTGAGAGGGCTTTCTCTTGTGTCATTCCTATATTGTGGAATGCATTCCCTGTGGAGCTATGGTCCAGTTCCCACCCTCTTTTTCTCAGCTTTTAGAAAAGTTGTCAAAACACACATACACACTTAAAGTCCTTTAAAATAAGTATAGTGCTATTGCTGCTGGTGCTAATGTTTCTAACCATGCTTTATTGCCTTGATGTTTATAGGACACCCTTTTTTTAGTGTTGTGATGCATACTTTCTCGATTGGTTTGCAGAAAGTTGGTTTCAAAGTTTCAATGCATGCATAAATGCATAATGTATGGGCAGGCAAAAAGCTCAGAAACGGGGGGGGGGTGTGGAGAGAGGGAGGGAGGGGCTTAATCAGCCAGGGATCCATTGGCTCATGAGACAACTGCACTGCCATCATGTGATGGCATGGGGCGCAATTCAAGCTGGTGCAGTGATCAGCCTGCACTTCCCCACAAGTTCAGCTGTGCCCTCCCCCTGCTTTGTTAAGCCCCAGCAGGCAACAGCTGAGGTTAGGATTGCACCCTAAGACTTCAAAATCCACTAATAATTGTTATTTCTGTAAGAGGTGTCTGTAAGAAGTGGTCTTATTGGTCATAGAGTTTTAATTGAATGCAGATTTTCCATGCTCTAGTTGTCAGGTTGGCGTGAATGATAGTCTTCATTTGCATGCAAAGTCTCCTGCTCTCCCTTCAAGATGGATGGTGGACCCTTGCTTCATCTGTCACCACTTTGCTTTGTTTTTTCCCCTTTTTAGTAAGATGAAAAGAATTTGGGGAGGGGGGAATTAAGAATATATATCCTTGAAATGAAGGATAACATCAAAACAGGTTGCTCAACACAAAGTCCAAAGTGTTTAGAGTAGAGATGAAATGGTGCGTCTACTGTGTAAAACATCTTTTTAGTTCATTAACTGAAGTGAAATTTTGATTCTGACATCAATGAATCATTTTTACAGTGAAAAAGTAGAATCTACGTGTGTGTGTGTGTGTGTGTGTGTGTGTGTGTGTGTGTACAACAGTTTAGGAGAACTTAATCATGTCTGATGTAAGCTTCCTGTATGTTTTTTTGCCAGACAAGATCAGAACCTAAGCTAATCTATACAATTAAACCCGTGTTTAAACACTTTTAATTAATTCCCTTTGGTTTCACAGCGAAAGAAGCTGCAATCCTTAAAACAATAATTACTTCATAGGAATGTACTGCATGCATCACCCCTCAAAAAAGAAAAGAAAAAAGAATAATAATAAATATTGTTGATCGCTTCAGGATGCCTCATGGAAGCTGAACCAGGGAGGTGATTAATGCCTCCTTGCAAGAGGAGTTGGTCCGTGCCTGCTTGAAAGAGGCAGTGGTAAGACCGCTCCTTAAGAAACCTTCCCTGGACTCAGAATACCAAAGTAACTACCAGCTAGTTGCTAATCTCCCCTTCTTGGGCAAGGTTCTTGAGCTGGTGGTCATGGACCAGATCCAGGTGCCCTTGGAGGAAACAGATTTTCTAGATCCATTTCAACTGGGGTTTAGGCCCAGTTTTGGCATGGAAACTGCTCTAGTCACCCTGTATGATGACTTCTTTCAGGAGAGAGACAGAGGAAATGTGTCCCTGTTAATTCTTCTTGATCTCTCATTGGCCTTTGATTCTTTCAACCATGGTATCCTTCTGCAGCAATCTGAGTTAGGGGTGGGTGGTACCACTTTGTGGTGGTTCCAGTCCTCCTTGGATGGTCGTTTTCAGAGGAGGATGTTTAGAGGGTCAACCCTGTGGAACCTTCAATGTGGGGTTCAATTCTGTCCCCCATGCTGTTTAGCATCTACATGAAACCATTGAGGGGGTCACCCAGAGTTTTGGAGTACATTGTCAGCAATATGCTGATGACTCACAGCTCTGCTTCCCCAACTGCAAATGTGTCACTAGAACTGCTGGACTGATCTGCTGGTCTTGCTTCAGTAATGGACTGAATAAGAGCCAGTACACTTAAGCTCAATCCAGATAAGATTGGGGCACTGTTAGTGGGGGGTTCCCTAAACCGGATGGATGTGAAGTTGCCTGCTTTTGATGGGGTTATATTCCTTCCCAAGAAGCTAGTGGGTACTACTGGATCCACTGCTGTTGCTTGAGGCTCAGGTGGCCTCAGTGGGAGTGCCTTCCATCAACTTTGGCTGGTGGCCCAAGCATACCCCTATCTGGATTTCTGTTGTCTGCACTCCGGCAACCTTCAGCATGTTGTGTGTTGTGTGGAGGGCTGACTTGGAAGATGGTTTGGAAACATCAGCTAGGGTGGAATTCAGCAGCCAGGTTGCTCCCTGGGGCAAGATGGTTTGAGCATATAACACTAATATTACACTGTTCCTGAAGAGGAGAGATGGGGGATAAAAAGGAAGAACCTGAATGAAAAGGATCCCAGAGCAGCTGTACCTCAATGGCAATACAGAGGAATTTTGAGGGGAAATTTAAGCTTGACTTCTCCAATTACATCAGGGGCAGGGAACCTTCCCCCCCCCCCCAATCCAAGGGCTGCATTCCACTGTGTGCAACCTTCTGGAGACCACATGCAAGTAACAGGCACAGCCAGAGACAGTGTGTTAGAGGCTGCATACCAGCCATGCAAAAGTAAGTGGTTTTTACACACATACACCCTTTCATCCAGGCGGGCAAGAGGCATTATCATAATTTAAGGATACAATCTAGCCAGCCAGAAACACACTGAGACCACAAACAAGACTGGAGAGGGGTACAGGCTGGGGAGGTGGAACTTTGGAGGGCTGGTGGTGGAGAGCATGGCTTGGAGACAGTCCCAAGGGCCTTATAGTGGTCTGGAAGGGGGCATTTGAGCCTCCCTGACCTACATACAAGCCACAGGAAAGGGTGAAAAATGTTTGTCCTCAAATGATAGTGGTTTTTTTCTGCATGAGTCAATAGAAATATGCAATTCTATGCAATTAAGCCAGGAGGAGCAGGCTGTTCACCCCCACACACATTGTTCTAAACCAAAGATGAGGAGTATTGCAAACCCAATGCAGCAGTGAAAGCTAAGAAAGATGCAAGTTTTGCTTCAAGTTACAACAATAAAATATAGTGTTTTCTGGAAAGCGCATGAGAGGACAGTGCTGTTGTGCTCCTGTCTGGATTGCAAGCTTTTCATAGGTATCTAGAGGGCTACTTCTTACAATCTTATGTTCATAAGAAGCAGAATCAGTCTAGGAATCCCTTACTGACAAACTGATGCGTAGCTAATAACATAAGAAGAACCTATTTTTCTCTGGGCATTAGCCCGTCTAGTTCAGCATCCTGTTCTTACAGTAGCCAACCAGATGCCTGATGTGTGTACCCAGTCCCCACACAGGGAAGGGGGGAAACATAGCCAATCTAGGAGATCCCCTGCATTTATTTATTTGCTCAGCAACATAGCAGGAGATTTTCAGCCAAGCTGCCTCTCCAACACAAAGAGAAGAAACTGAAAGTTTAATGCAAAGTTAGCAAGACGTGCTGGAACAGGGAATCTAAAATCGAGAATCATTATGCTCTCCGGTTGTTGCCGACAAGTGATGGATTTCCTACTTGAATAAAAAAATTCAAATAGAACAGAACTATGTCACAGGATAATGATGTCTCCCTTGCTCCCAGCTGAATGCTGAGACATTTTATGGAAAATAAGTGTGAGATGTTTATTTTCAAAGCCGGAGACATTTATCCTCTGACAGCACTGTGTTATAGTGACTTTATTTCAGCTCTTTCAAATGACGGATGCAGGCGTAATCATTTTGTCAGGTTGATATTGCTGTGTTAGTAAAGGAAAGGCAGTTCAATCTCCTGAATGCCAAATTGCTACCAGATTAGTCAGAAATGCAACAATGGTGCCTTTTGTTTTTGTTTTTTTGTGTGTTTCCCAAATTTGGATGACTCTTACATTTTTCCATATTAATTTCCATGCAGGAGTCTCAAATTTTAAAATAAATTTAAATGTCAAAGTGGTGTTGAGGTTCCAGGGGTTCAGACAAATATCCTTCGAATGAGGTGACCGGGGGGGGGGGGGCAGATTGTGGAGTTTGCGTGATATATGGTTTCACTGATATCTATTATCGATCAGGGTTCAAAATTAGCAGGGGGCCAGGTGCATTTTGCGCCTAAAGATTCTTCATTTGCGAGCACCTTAAAAAGTCTGGGTGCCATTTTTATATATATATATTTTTGTGCCTGGCTGACACTCAAGGATGACTGAAATTAATGTGCTTTGAAGCCTTGAAGTACATCATAAGGATAGCCAATATGTTAAGAAGTCTAACAATAAAGAGAAGAGTGTTTTGAAAACTGAAGCATGGTGCCAATAATTTTTATTGTAAACACCAAATTACACATGTATTAATAATTTGTGCTAAAATGTGATATTAATAATGGGTCACTTATGTGAATTGTGTATTAATTCATGCCTATCAAAATAATAAATAAAAAGTGTTGCTGACCCCCCCCCCATTGGTGACCAGACATTCTGTCTTGGGGCCCATAAACCAGGTCCCAGAAGCCATTTGGCTCCTAACTTTTCTATCCCACTTTTCTAACTCTACTCTCTATCATCTATCTATCTGTCTGTCTGTCTGTCTGTCTATCTATCATCTATCATCATCATCTACCTACCTATCTATTATCTATCTAATCATCTATCATCTACCTATCTACCTCTCTACCTACCTACCTATCTAGCTAATCTAATCATCTATCATCTATTGGTTGAGCACAGATGGAGACACATCATAGCTCCAAATTAACTGCTCCTGGTCAGATTCATAGGGAACATGCTAGCATCATCCAGTTCTTGCAGAGAACCAGTATAGCCTCCTCTCTGTCTCTCATGGTATATTCCCAAAGCTACACAACCAAAAAACAAATTTGCAGAGAGCAGTGACAGTCAGTGGGGAAGGAAAGGGATCCTCCTCCCAGAGAGAAATCTCCAGCCATTTGTCTACTCTGTGCTAAGTCCTGCCTTTCAAACCCATCAGTTCCACCCCTCCAAACAAAAGAGAATATGCTGGGCTGTACTTGCCCAACTAGCTTGACTCACTCTAGCAACAGTGATGACTGGTGAGAAGTGGGATTGGTAGGGAGGAAAGCAGGGAGACCAACAGTAGGTTGCGCTAGAACCAATGGCAAGGAAAGGCAACTTATTCTAGTTTTGACCCCAACTCCTTCCTTGATGAGTTCTACAAAGGCAACACTGGGGAACTTAAAGAGGAGGAAGCTGATAGCCAGTTCCACAACCTGGTCTTGTTCTAAGAAGATAGGCAGGTGGGATCTGGCTGAAGGCAGCTTGATGTTAGTGGGGCAGAGCCCTATTTGCCCTAATGGAACAACCTTCATTAGTCTAGCAGTCTAAAGGCTTGGAGTTCATTCAGGTCAAATCCCCACCCATATCAGTACAAATATCATTCTGATACTGAAAATAATTCCCCTCCCTTCCTATTTTATCCTCATGATAACCATGTGAAGTGTTACTATAGGTATATCTCCATAAATAGCCCAGAGGGCTGCTTAGCAGGGGAAAGGATTTTTGTGAAGTGGTGGAACAGAGTTCTCCAAAGCCCAAGCAGCACCACTGCTGGTCATTTCTGGAGCACTTGAAGGAGCTGGGAATGTTTAGCCTGGAAAAGAGGAGACTAAGAGGAGATATAGTAGCCATCTTCAGATATCTTAAGGGCTGTCACATGGAGGAGGGAACAAGCTTGTTTTCTTCTGCTTTAGTGGGTAGGACCTGAACCAATGGCTTCAAGTGGCAAGAAAGGAGATTCCGACTAAACATCAGGAAAAACTTTCTGACAGTCAGAGCTGTTTGGCAGTGGAACAGACTCCCACGAGAGGTGGTGGACTCCCCTTCCTTGGAGGTTTGTAAGCAGAGGATGGATGGCCATCTGTCATGGATGCTTTAGTTGAGATTCCTGCATTGCAGGGGGTTAGACTAGTTGATCCTTGGGTCCCTTCCAACTCCATGATTCTATTATTCATTAAACATTTTAGTGAAGCAGGCCAAACAATCCAATAAAGCAAAAATAATAGTACAAATACAAATACTTTTAAAAAAGCAGTGCAGGATATCTGGAAGAGACTTGAATCAGATAAGCAGAGTACTTAAAACCATTAGAAAAGCCAAATTTCATGTTGTGTCATGGAGAGGGAGTGCTGTGTGTCTATATTTGTTGTTTTATATATGATAACATCCCATCAACATGCATTATTTTTTCTGCTAGTGCTAAACTCCACTTATGTTTATATCAGAGTGCAAGCTGCAAGTCCCATTATGTTTTCCATTTTGCAGCCACCAGTATCCATGTCAAGAATTCTTGAGAGTTGAACCTTTTCAGCTGATTGTTCCATAGTAAACAAATCTGTGATAAAGTTGGAATAGGCTATTTGAGTATTTCTTGACAAACCACGGTCCAGAATTAAAATAAGGTAAAGGTAAAAGTGGGACGCGGGTGGTGCTGTGGGTTAAACCACAGAGCCTAGGACTTGCCGATCAGAAGGTTGGTGGTTCGAATCCCCACGACGGGGTGAGCTCCCATTGCTCGGTCCCTGTTCCTGCCAACCTAACAGTTCGAAAGCACGTCAAAGTGCAAGTAGATAAATAGGTACCACTCCGGTGGGAAGGTAAACGGCATTTCCGTGTGCTGCTCTGGTTTGCCAGAAGCGACTTAGTCATGCACGGGAGCTCACTCCGTCACAGGAATTCAAACTGCTGACCTTCCGATCGGCAAACCCAAGAGGCTTGGTCGTTTAGACCACACCACCATCCCTAGGAATTTCATAGAACACTATAGGAAGGATACCGTATTTGTGCCTAACTCTCAGGCAAGGGCTTTATTACTGCTGCTTTCGAACTAGTATGTGGGGCTGCCTCTGAATACAGTTCAGAAACTTCAGCTGCTGCAGAATTCAACAACCAGGTTGCTCACCAGGGCAAGGCAGTCTGAGCATATTACACCAATCCTGGCCCAACTGTACTGGCTGCCAAGCAGTTTCCAGGCCCAATTCAAAAATAGCAAGTAAAATAAATCATGCTTAACAATAACAAGGACACCACGCTAAAAATCAACTAACTTCAGCAAACCTGACAAGTTCTCCTACAATCAAGTGGTATATAGAAGTTGTTGAATAACTCTGTAAAAATAAATAGAAGCCATTGGACCTCCCTTAAAAGAATCAGGGTGCAGATATGCTTCATATATTAACACTGATACATGCTCAGCTGTTGAGCAGAATCCATGTGTCAGTAGTATGTGCCCCCCTTGGATGAAGAAGTTTCCCCTCCCCTGCTCTTAACTGAGGATGCAAGAGGCTGAACTTAGGTCTTCCTACATACAGTTCATATATTCTGTCATTGTACTATATGACTCTTTTAACTGAAGAGTATTTTAACCAAGGCAAACTTTTGCTCTGCCACTATGGCACAGTCTGTCTCTGTGTCTGATACAAGCTGTAGTATGGCTGGCTTTCCACTGTTTATATGGGAATGCCTCTTGGCAGTGGGGAGGCCTACCTGGCTTTTTCCCAGAATAATTTCCCCGGTTACAGTGCAGACTGCTCATTAGAGGGCATAGACTTCTCTTGTGCAAAAGTGCCCTGATTTGGAATTAGGCTGAGCCCTGTGCACACAATTTCAGATCTAAGAGTGACAATGAATGCTACAAGTCTCTTTCTTGTCACACTAGGCTGATGGGAGCATCTGGGGCAGACTCAGCCTAAGGCTGAATGCTACATATCCGTTCTTAATGCTTTACTTGCCCTGGGCAGTACACCTGCCTGGTGCAACTTGTCAGAGCTTATTTTATGCAAGCAGTAAAGAAGCCCTTGCCTGAGCATTAGGCACAGATAGTCTACCTTAGGTCATCTTTATCCTTGCAGAGTAGAAAGAAAGGGCATCACTTTTTCCAAGGCCTCATCTGCACTATACATTTAAAGCACTATAGTTCCACTTTAGCCATGTTGTTGTTGTTTAGTTGTTTAGTCGTGTCCGACTCTTCGTGACCCCATGGACCAGAGCACACCAGGCACTCCTGTCTTCCACTGCCTCCTGCAGTTTGGTCAAATTCATGCTGGTAGCTTCAAGAATACTATCCAACTATTTCATCCTCTGTCGTCCCCTTCTCCTTGTGCCCTCCATCTTTCCCAACATCAGGGTCTTTTCCAGGGAGTCTTCTCTTCTCATGAGGTAGCCAAAGTATTGGAGCCTCAGCTTCAGGATCTGTCCTTCCAGTGAGTACTCAGGGCTGATTTCCTTCAGAATGGTTATGTTTGATCTTCTTGCAGTCCATGTGACTCTCAAGAGTCTCCTCCAGCACCATAATTCCAAAGCATCAATTCTTCAGCGATCAGCCTTCTTTATGGTCCAGCTCTTACTTCCATACATCACTACTGGGAAAACCATAGCTTTAACTATACAGAGCTTTGTCGGCAAGGTGATGTCCCTACTTTTTAAGATACTGTCTAGGTTTGTCATTGCTTTTCTCCCAAGAAGCAGGCGTCTTTAGCCATAGCTTCACCTAAATCATTCTGGGAACTGTAGTTTGTTTTGGGTACTAAGCTTGGTTATGAAACCTCCATTCCCCTCACTGAGCCACAATTCTCAGAGTAGTTAGCAGTCAATTACTCCTCCCAAGGAATTCTGAAAACTGTATCTGTGAGGGGAACAGGGGGCCCCCAAAGGTTACATAAATAGTTGTGCTCTTTTCTCCTTGTTTTTGACATTTCCATTCTATTGCAATGCATTGAAATTGATTGTGTAGTTCATTACTTAATTAATTATGTTGGCTTCAGCCATAACAAATAATGAGACAAGCAAAGTAGGTTTTAGCAGAAGCCAAACTGCAGCAGGACAGAAACAGGGTAGATTGCACCTGCTTACCAGGCCCATGCAGAGCTTGTGAGGCATGAGGTGGGAGTCTTGTTCTTGGCATGACAGTGTAAGTCTGGCAGGATCTTGACAGGGCTCTGCCGCTAGTTTAGCAATCCAAGGCCAGGGGCTAGTGCACTTGGCTGCCCCTTCCATGCCTTCTCCTTACATCCCTATTCCCAAGCAATATCTGCCATAAAATTGCTGTGTATTGAAGAGGATTATGGGAAATGCTCTAAGGTGCACACGCACTTCATGCAGAACATTACAGAGGTCTTTTAGGCCCCAATGCCATACTATGCAAACTGAGTATGTGTCAGAGGAATACTTTCGTGCAGTTGCAGTTTTCATGAAAGCTTGCAGATTGATGGGGAAGTTGCCTTTCAGGGAAGTTTACCTGGCATGACTAATTGAAGTAAGCTTCTGGAAAACAAAAATGCTCCCAACATCACATTTTGAAAACACTGCTCTAATTCAAGGAAACCAAAAGACATACTTAGATCTTGACTAGCCATCAGCACCACCACCACTTCCTCTACAGTAGCAAACTTAGTTCACTGCGTGCTGATTCGGACAGGACTAGAGCAGAAATGGGGCCACCATTTTTCACATGTACTACTGGTAAACCAGGTGTCCCACATCTTATGTTTGTGCAGCCGGTTCTTCCTGCCTAAATGCAGAAAAACATTTGTCCCTATTGAAATTCATTCTGTTAGTTTGGGCCCAGTTCTCCAATCTGCCAAGGTCACATTGAATCCCAATTCTGTCTTCGGCAGCATTAGTTTCCTTTCCCAGTGGATTATCTAATTCCCAAGGGCTTCCCCTCGCCCCCCAACCCAGTAACATGCATAAAATTATTACTTTCCCTCTGTGTTCTGTTCGGTTAGTTTGCTTCCCTTGTCAGTCACAAGAGTATCGTACTGCATAAGATTCGTACTGAAATGTTATCTGGGAGGTTGTGTATTTGAGCTGGACATGAACATAGAATTAACTTCAGACATGAATTAATTTCTGCAAAAAAATCTTGGCATGCCATGATTTTGCCCCCAGCGGATGCTATTCAAATGTACAAGATCTGCTGTCAAGATGGATGCCAGCCTCCTGAATAACTAGTAGGAGAAGCCTTCTGCTGATTAATGGGGAGACAGTGCCAGAGTTTTTGGTTAGAGGAAGGAAGCTGGCATTTCTTTGTAAAGATGGAAGGAAATGAAACATTTTCTTCAGCTCACCCACCCACCCCATGCTGCTGCTGATCCTCATAATTTAGCAATCCTTCATTTTCAATGCTTGCCGTGAGGCCCAGCTCAATTTTCAACAGCAAAACAACAATCTATTTTTATTTATTCTATTTAACCAGATTTATATATCACTTAACAAAAATAAATCTCAAAGTGCTTTGCATAAAATAATATAAAATATTCATAAGGAAATACCAATAAATTAAGAGACATTAAAAAGAAGCAGACATAGTAAAGTTATCAAAATATAGAAACTATCAACAGTTTTTTTAAAAAACAACAACAGCAAATATCCATAATAAATCTACTCACAGTACCTACAGATATCAATTATTCATTACAGCTTGCGTTGCCAGTTGTTATCACAATAAGCAGAGTATTGGAAATTAAGTTTTACCTCTCCCTCAGAAAGAAATTAACTGTTTTGCCAAGGGTTCAAAGTTGTGCTAATTAGTGTGTATTTTGCCACACACTGAAAATACATGAGCCCAAGGACTGCAATTTGACTCAGTTGAACTCAGTGGGAGCCTTACGGCCTGATGCATAATGTGCAAATTATTCCATATTTCTCCTTCCTACAAAAAACTGCAGATCCCATTTTGTATTATGGATTACTTATGGGTGAGCTCCCCTTTGCTTACACAACAAGTACAGGCGTTCCCCTACTTATGCAGGGGTTAGGTTATCAGGCTTCACATCTATACATGAAATCATGTAAAGTGTGGAGGGCGCTCTTGACAGAGGCTGGGAAGTGCCTTTTTCTCTGCAAATCCTGTCCGTTCCAGTCCCTTTCCCCAAGCAGCAAGGCACCTTGCGCATGCACACGCACCCTGCCTGCCTCTGGTGAATGGAAAGTTGAGCTGGGGGGTGGTCAGTGGGTCAGTGGCTGGGTAGCTCCCAGCGCCCAGTGCTGCTGCAGGGCCTCTCAGTGCTCTCCCTGTTAGTCTTGGAAGTTGCTTGAAATGGTTTATTTTTATCTAGTTTCTCCCCCCACCCACCAGAAATAATGCTGCTCCCTGCTTGTGGGGAGGCCAATGGCAATCGGAGGGTAGAAGGACCCTAGGAACAAAATTGACAGGTAGGTGGGTGGAAGAATGGAGCAACATCCCCCCCCCCCCATGCAATGTTTCTGCTGGCCAGGAAGAAGAAACCCATGGAGGGTGATTGAATGGGGGTGGTGAGACACTTGGAGCAGCTGCACAAGCTGTTTTCCCCTGCTCTCCAGCTCTCTCCAGCTCTTTTGTACCATTTTGGTGCCATTTCTTGGTTCAAATCATTTATTTATTTCACAGTGATGCATGTAAATGCAGTCACATGTGAATGGGATACACATTAAGTGGGGGGGGGGGATGCCTGTAGTAAATTTTCAACCTTTCTTGGAGATTTTTTTGCAGGGAAAACTTGAATCCTTTACAGTGGTACCTAGGGGTTACAGATGCTTCAGGTTACAGACGCTTCAGGTTACAGACTCCGCTAACCCAGAAATATTACCTTGGGTTAAGAACTTTGCTTCAGGATGAGAACAGAAATCGTGTGGCGGCAGTGCAGCAGCAGTGGGAGGCCCCATTAGCTAAAGTGGTACCTCAGGTTAAGAACAGTTTCAGATTAAGAACAGATCTCAAGAATGAATTAAGTTCTTAACCCGATGTACCACTGTATAATATTTCTTACCACCGCTTCAGCAGAAACACCTATGGAGAGTTACCACAACAGAATATGTGCATTTTAAACCAATAAAACCATTGGGTGGGTTCATCTAATGAGCCCCATTGATGGAAACCTTGTGAAAGGGTTTCTACTTGTGTAATGAAGCTTTCTCACACCCCCAATCCTCTCCTCCCCCAATGCTCCCAAAATTGGCTGTGGGAAGGTGTTGGTAGAATCCCCAGAACATCATGCAAGGGGATGAAAGATGGGATTGTTCTGCCTGACAAGCTGCAATACATGCTCAGATGGAATGTTTGTCATAGTGCAATTCTATCCATTACAATTATTACAGAGCAAGTCATGGAACGCAGCACTGTAAATTCAGCAAGATGTGGGATCTTACAAAACAAAATACCTTAACTGTCATAGGGCAGGGGAATGAGGTGCCTCTTCAGCATATGGCAAAAGGTGGCTGTAGCTCTAGGAATAATTACTAGCCATGGTCTTTTGACTTAGGGTCCAACAACACCTTAAGTTCCACAGGTGTCCCCCCCCACCTTTGTTTGAAGGACACCATAAGTATGCCCATTACCCCCCAGAGACAGCACGTTGCAGAAGATCAATAACGGCAGCTAAATTGCCTTTTAGGGAATCTGATCCACCATTACCAATCAGCACAAAGATAAAGCCCCCTCATAAGCTGTTAGGACGAAACAGCTAACCTTTGTGTGCTATTTCCAACCTTGAAAATAGTCTCTGAATTCATTCAGCCATGGGTTACTTATTTCACGTATCTGTTTGGTTCAGTGACCACTTGCTCCCTGAAAGTGTTTTATGCCGTTCATGAAAGCAATGTTTAAAATGCCTAAAGAGATCAGTGTGAATTCCAGCAGGCCGTGTATAGCAAAGCGGTTTTCAGAGTCCCAAGCCTACAAATGTTATGTACTCAACAGGACCATGCAACTCCTTCCTTGCCTAATATTTATATCTATTTTTCTGGCTCAATCATATCACTACTGGGCCAACTGAGAAAGCTTGACATTTTTTGGCAAACATCCACCACTAATTCATTTCCAGAGCCAGAAAATGCATTTGGGTCTCCTGATAGCTGTCTTTGGATTTTGCTGCCAGATAAACTCTGCTGTACAGTTTCCCCCAAGAAAATAGTTGAAAGCAAAACGAAAATGATGCTAAATTTAAGAGACTATAGAAGGGTGGGATTCATCTTGTGTGTGTTTTTTCCCTTCTAAGTGAGATATCATGATCCATATTTCACTATACTCTATGTATTGTCTCCATACTAATGAAGGGAGGGAATCGGGCATTTCCAGTCAAGCACTATTGAAATAATATGTATCTATTTATAAAACTATCCGTACATCACCCAGAGTATAAAGGTAAAGGGACCCCTGACCATTAGGGCCAGTCATGGCTGACTCTGGGGTTGCGGTGCTCATCTCGCTTTACTGGCCAAGGGAGCCGGCGTACAGCTTCCAGGTCATGTGGCCAGCATGAGTAAGCCGCTTCTGGCGAACCAGAGCAGCGCACGGAAACGTCGTTTACCTTCCCGCCAGAGTGGTACCTATTTATCTACTTGCACTTTGACGTACTTTCGAAGTGCTAGGTTGGCAGGAGCAGGGACTGAGCAACGGGAGCTCACCCCATCGCGGGGATTCGAACCGTCGACCTTCTGATCGGCAAGTCCTAGGCTCTGTGGTTTAACCCACAGCGCCACCCGCATCCCCAACACCCAGAGTATAAAACACAGTAAATAAAAAACAGTTATTAAAATGGCTTGGCACTCCAAAAATTTTTAAAATAAATAAATAAAAATTAAGCAGCTCCATATGAGCTGTTGGCATAATGAAGTATTTCACGTAAAGGTGAAAAGGAAGGGTATCTGCCCAATCTCTGTTCCACAGGTTGTGTCTAGCAGCAGCCCTCCGGATGATGTGGTATCAACCTGGGATATAAGGGTACAGGTGGGACTGCGAGTTGTTCAAGGTTTGGAGGAGGCCATTTTGGTGATTTTTTTGGGGGGGGGGAGGGAAGTAAAATGGAAATGGTAGCAGTGGATTAACAATCTTAAAATGAACACACACATCCTCTTTAATATTTGCCATGTTCTGCCTGGCAAAAGGCAGGTCTCTTTGCCTCTGCATGTTTTTTTTGCATTTGGGAAATAGGTCTACAATTCTTTTAATAGTCCCAGCATTACTGCAATTGCTCTGAGGGGGTGGAGGTTGTCACCTGCTATTCATCTGAATTGCAGATAGAGAAATAATATTTCCACATCATTTTATAGTGATACCTAATGCGTTTCCTCCTTTGGGTCCTCGTGAGCACCAGGAGTAGTCGCTTGTTTAATGATGGGGCTTCTGTGTAGCCTGCTCTTAATTGACTTCTCTAAATTGCTTGTGGGGAATGATTTTTTTTTAAAAAAAAAGAACCAGGGGGAAAACAATATAATAACTTCTAGTTTATCAAAGCCTCCCCACATATTTTAACCGTACGGACTTTTAGTTGCCCCTGTCAATAGGTGCAGAAAACTGGGACCAGTTTATTCTATGAAGTTATGCAGAGAATTACGGAAACTGCTGTTGTGCATTCCTGCTAAATAATAGATGTTTCTTAAGGGAGCAGACAAATACCAGTTTAGGAGTTTCCCCCCTACTTCTTTTTCTTTTTTTAAAAAATAAAACCAGAAAACCTTTGAGGTTTTTTGCTCTGCCAGCAGAGTAGCAATAAGACATCCATAGGCCAAGCTTGAAGTGGACACAAAAGGATTCCTTCCAAAATTAAATGCCTGTGTCATTTTGGCAAATAAGGAGTGTTAAAGGGATGTGGGTGGCACTGTGGGTTAAACCACTGAGCCTAGTACTTGCCGATCAGAAGGTCAGTGGTTCGAATCCCCGTGATGAGGTGAGCTCCCGTTGCACAGCCCCAGCTCCTGCCCACCTAGCAGTTCAAAAGCACGTCAAAGTGCAAGTAGATAAATAGGTACCACTCCGGCGGGAAGGTAAATGGCGTTTCTGTGCGCTGCTCTGGTTCTCCAGAAGCGGCTTAGTCATGCTGGCCCCATGACCATGCTGGCTCCCTCGGCCTATAGAGTGAGATGAGCATCGCAACCCCAGAGTCAGTCACAACTGGACCTAATGGTCAGGGGTCCCTTTACCCTTTACCTTTAAGAAGTGTTAAAAGGGTATAATTAATAACTCATCTCCTGAGTCTGGGGGGGGGGGGATTTACAACCCCTGAAAGCTGTTTTGGGCTTACCCAGGATCCTAACCGGGCTGTCAGGTTTCAAATATGTTTTGAACAATGTTGTTCAGGGTTTCAGACAGGGGGCAGCACTGCCCAGAGCTGTCAGTAATCTAACATGGGATCTTCCGCCTGCTAAGCGGTTGCTCTTCCCTTCCCCTCGTGCCACCGTATTCAAGTGTAGACCTCCATTTTGTCAAATTCTCTCACTTCACTGT